>NC_137100.1:12014563-12750396 GCF_949357685.1 Gobio gobio | reverse complement strand
ATTTTTAATTTTGTCAGAAAGTGCTATGTTTTACAAACGCATTGGCGTATCGTTACGAAACTCGGTGTGTGTCTTTGTCACCAAGCCCTGAAAGTACACAAAAAGTTTCAAGGCAGCGCCACCTTGTGGACAAAAGTTATAGTGAATTTTCCAATAATGCTAATAACTTTTGATTAAATTTGACTATTGTCATAAAAATGGTTTCAATATATTCCTTGGGTCATGCCAAGAACATAGATCCCAATTTTGCCATATTTGGCCAAACATTCTGTTCGCCATTTTGATTTCCTTCAGAAACCTACTTTTTCGAACTCCTCCTAGTCTATTTGCCTGATTTTCACCAAAATCGAATCGTAACATCTTCAGACTATTACAGCAAAAAGTTATTAATTTCGTGTCAACAGACAAAACCGTTTTCATATACTGCAGCGACAAAGTTGAGCCATGATGCCAAAATGACTCTTGAGGCTGTATCTCTGCACTGCTTTGACATAATGACACCAAACTTTGCCTTTGTCATTGTCATCTCACTCTGACCACACTACATCAATTTCGTTACTGCGCCACCTATTGGTCAAAAGTGACAAACCATTAAATCATATTATTAGTGACTGTATATATGATTTTTCAGCCATTTTTGCCTAAAATCATCTTAAAATGCCTTTAATTGCTCATTGTTTCAGTTGGTCTAACCCTCCCAGCCGTGGTGGCATGTCTTGTCTTGTTCTTTGCGCTTGGCCCCGTTAATGGCTGCTCGCAGCTATATTTAGGGGTTCAAGCACGAAGTGCTGAAACCCTATTGTAATTGTACTTTTTCCCATGATGCATCATTCTCCATCTAAAACTGATCGGGCAGACCAAACCGTACGTTATAGAGACATGAAACTTTCAGGGCTGGTAGTACTCACTACGACTACCAGCGTCACCGAGGCACGCCCCGACCGGCCTGACGGGGGCGCTACAGTGAGCAAAAGTATGAAATGGCTCATAACTCCTAAATCGTTAGGCGTGGGCTCAGTTGTCTTATATCCTTGGAATCCTTGGCTCAAGTCGGACAATATGCATGCCTTTGATTGGCCTGTCACCCTGGTAAAAAGGTCAGTTATTTTGGCTTTTTCCAAAAACCTACTTTTGCGAACTAGTCCTAGGTTTTTGGCCCGACCAAAACCAAACCAGGGCAGTAAGATTCTCTGGATTCTGAATGTCAAAAGTTATCAAAAAAAAGTGCAAATTTGTGTTCACGGTCCCTAAGGGCCGCCAAAAAGTTTGAGGTGGGAGGAGCCACTTTTACTTCATTGGCCATAACTCGTCAACGGAACGAGATATTTTCACCAAACTCAGCATGCTTATGTAAGAGCTCATTTTGTGGCCGCGTGAAAAAGGACGCAGCGACTGCCCACTTGGTGGCGCTATAAAGGTTAAAAAGCGGTAAAAATGATTTATTTCAATGGAAAATCCCATTATATGGCTGAAAGTGGCCCTCTTCCGGCCTGATTTGCATACAGCTTCACCAAATCGGGCATGCACATGCGTCACGTGATCCCAAAGAAGCTTGCAAACTGTTATGGCCATTAATGGTGGTTTAACTCTTATAAAGGTGAAAAAATGCTCTATATTATCCTATGCAAAATGACCATTAAATGACCGAAAAAGGGTCTGCTCTGCGCAAAACTTCACCAAATTAGCTGAGCACGTGCGCCATATTATTCTAAAGAAGCGTGCAAACTTTTGTGGAGATCGGGCCACCACAAGAGGTACTACAGCTTAAAAGGTTTAACCTGTTAAACTGCAACCCCACTTTGGGGCTCACAGCTGAAAACGACCTACCTGAATTAAAACAATTATAGCTCCTGAGAACAGTGTGCTACAGGCACAATTAAGGTATCTTTGGAAAGAAGACACTTGGGACTCTACTAAAAAGCAATCAGAGTTGATAATTCTCAAACAGATAAAAAATTATAATAGTTGAAATGCCTCAAAAATTATTTGCACTACACAGAATGTTGTATTATTTCATGTAAAAATATATGAAAATAGACCTGGAGGAATCCAGTTCAGTTATGGATTGAAAGCCACACGACTTATCAGTTTATATTTCAAGTTTGAGGAAGATATAATGAAAAATGTGGTTCCTGCAAGCTTTTTTCCAAGACTATGTCTGTTCCATTTCTCCCTCCGCCTGCTTGAGGCACATCCCCAGAAATGACATCTCCCAACTAAAACAATTGCAGTTGCTAAACAATTTGCACTACATGCACAATTTAGACATCTTTAAAAAGAAGACACTTTACAGTTTATTACCCAAACATTAAAGTAGAAAAAAACTTAGAAAGACAAACAGTTATAGAAGTTGAAGTGTCTTGAAGATGATTTGTGCTACAATGAACACTTTATTATTTGATGTAAAAATATATGAAAATAAGCCTGGAGGAATCCAGTTAGTTAATGAATTGAAAGGCAAAAGTCTCATCAGTTTATATTTAAAATTTGACGAAGATATCATGAAAAATGGGGTTCCTGCATGCTTTTTTCTAAGAATATGTCCAGGTGCCAAGAAACCTACAGGAGACTTGATAACCTAATGTTATGAAGTGTACTGCAAGCTGTTTTAGCCATCATATATGATGCTTGAATGCTTTTTCAACTATAAAATAATAGGCAGAACCATAAGACTTTGTATTAGTGATTTATTTGTACAACAGAACTTATAAAAATATAATAAAAATGAAATATTAATAAAAAAGAGCTAAACTTCTTTGCAACTGAAAATACAACAAGTAATATAAGTATAATAACTATAAATATAACTAGTAATATAAATAACAATATAATATAAATATATAGCTATAAAAACACACACAATTTGCAAATGTAAAAAAAAAAAACATTTACTGGCCTTTTACTGGCGGATTCAGGTCTACAACAGCAAGTGCAGATCTTGAAGAATCTGAAAGCGTTCTTCTCTTTTCTGCTGGTTGGCTGGTGCTTGGATGCCATAGCTCATCTGAAGACTCAACCTGATGCCTGTAGAATGGCAAGGAAAGGAATGAGAATTAGCACTGCATGTCCTATTTCTGTATAGTTTGCCCATTCAATCAACAATCACACTGTCATCATTCACTCTAATTACAGGCCATCCCATGAACAATGAAACTGATGGGCAGTCGGTTAGACAGCATTCATATTGACGGCGGCCCATACATTCTCACACAGCCCAAGCATCAATCTAACGGCCGGCTATACAGTGAGCATTCATATTGACGGCGGCCCATACATTCGCACACAGTCCTACAATCAATATAATGGCCGGTGAAACAGTGAGCATTCAACAATCACACAGATGGTCGGCCGTCCAGAACTTTTCTTTTTTCGTCAATTTGTTTTTGTAGCACAGGGGAAAAAAATGCATTTTATATATTATATATATATATTTTTTTTTTTTCTGTGTGTGCTAGAAAAAATGCTAAATATCAGTATATGTATAATCTATACTGGTATATTGTAATTTTTCTAGCACACAGGAAAAACATAAAATAAATACAGTCTCAATATATATATATATATATATATATATATATATATATATATATATATATATATATATATATATATATATATATATAAACAATTACATGTGTTATATATATATATATGTTTTATTTACACACACATGGGGAAAAATTATATATACTTTTTCCCCATGTGTGCTAGGAAAAATGCAAAATATCAGCATATGTATAATGCATACTGGTATATTGTAATTTTTCTAGCACACAGGAAAAACATAAAATAAATACAGTCTCAATATATATATATATATATATATATATATATATATATATATATATATATATATATATATATATATATATATATATATATATATATATATATATATATATAAACAATTACATGTGTTATATATATATATATATGTTTTATTTACACACACATGGGGAAAAATTATATACTTTTTCCCCATGTGTGCTAGGAAAAATGCAAAATATCAGCATATGTATAATGCATACTGGTATATTGCATTTTTTCTAGCACACAGAAACAATAAAATACATACATTCTCACACACATTCTCAATATACATAAACAACTACACATAGCAACTCACCGGTATATTATTGGATCAACTTCTCTGTCAACAAGCACCGTCACCGCTGTGTTCACTCTCCTTTTTCACATCGCTGCTTCGAGTGAGCTCAAATAAAGCATTTCAGCACAATAAAAACTTCTTTTGACGATCCATTGGATAATACATTCCGTCCAGTTAGTAAGATTAGCAAACAGTTACTACAAAGAGACCTCTGTTTGTTTACTAGCGCGTTAGCTTTTAGCTGTCAGATGGGGGGTGTCAGGCTCGCTGCATCTCGTCGGAGATAGCGCCACATTGGCACATTCAGATGAATAAATATTCACGCCCATGTGACAAACATACACATGCAAGGTCTCGTTGGAATCGTGTGCTCATTGGCTACATTTTCTGTCAGTCATGACGATTCAATGCTTTTATTGGCTCCAGATAAACAGACATTATCATTGGATGAGCACGTCATGACATCAGATAAAACGATCGCTATGGTTGGATATTTTTGACTATATCGCGGCTATCTTTGCATGTTTTTGAGTGGGGTTAGTTGGATTTTGTTCGTAACATTCTAAGCTTTAAACCCATGCCACTTTATTCTACCGGGAGACTGTTTTTGGTGCATTATTTTATTGCATAACAGTCTAGTATGATACTTCGCTCCGCAGAAATGCAATGTAAACAAAGGATTAACCATCAATATTACACCGTTATTGTTTCGTTGGATTAAAATGCTCTATGGGATGTTATTCAGTGGACCCTCACCTTTCCATTCGTTCTGGAATTGTTTGCAATGGATGCGTGTTTGGCTCGTAATTAGGACACTAAAGGTATGTACTCTGTTTTTATTTATAAAATCGTTGATGTGTATTGCTTACATTGATGCAAAAATACAGCCGTTATAAGCTTTTCAATGAAAAACAGTGGTCTGTCCTCGATGCTTGAGGTTTAGACCTTTAGAATGATATATAGTTTGTCAAGATTAATGATGTTTTTTTACGTTAAATCTATTAACAAACATTACACTCGTGCTAAAAATAGCGCTTCAACCCGTGCACGTGCTCATGAAGCTTATCAGGTTAAAAAAAAACACAGCATTTCCATGATAAATGAGCTGGAAATGCGAAAATCGACCTTTGACCTCTCCGATGCTCATGTCAAAACGCTTGATAAAGTTTTTGTAAGCACCAGCTCAAAAATCAAGTTCTCAGACCCTATAGTTTATTTTTTATAGGCTTTTTTAGGCCCTTTTTATGCCCCTCTTATTAGGGGTTCAAGCACGAAGTGTAATTGTACTTTTTCCCATGATGCATCATTCTCCATCTAAAACTGATCGGGCAGACCAAACCGTAAGTTGTAGAGACATGAAACTTTTAGGGCTGGTAGTACTCACTACGACTACCAGCGTCACCGAGGCACGCCCCGACCGGCCTGACGGGGGCGCTACAGTGAGCAAAAGTACGAAATGGCTCATAACTCCTAAACCGTTAGGCGTGGGCTCAAGTGTCTTATATTTATTATTATTATTATTCCGCCAAAAGTCTATGGCAGCCCATAGAACCGCTTGCGGGAAAGTTGTGAAATTTGGCACACAGATAGAGGACAGTCCCAGCATTAACCACACCAATTTTGGAATCTCTAAAACAATCCCTCTAGCGCCACCACCTGTCCAAAGTTTGACTCATGTTTTTGCTAATAACTTTTGAACCATAAGGGCTAGAAACAAAATTATTTTTTCCTCTGATTCCTTGGCTCAAGCCGATTCGATTGCACCCTATGACGTCACTTTCCGTCATAATAATTTTCCCGCCATTTTTAATTAACCGAAAAAACTACTTTTGCGAACTCCTCCTAGGCCGTTGCTCCAATTTGCACGAAAATTGAACCAGATCATCTTCAGACTCTGATGACAAAAGCGTATTAGACTCGAGATGATTAGTCAAACTGTTATTGAACAACGCTCGAATTAAATCGACAAAGTGCATGCAAAAATGAAAGTCAGGCTTTATCTCCGAAACACTTTAGCATATTCTTACCAAACTTGGTGTGTGTTATGCCAACCATGACTTGAGGCTGCCTGCAGCGTTTCGGCGCAGTGCAACCTAGTGGTCCAGAGATACAAAAATTGGATATTTTGGATTATAACTTAAGAACGCTTTAGCCAAATATCACAAAACTGGTCTCTTTAGAGTCGGGGCATCACGCCGAGTCAAACCATACCCAATTTTCCCATATCAACCATTTTGGGCGTCGGCCATTTTTAATTTTGTCAGAAAGTGCTATGTTTTACAAACGCATTGGCGTATCGTTACGAAACTCGGTGTGTGTCTTTGTCACCAAGCCCTGAAAGTACACAAAAAGTTTCAAGGCAGCGCCACCTTGTGGACAAAAGTTATAGTGAATTTTCCAATAATGCTAATAACTTTTGATTAAATTTGACTATTGTCATAAAAATGGTTTCAATATATTCCTTGGGTCATGCCAAGAACATAGATCCCAATTTTGCCATATTTGGCCAAACATTCTGTTCGCCATTTTGATTTCCTTCAGAAACCTACTTTTTCGAACTCCTCCTAGTCTATTTGCCTGATTTTCACCAAAATCGAATCGTAACATCTTCAGACTATTACAGCAAAAAGTTATTAATTTCGTGTCAACAGACAAAACCGTTTTCATATACTGCAGCGACAAAGTTGAGCCATGATGCCAAAATGACTCTTGAGGCTGTATCTCTGCACTGCTTTGACATAATGACACCAAACTTTGCCTTTGTCATTGTCATCTCACTCTGACCACACTACATCAATTTCGTTACTGCGCCACCTATTGGTCAAAAGTGACAAACCATTAAATCATATTATTAGTGACTGTATATATGATTTTTCAGCCATTTTTGCCTAAAATCATCTTAAAATGCCTTTAATTGCTCATTGTTTCAGTTGGTCTAACCCTCCCAGCCGTGGTGGCATGTCTTGTCTTGTTCTTTGCGCTTGGCCCCGTTAATGGCTGCTCGCAGCTATATTTAGGGGCCAAGCACCGAAGGTGCGGGCACCTATTGAAATCGTTCGATTTCTTATTATTAGGGGCCAAGCACCGAAGGTGCGGGCACCTATTGAAATCGTTCGATTTCTTATTATTATTATTATTATTCCGCCGAAAGTCTATGGCAGCCCATAGAACCGCTTGCGGGAAAGTTGTGAAATTTGGCACACAGATAGAGGACAGTCCCAGCATTAACCACACCAATTTTGGAATCTCTAAAACAATCCCTCTAGCGCCACCACCTGTCCAAAGTTTGACTCATGTTTTTGCTAATAACTTTTGAACCATAAGGGCTAGAAACAAAATTCTTTTTTCCTCTGATTCCTTGGCTCAAGCCGATTCGATTGCACCCTATGACGTCACTTTCCGTCATAATAATTTTCCCGCCATTTTTAATTAACCGAAAAAACTACTTTTGCGAACTCCTCCTAGGCCGTTGCTCCAATTTGCACGAAAATTGAACCAGATCATCTTCAGACTCTGCTGACAAAAGCGTATTAGACTCGAGATGATTAGTCAAAACTGTTATTGAACAACGCTCGAATTAAATCGACAAAGTGCATGCAAAAATGAAAGTCAGGCTTTATCTCCGAAACACTTTAGCATATTCTTACCAAACTTGGTGTGTGTTATGCCAACCATGACCTGAGGCTGCCTGCAGCGTTTCGGCGCAGTGCCACCTAGTGGTCCAGAGATACAGAAATTGGATATTTTGGATTATAACTTAAGAACGCTTTAGCCAAATATCACAAAACTGGTCTCTTTAGAGTCGGGGCATCACGCCGAGTCAAACCATACCCAATTTTCCCATATCAACCATTTTGGGCGTCGGCCATTTTTAATTTTGTCAGAAAGTGCTATGTTTTACAAACGCATTGGCGTATCATTACGAAACTCGGTGTGTGTCTTTGTCACCAAGCCCTGAAAGTACACAAAAAGTTTCAAGGCAGCGCCACCTTGTGGACAAAAGTTATAGTGAATTTTCCAATAATGCTAATAACTTTTGATTAAATTTGACTATTGTCATAAAAATGGTTTCAATATATTCCTTGGGTCATGCCAAGAACATAGATCCCAATTTTGCCATATTTGGCCAAACATTCTGTTCGCCATTTTGATTTCCTTCAGAAACCTACTTTTTCGAACTCCTCCTAGTCTATTTGCCTGATTTTCACCAAAATCGAATCGTAACATCTTCAGACTATTACAGCAAAAAGTTATTAATTTCGTGTCAACAGACAAAACCGTTTTCATATACTGCAGCGACAAAGTTGAGCCATGATGCCAAAATGACTCTTGAGGCTGTATCTCTGCAATGCTTCGACATACTGACACCAAACTTTGCCTTTGTCATTGTCATCTCACTCTGACCACACCACATCAGTTTCGTTACTGCGCTACCTATTGGTCAAAAGTGACAAACCATTAAATCATATTATTAGTGACTGTATATATGATTTTTCAGCCATTTTTGCCTAAAATCATCTTAAAATGCCTTTAATTGCTCATTGTTTCAGTTGGTCTAACCCTCCCAGCCATGGTGGCATGTCTTGTCTTGTTCTTTGCGCTTGGCCCCGTTAATGGCTGCTCGCAGCTATATTTATTATTATTATTATTCCGCCATGGAAGTCTATGGCAGCCCATAGAACCGCTTGCGGGAAAGTTGTGAAATTTGGTACACTGATAGAGGTTATTACCAATAGTACCCACACCAATTTTGGAGTCTCTAAATCAATCTCTCTAGCGCCACCACCTGTCCAAAGTTTGACTCATGTTTTTGCTAATAACTTTTGAACCATAAGGGCTAGAAACAAAATCTTTTTTTCTTTCGATTTATTGGTTTAAGCCGATTCGATCGCACCCTATGACGTCATTTACATCATTACAATGTTCCCGCCATTTTGAATTAACCGAAACCCAACTTTTTCGAACTCCTCCTAGGCCGTTGGTCCGATTTACACGAAAATTGAACCAGATCATCTCCAGACAGTGTTGACAAAAAAACATGGAATTCAAGTTGATTCGTTAAATCGTTTTTGATTTACACGCAAACAAATTTTACGTAATGCTTGAAAAAACACACTTAAGCCAATATCTCCGCAACGCTTTATCGTATTCAAACCAAACTTGGTACAAGTCATCACAAGCATGACTTGAGGCAACATGCAGCGTTTCGGCGCAGCGCCACCTACTGGTCCGGAGATACGAAAAATGGCTATTTTTGCTTATAACTTCTGAACTATTTGTCCAAAAATCATAAAAGTGATCTCGTTAGATTCAGGACGGCATGCCGAGTCGTCTGATATCCAATTTTACCATATCGGCCATTTTGACTGTCGGCCATTTTGAATTATGTTCTAAAATGCTGTATTTTATGAACGCATGAACGGATTTTTACGAAACTCGGTATGGGTCATCAGCACGATGTTCTGAAGTAGCCTGACAAGTTTCAAAACAGCGCCACCTAGTGGATAATTTTTTTTTTCAAACGCCTATAACTTTAAGTGGGGTTGACTTATTTTCATGGGACTAACTTTTTTTGTCTCCTGAATCCTTGCCAAGTCCAACGATACCAGACTTGCCAGGTTTCAGCGTATGGTTTGTGCAGCGCGGTAATTTAGCGCTTAAAAAACATTAGCTGATATCTTCGAAACCGCTAGTCCGATCGAGACGAAACGAGCGCCAGAAAATCGAAAACATAGGTCGATAGCTATACGTCAATGCCCAAATGTCAAAATATTGATAGTAAGGGGTAGTAAAATCCAATCAAAGTCAAGTGTCAGTCATTTTTTACATGTTTTTTCATATAAATGTCTATAACTCCAAAACGAAATGAGATATTTTCACCAAAATTGACACACACATGTATGGGCTCAATCCGATGACACATAAAAAAAATTGTAGGATTGTGCCTCTTGGTGGCGCTATAATAGAACAAAACATGACATTGGCACTGTACAACTCAATGTTTTAATGTGGTGTTTTAACGGTTTTGCTTCAAATGTCTTTACTCATTTTTTCAGTTGGTCTGCTGCTATCTTCCTTGTTTGCTTCTGTTGCGCTTGGCCCCGTTAATGGCTGCTTGCAGCTATATTTATTATTATTATTATTCCGCCATGGAAGTCTATGGCAGCCCATAGAACCGCTTGCGGGAAAGTTGTGAAATTTGGTACACTGATAGAGGTTATTACCAATAGTACCCACACCAATTTTGGAGTCTCTAAATCAATCTCTCTAGCGCCACCACCTGTCCAAAGTTTGACTCATGTTTTTGCTAATAACTTTTGAACCATAAGGGCTAGAAACAAAATCTTTTTTTCTTTCGATTTATTGGTTTAAGCCGATTCGATCGCACCCTATGACGTCATTTACATCATTACAATGTTCCCGCCATTTTGAATTAACCGAAACCCAACTTTTTCGAACTCCTCCTAGGCCGTTGGTCCGATTTACACGAAAATTGAACCAGATCATCTCCAGACAGTGTTGACAAAAAAACATGGAATTCAAGTTGATTCGTTAAATCGTTTTTGATTTACACGCAAACAAATTTTACGTAATGCTTGAAAAAACACACTTAAGCCAATATCTCCGCAACGCTTTATCGTATTCAAACCAAACTTGGTACAAGTCATCACAAGCATGACTTGAGGCAACATGCAGCGTTTCGGCGCAGCGCCACCTACTGGTCCGGAGATACGAAAAATGGCTATTTTTGCTTATAACTTCTGAACTATTTGTCCAAAAATCATAAAGTGATCTCGTTAGATTCAGGACGGCATGCCGAGTCGTCTGATATCCAATTTTACCATATCGGCCATTTTGACTGTCGGCCATTTTGAATTATGTTCTAAAATGCTGTATTTTATGAACGCATGAACGGATTTTTACGAAACTCGGTATGGGTCATCAGCACGATGTTCTGAAGTAGCCTGACAAGTTTCAAAACAGCGCCACCTAGTGGATAATTTTTTTTTTCAAACGCCTATAACTTTAAGTGGGGTTGACTTATTTTCATGGGACTAACTTTTTTTGTCTCCTGAATCCTTGCCAAGTCCAACGATACCAGACTTGCCAGGTTTCAGCGTATGGTTTGTGCAGCGCGGTAATTTAGCGCTTAAAAAACATTAGCTGATATCTTCGAAACCGCTAGTCCGATCGAGACGAAACGAGCGCCAGAAAATCGAAAACATAGGTCGATAGCTATACATCAATGCCCAAATGTCAAAATATTGATAGTAAGGGGTAGTAAAATCCAATCAAAGTCAAGTGTCAGTCATTTTTTACATGTTTTTTCATATAAATGTCTATAACTCCAAAACGAAATGAGATATTTTCACCAAAATTGACACACACATGTATGGGCTCAATCCGATGACACATAAAAAAAATTGTAGGATTGTGCCTCTTGGTGGCGCTATAATAGAACAAAACATGACATTGGCACTGTACAACTCAATGTTTTAATGTGGTGTTTTAACGGTTTTGCTTCAAATGTCTTTACTCATTTTTTCAGTTGGTCTGCTGCTATCTTCCTTGTTTGCTTCTGTTGCGCTTGGCCCCGTTAATGGCTGCTTGTTATTATTATAATTATTATTAGGGGCCAAGCACCGAAGGTGCGAAGGCACCTATTGAAACCGTTCCCGTTCCTATTATTATTAGGGGCCAAGCACCGAAGGTGCGAAGGCACCTATTGAAACCGTTCCCGTTCCTATTATTAGGGGCCAAGCACCGAAGGTGCGAAGGCACCTATTGAAACCGTTCCCGTTCCTATTATTATTAGGGGCCAAGCACCGAAGGTGCGAAGGCACCTATTGAAACCGTTCCCGTTCCTATTATTAGGGGCCAAGCACCGAAGGTGCGAAGGCACCTATTGAAACCGTTCCCGTTCTTATTATTAGGGGCCAAGCACCGAAGGTGCGAAGGCACCTATTGAAACCGTTCCCGTTCTTATTATTAGGGGCCAAGCACCGAAGGTGCGAAGGCACCTATTGAAACCGTTCCCGTTCTTATTATTATTATTCATCTTCTTCTTCTTCTTCCGCCACGAAGTCTATGGAAGCCCATAGAACCGTATGGTAAAAAGTTGTGAAACTTGGCACACTAATAGAGGACAGTCTGAAATGTCACCGTAGCAAATTTGGAGTCTCAAACTCAATCCCTCTAGCGCCACCATCAGTCCAAAATGTGACTCATGTTTATGCTAATAACTTTTGAACCATAAGGGCTAGAAACAAAATTCTTTTTTCCTCTAATTCCTTTGCTCAAGACGATTCGATTGCACCCTATGACGTCATTTTCCGTCATAAAAATTTTCCCGCCATTTTGAATTTTTCGAAAAACCTACTTTTACGAACTCGTCCTAGACGGTTCATCCGATTTGCACGAAAATTGAACCAGATCATCTTCAGACCACGCTGACAAAAAATCTTGCAAATCAAGTTGATTCGTCAAATCATTTGCGATAAACGCGCAAACAAATTTTACGTAGCGGTTGCAAAAACACACTTAAGGCAATATCTCCGCAACGCTTTATCGTATTCAAACCAAACTTGGTACATGTCATCACAAGTATGACTTGAGGCAACATGCAGTGTTTCGGCGCAGCGCCACCTACTGGTCCGGAGATACAAAAAATGGCTGTTTTTGCTTATAACTTTTGAACCGTTTGTCCAAAAATCATAAAAGTGGTCTCGTTAGATTCAGGACGGCATGCCGAGTCGTCTGATATTCAATTTTACCATATCGGCCATTTTGGCTGTCGGCCATTTTGAATTATGTGCTAAAATGCTATATTTTACAAATGCATTAGTGTATTGTTACTAAACTCGGTATGTGACTTCCAATCCATGCCCTGAAGGTACTCAAAAAGTTTTGGGGCAGTGCCACCTTGTGGTCAAAAGTTATAACAAACTTGACAAAAATGCTAATAACTTTTGATTTAATTAGCTTAGTATAATGAAACTTGTCATAATACATTCATTGGCTCATGCCGATTCAATTGCATCCTATGACGTCATTTTCGGTCATGATAATTTCCCCGCCATATTTAATTTTCCAAAAAACCTACTTTTGCGAACTCGTCCTAGACGGTTTGTCCGATTTGCACAGAAATTGAACCAGATCATCTTCAGACCTTGCTGACAAAAAATCTTGCAAATCAAGTTGATTCGTCAAATCGTTTTTGATAAACGTGCACACAAATTTTACGTAGCGGTTGCAAAAACACTCATAAGGCTATATCTCCACAATGCTTTATCGTATTCAAACCAAACTTGGTACATGTCATCACAAGCATGACTTGAGGCAACTTGCAGCGTTTCGGCGCAGCGCCACCTACTGGCCCGGAGATACAAAAAATGGCTATTTTTGCTTATAACTTTTGAACTGTTTGTCCAAAAATCATAAAAGTTGTCTCGTTAGATTCAGGACGGTATTCAGAGTTGTCTGATATTCAATTTTACCATATCGGCCATTTTGGCTCTCGGCCATTTTGAATTATGTGCTAAAATACTATATTTTACAAACGCATTAGTCTATCGTTACGAAACTTGGTATGGGTCTTCCACACCATGCTTTGAAGGTACTCAAAAAGTTTTGGGGCAGTGCCACCTTGTGGTCAGAGGTTATAACAAAATTTACAAACATGCTAATAACTTTTGATTAAATTAGCCTAGTTTAATGAAACTGGTCATAATACATTTATTGGCTCATGCCGAGAACATAGATACTAATTTTGCCATATTTGGTCAAACATCCTGTCCTCAATGTTCTTATTTGATCAAAACCTACTTTTTCAAACTCATCCTAGACCGTTTATCCAATTTCCACCAAAATCGAATCGTATCATCTTCAGACTATGTCAACAAAAAGTTAGGGATTTTGCATCAATAGATGAAACCGTTTTTGTAAACCGCAGTGACGAAGTTGAGCCATGATGCCAAAATGACTCTTGAGGCTGTATCTCTGCAATGCTTTGACATATTGGCATCAAACTTTGCATGTGTCATTGTTCCCTTATTCTGACTACACCACATCAATTTCGTAACTGTGCCACCTATTGGTCAAAAGTGATAAACCATTAACTTATATTATCAGTGACTCTATATATGATATTTCAGCCATTTTGCCCTAATCTTCTTAAACTGTATAATTGTTCATTGTTGCAGTTGGTCTGACACTCTCAGACTACAATGCATTTGTCAGCCTTTTGCCTAAAATCATCTTAAAACGTGATTAATTGCTCATTGCTCCAGTTGATCTGACACTGCCAGCCATTTTGGCATGTCTTGTCTTCTTCTTTGCGCTTGGCCCCGGTATTGCTGCTTGCAGCTATATTTATTATTCATCTTCTTCTTCTTCCGCCACGAAGTCTATGGCAGCCCATAGAACCGTATGGTAAAAAGTTGTGAAATTTGGCACACTCATAGAGGACAGTCTGAAAAGTCACCATAACAAATTTGGAGTCTCTAACTCAATCCCTCTAGCGCCACCATCAGTCCAAAATTTGACTCATGTTTATGCAAATAACTTTTGAACCATAAGGGCTAGAAACAAAATTCTTTTTTCCTCTGATTCCTTGGCTCAAGACGATTCGATTGCACCCTATGACGTCATTTTCCGTCATAAAAATTTTCCCGCCATTTTTAATTTTCCGAAAAACCTACTTTTACGAACTCGTCCTAGACGGTTCATCCGATTTGCACGAAAATTGAACCAGATCATCTTCAGATCATGCGGACAAAAAATCTTGCAAATCAAGTTGATTCGTCAAATCATTTGCGATAAACGCGCAAACAAATTTTACGTAGCGGTTGCAAAAACACACTTAAGGCAATATCTCCGCAACGCTTTATCGTATTCAAACCAAACTTGGTACATGTCATCACAAGCATGACTTGAGGCAACATGCAGTGTTTCGGCGCAGCGCCACCTACTGGTCCGGAGATACAAAAAATGGCTGTTTTTGCTTATAACTTTTGAACCGTTTGTCCAAAAATCATAAAAGTGGTCTCGTTAGATTCAGGACGGCATGCCGAGTCGTCTGATATTCAATCTTACCAAATCGGCCATTTTGGCTGTCGGCCATTTTGAATTATGTGCTAAAATGCTATATTTTACAAATGCATTAGTGTATTGTTTCTAAACTCGGTATGTGACTTCCACTCCATGCCCTGAAGGTACTCAAAAAGTTTTGGGGCAGTGCCACCTTGTGGTCAAAAGTTATAACAAACTTGACAAAAATGCTAATAACTTTTGATTTAATTAGCTTAGTATAATGAAACTGGTCATAATACATTCATTGGCTCATGCCGATTCAATTGCATCCTATGACGTCATTTTCGGTTATGATAATTTCCCCGCCATATTTAATTTTCCAAAAAACCTACTTTTGCGAACTCGTCCTAGACGGTTTGTCCGATTTGCACGAAAATTGAACCAGATCATCTTCAGACCATGCTGACAAAAAATCTTGCAAATCAAGTTGATTCGTCAAATCGTTTTTGATAAACGTGCACACAAATTTTACGTAGCGGTTGCAAAAACACTCATAAGGATATATCTCCACAATGCTTTATCGTGTTCAATCCAAACTTGGTACATGTCATCACAAGCATGACTTGAGGCAACATGGAGTGTTTCGGCGCAGCGCCACCTACTGGTCCGGAGATACAAAAAATGGCTGTTTTTGCTTATAACTTTTGAACTGTTTGTCTAAAAATCATAAAAGTTGTCTCGTTAGATTCAGGACGGTATTCAGAGTTGTCTGATATTCAATTTTACCATATCGGCCATTTTGGCTCTCGGCCATTTTGAATTATGCGTTTGTAAAATATAGTATTTTAGCACATTAGTCTATCGTTACGAAACTAGGTATGGGTCTTCCGCACCATGCTTTGAAGGTACTCAAAAAGTTTTGGGGCAGTGCCACCTTGTGGTCAGAGGTTATAACAAAATTTACAAACATGCTAATAACTTTTGATTAAATTAGCCTAGTTTAATGAAACTGGTCATAATACAGTCATTGGCTCATGCCGAGAACAGAGATACTAATTTTGCCATATTTGGTCAAACATCCTGTCCTCAATGTTCTTATTTGATCAAAACCTACTTTTTCAAACTCATCCTAGACCGTTTATCCAATTTCCACCAAAATCGAATCGTATCATCTTCAGACTGTGTCAACAAAAAGTTAGGGATTTTGCATCAATAGATGAAACCGTTTTTTTAAACCGCAGCGACGAAATTGAGCCATGATGCCAAAATGACTCTTGAGGCTGTATCTCTGCAATGCTTTGACATATTGGCATCAAACTTTGCATGTGTCATTGTTCCCTTATTCTGACCACTCCACATACATTTCGTAACTGTGCCACCTATTGGTCAAAAGTGATAAACCATTAACTTATATTATCAGTGACTCTATATATGATATTTCAGCCATTTTGCCTAATCTTCTTAAACTGTATAATTGTTAATTGCTGCAGTTGGTCTGACACTCTCAGACTACAATGCATTTTCAGCCTTTTGCCTAAAATCATCTTAAAACGTGATTAATTTCTCATTGCTGCAGTTGATCTGACACTGCCAGCCATTTTGGCATGTCTTGTCTTCTTTGCGCTTGGCCCCGGTATTGCTGCTTGCAGCTATATTTATTATTCATCTTCTTCTTCTTCTTCTTCTTCCGCCACGAAGTCTATGGCAGCCCATAGAACCGTATGGTAAAAAGTTGTGAAATTTGGCACACTAATAGAGGACAGTCTGAAATGTCACCGTAGCAAATTTGGAGTCTCAAACTCAATCCCTCTAGCGCCACCATCAGTCCAAAATTTGACTCATGTTTATGCTAATAACTTTTGAACCATAAGGGCTAGAAACAAAATTCTTTTTTCCTCTGATTCCTTGGCTCAAGACGATTCGATTGCACCCTATGACGTCATTTTCCGTCATAAAAATTTTCCCGCCATTTTGAATTTTCCGAAAAACCTACTTTTACGAACTCGTCCTAGACGGTTCATCCGATTTGCACGAAAATTGAACCAGATCATCTTCAGACCATGCTGACAAAAAATCTTGCAAATCAAGTTGATTCGTCAAATCATTTGCGATAAACGCGCAAACAAATTTTACGTAGCGGTTGCAAAAACACACTTAAGGCAATATCTCCGCAACGCTTTATCGTATTCAAACCAAACTTGGTACATGTCATCACAAGCATGACTTGAGGCAACATACAGCGTTTCGGCGCAGCGCCACCTACTGGTCCGGAGATACGAAAAATTGCTATTTTTGCTTATAACTTCTGAACTGTTTGTCCAAAAATCATAAAAGTGGTCTCGTTACATTCAGGACGGCATGCCGAGTCGTCTGATATTCAATTTGACCATATCGGCCATTTTGGCTGTCGGCCATTTTGAATTTTGTCAAAAAATGCTATATTTTACAAATGCATTAGTGTATTGTTACTAAACTCGGTATGTGACTTCCATGCTATGCCCTGAAGGTACTCAAAACGTTTTAGGGCAGTGCCACCTTGTGGTCAAAAGATATAACAAACTTGACAAAAATGCTAATAACTTTTGATTAAATTAGCCTAGTATATTGAAACTGGTCATAATAGAGTCATTGGCTCATGCCGATTCAATTGCAACCTATGTTGTCATTTTCGGTCATGATAATTTCCCCGCCATTTTTAATTTTCCAAAAAACCTACTTTTGCGAACTCGTCCTAGACGGTTTGTCCGATTTGCACAGAAATTGAACCATATCATCTTCAGACCATGCTGACAAAAAATCTTGCAAATCAAGTTGATTTGTCAAATCGTTTTCGAAAAACGCGCACACAAATTTTGCGTTGCGGTTGCAAAAACACTCATAAGCCTATATCTCCACAACGCTTTATCGTATTCAAACCAATCTTGGTATATGTCATCACAAGCATGACCTGAGGCAAAATGCAGCGTTTCGGCGCAGCGCCACCTACTGGTCCGGAGATACAAAAAATGGCTATTTTTGCTTATAACTTCTGAACTGTTTGTCCAAAAATCATGTCTTCCGCACCATGCTTTGAAGGTACTCAAAACGTTCTGGGGCAGTGCCTCCTTGTGGTCAAAGGTTATAACAAAATTTACAAAAATTCTAATAACTTTTGATTAAATTAACCTAGTTTAATGAAACTGGCCATAATACATTCCTTGGCTCAGGCCGAGAACATGGATACCCATTTTGCCATATTTGGCAAACCTTCTTGTCTTCCATCTTGTTATTTGCTAAAAACCTACTTTTTTTAACTCGTCCTAGACCGTTTGTCTGATTTCCACCAAAATGAAATATCATCTTCAGACTGTGCCGACAAAATGTTAGGGATTTTGCGTCGACAGATGAAACCGTTTTTGTAAACCGCAGTGACGAAGTTGAGCCATGATGCCAAAATGACTCTTGAGGCTGTATCTCTGCAATGCTTTGACATATTGGCATCAAACTTTGCATGTGTCATTGTTCCCTTATTCTGACTACACCACATCAATTTCGTAACTGTGCCACCTATTGGTCAAAAGTGATAAACCATTAACTTATATTATCAGTGACTCTATATATGATATTTCAGCCATTTTGCCTAATCTTCTTAAACTGTATAATTGTTAATTGTTGCAGTTGGTCTGACACTCTCAGACTACAATGCATTTTTCAGCCTTTTGCCTAAAATCATCTTAAAACGTGATTAATTGCTCATTGCTCCAGTTGATCTGACACTGCCAGCCATTTTGGCATGTCTTGTCTTCTTCTTTGCGCTTGGCCCCGGTATTGCTGCTTGCAGCTATATTTATTATTATTATTATTATTCCGCCATGGAAGTCTATGGCAGCCCATAGAACCGCTTGCGGGAAAGTTGTGAAATTTGGTACACTGATAGAGGTTATTACCAATAGTACCCACACCAATTTTGGAGTCTCTAAATCAATCTCTCTAGCGCCACCACCTGTCCAAAGTTTGACTCATGTTTTTGCTAATAACTTTTGAACCATAAGGGCTAGAAACAAAATCTTTTTTTCTTTCGATTTATTGGTTTAAGCCGATTCGATCGCACCCTATGACGTCATTTACATCATTACAATGTTCCCGCCATTTTGAATTAACCGAAACCCAACTTTTTCAAACTCCTCCTAGGCCGTTGGTCCGATTTACACGAAAATTGAACCAGATCATCTCCAGACAGTGTTGACAAAAAAACATGGAATTCAAGTTGATTCGTTAAATCGTTTTTGATTTACACGCAAACAAATTTTACGTAATGCTTGAAAAAACACACTTAAGCCAATATCTCCGCAACGCTTTATCGTATTCAAACCAAACTTGGTACAAGTCATCACAAGCATGACTTGAGGCAACATGCAGCGTTTCGGCGCAG
This sequence comes from Gobio gobio, assembly GCF_949357685.1. Classification (NCBI taxonomy): domain Eukaryota; kingdom Metazoa; phylum Chordata; class Actinopteri; order Cypriniformes; family Gobionidae; genus Gobio; species Gobio gobio. The sequence goes on along the minus strand of NC_137100.1, from coordinate 12,730,846 downwards.
CGCCACCTACTGGTCCGGAGATACGAAAAATGGCTATTTTTGCTTATAACTTCTGAACTATTTGTCCAAAAATCATAAAAGTGATCTCGTTAGATTCAGGACGGCATGCCGAGTCGTCTGATATCCAATTTTACCATATCGGCCATTTTGACTGTCGGCCATTTTGAATTATGTTCTAAAATGCTGTATTTTATGAACGCATGAACGGATTTTTACGAAACTCGGTATGGGTCATCAGCACGATGTTCTGAAGTAGCCTGACAAGTTTCAAAACAGCGCCACCTAGTGGATAATTTTTTTTTTCAAACGCCTATAACTTTAAGTGGGGTTGACTTATTTTCATGGGACTAACTTTTTTTGTCTCCTGAATCCTTGCCAAGTCCAACGATACCAGACTTGCCAGGTTTCAGCGTATGGTTTGTGCAGCACGGTAATTTAGCGCTTAAAAAACATTAGCTGATATCTTCGAAACCGCTAGTCCGATCGAGACGAAACCAGCGCCAGAAAATCGGAAACATAGGTCGATAGCTATACGTCAATGCCCAAATGTCAAAATATTGATAGTAAGGGGTAGTAAAATCCAATCAAAGTCAAGTGTCAGTCATTTTTTACATGTTTTTTCATATAAATGTCTATAACTCCAAAACGAAATGAGATATTTTCACCAAAATTGACACACACATGTATGGGCTCAATCCGATGACACATAAAAAAAATTGTAGGATTGTGCCTCTTGGTGGCGCTATAATAGAACAAAACATGACATTGGCACTGTACAACTCAATGTTTTAATGTGGTGTTTTAACGGTTTTGCTTCAAATGTCTTTACTCATTTTTTCAGTTGGTCTGCTGCTATCTTCCTTGTTTGCTTCTGATGCGCTTGGCCCCGTTAATGGCTGCTTGTTCATCTTCTTCTTCTTCTTCTTCTTCTTCTTCTTCTTCCGCCACAAAGTCTATGGCAGCCCATAGAACCGTATGGTAAAAAGTTGTGAAATTTGGCACACTAATAGAGGACAGTCTGAAATGTCACCGTAGCAAATTTGGAGTCTCAAACTCAATCCCTGTAGCGCCACCATCAGTCCAAAATTTGACTCATGTTTATGCTAATAACTTTTGAACCATAAGGGCTAGAAACAAAATTCTTTTTTCCTCTGATTCGTTGGCTCAAGACAATTCGATTGCACCCTATGACGTCATTTTCCGTCATAAAATTTTTCCCGCCATTTTGAATTTTCCGAAAAACCTACTTTTACGAACTCATCCTAGACGGTTCATCCGATTTGCACGAAAATTTAACCAGATCATCTTCAGACCATGCTGACAAAAAATCTTGCAAATCAAGTTGATTCGTCAAATCATTTGCGATAAACGCGCAAACAAATTTTACGTAGCGGTTGCAAAAACACACTTAAGGCAATATCTCCGCAACGCTTTATCGTATTCAAACCAAACTTGGTACATGTCATCACAAGCATGACTTGAGGCAACATACAGCGTTTCGGCGCAGCGCCACCTACTGGTCCGGAGATACGAAAAATTGCTATTTTTGCTTATAACTTCTGAACTGTTTATCCAAAAATCATAAAAGTGGTCTCGTTACATTCAGGACGGCATGCCGAGTCGTCTGATATTCAATTTTACCATATCGGCCATTTTGGCTGTCGGCCATTTTGAATTTTGTCAAAAAATGCTATATTTTACAAATGCATTAGTATATTGTTACTAAACTCGGTATGTGACTTCCATGCTATGCCCTGAAGGTACTCAAAAAGTTTTAGGACAGTGCCACCTTGTGGTCAAAAGATATAACAAACTTGACAAAAATGCTAATAACTTTTGATTAAATTAGCCTAGTATATTGAAACTGGTCATAATAGAGTCATTGGCTCATGCCGATTCAATTGCAACCTATGATGTCATTTTCGGTCATGATAATTTCCCCACCATTTTTAATTTTCCAAAAAACCTACTTTTGCGAACTCGTCCTAGACGGTTTGTCCGATTTGCACAGAAATTGAACCATATCATCTTCAGACCATGCTGACAAAAAATCTTGCAAATCAAGTTGATTTGTCAAATCGTTTTCGATAAACGCGCACACAAATTTTGCGTAGCGGTTGCAAAAACACTCATAAGCCTATATCTCCACAACGCTTTATCGTATTCAAACCAATCTTGGTATATGTCATCACAAGCATGACCTGAAGCAACATGCAGCGTTTCGGGCAAGCGCCACCTACTGGTCCGGAGATACAAAAAATGGCTATTTTTGCTTATAACTTTTGAACTGTTTGTCCAAAAATCATGTCTTCCGCACCATGCTTTGAAGGTACTCAAAACGTTTTGGGACAGTGCCACCTTGTGGTCAGAGGTTATAACAAAATTTACAAACATGCTAATAACTTTTGATTAAATTAGCCTAGTTTAATGAAACTGGTCATAATCCAGTCATTGGCTCATGCCGAGAACAGAGATACTAATTTTTCCATATTTGGTCAAACATCCTGTCCTCAATGTTCTTATTTGATCAAAACCTACTTTTTCAAACTCATCCTAGACCGTTTGTCCAATTTCCACCAAAATCTAATCGTATCATCTTCAGACTGTGTCAACAAAAAGTTAGGGATTTTGCATCAATAGATGAAACCGTTTTTGTAAACCGCAGCGACGAAGTTGAGCCATTATGCCAAAATTACTCTTGAGGCTGTATCTCTGCAATGCTTTGACATATTGACATCAAACTTTGCATGTGTCATTGTTCCCTTATTCTGACCACACCACATCAATTTCGTATCTGTGCCACCTATTGGTCAAAAGTGATAAACCATTAACTTACATTATCAGTGACTCAATATATGATATTTCAGCCATTTTGCCTAATCTGCCTAACTGTATAATTGTTAATTGTTGCAGTTGGTCTGACACTCTCAGACTACAATGCATTTTCAGCATTTTGCTTAAAATCATCTTAAAACGTGATTAATTGCTCATTGCTCCAGTTGATCTGACACTGCCAGCCATTTTGCTATGTCTTGTCTTCTTCTTTGCGCTTGGCCCCGGTATTGCTGCTTGCAGCTATATTTAGGGGCCAAGCACCGAAGGTGCGGAGGCACCTATTGTAATCGTTAGATTTCTTATTATTATTATTATTATTATTATTATTCCGCCATGGAAGTCTATGGCAGCCCATAGAACCGCTTGCGGGAAAGTTGTGAAATTTGGTACACTGATAGAGGTTATTACCAATAGTACCCACACCAATTTTGGAGTCTCTAAATCAATCTCTCTAGCGCCACCACCTGTCCAAAGTTTGACTCATGTTTTTGCTAATAACTTTTGAACCATAAGGGCTAGAAACAAAATCTTTTTTTCTTTCGATTTATTGGTTTAAGCCGATTCGATCGCACCCTATGACGTCATTTACATCATTACAATGTTCCCGCCATTTTGAATTAACCGAAACCCAACTTTTTCGAACTCCTCCTAGGCCGTTGGTCCGATTTACACGAAAATTGAACCAGATCATCTCCAGACAGTGTTGACAAAAAAACATGGAATTCAAGTTGATTCGTTAAATCGTTTTTGATTTACACGCAAACAAATTTTACGTAATGCTTGAAAAAACACACTTAAGCAAATATCTCCGCAACGCTTTATCGTATTCAAACCAAACTTGGTACAAGTCATCACAAGCATGACTTGAGGCAACATGCAGCGTTTCGGCGCAGCGCCACCTACTGGTCCGGAGATACGAAAAATGGCTATTTTTGCTTATAACTTCTGAACTATTTGTCCAAAAATCATAAAAGTGATCTCGTTAGATTCAGGACGGCATGCCGAGTCGTCTGATATCCAATTTTACCATATCGGCCATTTTGACTGTCGGCCATTTTGAATTATGTTCTAAAATGCTGTATTTTATGAACGCATGAACGGATTTTTACGAAACTCGGTATGGGTCATCAGCACGATGTTCTGAAGTAGCCTGACAAGTTTCAAAACAGCGCCACCTAGTGGATAATTTTTTTTTTCAAACGCCTATAACTTTAAGTGGGGTTGACTTATTTTCATGGGACTAACTTTTTTTGTCTCCTGAATCCTTGCCAAGTCCAACGATACCAGACTTGCCAGGTTTCAGCGTATGGTTTGTGCAGCGCGGTAATTTAGCGCTTAAAAAACATTAGCTGATATCTTCGAAACCGCTAGTCCGATCGAGACGAAACGAGCGCCAGAAAATCGGAAACATAGGTCGATAGCTACATGCTAATGCCCAAATGTCAAAATATTGATAGTAAGGGGTAGTAAAATCCAATCAAAGTCAAGTGTCAGTCATTTTTTACATGTTTTTTCATATAAATGTCTATAACTCCAAAACGAAATGAGATATTTTCACCAAAATTGACACACACATGTATGGGCTCAATCCGATGACACATAAAAAAAATTGTAGGATTGTGCCTCTTGGTGGCGCTATAATAGAACAAAACATGACATTGGCACTGTACAACTCAATGTTTTAATGTGGTGTTTTAACGGTTTTGCTTCAAATGTCTTTACTCATTTTTTCAGTTGGTCTGCTGCTATCTTCCTTGTTTGCTTCTGTTGCGCTTGGCCCCGTTAATGGCTGCTTGCAGCTATATTTATTATTATTATTATTATTTTATCGACTTCTCGGGCACTTTTGGGGCTCTTACCATGCTCAAAAACTCTTGAAACTTAGCACACACATCGGAATGCGCGGCCATCAGAGCCGGGCTGAAGCTGGTACCCGGGCGTGGCAGGGGGACTCGACAGCGCCCCCTAAAGTGGGGTCTGAAAACTTGGTCTATATATCAAACACACTTGCACGTACATGTAAGAAACTCGGTACACATATAGACCTCATTGGGCCAAACAACTTTCGTGCTCTAAGTTACGTGTCAGCCCAACAGGAAGTGAGCTAATATGGGTTGTTCTGAAAACACATGCTCTGGAATTTAATATACTCCTCCGAGGCCATTGTTTCAATCAGTGCCAAACTCGGTCAGCATGAAGTCAAGACACAGAGGATGCTAAATTGCGAGCGGATTTTTGATAACTCAAACGGTTTGGCCGTGGCGAAGCAACGAATTTATGGCGAGAAAAGGGAAACAGGAAGTGTGTAATAACTTGTGCAAACATTGAATGATTTGGATGAAACTTCAGCTGTGTGTTCGTTGTAAGAGGCCGATCACATGGATATGACTTTTGTGAGTCAAAGTTAAAGCGCCACCAACTGGCAGCAGGAAGTGTGTCACTTTCAAAAATGCTTTGAATCCCCATCTTATTTTCACCTGATTGACTTCAAACTTCATCAGTATAATGTGAAAACATGACAGATAGAGACATATGAATGGATTCCTAATATTTCAAAAAATGTTGCCATGGCAACATGTCAAAGTTTAATAATGTTTTTGGATGTTTGTGTGCCCTCCCCTCTATCACCACAAGGTGGCAGTGTTGTATTATTTTTGAAACTCCCTTTCTCTGTATGTGTGCTTGTTAATGTGATTCATGAGGACACAAATGTGTATGATGACATGGGTATTACACTGATATTACAACGTAGTGGTTAATGTGGACATGAACTATGACACTATATCACTACAGGACTAATTTTCTAAATGACATTTGAGTTACAATTCTTTTCACCTGACAGCCGTGATTTCATGTACTCATTCAGACAGAACTCTTTTTTAAAACAGAGTGTGAGTGTGTTTTCTATACATGTGCTTTACAGAAGGTCATGTGCTGTGTTTGCAAAGATCACTTTTGACACATTTGTCTTTAAATTCATTATTTACTGACATAGTTCAAATTTATATAAAAAAAAAAAATTCACATTATTTTCTACAAGTGTCTGTTTATAAGTGTCTTTTTTCACAGAAAGTTTGTTTGAACGTGAATATTTGTATAATTCAGTTTCTGAGTTTTTACGTTCTCCTCGTAGGCGATTTATTCAATCTCCACCAAACTCGGTCAACGTGAAACGGAAGCTTAACGCATTAAAAATATTTAACGCAAATAACTCAGCGTCCGTTTTTATATCCATTTTTGCTTAGCGTTACATGATCACGCTCCTATTCATGTAAATGCTTCCAAGCGCGACAAGACACAAGAGAACACGCTGTATGCCAATGTCCTGTGTGTGTGTGTGTGTGTGTGTGTGTGTGTGTGTGTGTGTGTGTGTGTGTGTGTGTGTGTGTGTCAGTGTCCTGTCTGTGTGTGTGTGTGTGTGTGTGTGTGTGTGTGTGTGTGTGTGTGCAGGCCCGTCGCGACAAGGCAGGCAAACCAAGCAATTGCTTGGGGCCTCGAGCTGGCCTGGGGCACCAAGACAGCGACAGGTTAAGAATAAAATGAAACGACAAACTGTGTGAGCGCCCCATTGATAGTCAATGCAGTAAAGTGCAATGACACTGTTATCGGGATCCCCCTTAAGGGGCCCCTCTCAGAAGTCGCTGACAGCAGCCAGCCAACAACGCGATCTCTGCTGCGGCAAAATACAAAATCTTCGGATTTGAAGCGGAATTTTATGCTTCAGGAAGCCAGAAAAGAAAAAAGAGAAAGGAAGAGGAGGATAAGAAAAAACAAGATAGTGGTATGTGATAAATTACACTGGATAAAATAGCTCTACTTGTCTTGTACAAAAAAAGTGTAAGTTTGCAGCAGGTAGGCTAGCAAAAATATGTTTATGTTAGCTATCGTTACCTGCCTGACGGCAAATGCTGCTTGACAGTTTACAAAACAACTAGTAACCCTAAAGTATTCCCAAAGTGTTAGGAATATCTGGTCCGTCTATCTATGTAAATGTAATGTTTATAGATGTTTAAAAAATGGTTACTTAAAGGTTTTAAAAAAAAATGTAATGATACAGTGGTGTTTTTTGCAAATGTTTTCAAATTGTATGCACAGTATTTGCAACAACAGTATTTGCACTGTAAACCTTTTTATTAATATATAGTGTGGGTGAACTTAAACTGTATGGCTATGCTGCGGTGTGTGTGTGTGTGTGTGTGTGTGTGTGTGTGTGTGTGTGTGTGTGTGTGTGTGTGTGTGTGTGTGTGTGTGTCTGTCAGTGTCCTATCTGTGTGGATGCGTCTCATGTCAGCTAATCAAGGGACACTGACACACACACACACACACACACACACACACACTCGACGCATAGATAGACTCGCGTCAGTTTCCTGCTCACATCGAGTTCTCTTTTGCTCTTGAACAAACAATAACACAGAGGATTTTGAGTATTCTCATATTAGAGTCTTAAATTAGTTAAATAACGTCTTAAATGAACTTTAAAGAGTTGTGAGGAAATGAGATGCGCGGGACCGCGCGTGAGATCCGCGGTTGTTCTTAAAGTGACAGGAGCACTGATGATGCCTGTCATTAATGTTCATCAAAGAACAACGGGAATAGAGAAAATTGTAGCTTTAATGATGATTCATCTATATTTCATTTATTATTTATGCAGTTAAGGAAGGTTTGATAACTATTACATTTCTGTATAACAGGGAAGGCCATGGGTAAATATAACATTTATTATTTTGGGATATAATCATGGTATATATAACATAATATATATATAACATATATAGGTGGAGGGGTGTTTATTACAACATAATCATGGTTTATGAAGACATTTCATGTGTCCCCGTAAATCAAAATAGCTTTAACAGCATATTAAACAATTTTTTAATAAAAATGTAAAAATGCAGAATGTTTTCTGTGATGGTAGGTTTAGGGGTAGTGTGTGTGTGTGTGTGTGTGTGTGTGTGTGTGTGTGTGTGTGTATGTGTGTGTGTGTGTGTGTGCGATATGTAGGCTTAGGGGTAGTGTAGGGGGATAGAATGTACAGTATACAAACCATTAAGTCTATGGAATGCCATCTGCCTGTCTTTCCCCTTCCCCCTCTCTATCTGTGTGTGTGTGTGGGGGGGGGGGGGTCTCTCTCTCACCCTGTGAGTTTGTGTGTGTGCCTTTCTCTCAGTCCTTACCCTCCCCCTCACTCTCACTCTATCATTGTGTTTGTGTGTGTGTGTGTGTGTGTGTGTGTGTGTGTGTGTGTGTGTGTGTGTGTGTGTGTGTGTGTGTGTGTGTGTGTGTGTGTGTGACTTTCTCTCTTGATCATAATTTAACCCTTTCATATAGGCTATCACAAATAACTATCACTTGAAATAAAAACGTCATGTGATGTGTTTGCCAAGATCACGTATGATGCACATGTCTTTAAATTAATTATTTACTGATATAATATAAATGTATTAAAACATAAATTTCACATGATTTTATAAAAGTGGCTATTTATAATAAACTTCCATAAAATGTAGACACGCATCTTACTCTTACCTGACACTGATATTAAAATCATCTTTGCAGTTTCTGTGATTTGGCTCCATTTATACATTTTTTATTAAAAGAAATTTATTGGACCACCCATATTGAAATGAAAGCATGTTTTATGGTGCATAAGATTGGTGCACAAACGGTAGCTAAGGTAGCTCAAAAACACATGAAGAGAAGTGTTAGAATAAAACAACATCAGCATTCGAATGGTATTCTGAACTCATTCCAATTTGACCTTTGACATAATCTGACATGAAATTCATATAAATTTAATTGATCTCATAGATGTGGCTGTTGTGGTTTGTGGTCATAGCAGCACCAACTGCTGCAGTTAATGTGGTGAATTCAGATGACTTTGACATAGTCCTTTTATGTTTTCCCATTTTAAATGCCTATTGCCTGCCGTGCACAGTTAAGCTGATGCCACCGGGGTGGCGGTGCCACCGGCTTGGGCCCGTCATCGCTGCTCGCAGCTTTAATTTTAGTTTGTTATTTTTGTGCTGATGCTGGGCTGAGGGCACTGCCGCTGGACTGTATCTCTCTGGTTAACTGAGGGGTATCGGTGCTGTCGGTATAAGGGCTTAAAGGAACTCGGCTCTTGGTTGAAGCACGAAGATTAGGGTTGAGTTAGAGTGTTTTTTTTTGTGGGAAAAGACTCTGTTTATGAGAAATTAGAATCTGTGTTAAAACAAGGTTTGTGTAAGTTGTGGAAAAAATAACTAAAATGGCCTCAGGGTTAGAAGAGTTTTTAAAACATCCTACTGAGGATGAGTTGGACAAAATGTCTAAAGACCAATTAATAGAGGTTGCAGCACATTTTGACATTGGGATTACTGCTAAAGAAAAACGTCTAAAAGAGAGTATAGGACTTATTGTAAAATCAGCCTTGGCAGATTTGGGTGTGTTTACATCTTGGCCTGAGAAACAAGCTGTGTCTGAAATCAAAGATCCTAAAGAGAAAATTAATCCTCAAAAAAGTAGTTCTTCCTTAACTTATGAGCAGCAAAGAGACTTGATGCTCTTAGAAATGTAAAATAGTAAAAGAAATCGGGAACTTGAATTTCATAAATTAGATATTGAAGCAGAGAGACTGCAGTTAATTAGAGAGGGTCAGCTGGAGGCTTGTCCTAGTATTGCACGACCACAAATGGGTAGCTCATTTTTGCAGGGTTTTGATGTTGCAAGAAGTCTTAATCTTATGCCCAAGTTTAATGAAGATGAGTTGGACACTTTCTTTAGTTTATTTGAGCGTTTGGCAAATTTGATGGGATGGAAAGATAATGAACGAATAATATTGTTGCAGTGTGTGTTCCAAGGTAAAGCTCAGAAAGCCTATTCTACACTTAGTGTGGCGGATAGTCAGGTCTATACAAAAGTGAAGGAAGTGGTATTGAAAGCATATGAACTAGTTCCTGAAGCATATAGACAGCGGTTTAGAGTTTTGCGTAAAGGAGGGCAACAATCTTTTTCTGAGTTTGCAAGAGAGCTGCGCATTCAATTTGATCGGTGGTGTTCCTCATCTCATGCAGATACTTATGAGACTCTTTATGAATTGATGTTGCTGGAACAGTTTAAGAATACTCTATCTGAGGATGTGGCTGTTTTTATAACAGAACGAATAGTTAAAACCGCAGAGGAGGCTTCAATTCTCGCTGATGAGTATGCTCTGACACACAAGGGTGAGGTGAGAAGGAATCGTTATCGTCGTGCAGAGACTTCTTCGGAGAATGCTGAATCCCCTTCATTTCTGATTGGTGGTGGTAAGCCTGTGAGAAAACCAAAGTTCACTGAGAAAGATGACCAGTGTGCTTACTGTCTTAAAAGAGGTCATTGGAAAAAAGATTGTCCTACTTTAAAAGCAAAATTAAGTCGTGTCAAGTCTGAACCAAAGCCGGCGCTGTTGGTGTCTTCAGTAGTGTCTGAAATGGCTAGCCTTCCTGATAATGGTGATGAGCATATCCTCAAACAAGAAGAGTCAGGATTGTATAATGAAAATCAAATGTATGCTCCATTCATTACAGATGGTTACGTGTCTCTTGTTGGGAGCAGTAATAAAGTTCCTGTCAAGATTTTGAGGGATACGGGAGCCTCAGAGACATTCATTTTGGAGTCTGCTTTACCCTTTTCTTCTGATTCAAGTACTGGTAAGGAGGTGCTGATAAAGGGAATTGGATTGCAGAGTTTGTCTGTTCCGTTACATACAGTAGTTCTTCAGTCTGAACTGGTTAGTGGTACAGTGGTTGTAGGTGTACGACCATCACTGCCAGTTGAGGGGATATCGGTTATATTAGGAAATAACTTGGCTGGGGGCCGTGTTTGGAGAGGTGTGCCACCACCACCAATTGTAACCGCTTTTCCCTCTTTAGAGGAACAAACTGTTGTCACACAGTTTCCTGATGTGTTTGTCTCTTGTGCAGTCACTCGTGCTAAGAGCAAAAATAACTCTGTTTTGCAGGATGTGGAGTCTAAGCCTGAAGATTCGTCAAAGATATCGGTGACTGGTCTTTCTGTTCTCTCTTCTTTCACCTCACCCAAGGAGCTGATTAAGGCTCAACAGGAGGATGACACTCTGAAGGAAGTGTATTCTTCTGTTTTGCCTTCTAAAAAGATGGGTGAAGTAGCAAGTGGGTACTTTGTTGAAGATGGCATACTACTTAGGAAGTGGCTATCTGGTAAAGAGGTAATGTTGGGTCAGGCATCTGTTCAAGTTGTTGTACCGACATCTCTGAGAGGTATGGTTCTGAAAACTGCTCATGGAGATGTAGCTGGACATTTCGGTGTTAATAAGGTGTACAATCAGTTGTTACATTATTTTTATTGGCCCCGAATGAAGAAAGATGTTCGAGAGTATATTAAAACTTGTCCGACATGTCAATTAACAGGTAAACCTAACCAGCCTCTCAAACCAGTCCCCTTGTATCCTATCCCAGCCGTGGAACCACCGTTCCAACATTTGGTGATAGACTGTGTTGGTCCGTTACCACCATCGAAGTCTGGTAACATCTATCTTCTTACTGTCATGTGTCAAAGTACAAGATATCCAGCCGCTTATCCTCTCCGTTCCATTACGACTCGTTCTGTGGTAAAGGCCTTGACTCAATTTATATCCATTTTTGGGATTCCTAAGGTCATTCAAAGTGACCAAGGAACTAATTTTACCTCTGGTATGTTTCAGGAGGTGTTGAAACAGCTTGGGGTGAGGCATAATCGATCTACTGCCCACCATGCCCAGAGTCAAGGGGTTTTGGAACGCTTCCACCAGACCTTAAAATCTCTGTTGCGGGCGGACTGTGTGGAGCTCAATCGTGATTGGGAGGAGGGTTTGCCATGGTTGCTGTTGGCAGCTCGGGAAGTGTTGGAGGACAGTTTGGGGTTTAGTCCAAATTACTTAGTTTTTGGGCATAAAGTGCGTGGACCACTTGCAGTTCTTCGTGATGGGTTACAGGAGGATGAACCTCCAGTGAGTTTGTTACATTATGTAAATGGTTTCCGAAGACGGTTGTTTTTAGCAGGGGAGATGGCTAAAGAGAATTTGTTGAAAAAGCAAAAGAAAATGAAGTGCTGGTTCGACCGCAAGACTGATTCCCGTGAGTTTTGTGCTGGTGATCAGGTTTTAGCTTTGCTACCACTGCTTGAGTCACCTTTCTGCGCTAAATTTTCTGGTCCCTATACTGTGGTTCGTAAAGTATCTGATCAGAATTACGTAATTTCTACACCTGAGCGTAAAAGACGTACTCAGTTGTGCCATGCTAATTTATTAAAACCATTCTATGTTCGTTCAGTGGTCTCTGGAGCAGCTCCAGTGGCTGTTGCGATGGCTGCTGTTTCTTCCCCAGTGATGGCTGTATCAGAGGATGTTGTGACACCTGATGATTGTCTTTTACAGCCACGTTTAACGAATTCAGAGACTTTGACTAATTTGGAGCAGTTGGTGCAACATTTACCTGATCAACAAAGAACTGAGTTGATGTCGTTAATCTTTGAGTTTTCAGTCTTATTTGCAGATGCTCCGACTCAGACCCACCTAATAGAGCATGACATAGATGTCGGAGAAGCAAAACCTATACGTCAGCGCTTTTACCGTGTCTCTCAGGATAAGCAGCGTTATATACAGTCTGAAATCAACTATATGACTGAGCATAATATTGCTAAACCTTCTTCTTCCAACTGGGCATCCCCGTGCTTGTTGGTGGGTAAATCAGATGGAACGTATCGGTTCTGTACAGATTACCGAAAATTAAACAATGTTACGAAACCTGATTCTTTCCCTCTGCCACGCATGGAGGATTGTATAGACCAAATTGGTCCGGCCACTTATGTCAGTAAATTCGACCTATTGAAGGGTTACTGGCAAGTGCCTCTTACTCCTCGTGCTCAAGAGATTGCATCATTTATCACTTCATTTGGATTATTCTCTTATTCTGTGATGAGTTTCGGCCTTAGAAATGCTCCTGCCACTTTCCAGCGCCTGATGAACCAGGTGACGTCTGGCTTAGAGGGCTGTGCTGTATACTTAGATGATGTTGTAGTATACAGTCAGACCTGGGAACAACATCTCTGTCGTGTCCGAGCTCTGTTTGAACGTCTTGCTGACGCTCGACTTACGGTTAACCTGGCGAAGTGTGAGTTTGCCAGGGCAACTGTAACGTATTTGGGAAAAGTAGTTGGGCAAGGCATGGTGCGTCCTGTGCGGGCTAAGGTTCTGGCCATTGATAACTTCCCTCCACCAAGTACTAAGCGGGAGTTAATGCGTTTTTTAGGCATGGTAGGATATTACAGGAGTTTTTGTCCAAATTTTTCATCCGTAGTAGCTCCTTTAACCGATTTGCTGAAAGCCAAAGTAAAATTTGAGTGGTCTTTACTGTGCCAACAGGCATTTGAAAATGTTAAGAGGTTGCTCAGCACTGCACCTGTCCTGGCCGCTCCACACTTTGAGTCACCTTTTCAGATCCAGGTGGATGCTAGCCAGGTTGGTGCTGGCGCTGTGTTAATACAGACTGATGAAAATGGAGTAGACCATCCGGTCAGTTTTTTCTCTAGAAAATTCAATTCGCATCAAGTACATTATTCAACCATTGAAAAGGAGACCTTAGCTTTGATTTGGGCATTACAACATTTTGATGTTTATGTGACAAGTGGTACATCTCCTATTGTGTTTTTTTCTGACCATAACCCACTGACTTTTTTACATTCTCTGCAGACCCCAAATCAACGTCTGGTTCGATGGGCTCTCTTTTTACAGCCTTACTCCTTGGATATTCGGCATATACGGGGCGTGGATAATATCCTAGCTGATACCTTGTCCCGTGCTCCTTGTGACTCTTGCTGAGGTTGAGGATCTCAGTAACTGGTCTCTTTCACTTTGTTTTTTCTCTCACCTTAAATATTGCTTTTCTTAGGCGCCAAGAATTGCTGGAGAGGGAGATACCAAGTGTGAGACGGGAGAGAGAACTTTGGCCGAGTACTGAGTTGGTGTTGAAGTGTGTTGGTGATGGGAGAACCGGGTTGAGAACCTTTTTGAGAACCGGGTTATTTACTGAGGCCCTTAGGTGAGGTCCTCCTTTTTTATTAGGGGAGGTGTCACGGTCTTACCGTGTTTTGTTTTCTGATTGTTGTTCATTACTGTCTGTCTGTGATTTGTGAGATTGTGAACACCTGGGCTGGATGGGCTGTGGGTATTTAATATGCCTGTTCACTAACCAGAGGTTGGTGGGGGTTGTTCGTGATTTTGATCTTGTCTTGCATCTCGCAGGTATGGGCTCGTGGCAGGTGCCTTGGGATTCGAACACCTCTACCACAATAAGATCCTCGTTTGTCCCGTCTACCTCGTAGCCATGATTGGACCAGTCGGCGTTTGAATGTCTTCTTTCTTATTTAATTTCATTAAGTTTCCCCTAGAACTATGTAATAAATTTATATCTTTGCAACCTTATTTATGTTGTGATCGCCCTTTTTGTTGCAGTTACGAGCCGAACTGTTACAATCCCCTCTGTCTCCGCTGGGCTCTGCCCACTTTTCCATTATTTTTCAAAAATTGAAATTGTATCAGTAGAAACCCGGTAGTATATTCGAATTCGAATACTTTGTATCAGTAGAAACCCGGTAGTATATTCGAATTATCGTACTTTCCCCCTTCATGTCCCCCTGAGATGTGAGAATTATGCATTTGCAACATCTGAGGATTTTTTGGCCAGAGACTATAGACTACAGCCAGTGGTAGGAGCTAGTTCCGCATGTTATCAACCCGCCCATAGGGGGTGGGATCTCACTCACAGAATGTAAATGCGCATGGTCGCTCGGCTCGGGCATTCATAACGGAGCTGTGCGGAGCAAAGCGAGTGTTTCAACTTTTCAATGAATTCCTATGAAAGTTAAGCTTCCATAGGCATGATCTGAAAACGCCCCGGACTGGACACGCACTGTGAATGACTGCCGCCCTTACCTCAGCTCTGCTCAGCTCTTTGCTCTCGTGATGAATGAAATCTGTCTCCTGTTGCGTTTCTGCGGCTCACTCACACTTTATTGAAAAGACACGTTCAGTTTTTAATTGTAGTCTCTGTTCTGTAACTGAACAAAATTATTTATTACTATGAAAATCAAAACAACGGTGGGGGCGGTGTCATGGTGGGCAAGTGATAACCAGTAGCCGTAGGGCAGCGAAGCAAGTGCATTCTGGGAGTTGTTGTCTTTCATCCACATTAGACAAATACATTTTCTGTCTTTTCTTTTCTCTTCTCTAGTCTAGAAGGCACCACATTCAAAAATAATTTCACATTTCTACTACTTAAATGACCCATTTTAAGGATCTTCCCAGCGCTGAAGTACCCCCTTTAAGGGTGCTTTCGAACATGGGTGCGAACCAAAACTGCTAGAGTTAAAGCACCCTAAATGTCCTAATTGAACTAAGGTCTAATCCTGGCTTTTTCTAAGGGTGCTTTCACACTTGGTTCAATTGCCTGGACCGAACCCAAGTTCAATTGCGCCCCTCTCTCCCTGCCCCCACTTGACTGTGTTTATAGTATATTATTTGGATCCGAAACGGGGTGCGTTTGCCCGGTTGCTTAGTAACGACAGCACGCGTGAAGGCGGCAAAATGCATAGCGTTGCTCACCTCACTTTTAATTTTTGTTTTTGAACCGTTGGTTTTGTTACTAAAGCTTCAGTACGTAATGGCACTTGCGTCTATCTGCCGTGAATGTACTGCAAATGCTCTAAAGAACGCGGAAGACGAGCAGAAATTAGATCTACAGCTCTCTGCTTGCAGTACGTCACGCTCGCCAGGAAAATGAGTGAAACACACACACACACATTTTTATCAAATCATACGTTATTAATAGCGGTTTGCTTTCGCAATTTAGTACGATTGCATTCACATCAGCAGCGAACCGTACCGGAGTTTACATGAACCGAACCCCAGACCACCCTTTTTAAGCGGACTCGGGTACGGTTCGTAGGTGCGCTCCCGAGTTCGGAACACAGTGTTCACAATGTCCTAATTGAACTAAGATCTAATCCTGGCTAAGTCTTTCTGTGAAACCAGGCCTATATGTGATTGTGCCATGATACAGATCTGCAGAACTGTTACTAGTATCTGATTTTGCAAATTGTTTGTGAATATAAAAATATCGACACAATGTAACTGGCACTAGTTTTAGATATGTTGAGATATAAGAGATGTATAAGAGATGTTGTTGTTGTTTGTTATCGTTGTACAAACATAATGTGACGGTTGGTTGATGTGGTATTTGTCCCGCCCCTCCTCCACTGTGATTGGACGGCTAGGTAAAAAGTGAAAGTGATGAGGGCTGCATTTTACCCAAAGTTAAACATTCTTCAACTCTCTGTGACCGGTAAAAAATGCAGAGCACTCAGCGTAAAATAGATGCTCAGGACCTGCATGCGCTGTTGGCTCTTTAAAAACGCGGCGCTCTCATTGAAAATAATTGGAAAAATATGCTAGCCTACTGTCAGGATTAACTAAAGACACTCAGTGAAAAATTAGCCCTGAAAAGGCGTGGACAGTGTTATTTTTGCAGCTGACCTTATTGCATATGCATTTGTAGGAGTTTTCCTTTCAGATGCCAAATATACGGTAGGAGAGTATTTAAATTAATTACATAAGGTGGTCTTACTAAGGTTTGGCCTAGTCAATTTATTGGTATTTGCGCCATTATTTAACGACTATAAAAGCATGTCTTAAACCAGATGCTAATTTGCGCTGTTCTTGGTAGATTGTGTTGGTCATTATGGAAATGATCCGGCTGCGTCTGTGATATTTAATTTGCACGTCGTAAGTAGATCACGCGCGGAACTGTCCAATCCCATCAATGCTTTTAATACCTGTTTAGTAAATCCGGTCCTTAATATCTTACATAATTTTACTCAAAATGTTTCTAAAGCAAATGTAAATCTTTATTTGAAAATAAGACAACAATACTGATATGGAAAATTGTGCATGAGATGACTTTAAATTGACATAGTTGTAGTAGAAAACTCCCTCGTGTCTATGACCACACATTCTGGTGGGGTTACTGTGAGGTGGTGTTTTGAGTGCTGGTGAGTCATTGTGGTTGTCTAGGCTTGTAACTCATTTCTATTGGGCCTAAGGGGCAAGGACACGGCAGGGTTATCCATTATCATGACACAAAATGGAACAAAGCATCACTCATTCTACCCCCGTGACGTGTCGATGACTAGTCATACAACACAGGCTATCCATGATGGAATAGAAAAGCTAAATAACATTGTTTAGTTCCCTATGCTGGTGTTTCAGATGGATAGGGTATAATAATGATTGTTTAGATAAGCAAGCTTGTTAGCATTAACAATAGCCTAATGATGATCGAGAGCTTGTTAAATGTTGCCCAGCAACCCAGCCCCATTTCAGGGATGCAGCAGCTCTGGCAGTGTTGTGGCTTTGGGGTTAGTGCAGTTCTCAACATATTGAGCTGTGGTTCTCATATGGATAAGGCTGGTTAGATTCTGGCTCGCAACAGTTCCTCATATTGTTCCCCACAATTTGCTGTCATTGACTATATAATGTGCAAAAGTTTTTTTTGCGTTTTTGAAAGAAGTCTCTTATGCTCATCTACATTTATTTGATCAAAATACAGTAATATTTTTGGTGAAATATTAAAATTGAAAATAACTATTTTAAAATGTAATTTACTAAATGTACTGAATTTACTATTTTTACACTGTACTGTTCTGTTTTTCATTCTAATATGCTGATTTTAAACATTTCATATTATTTTCAATACATTATTTTGTTGTTGTGTAAAACCATGAAACACTATCACTCACAAGTTTAGGGTAAGTTTAAAAAAATAATAATTTTATTTAACAAGGATGCATTAAAATGATAAAAAATGACAGTAAAGACATTTATACGAAATATTTCTATTTCAAATAAATGCTGTTCATTGAACTTTCTATTCATCCAATAATCATAAGCAGAAAAAACAGATTTTAACATTGATAATAATAAGAACTAATAACTGAGCACCAAATCATGGAAGACTGAAGTAATGGCTTCTGAAAATTCAGCTTTGCCATCACAAAAAATATTTTAAAATATATTTAAAAAGAAAATTGTTATTTTCAATTGTAAAATTGTTTCACAATATTACAGTTTTTACTGAATTTTTTTATATAAATAAATGCAGCCTTGGTGAGTATAAAAGACTTCTTAAACAAAACTTTTGACCAATAGTGTACATGTCCTTACCATGCATGATATGAGCCATTTCCAAAATGAGCCAAAGAGTTTATAAGAAGTGGATCTGACAGTAACTATAACACAAGTTAGCCTTCATAGATTTTTTGAATGAGTCTTTATGCTGGTTCTTTCCCTGTCCTCGTCTGTCCTCTTCCCACCCTCACCCTCTGCAGCTATAACGAACAAATGGCCTCACATAACCTTTTTCTCCAAGGGCTCTGAAATAGCATTTAGTGAAAGGACACGTTCTGCAGAGCACAAAAATAGCCATGTACTCAAGTTTCCCTTGGTTTGACAGGGTGTGAACATTCAAGTTAGCTATAAGTCAAATCATAGTCTAACCACACCAATAACAGTGCGAGATGGTGTGTAATTGGCTGACAACGGAATGGTGGCTTATTATGCAGGTAGTCCCTAATTATGACATTCTTAGAATGGAGATGCGTGTGCAAGCACTGAGGATATTAGTTCAGTAATTTTATCTGCATCCCAACCCCCAGCATTTTAATGCGGTGGATCTGGTTTCTTAAAAGGAGAACGCTCAACTTATTAAATTAAAGCTGTCATTTGCTACAAATGTGTGTGATAGGCACAAAAAAAATGGTAAAAACAAACACACAAGTAGTTAGCTATTTTTGGCGTCTTCAGTGGCTGCCGGGAGAACATGAAGACTTGTGTGTTCATTTTATTGATTAAATGTAAAAATTGGACATAAAAGATGTTGCATACGGCACCTAGGGTAAGCGTACCTATTAAGCTCACCAACGTCTACATTGAGACATTTTAGTTCTGCCTCCCACGGCGGAGATCCCGGTTCGAATCCCGCTCTGAGCGGATCGGGTAGGATCGGTTACACTGTCTGTTACGCCGTTGATGCCTCCCTGGCTACTATCTCCATCATCTCCCGAGATTCTGAGTGCTTTTGTTCCGTTTATTTTGCATTTAATAAAATAACTGCTGCAAATAGATCCTGCTCAACTCATCTTTGCTGTTGCTGCAACCTGCAATTTGTGACACCTGGCAACCACCCATAACTTGCTAACATCTTGGCAGCAACGTTTGCACAGGGCACTCATTTTATGAAGAACATAAAAATCTTGGTATTATTATTTACTTTCTGTTTCTTTGTTCTAAACATTTAGCCTGTGTGTACAGGTGAAGGAAGAATGCCCTCTATTGTAAAGAAGAGTGGCTCAGCATCTGTTTGAAGCAGAGACCTTGACTCTTTAAAGGTTGGCCCTGTGTGTGTGTGTAGGGGTGAGGGTGGAAATGTTTTTGAACATATTTATGAGGCAGACCTTTAACTGTCAAGAAACTGTCAGTCAAAGCTTCTTACCAGGTGTTTCATTTTCTTATTGTATGAATACTGTATCTGTAGAAAGATTGCTTCTAGAAAATATTTTAGCTGTTTGGTTTTATATGGTTCACCTTATTTATTTTTTTACATGGTTCCATTTCCTTTCTTTAAATATATTTAATTTGTGCCACTTGTTTGTGGACAAATTCATCTGCATGAATGTCATGTTTTGTCATTTAATTTCAGGGAATGGATGATTGAACTGAAGAATGGGCTATTTCGGACTATTTGCTGCTTATTATAGTGATTTTACATTCCATTTTCCATCAGCAAGTATTGTCTGGTATATTTAAGATACAAATTTCACTGAGCTTCAAACAAAAATGTATGCATAATCAGATGCTATAATCACGTTCAGTTCCACAGAATAAATCCGCATTCAGCTAAATGGAAAAGTTTTCCTTGGCAGACCCAATTTATTTGTGTGCTACTCACCAGAGCAATAAAGGAAAATGGACCTTGACGAGTGATGCGCTGGAATACTAATCGAGAGGAAAAACGACCTACCCGGCCACAGGAATAAACAAGTCTTATGTCCATAGTACCAGCGAAGACAAAAGAACTAATTTCACAAGACATAGTCAGTGCAAAATCAGAGTGGTTTGATGGTCCTTGAGTCAAGCTTTCAGCAAAATACTACAAAGGGTCTTCAACAAATGCAGCCCTCTATTTTCTAAATACAGAAGGTTGCTAAAGCATGGAGCCTAGAACATGAAATGTTACATATTACTATTATTGATTAACATTAGATGGACTTCAGGGAAAGAAATCAAATGCTATGAAAGCATGTAATATTGCTTGTTTCATACCCCCATTTAAATCATTATTCCTTTCTCCAAAACTCTGAAATCTTAGTTGCATCCTTGTTCTTGTGTGTCACCTGACTGACTGCAACACAGCCGAATGGAGAATGAGATTTAAGAGCTACAATGGAGCAGATAATGGCTTAAATCTCAGTCACTTTTTAACACAATTATTGAACGTCCAACATGTCAGTAAATACTCTTGGTCTACCATAAGCTTATTCTGTAGAAATACAGCAAGGCCATTAATTCTATTACCCTAAGCCTCTTAAAGCTAGAGTTACTGAGGAGGAACATGATATTACATTTATCCCAACTGGCCTACCCAATGTGTGTGTGTTTGCAGATACAGTAATGCGGTGGAAGCCATAATAATACTGCTCTTAATCTTGCGCCATTGTGGCGCTGTGCACTAGACCGCTTTAGGGTCTGTTTCTTCCTGTTTCTTCCCTGTTTCTTCAACTTAGCCCACCAACTTGATTGCCCACTAAATGATTGATTTCAACGTCAGTGGCAGATATATCAATTCTCATTTTAAGCTTCTTGTCATTTTTGTTTAGGTGTTGATGGATGGATGAACTTAACAGAGATTGACCCAGATGAGGAGGTGCAAGGGGAGATTCACCTCCAGATCTCTGTACTGGGAGATGGAGATATCCCACGAAAACTGTGCTGCCAAGTCCTAGAGGCAAGGTGAGGAGCAGCAAATGATTGTCACGTTTGGTTTTTGTCTTTTAATTTGTCATTTTGCCTCAGTCATGTTTCCTGGTTCTTGTCATGTGACCTCCTTGCCCTAATGTGATCATGTCATGTGCTTCCCTAAGTTCATGTGTCATGTTCTCATTGGTTGGTCTAGTCATGTGTCTATAGTTCTTATTGGTTCATTGTCTGGTTGTCAACCTTGTCTGGGGCATGTTCAAGTTCAAACCGGTGCACAACGTTTTGCTACGGTTTCGGGGTCGAACAACATGTTTCCTGGAAACGCTGTGCAACGTTTTCTCGTGTTTGGTCGGTGTGTCAAATATATCAGCCCAATCAGCAGCAACATGTATATAAACCACGCAGTATTAAAGAGACAGTTCGCACAATGGGTCCAAGTAAAGTTGTTTACAAATGTATTCGCTGCAGCTCCGTATACGCAACAATTGAAGGTATTAGAAGACATGATTGTCGTAAGAGTTTTATAGTAAAAATACAGCATATCAACATGTAGTTGTTTATATTTTTAGCTTCATTGCAAGGCAAGTTTATTTATATACCAAATTTCATACACAATGGTAATTAAGTGCTTTACATAAAAATGAGAAAGAAAATACAATATATTAACTAGAAATAAAATTATTTAAATTAGAATTGATCACCAGGAGATAATAAAGTTAATGAAATGGGATGGGGATGTTCTCTTTTATTCTACATGGCAAGGGCATTGATTGCATCGAGCATATTATTTTTGCAATGTTTTGTCGGGGCTGAATGTAAGTCAAGTCAAGTCAAAAGTCAAGTCATTGTTTCTGTTTGCTCACTTTGGATAATTGGCAATAAAACTGCACTTGGGTTCATCTACACTCGCCTGCAGTGGATCTCTATGTTATAATGATTTGTGACAGGAAACTCGTTATTTTTTCATGATTAGTATATCTATACATTTTATCAATCGTAAATAATAAAACAATAAATGTAAGTTCTGGTTCGGATTCCTTTAAGCAATTCTGGTTACTTAACGGTTTGTTAAAGTACCCCTTTAATGCTTTTTTCGAATATAACCTTTCATGTAATATAAATGTTTGTGAATGGAAAAGGTCTGTAAAGATTCAAAGATCAAAGTGCAGATAAATAGAGATATTCAGGGGAGTAGCAATCATTTCAGATGTGAGGGAGACAGAAATATCAAGTGTAATATCAGGTTTTTTCTGTTTTTTTTTTTTTTTGTCTAATTGACAGGTTTTATTAAAAAAAAAAAATCTATAGTTTTTAATTGGCTAAGAAATCATATACACTGCTGTACAATAACCAATCATTTGTATTCTATAATATGTTTTCCTATATTTTCCTTGTGACAATTTTACGATGGTTTATGGTTTATGCACAAACACTTGCGCATTGTCATGATGGATTTTTATACAATGTAAAAAAAAAATCAGAATCACAGAATAAGGCAGAAAATATATTTTATTGTTTCTCTACTGTAATAAAGGCTATGTCAATTAGCAGTGCATTATTCACAAACTTTATTGTTATGAAAATACCCTGAGATGGCTTGAAAAACACACATAACCACGTATTGTCGCAATTGTGTGTTTATTGTCTTCATGTTTTATCAGTCAAAATGTTTCTGACTTTTATTCAATTTGAATGTTTCTGGATAGCTTTGTCCATATAAGGGATTTCCTGGAACATCAAAAGTTATTACTTCTATGAGTCCATTTTGGACTTTCTGCACGAGAGCGCCCTCTGGCTTTGAGTATTAATGACTATCACCTATTAGTGTTATCAAAAGTACCGACTGCGATTGGTTGGTACTGAAATTAAAAAAATGTGACGTTTTGAGCACTGTTGAGCGGAATCGTAAACACCTCTGACTGGCCATTGTGCTCACATTGGCTACAATGACCAACGCTTGAAAAACATGTTGTAAATATACGTCAATGATGCTTTTCACAGAGCACTTACACAGATACACACGGGAGCGTTTGAATGCAGGCGCCTATCAGCCTACCAGTCCGCTGGTTGACGCCTGCTTGTGCTTTCAGATGCTCCTTCTCCCGCTTTCAAAACACTTTCAAACACTTCTGTGTGCTTTCAAACGCTCCCGTGCGTGTCCATCCGATGAGCGCATGAGCACAATGGCCAGTCAAAGGTGTTTACGATTCCAGCTCAACACCGCTCAAAGTTTCGATAAATTTTGATATCATGGTCGGTACTTTTGACAATACTTTCACCTATAGACTGTCTTGCCTATTTGAATATAAATCTAGATTTATTCACATTGGCCCATGGAAAAACTCGACGTTTACACACTTGGCCAAAAAATGTCTCCTGCGTATTCTACGCCCATGGAGTTATTGTCTCCCAAAAGAACTGATTCTGAATTGCCTGAAACAAGTAATCCGCAATTCCAGTCTTACTTCCTGTGTAAGTTTGTAACAAATTTGCATGATGCCAGGATATCGTCTTCGTTGGCTACCTGCGGACAACGTCTATTTTGACCCTTAAACACTGAAGTTGTAGCTGAGGCCTGGAAGAGTTTGGTTTGATAAGACGCTGTTTTCTGCGCTGCCAAATGAAATCCACTTTGCACTTCCAAAGGATGAGGACTCGGGCTCGAATTGATACAGTAAAACCGATGCCATCGTTACTGTTCTTATCCCGGTTTATACAATTTCTGAGGAAGCCTCTGGGGCTGAAATTCAGATATTATAATGGCTATTTCGTTTCTGACACACTCTGTAAGCAGTGAACCAATCACAACAGACTGGGCCATCTGACCAATCAGAGCAGAGTAGGCTCTCGGATAGGAGGGGTTTTAGAGAGAACGAATCCTTTATCGAAACGTTTCAGACACTGTGAGAAAAAAGGTGGCGTTGCAATGTATATTATTAGAAAATTAAAGTGTTTTTGACCTTGGTTGCATGTAAACCTACTGTAGGAGATCTCTGAAACAAAATTAAGAACCTTTAAAATGGCATAATAGTGAATAAATATTTGGAATGAAAAAAAATTTAATTCTTCAGAAAATTGGGGGTATACTCTGGGTTCGGGCCAAAATTCCTCCCCCGGACAGCACGCCAAATACGCATCATCTTTACTCTATTTATGTAATGTAAATGTATGATGTAAGTGTGAACTCGTGAAACAACAATATAAAAAAACAAACAAAAAAAAATGGTAATATGTTTAAATTGACAAGACCTGCCTGACAAGATTGATAATGTACATTGTGTTATGATGACACTGAATGGGAAACTTTTTTCTTTTATTTTTAGACAAAGCATTCCATCCGCATTGGCGAAATAATGCACTTGCGAGAATCGTTAACGGAACTGAAAGTCATTTTGATAGCCCATTGGCAGTGTCACAAAAACCCTGAATTACAGTGCCAAATATATACTGTCTGAATTAGTAGCCCTTGGTAAAATATAAATGGTGTGAAATATGGATACTCCAGGATTACATGAAAATAGTTAAACTGAAGTTTAAATGCTAGGACAATGTATTCAAAGGATTTTGAATTGAAAACAAAGATTCTCTCAGTGTCTGTGAGAATATATCAGGCATTGACTGTTGGAATGGGGCTTCAGAGATTTTATCTTCATAAGCTACATTTGGATTTGCGTCTAATAGCTTTATGTACTTTCGGCTTTGTTTCTAGAGATCTTGCAAAAAAGGATCGCAACGGGGCCTCTGATCCTTTCGTTAGAGTGAGGTACAACGGCAAAACCTACGAGAGTGCGGTAAGGACATATCTCTGTACATTTCTGATTTCCTCTGCCACATAGTTAAAACTGACTGTCTGTTACTGATTAATATGACCCTGCTTCCTCCAGGTGGTTAAGAAGTCCTGTTACCCACGCTGGAACGAGAGTTTTGAGTTTGAGCTGGACGAGACACTGGCTGACAGCCTTTTGAGTGTGGAGGTGTGGGACTGGGATCTGGTCAGCAGAAACGACTTCCTGGGAAAGGTGACCGCACAGAATAGACATTAGCAAATCCTAGAGTATTTCCTCATGCTCTGAAGCTTTAAAATGAAACACAAAGCATTTAATTAGTAAGACATTGTGTGTTTAATATTAGTTTTACAAGATAGTTCGACACTCGTCTGCTGTACTTAGAGGGATAGTTCACTCAAAAATGTCATTATTTAGTCACGCTCAAGTTGTTCCAAACCTGTATAAATTTCTTTGTTCTGTTGAACACAAAGGAAGATATTTGGAAGAATGTTTGTAACCAAGCAGGTCTCGCCCTCCATTGACAAACATTCTTCCAAATATCTTCCTTTGTGTTCGGCAGAACAAAAGATGTATACAGATTTGGAACATCTTGAGGGTGAGTAAATGACAGAATTTTCATTTATCCCTTTAACGTGGAGCACAAACATTTTTTTTTATTTAATCGCCCTGCGCATGATAATCTTCACCTTCAAAACTCTGAAATCTCATCATGAATAACTTAAATGACAAGTATGTGTAAATAATGAAATAATCTGACATTTTTTAACACAACCACACAAACATAGATGTTAATGCTTTGGCAACATTGTGACACACAGTCATGCTAATTTGAAATTTGACATTTTAGATGGCACTGAACATTGAACAGAAAAGGGCTTAATGCAGCTGAGCCTTCACCAATTTCCTACTTCCCATGGGACATTTCGGGAAATTACCTCCAGCAATTCCTCATATCCGGGGCAGGCTCAGCAGCTTCTTTGCCCTTCTCAGCCGCATCCTGCTCTTCCTGGCTCAAAGCCAGTAGATCGCTATCCGCTGGATCGGATGATGCTAGAGATAGCACATCCTGATCCAGCAGCTCACTCGAGTGGGTGACTGAAGAGTGAGAAAGGTCCAAGCCCTTTTTTGCAACCCCCACTACTTCCGTTTCTGCTTAGTAGGACATAGGACACAGGCATTTGTCCCTCTTCCCCCAAGAAAAGGGAAAAACGCGCACAGAGCTTTTTGATTGGAAAACCTTCACAATAAGCTCAGTGAGCCCCCTCGAGTGGAATGTGCATGCTCCTCACCCAGGCACATCACGCACAAGTCATACGAGTCCCCTCGAGATACCTCAGATACATTTCTTGAAACATTTTGTGCTGGATTACATTGTACTCGCCTTTAGAAACATGCTGCAAACAAACGGCTTCCTGAAGACAAAGAAGATGATGACTGTTCTACAGGTGCCGTTTTATACCCTGTCGCACCTGTAGTGACATCACAGGCTGTTTCTATCTAAGGGTTTTTTTGCGGGGAAAAAAAAGTTTAGCCCATCAAAATGATTACAGATATAGCTGATGGAAATGGCAATTATCGATATTTTTTTGCAAATGTCGACACAATCTTTTTCCATTTAACTTAAGCGCATAAATTCTAGGTCGATACTCAAAATCTTGAGAAAAAACTCAAATAAATGTGGTGTCACATGAAATTAGCCTATACATTGCCTTGTTTGTGGCATTGCTCCCGTTAAAGCACCGTTTATTTGTAGTTCAAAGGCGCATTCATTCTATTATATATTTTTTTACAGTGTATTAATTCGGAATAGGCAGTTGTTGGTCTCATTTTAAAAATAATAAGCCTATTACCAAGTATTCTTTTCAGTCTGCAATCTAATACAAGTTAATCAGAAAACAATACAACTGCACCCGTTTCTGAATATTGCTTGATGATCAAGTCTAAATAGTCTTTGGAAAGAAGTTATAAAACATGTCACTTGTTAATAAAAATAACTTTATGTATACAATTTAATAATAATACATGATGTTGTTTATATAATTAAATGGATGAGGAAAATATAGCGGCAATCTCTGCAGCTTTTCAAAAATAAAAATGGGCAGTTTGTCAAATGAAGGAAGGCTGTTGGCATTTCCAAAGCTAACAAAAAGAAAGGTAAAATAAACATGTTACTTCTGCATCTGAATCAATAAAATTAGTCATAAAATCATGATTTCATGGTCTGAAGCTGGCTTCTTGACAAATGAAAATCACAAACATGACACTTTTAAAAATAAAATGTATTAATATGTAATATAATTTGATCTCAAACTAATTAGGAAAATAAAGTGGGTTGAATCCAAAAAGCTCTAAATAAATTTTAGAATTGTTAAGACAGCATTAAAATAGACCATTTAAAAAATGTTAAATAGGCTTACACAAATAAAAGCTGTCTCTGAAAATATGATGTTCTGATACCAGAACGAATAACTTTTTCCGGTTGAATATGTTCTCGTCCACATCGAACCATGATTGGCTTGACTGCATCTTCAAGGCTTATGTTAAAGTTTTTTTCCTCTATGACTGAACACTGTATTGCCTTTTTTATTGCCTATCTTTTTTTTTTAATTCTGCAAAGGCTACAGGACAAATGGGCTGCCCGGTGTCCAAACCAATGGGGTTTGTCACATAAAGGCTGTTACATGCAGTCCTGTCAGACCAGAAGTCCCACTTTGCCATGATCTTCTGATTTCCTAATATTTCCTAATTTAGTAATAGGCTTATTATTTGTGAAAATAGTCAGCAGTAAACTGGTGAATTCTAATTGTCTCATTACTCTCTGCATTTTATAAAAATTTGGGATATGAAAGATATGATATAATTTGAGAGATGGAGTATGGAAAGGTCTCAAGGGAAATTTTTTTTTAGTGATACAACAAAACTTATGTGACACTGTGTGTTTTTAGGGATGAAGTCATTATGCACACCATTTTATCAGTAAAAGGCCAATTGGATGGAAACAGGCTGGAGACTGCAAATTTCGCAATCTTTTTTTTTAACACACATTCACTTTGTTAAAAACAAAACAGCGCAACAGTGGATGGAAACTTGGCTAATGTCAATGTCGCATTCGGATACGCGCTTCAGACACCGGTCACTGCGAAGGCATTCCCCATAGTGTCCTCTGGAGGGGACGCAGTGGGAGTTCCCATTTCGAAAGGGAACCAAACAAATGGAGCTGGTTATGTTATAACATACATTAACTAAACGTCATAATGCATTGACATACAAATCATGAACTATGGTAAAAAGTGTTTTGAGGTCATAATATAATATATAATATATATTTGTGTGTATATATATTGTGTCTTTATCTGCCCCTGCAATCATAATTTTTGCATGAAAAAATCATAAAAGTCCTTGCTATTTTACTGCCTCTAGTGTTCATTTCAAATGGAAACTGCAGTGATTTGTATGTTTTAGTAAATTTTTTCAGTTTTACAAAAAAGAAGGTAGATGTAGGCCTACGTTTTTTTTAATGAGCCTCTGTTCATTGTCAATTCTATGGAAGCTTGTTTCCGCCACGGAATAAAAAAAGTGAAAGTGAAGTAACGTGTGGCCAAGTATGGGTCCCAAATTCCTAGTATGGTGACCCATACTTGGAATTTGTGCTCTGCATTTAACCCATCCAAGTGCACACACACAGTAGTGAACACACACCCAGAGCAGTGTGCAGCCATATTGCTGCGGCGCCCGGGGAAGCAGGCAGGGTCGTGGTATTGAGGGTGGAGGAGAGCGCTGGTTATTCACTCCCCCCACCGACAATTCCTGCCGGACCTGAGACTCGAACCTGCAACCTTCGGGTTACGAGTCCGACTCTTAGGCCACGACTTGGTAGGTAGTGTAATTTTATCTCACAATTCTGACTTTTTTCTCGCAATTCAGAGTAAAGAGTCAGAATTGTGTGATAAAAAATTGCCTTTGCGAATTATAAAGTCAGAATTGTGTGATATAAAGTCGCAATTGCATGTTATACTCAATTTTGACTTTTTTTATATCTCACAATTCTAACTTTATAACATGCAATTGTGAATTTATATCACGGATAGTCAGAATAGTGAGATAGGCCTATAAACTCTGAGAAAGTCTTATTTCCCCCCAGGATTGGACTTTATAACTCGCAATTGCGAGTTTATATCTCACTATTCTCAAAAACGAAGTCATATTTAAAAGATATAAACTCGCAATTCTGTGAGGCGAAAAAAATCTGAATTGTGAGATGTAAACTCGCAGTTGTGAGATAAAAAGTTGCAATTATCTTTTAAAATGTTTTGAATCTGTGGAAACAAGCTTCCATACAATTCAGAATCCAAAATAATTAAAGCACAGTCACTGTTTCATAACATTGCGTTTGTGCCTGTTTGACACATGGTCACTGTGACATTGCCTTTGTCACCCAATAATAAACGTCCCAATTGCTGTGTTTAGCTTCGGTTGCTTTGACAGCTAATTGTCACGACGATTGATATGTGCGGCCTCTGTTTTCCTTCAGGTCCTGTTCAACATCAACAAGCTTCAGTCTGCCCAGCAAGAGGAGGGCTGGTTTCGCCTGGGGCCTGACAAATCTAAACACAGTGAATATGAGTGAGTGTATTTGGAATTGTGGCAAATATGCACACCACCTAAGCAAACCTTGAACTTTGGTTGCCACAGCAACAAGTATTCACCTTTAACGGTTGCCTGTGGCAGAGAACATTAAGCAAATGGCACAAAGACAATAAAATACAAGGGATAATAAAACTATACATTGGAAAAGGTGCAACAGTTCCTGGGAATTAGTCTGAGCTAACATTGGAGGATTGTTACGCACTCCTCACTCAGGCTCTCACAGTGTTACGCTTGTGTGTTTTGGTCCATGTGTTGACAGGAAGTACTAATCCTTTCCCTGGCTAAATCCTGGGATTTTTTCTGTTCATTCGCTCTGTGTCCCCCTCCACCCCTAAGAGATCATTTGGCCACGTGGATTGACAGTGGGGATTATATCTCAAGCTGGCACAGGAGGAGTGGGATGGAAAGGCTTATGTAAAAACTCCAGTACGGGGGATTCGGTTGGGTGATGACAAAAGCTATGCGTCATCTGAGAGCTTGTGCGAGTATGTAGGTAGATTAAGACAGGAAGTGTTTTTGGGGACGGAGCGTTGTGTCAGTGTGACAGACTTGTGTCCACATGGGCAAAGGAGTCATTGACATTCATTCAGTCGATAATATATTCATGCACTTGACTTGATTGAACTTACTGTCCAAATCCTTCCATGAGTCATATAGTTCAAGCTCCGCATCTACACGGATAATTGGATCAGGCTTGAGCACCTTTCAGACAGTGTTATTATGTAGAAAAGGTGTAATATTGTTTAAATGTTGGGGGCAGATAAGGGAAAATGTTTTCCTCATTTGAGCATCATAAGCACAGTCTTTTTTTTAACATTGTTAAAAATTGTTGGATCGTTCCATAATCATATCATATTTAGGGCATACATGCACTAGCTATCCATTATTTCAGGATTAACCCTCTTGTACTGCCGAGATTTACTTGTTTGAGGTCACAGATTGACTTTATTGTCCTTAAGTGTGGGGGGGTCCCAAGGACTTTAATAACAATAATGACATTTTCATTTTTGGGTGGACTATCACCTTAACTTATCACCTTAAGTTTCTTTCTCTGCAAACTCTTGTAATTTGTAATTTAATCCTCTGAACCAATTTGACAGATATTGCCACTAACCCAAAAGTAATGTAGCATATTTCATGTACTTTTGAAACAACTTATTATGACCTTCAAATTATAGTTTATAGTTATAAAAACTTTTTTTGAATTTTAATATTAAGTTGTTTGGGCTCTTAAAAGGGCATTGGGCTCTCTAAGACCACAGAACACAATTTTGTAAAACTCTTCTCTGTAAAACGCTTTACAGTGGTATACATAATTCAAAAAAATGTGTTGATGCATTGTGAATCTAATATGACAGTGACAATTCATTGCAAAATGTAATTAATTACCATAAATTAAAACTGGAGCTAAATCTACACTGCTGTTCAAAAGTTTGGGGTTGGTATGTATTTGATCAAAGATACAATAAAACCTGTAATATTGTGAAGTATTACAGTTTAAAATAGTATGCAGCTATACTATACTATACTAAATAACGTATTATATAACGTTATGACAATTGTTTCAATATTGGCAGATTTCATCTGCCTTGAATAAGCTGATGTACAACCGTCTGTTCCTTCTAAACAGTTTTTACTTTTTTTCTACTCTGACCAGATTTAAAAAACAAGATGGGAATTAAAATGTCAAAGCCAATCCTGAACAAAGGATTATTTGACTCTAGGTTTTTGCCCACATGGAATAAAAAAAGCACTGTTTGATAATAATCTCTGAGTCATCATGTCCCTATATATATTTGCATCATCTGAGATCATTTTATGAGCTTATTTTTATATTTCGTTACATTACTGCCCCAGAAGTAATGATTTATATAAAGTAGTGATTTTTCTGTCTGAAGTTTTTTTTTATACATTCTGATGTCATCCTGATGAAAAGTTTCCCATTAAGCTCCTATAATCTCTCGCTCCCCTTGGGTGATCCGCTCTCATCTCGGTGAACAAATCAAGCTGTTGTTGTTTTTGTTTATTTTCTCTTTCTCCTCTTTTCACTCCCTCACCGTCTTCTTCCTGATTGGATTTTTGACGGCCCACCATCTGTTGCCTGCTGTTCAGTGACTGGCTGTTATGGTGGCACTCGCCACACACGTACTCTCTTCCAATTCCCACCTTCCCTCGAGTATTACCCATATTTACAGTGAGAGAGCATGTGGCGTATGACAGAGTGACTGAATGTACAAGTTAGAAAATATTAATGCTAATATCATATGTCATGTTTGAAATGGCACATGGATTTAAGGGGGGTCATATCATGAGAAATCTATTTTTCCTTAAAGGGTTCATGAATTGAGAAATCAACTTTTCATTCAGCCTTTGATATATAAAAGTTCATCGTGATATAAGAATATCCTGTAAGTTTCGGAGCTTAAAACGCCCTTGTTTGTCAAAGAAAAGCTTTTATTGACACCAGGCCCAGCAAACGCTCGATCTCAGAATGTGCCAACCTGTGAGGTCAGAGTGTGGTGAAACGCCGCCTCAACAGAAGAAGAAGTACGCCTGATTCTGTAGCCCCGTCCACCGACTACATAGGCCGACTACAATAAGACTTTTAACATAGGCCTACGTAGAGCTAAACGGATCGCGCTACCGAGCAATAAACATGCCCAAGATGGCAAGATATTGCGCTGTGCCTGGTTGTGGAAGAACACAGTCGCTGCATAAGCTTCCTTTGGATTCTAATATTAGGAATGTGTGGTTGAACTTTATTTTTAATGAAGTTCCAGCTCACGTGGGGAAGAAATTGTACGTTTGTTCGCTTCATTTCACCACGGATTCGTTTGTAAACAAGACACAGGTTGAGACTGGATTTGCAGACAGATTGAGATTAAAATACAATGCTGTGCCTTCTATATTGGATCTGACAGGAACATGTTTTTTGTGATAGTATTGCATTTTTACAGATTGTTTGATATCTATTGATTATGTGTATGTGTCTAACCAGTCACAGAAGGGTCCAACTATGAAGGATGTAGCTTGTCAAACAGACACACAGAATTTAAGATCACTGGGCACACAGCTGGCTTTTAGGGATAACTTACCAAGCTGTCACAGGCTGTAATATCCTTTGTATTTGAGGTGTTCTTGGTTCAATGTCCTGCGATTCGGGATCAGACTCTAGGTCAAAACATGTATGGGTGAATCATTCCGGTTGCCATTTTTCCACATTGGACATTTTCAAAACAATTCCCCACGTGTACCAACGGGAACTCAGAACTCATTATAATATGCAAAACTGTTATCCGATCATAACAGTGGGCGTTTACTTCCAAGTCTTCAATGCGGCACGCCCATAAAAACCGAACGTTCCAGGAGAGAGGCTCAAAAGCAAGGTAGAAAATAGCCTTTTACTTATTCATTATGATGTTTTTGAATGTAAAAACCATGCGAACGTTATAAGTTGACCTCAGACAACAGTATAAAAAAATGTAAAAGCCAGTTCATGACCCCTTTAATCTATTCGAAATGAAAAGTTCCCACAGGTCTTCCCTCCTAAAGGATCCCAATGAACAAAGAAATGTTCCTTAGGCATAACAGCAAAAAAAAAAGGCTCATTTAATTCTAAGATGATAGATCTTAATCAGGGTAGGGCGCTATTTCATTTTTGACAGGAATGAAAATGAGGCTGTGAGAAATATAGAAGTATAGTGTGTTCAATTGATTGTACTGTAGTTTAACAACCTCCCAATTGTTTAGCTGATGAGACATCTTACTAAAAATCGTCAGTAGACAAAAACTCCATAAAAAATTACATGTTATCTGGTCTTCATATAGTCTGTTCCTCACAGCCTCATTTTCACCCTAATATTAAATATGTCATCTACACTGACTAAAGTCTGTTGAAATGGTCATTAAAAAAAAACAAGGATAGTTCACCCAAAAATGAAAATTCATCATTTACTCACCCTTAAGTTTTTCCACACCTAAAATTTCTTTCTTGCCCATCAACTGTTTGGTTACTGACATTCTTCAAAATATCTTATTTTGTGTTCAGCATCATCTATATTCTGAAGGTTTTTAAACTCATGTTATTCCTAAAAATTGAGGATTTTTTTTTCTGGCTGTTGATAGTATTTTTTGATTTATGGAGTGATAAATAGAGATATTCAAATTCCCCTCTGTAAAAACCTTGAACTCTAAAATGTCAACACAATGAAACAATAATTTTGAACTTTGCTTTATTCAATGTTCAGATTTTTGTTCTGGAAATGTGTGCAAATGAGTGTGTCATTCTTATTTCTTAGAGCATGTTGAGTTTTTATTTTTAGTCTTGAGTAATTCCCCTGTATTCATCAGAGTAGTATTTTGATTTCATGGGCCTGGGACAAATTTCGCCTCATGAGTAGACTATACCACACTGGATCTTAGTGGGTGCCCCTTTTCCCAGGGTCAGTCACATTCTTGGTTGTCCCTTTTTGTATCTTGTACCCTTTGCCAATTAAACAGGTACAACTCTTGCAGCCTTCCTCTAGCCTTCCTCTTGTGGTTTGTGAGTTCTACATGTAAAGGGAAGCAATTAAAAGAAACAGAAAATAGGTCACATTTCCATTTACATTACAGAACCAATTAGGCTGTTCAGAGTACAGATAACAGTGGTTGAGTAAACACAGTGTCAGTTTCTGTTTGTTTGGTGTGAAAATAAAACACTGATGCTCAACAGACTGAAACTGTTTCAAAACCTAGTGAGCTGTGCGGAAGCAGTATATTAACTCTCATCATATGCCTATAAAAATGTTGGTAACTTAAAAGCGTAGTTCACCCCAAAATTTATATTTATATTTTTGGATGAACTACCTCTTTAATTATGCCATTTTCTAAGGTAACTTCTTTTAGCCAAATTCTAACTCAACATCATATGTATCTTTCATGGGGAAGTGACTCCCAGAATGCACTGCTCAGTAGAAAAATAAATCCAAGGTTGTGGATGACACGAGCAAAATGTTAATTATAAATACATTTATGAATAATAATAATAAATTAGCTTATTATTCACTTTATTGGAACATGACTACGATCAATAAAATTGTTTAAAGGGTTAATTTACCCAAAAATTACTCTACCCTTATGCCGTTCCAAACCCGTAAGACTTTCGTTCATCTTCAGACCACAAATGAAGATCTTCTTGATGAAAACTGAGAGCTTCAAAAAGTTCATAAAGAGATCGTAAAACTAATCCATTTGAATTGAGCGGTTTAGTCCACATTTTCTGAAGAGACTCAGTTGCTTTATTTGATGAACAGATTGAATTTAGGTGTTTTACATATAAACATTGATCAACGAAAATAATCAGAAGCTCAACCGAACATGCTTGACGCAAGAACAAACCTCTTGCGGAACCTCAAACGTGCTGTGTAAAATGAGATTGAACCTCATTGGTTCTTGCGGAAGTTCAAACGTGCTGCTTAACACAAGAATGAACCTCATTGGTTCTTGCAGAAGTTTAAACGTACTGCGTAACACGAGAATGAACCTCATTGGTTCTTGCAGAAGCTCAAACGTGCTGCATAACACGAGAATGAACCTCATTGGTTCTTGCAGAAGTTTAAACGTGCTGCGTAACACGAGAATGAACCTCATTGGTTCTTGCAGAAGCTCAAACGTGCTGCATAACACACGATAATGAACCTCATTGGTTCTTGCAGAAGCTCAAATGTGCTGCGTAACACGAGAATAAACCTCATTGGTTCTTGCAGAAGCTCAAACGTGCTGCGTAACACGAGAATAAACCTCATTGGTTCTTGCGGAAGCTCAAACGTGCTGCGTTACACGAGAATAAACCTCATTGGTTCTTGCGGAAGCTCAAACGTGCTGCGTTACACGAGAATAAACCTCATTGGTTCTTGCGGAAGCTCAAACGTGCTGCGTAACACGAGAATGAACCTCATTGGTTCTTGTAAAAGCAAACATGTTTGAGCTTCCATTGGTTTACCAACTGATTTGTGAGTCGATAAATGTTCATGTAAATAAAAGCCTAAATTCAATCTGTTCATCATATAAAGCGATCATGTAGAGTGTTTTTTTGTGTTGTTCTGCTTATACAGTGTTTCAAATCAGACATTTCTGAGTTCATGGCGGTTCGGATGCTGCCTACGTGGGCAGTAGGTTTGCGAGCAGAGCTTGTATCTAGATTGTACAGCTGTAGCCGAGAGCCATTTTTACTTCATACATTTCTGAAGCCAAATTGTCTCCAAATGCTTGCTGCAGTATTGTGTTTTTCAGTTGGGTTGCCACGGTGTCCTCATTTTCTGTTCCATCATGACAGAGTTAGAAAGCACAGCCACCCACATTACAGTAATAACATTTACTGTTTGTCTTTTTACGTACCGCTGAACAGAATAGGGTCGTTAATGGTGTCATTCTGCCTAATATTGTTTGTCTGTCATGCTGTGCTTTACTTCCTGGAAAGGTTTCACAGTTTTTTTCCTTATGAGTAATGTTTTCTTATGTGAAACTACATGTTATTTATTTATTTTTTTCCACATTTTCATTTGAAAAAGAAGAAGCTGTACAGTATGTCTGTAACCTAATATAGTATTGTTGCGGTTCTCTTATTCTTTCCTAGAGGGACTCTGGGTTCTCTGCGGCTTCAGCTACGGCTCCGAGATGAGGTTGTGTTGCCATCCAGCCATTACAAGCCACTCACAGAGCTACTCAGCCAGTCGGTCGGCTCTCAGCTCAACGTGAGTCTGATGCCATTTGGACTGAGCCTTATCTCAGGGAATATGCCTGTGCATTATCTCTTAAATTCACATGACATATTCCTCGGAACAAGATAACAAGACATAATTTGGTGTATGGATTGGGAAATGCAGCATCATTGTTATCTGATCTCATTTGTATGCATGTGATGGATACTTTACTCGTGCCTGCATGTTAAAGGGACAGGTCACCTAAAAATTCTCACATCGTTTACTCATGATGTTGTTTCACATCTGTATGACTTACTTCTATGCATGGAACACAAAAAGAAATATTCTTGACTTTTTATTTTCTGTATGTTTTGTGTTCCAAAGTCATACAGGGTTGGAGCAACATAAAGGTGGATAAATGATAACAGAATGTTCTATATTGAGTAAACTATCCCTTAAAAATGTTGCATATTAAAACAAACAATAAAGCATGTTCCCTATTGTTAAAGGGATAGTTCACCCTGAAATGAAAATAAAGCCATCTTTTATTCACCTTGCTGCTGTTCCAGTGCCCTATGTCCTTCTATCTTTTTCGGACCTCAAAAAAAAAAAAAAAAAAAAAACGCCCTGCACGCGCTCCTCCATATAATGGCAGTGAATGGGGACCAGGCTAAAACTTTACAAAAAGTATACCAAAGTATCACGCAGTGAGACACACGCCATATATGGAAAGTGTTCAGGAGGCATACTATAAGGTTCTGTCAGGACCACTATTGTCAAAGATGATTGATTGACTATTAGCATATAGTTTGGATTGTTGGTATGGTTCTGTTCTGGGCAAGAACTCCCTGCGCATCCATGCAGCCTAGCATGGATAAGAGCAGGGAGAGCAGCAATAACCCCCCTTAGGGTAAACAGAACAGAACCAACATAATGATTGCAGATATCATTCATGTTGATATTACATGTACAAGGTGATTCAGGAATTTAGTCTGATTCAAGGGAAATCAGAATACCAAATCCTAACTGACAAGAGGAGGAGCTGGGGGTGGAGGAGGGTAAATGAGCTCTGGAGAAACGCGATAGCTGCTGATAGTATTAAGGAGCTATATATATGCATACGGTGATTGACGTCATATTCCTATAGGTAGACGTGATCAGCTGACAGACAGCTGATGCGAGTTTGACTAACGTGACCAGAACTGATGCTATACGCTTGATTTTTCAGAGAAAGCAACCTTATTATTCAGTCAAAATACTGAACAGTTACTCTGTGCGCGTTCCTGTGAGTGCGTGCGAGCCATCGGGAGCCACAATAGCTATGTTTGCATCCTAAGTTGCGACTGTTTCCATCCAGTGAGTCGAAGAGAACATAATCGTCTCTTCCTGATAAACTACTGCTAAAAAATCACTAAGAAACATAAGAGAAGTCACCATATATAATAATTTTCGTATATAATAAATTATTTGCGTCTCAGAGAAACTCGTGCATCTCAATAAACTTACTGTCTTGCTTTCAGAGGCAGATGCTACTGTTTGGGAACGCAGTCATGTAAGATAGTTCTAGGAGGGAAATATACCGAGCATCTTTGACAACAGACTTCTGAATGACCAAAACAGCATTTCAGATGCTTTGCAAACAAGGTTTTTCCGCTGGTTAGTACAGTTATGCTGTTAAATCGCGAAAGTCACATTATTTTTTTTATGCGCATCGAGGAATTTATTCGGTAAATGCATTTAGAAAATAGAAAAAAAATCAGACTCAAATGAGCGTATACATTTTTTATGCGCATTTTTAGAATTTATGCGCATCTTGGCATTTCCATTCAGCATTTTTTGATGCGATATCCCAAAATGCGCATAAAAATAGGTGGATGGAAACATAGCTACTGTTGTCATGGCACCCAGGATAAGCACACACATGCACCATTTTGAGAAATCAGGCTCAATTGAAACAAACGCGAATTTCGTCTCTTCTATAACGTAAATAATAAGAAATAATAAAATAATACTAATAATAAGGTAAACCTCCTGAAGTGAATGTTGTGTACTGGTTGTCATGACAACATTGCGTGAGCGGCTGCCGACGGCTCGCACGCACTCACAGGAACGCGCACAGAGTAACGGCTGAGCTCAGTATTTTGACTGAATAATAAGGTTTCTTTCTTGCAAAACCTTATAGTATGCCCATAGACTGTAAAAAAATATGGACGTAGTGTCTGTGACGTCACCCATAGGATTCTGAAGAGCAGTTTTGAAGCATAAATTAGGGACGAGCTGGCCGTTGCCATCTTGGCAGTGCGTCATCGCGCGTCACTCCCGGATTATAGAAAATGGGCAAAGAGGCAGGACGTGAGTGGAGCTGAGGTGACGTGATGACTAACAGACAGCAGATAAATGACTATCCACCTGTCACTCAAAGTGGCCACGCCC
Organism: Gobio gobio; assembly: GCF_949357685.1. Classification (NCBI taxonomy): domain Eukaryota; kingdom Metazoa; phylum Chordata; class Actinopteri; order Cypriniformes; family Gobionidae; genus Gobio; species Gobio gobio. The sequence continues at coordinate 12,692,396 of NC_137100.1, read as the reverse complement.
TTAATTATGCAGAACTTTAAGGCTTTATATAATGTAAATAAATGAGTTATAAAAAAATTCACCCCCCTCACAGTTGTCATGAAGGGCAAAATTAGCTGTATAGACCAAAACCACAATTTGTACCAGGCTGTAAACATGTTTTTTCTGCTGGGCATTTTAACATGGGGCTCAATGAGATTCTGCTCCCTGCTTGAGCCAGTCCCTAGCGGACAGTTGATGAATTGCAGTTTAAGTCACTTCCGTATTGGCTTCAAGAGAAACTGATGACTACATGACTTGAGTATGCCTCCTGAACACTTTCCATATATGGCGTGCGTCTCACTCTATCATTGCATGATACTTTTTTAACCTTTTTGTAAAGTTTTAGCATGGTCGCCATTCACTGCCATTATATGGAGGAGCGTGTGCAGGACGTTTTTTATTTAATTTCTCCTTTTGAGGTCTGAAAAAGAAGGACATAGGGCATTGGAACAACAGCAGGGTGAGTAAAAGATGGCTTTATTTTCATTTCAGGGTGAACTATCCCTTTAACAGGTTATTGTTTTAGCTCACAGTGTTGTATAGCTATATTTTAAGTTCATTTTAAGCATAACCTCATTTGTGACTGAAACGACTGTGTTAATTGTAGGGAAACTGGCCTGATTTCATTATGCTGATTGATGAGACCACAACAGCAGAGAGCAGACAGGAAGTAGCTAATAATCTGGTGAAGCTGTTTTTGGGTCAAGGGCTTGTCAAGGAGTTCTTGGATGTTCTATTCAAACTGGAGCTGGAAAAGACTAGTAAGCAAAATAGAAACATATATATATGTGAATTATCAGTTTATTTTGAATTATTTTGGTAACACACCTATTAGCAAAAACCTTTCTACAACTTATATGCACTGTGATGCTATTAATGCTATGATTTTGTTGTTGTTATCCTTCAGCTGAACCCAACACACTATTCCGCAGTAATTCATTAGCATCCAAGTCTATGGAATCATTTTTGAAGGTAAATAAACGTATTAATATACATGTGTTAAGGTGACCAGATTTCTGAAATGGAAACCAGAGACATTTCCTATAGTTCAGTAGTCAAAATATAATTGAAATCGCACTTGTTATTATCCATTAATTTGAAAAAAAGCACAAAAAAAAAACAGGGAGAATACATTTGTCATCTGGAGTATGTTTGGTTCATTGTGTTCGGTTTGGGTTTCTTTTTCATTCTGTTCTCTGTTACTGTTTGAGTTTGTTCTGCTAGTTTGTCTCCATGGTTAATCATTAGTCCCACAGCTGTTCTAATGCTGCCTTCACGTGCTATCGGAAATTTCCTAATTCCCACTTTAGAAGTCGTGATTACGAGCTTGTTGCGTTCAAGTACTTTGCTGTCGAAATGATCAGGAATTATGGTGGACACCAGGTTTATTCTTGCCTATTTATTAGGAAAATATTATTAAAACTAACATCATATGTTCCAGATAATCCGTTTTCTGCCGATTCTGTAATTTCAGTCAAATGCAGGCTATTTTCGCTGTGTATCAAACATACAATACGCTTCAAATGATTACTCGTACATGTAAATATGCTCTACATTAATGTCAAGACAAGACGACCTAGCTGTTTTGGGGGAAAAAACAAATAAAACCACACCTGCCCCAGCAGTAGTTGTCCCCGCCACCATGTTCAAAGTTTATGACACCCCCATCTCGGGAATTTGGGTATTAAAATTATTTCTGAACTTCCCAGTGGTAAACATGACATCAGAGGGTGTTCATGTGCAATTTTTATCCTAGGAAACTCGTATTTACGATAATTCCGATAGCATGTGAAGGCAGCATTAGTTCTGTTAATCACTTATTTAAGCTCTCAGTTCTTTGTTCAGTCTTGTATTTGTATTATGTGGTTGTGGTCTATTATGATTCCTGAGTTCTCCTGCGTTTTCCGAGTTATATTGTAATAAAGAGCTTTTCCTGTTATTTCCCTATAGACATGCGCATTACTACAGCCACACCTGCAAACCATTACAACATTTAGACCCACTTTATATTAGGTGTCCTTAACTACTATGTACTAACATTGAAACTAATAATTTGATACAATGCACTTATTGTGTACATACATGTTTTTACATTGTACTTACATTAAAAAAACCTGCATGTAATTACATCTGTAATTAATTTCTGTAGTTACATTTATAATTACACAGTTGACACTTCCCTTACACCTAACCCCTACCCTTAAACACACCACACCTGTCCCTAACTTTACCCGTATCCCACCTCAATATCAGAATAAGTGTTTTGCAATACAATATGAACACAATAAGTACATTGTACTTATTTTTTTATGTAAGTGCATAGTAGTTAAGGCCACCTAATATAAAGTGGGACCCAACATTTTTGTTTTTGTTTATTTAATTGTTGTGGGTTCCAGATACTGTTCCATATACTATAATGATGGGTGAATTCTGGAGAGAGAGGATCCAAATGCAGATATACATTTAATAATAATAATAATAATGACTTAAAGATACAAAACATGGGAACTAGTAAACTAGGAAAACAGAACTGAGCGAAACTAACAGACCACCATAAAAGGACAAGAATCAACAAAAAACTGAGCAAACACTAGGGCACACGTGACACTATTATTATAATTAATAACTATTTGTGGGTCATAATGACACTATATGAAAAGCAAATAGAAACCATTGCAAAACAGTATTGTATTATAACAAAATTATGGCTTTACAGAAACAAATGACAAAAATAAAACAAAATGTATATAAAAAATAAGTATTAGAAGATATGACAAATAAAACTGTAACATTTTCTAATTGTAATTTAACGGTGAATAAACTGAAATGACAACTTTTTTAAGTATTTAAATGTTATTTTATGTTTGTGTATCCCAAATTATGCTCATTATTTTGGATTTTAGGTTCATTTTGAGCACAAAGTTTGTGCTTTCTGCGAATGTAATTGTTGCAATAATAATTTTTTTTTTCATATCATGCTGTACTTTCACTCTTATAGTATATTTAAGATGTGTGTGTGGGAATTACTGCTTTCGGGAACGTTTAAAATTGTGTGCAAAACAGTTCCGCACCCTATTTAGGCCCTGTTATATGGCAAAAACCGAGACTGTCCACAGAAAACAAGGAAGTCTGGTCACCCTAATGTGTAGCTTGTGTAATAATTGTATAGAAATGAATCAATGTTCAAGACCAAAATCAAGACCAGGAACATGCATTAAGAAATGGAATTGCATTATTTGGATTTATTGTTAAATTTATTTCGTTTTTTGGTTTAACCAGCTTAAACCTCCTGCTGTTTTATTATGTTTTATTATATTATATTTTAGGCACCATTGACTTTTGTCTTCATTTTTCTCACTGCAGGTGGCTGGGATGCAATATCTGCACAGGCTTCTGGGTCCCATAATAAACCGAATCTTTGAAGAAAAGAAATATGTAGAACTGGACCCCAGTAAAGTAGAACTGAAAGAAGCAGGGTAAGACAACTATGACTTATGCTTCCAATGTACATTTTTATGGTCTAAAAAAAGGTCAATTTCTCAGAATTGTTCTGGTGTTCTTCCGGTATTATAGGTGTGCAGGTTTGCACCGTCAGCAGACTGAGTCTGATATTATTCAGCAGAGCTCCAGCCTCCTGCAGTCGTACCTGTCTGAGCTGCTCACCTCCATCCTGCAGTCGGCCTCCTACTGCCCCCTGCTCATCTGCCAGGCTTTCCATGAACTCTACCTCAGAGTGCAGAAACGCTTCCCTGACCCAGAGTACCGGGTCAGTGATATTCATTTTCATAAATGTTATTTATAGGGTCATCTGAGACATTTTGTGTCCTAGTGTCCGAACAATTCACTAAAAATGTTATTATGTACAGTTTTCAGCTGTTACCAGCCCATTTTTGCCTGGTAAAAAAAAAAAGGTCTACAGTGAAGGACAGGTTCAAACTGTCTATTTTGTGGACTATGTTGCAGCATTTTAAAATTAGACATTAAAGGAATAGTTCATCCAAAAATGAAAATGCTGTCATCATTTGCTCACCCTTATGTCATTCCAGACTTGTATGACTTTCTTGCATCTGCAGAACAAAAAAGATTGAACAAAAATCTGTTTTGTTGTCCATACAATGAAAGTCAGTGGTGTCCAGTGTTGTTTTAGACCCCATTTACTTTTATTCAAAAGAGTTTAAAATAACAAAATATTCTGCATACAAAAAAGCATACAGGTTTGGAAACTAGTACATTTAGCAACAAACAGGAGTGCTGAGTAAATCTGCATTTCTAAACAAATCGAGTGAATAAATGATTCAATTGATGTGTCTCATTTCGAAGGCTGTGTCCTCTGGAGGTCGCATTTGTTGGCCGCATAAGTCATTGAGGCTGCCTCATTTCAGTAAAGTACATTCCAAAGTCATAAAGAAATTACAATTTACACTTCACAAGGAATAACGGTCAATTTGATAATGATTACTTTTCGGAAATGAAACATCCTTGATGAGGTACGCAGCTGACAAATGCGACCGCCGGAGGAGATTGTAATTACAGTATTATGCTTTCATGCAGTTCAAAGAAGGATTTTATAAGATACTGGTTTCATTTGATTGGTAATAGCCCTAGTCCCTATTGTCTTAATATTCGAATATGATTTATTGATTAAATTTAAGAATTTGACAAATGATCACAGATACATTTAATGAGATTAGAAATAAATGCCATTATAACGGTAAAATAAACATATTTAGATCATAGATTTTTTTATGACCTAGTTCTATATTCTTCCTCAGAAGGTGAAGTTCATTGCTGTGACCAGCTTCCTGTGTCTGCGGTTCATCTCACCTGCCATCATGTCTCCAAAATTATTTCACCTGCGTGAGAAACATGCTGATGCCCGTACAAGCCGCACACTCCTGCTACTCGCCAAAGTATGACCAGTTTTCAAGGAAACCATTGTTGTGAATACTAGTAACATATCATCTGAAAAGATATAGCATCATTGTCCATATGTTATATCGCTTTAACATAACACAAATCAAGCTCAGATCCTTTCAGTTAATGGAGAATAAAGTGTTGCAGTCATTGATGCAATAAAATTAACTATTAAGGTCATAGAATAGTTGTGGATTATGACCTGTATACATTCATAGACCTCATTATGGATAACATATTCCTTCTTTCATCATTATGACTGCCTGGTGCGTTTCCTCAGGCTGTGCAGACCATTGGGAATATGGACACTCTTGCATGTTGCTCTAAAGAGCCATGGATGGTCCGCTTGCAGCCAGCCATACAGCACGGCATCACCCAGCTCAAAGACTTCATCACAAAACTGGTCAACTGCCATGAGTCAGAAGGTGAGCTGCTCTAAATTAGTCATTAGATGAAAAATTGAGTGAATCCCCATGCATGGCTGGAGACTCATTCATACCTGTCATTTTCGATCAATCTTTAGATAATTAAACTCATTTTTTTTATCCTTTTTAATTTTCTTGTTGAAGCAGCGGGTTTAATCTTGTAGTTCACTCAAAAATGAACACCCTTAAGAGATGACCCTTAAGACAGTCAAGACCCTAATTTTATTCACTTGTCTTGCTCACTCTCTTTGCTTTATTTTTAAAACAGATCTTGAGCTTCAGACACGAATGAGCCTACAGTGTGGCACTATGGAGAAAGAAGGCTTCCTCTTCCTCCACAGGACCAAGGATAAGTGTATGCCCATGACATCACCCTTTAAGAAGTACTATGTCACGCTCAGTAAAGACACACTGTCCTACTCACGGACGCAACACTCTAAGGTAAGTAGCACTGATGCAACCAGCAGAATAGAAACATGAAACATGTACATACAGATTTACATAAATATAGAAAATTGAAGACTTCAGAGACTTTGGTCATGGGGCTCGCAGGTCGAGCTGGTGGATGCAGAGCTTGAGACCCTTTCTCTTGCCTTCTCCACCGACTGGCGAAAAGAAACAGGTCACTCAGTCTAAGTTAGATGACCGATACTTAACATCTGGATGAGAGGGAACCATTCTTCCCTAACCTCCGCCCCCTCCAGGTGTCGAGGTCTTGGAGGAACTGCTAATCGGTGTCAGTTTATACGCAGGCCACCTCAACATACTCTGCAGTGGTCGGTATGCACAATCATGGGGGCAATGCTGAGGGTGGAAGAGATGCTTGAGGCTATGTCATCCCCTCAAGCACATCGTCATGATGGAAACCCACCAAGCCTTGTAGGGCAACATCTGCCCTTGTGGGTAAGGCTTACATGGCAGCAGGTCAGGCTGTTGCGTCTCTTCACACCATGGTGGTCTTGCATGCATACCAGGCCGACCTGCTTGATGACTTGGACTATGGCGAGTGATTTGCCCCTGAGGCGGGGAGCTACTCAGGGTCACAGATCTCACCCTTTGTGCAACAGCCTGTGCCATTGGCCATTCAATGGTTGGTATGATCATTATAGAGTGGCACCTATGGCTCAACTTCAAGAGGATAAAGGAAAGAGACAAGGCTTTCCTTCTGGATTTTCCGATTTCGCCTTCTGGCCTGTTCGGCGATGCAGTCAATACCATCGTCGACAGACACCAGAAGGCTAAGAAACAGTTGCCGGAATTCAGAGAACTGATCAAGAGACCGAGCCCAGAAGCCGACTCCATCCACCAGCTGCTCCAGGCCAGGACCTAGTGACAGGAGGCAGGAGGAGAAGGCAAGTGTGGCGGCCCGCAGGCCTAGCACATTCACCAAGTGCATTGATACTGTGCTGGCTCCTTTGCGACTACAGATTTAACTCCAAGAAGCGTGTACTTTCTCCAGCTCAGTAAACCACTTTTCTGGGAGTGGTGTGGGATTTGACTACGATACAGGGACGTCTTTCTCCTGCACAAGTAGAGTCGATCCTAGCTGCTATGAAAGATATCAGGCTAGGTCAGGAGCTCAACATCAGAGAATGTGGGGCTTTCCTGTAGCTCAAACAGTAGAGCATGGCGCTAGCAACGCCAAGGTCATGGGTTCGATTCCCAGGGAAAGCAAGAATTGACAAAATGTAAAATGTGTATCTTGAATGCAATGTAAGTCGCTTTGGATAAAAGCGTCTGCCAAATGCATAAATGTAAATGTAAATGTAGAATGTTAGGTCTCATGGCGGCAGAGCCAACATCATTCCACAAAGCCTTCTGCACATGAGACCGTTCCAGTTCTGGCTCGAAAGCAGAGGGATCCTCCCTCTGAATCATCCCTCTAGTGCTATACGACTTTGAAAGGAGCCATGTTTTCTGAACAAGGGCCAGTCTCTCTGGGCTTGCTGCCGTCACAAGACTTTAACAATGAACGCCTCCCTCATGGAATGGGGTGCAGTTCTCGATGGCCATCTAACCAATGGTCTTTGGGGGGAGCCCTCATCATACATTTCCTAGAAATTATGGCAGTGTTTCTAGCATTGAAACTCTTCCTCCACACCTGAGGGGCTATCATGTGTTGGCCCGCACAGACAACACTTCAGTAGACTCTTATATAAATCACCAGGGCTGCTTTTTCAGGCAGGCGGGGCAGATCCTGCTTTGGGCAGAAGAGAAATTCAAGTTGTTGAAAGCAGTTTACATTCCCGGGCATGCAAGCTTGGGGGCAGATATCATGTCGAGGCAGGGGCTGAGGCCTGGGGAATGGCGACTACATCCACAAATAGTGGAGTCAATATGGCAAAGGTACGGTCGAGCAGAAGTGGACTTGGTTGCCTCCAAGAAAATTATCCACTGTCCCCTCTGGTTTGGCCTGACACCTCCTCCTCCTCTGGGGCTGGATGCCATGGTACAGATGTGGTCAAGGCAGCATCTGTACTCCTTTCCTCGGATAGCTCTGTTCCCGGGGGTTCTAGAAAGGGTTCGTCTGGACAGAGTCCACCCTCTCCTAGTAACTTCATTCTGGCCGACCCGTGTGGTTCTCAGAATTGATATCTCTACTATATGGCATTACATGGAAAATTTCCGGTTCAGAGAGATCTTCTGAGTTCTAGAGTCCCTTCCACGTGGAAGCTGTATGCCCTAAAATAGAGACTCTTTGTATTTTGGTGTGAGCAGCACCACCTGAACCCAGTAAACTGCCCTGTTGGTTCAGTGCTTTCAGCTAGCCACATACCTTTGGATTGAGCTTCTATTGGGAGACATCTTCTGGTGTCTCAGTTCTTGCGAGGTGTCAGACGGCTGAGGCCTATCTGTTGGTCAAGAGTTTCTTCCTGGGACCTATCATTGGTCCTGGGAGCATTAGTAGAAGCACCATTTGAGCCATTGGAGTTAGTCTCTGAAAATGCTGACTTAAAGTGACTCTCTTACTAGCATTAACTTCTCTTGAGAGAGTAGGAGACTTGCAGGCCCTGTCAGTAGCATCTTCCTGGTTAGACTTTGCTCCAGGTGATGTCAGAGCTATACTGCACCCCAGACCAGATTATGTTCCAAAAGTTACTTTTTTGACCACTGGTCAGCCAGTGGTCTTGCAGGCTTTCTTTGCTCCACCTCATGAGACACAAGGGCACGAATGTCCTGTCCATGCTTTGAGGATCTACATCCACCACTCAGGCCAGTGGCGTAAGTCCTCTTAGCTTCTCCTCTCCTATGAGGTGCATGGAATAGCTTTGCCTCTAGGAGTTAGGACCCACTCAACTAGGAGTATTGCGTCCTCCAACGCTTTTGCTTGGGGTGCATCCTTGCAAGATGTTTGTACTGTGGCAGGATGGTTCTCTTCACACACCCAGTCTTCAGGTTTTATAGTCTGGACATGGATTCAACCCCAGGGTCTCAAGTTCTCCAGGGTTGATCCAGCCTCAGGCCGGTCTGTGCAGATACACAGCTTTGTGGGTCAGGCGCTGTCCCATGCAATCACTGTTGAGGCACAGTCACATGAGTTTTTATTACGCATCGAGGGATTTATTCGATAAATGCATTTCCATCGTAGTTTATGGGCATGTCTTCTTATCTGAATTTTTTTTTTATTTGCCTCAGTTGAGTGCATTTGTTTTTAATGCGCATTTTTAGATTTAAATGTGCATCTTAGTGTTTCAGTGTTTTTATGCAGTATCCTAAAATGCACATAAAAGTATGTGGATGGAAACATAGCTAATGTCAGTGAAGAGCATATTTTAGATGAAATATAAGCTTATTATTTAAGTGGCCAAAAGTGTCTATAGAAACACCCATAAATACAGCATATAAGATATATTTAGCAGGCTCTGTTTTCCGAAACTGTAGAAGAGCTCGTCTATTTCGCTGCCAAAGATCCGAGCGGTAGAGAAGGTGGAGGAAAAGTGCTTCAGTAATGCCAACGTCATGCAGATTATCTCATGTGAAGACTCGGGCCAGCTGGAGACCCTGTACCTCGACTGCAAAGTTAGTATTGCACTGGATTCACAAATAAAATGTGAATGTGGCTGTTCATAGACACAGACTCAGATATGTGTTTGTTGTTGGTGAGATTGTAAGAATGGGCCCTGAAAAACCTCAAATGGATTTATTTATGTCTTATTGTTTCATTGTTTTATACTCTTTGTTTCTCTGTTTGACTGTAGAGTGTAAATGAGTTGAATCACTGGCTGTCAGCTTTGAGGAAAGCCTGCAGTCACAACACAAACACTATGAGCTGCTATCATCCAGGCATCTACAAAGCAGACAGATGGAGCTGCTGCCATCAGAAGGAGAAATCAGGTACTGCAAATATTGGATGATCTACAAGCAAGCCAGGCATGTATGGGTTGTAAGATGTTTTTGAAAGAAGTCTCTTATGCTCACTAAGGCTGCATTCATTTGATCAAACTACAGTAGGAAAACAGTAATATTGTGAAATAACATCACAATTTAAAATAACTGTTTTCTGTTTGAATATATTTTAAAATGTTATTTATTCCTGTGTTGGCAAAAGTCTTCAGTGTCACACAATCCTTCAGAAATCAGTCTAATTTGCTGATTTGCTGCTCGGGAAACATTTTTTATTATTAATTTCAATGTTGAAAATGGCCTAATATTTTTTAATTATAAATGACTTAAGACTTATTTAGTTCTAAGGTGTGTTCGACTTGAAGCAGCGCTGTGCAGACCGATCTGTGTATGTCATCAATGTACCGCGAGAGAGATTAGAGAGAAAACAGCTCTGTATTCTTTCGAAACGTTCTCGCAGTACTTTGATGTCATACACAGATCGATCTGCGCTCTCTAGTTTCTTAGGTTTTAGCTTCTGTCTCATTAGTTCCCTTGGTTTCTGTCTTGTTAGTTTCTATGGTTACTGATTATGTTTTCCACTTGTTTCGTGTTTAGTTTGTTGTGTATACAGGTTGCTTCTCAAAAGGAAGGCTGTATCCTAGTAAGGCCGTCTGAAAGCAGTCTCAATTTGAAGGATCCTTGGAAGACAGCCTTCATTTCACATCTTTCATTCAGCTCGTTCTGAAGGATGCGTCGAGTTTATCCTTCGCGTCTTTCAGTCACCCACATGTAACTATCGTAGGCCAGTAAGAGCTGTGCGTGTAAAGCCAGGGACACACCAAGCCGACGGTCGGCCATCGGGCAACCTTTGGCCGTTTTTGAGCATCGGCTGACTTCGTTTATTTGGTGTGTTCTGCACCGTACATGTAGAATCGGTGTCGGGCTCAGTCGGTGTTCAGTTTAGCAAACGAGTGCACGAGAACAAGAGCAAAAAACTAAGCTAAACTATGAAAGCAAGCAAAGAAGTGATGACACAGACAGAAGGCTGTTCTAATTTTACGTCATCTTAACTGAGCATTCTAATGCGCAAATATTTTAATAATAGCATGAGCATAGCCTGACAAGCCAGACCCACATCAAGATGTTGGGTCTGGAAACTCACCATTTACAGGGCTCAATCCGAGGGGCGGGATAAAGGGTTGTCTTTCAAATTCCCTCTGCATGCAATTGGATAGCGCCATGACCGCCACAACCAACCAGAGCAAAGAAGAAGGAGAAGCCGAGCTAACGTTAGTTGATAGACTTTCGCCGTATCCGGTCGGCAAAACTTCGAACACATCTTCTTTCCTTAAGAATGACTTCAGTGCCGTTCTTTGTTCTTTTCTCAAATTAAAGCTTCCAGAGTCGCGGCCAAAGCCGATTCAAGAGACCGCTGTTCGCCAGCTTCTGTGTTTACGAGTAGCACGCAGAACCTCCGCAACTCTGCCGTGACGTACCGTCATTATGTAAAGCCCGTCCACCGACTCTACGCATGCTGTGATTGGCCTGACCAGAGTTTGGTTTTTCCAGCTCTCAGGTCTACCGAGAGTTGCTAGACTACACTCGCGGCAAAATACATTTTCTGCCGCTAGGGTGCGTCTAGATTTCTAGGCTAGCATGAGCAGAGTGGAATAAAGAACGTGATCAGCATGATTGATATTCAAAACGGTAAGCAAGCGCTGCTTTGTTTATGGTTTGTATTCCTGCAGTCTTAGTTTCTCTTTCCCTTTTTGAATGACAAATATAGACAAATAAATCTGCTTAAATAGAGAGTTATCTCCTTTACACACAGGCGCAGAACACGTGCGCTAGTTGACAGTCAGCTGTAGTCCTCTTGGTGTGTTCAAGCACAGTTTGGCTTGAACGCAGGCGATGCGAGGCGACAACACATTCTGCTTTCATCAGCGCTAGGTTCTGTGGCGTCCTCACTCCCCTGATCTCAAGAGGCGCTCTAGCGACTGATGCTAGAGGCTGTGGTCTGTAGCCTCCTTGTTAGAGCGGCCACCTCCCACACCGGAGACCATGGTTCGAATCCCGCTCGGAGCGGGTTTAGTAAAACTGGCTACACACAATCCTTTGCACACATTCCAATTCACAAAAAGAAAAGACTGTTGAAAAATTAGTTGGCACAAAGCATGTAAACAAAATTATGAAATCTAAGACAAAAATAATGCTTTACAGAGATGAAAGGCATACATGTTATCTTTTGTTTTGGTGTAAATTAGTCACTTAACACTAAACTAATAATAAGCCAATTATAACCAATAATAAGCCACTGGGAGCCACTGGGAAAATTAAAATTTTAATACAAAGTATTTTTTCCAAAATTAAGTTTTAATAGTATTTTCGTGCCATGTGCACTTACTACATTCTAGTGTTCAGTGCTGAGAAGGACTCTAGCCTAAGAAACCTCAAAAAGACTGGTCTAGGAAGGACACCGCCTAGGATGCAGCCTTTTGTTTGAGAAGCACCCATAGTGCTGCGTTGGCCTGCTTGGTTTGTGGGTTATTGTTCTTGTATTAATGCAAGCTGTCATGCTTTCTTTGTTTATTGTGAGATATTCAGTGAGCTTTTCAGTTAAACTGCTTTATAAAGGCTCCCCTTTGCTGCTCTCCTTTTTCACCTCCACTGCTACATGACAATTATAAAGACCTATTATAAATGTCTTTACAGTCACTTTTGATTCATTTAATGCATTCTTGCTAAATAAAAGTTTTTTTTAAACCTCCTACTCAACTGCACTCATGAACTCTTTGATCACAGACCCAGGCTGTGATAAAACCAGACATGGAGTAACTCTGCAGGAGTGGTATGACCCACTGGACCCAGACCTGGAGGCTCAGCTTATCTACCAACATCTCAGTAGTGTCCAGCATGCCATGCGGTAAAGTTGCATTAACATACTGGGCCTGTGTATACGTTTATAACAGCTGAAATTATTGAATCAAGCACATAATTCTATACAATAGTAATTAAAATAGAATGTCAGTTTTCTAAATTTGTGTAAAATGCTTGCAAATTACCTATAAGTCCAGGTCATCTAAAAATGATCTTTTGTACTTTTTTGCAGAGATAAGTATTTTAAGTTGAGAGAGCAGCAGGGAGTTCAGGAGGCAGATTCAGTAAGAGGTAAGTTATCAAGCCTGCCGGACAGCCCAGTGGGGGGTCTCCTACAATGGGTTTACATGCATCCAAGGTCATAAAATACATTGCAGCATCACCTTTTTTCTCAGTGTTTGAAAAATTTTGATAAAGGATTCGGTCTCTCTAAATCCCTCCTTTTCAAGAGTCTACTCTGCTCTGATTCGTCAGATGGCCCAATCTGTTGTGATTGGTCTACTGCTTATAGCGCGTGTCAGAAACGAAACGCCCATTACCATCGCTCTGGAGACTTCCTCAGCACTTGTATACACAGTGATACAAACAGTAACGCAGGCGTCGGTTTTACCGTATTAATTCTAGCCCCAGTCGTCATCCTTTGGAAGTGCATGCAAATTTGCTGTTGCAACGCAGAAAACAGCATATTCTCGACATGTCAACAACACAAACCAAACTCTTCCAGGCCTCAGCTACAATACAGTGTTTGAGGGTCAAAGTAGACATTGTTCGCAGGCAGCCAATGAAGACCATAGGCTGGCATTATGCAAATGTGTTAAAAATCTATGTAAGGTCGTGCAGGAAGTAAGACTGGAATTACTGACGACTCGTTTCAGGCAGTTCAGAATCGATTCTTTCTTTTGGGAGACAATAACTCCATTATCGTGCACTTCAATTTTTGAAACTTTGCAGACCTTTTACATTCACAAACAGTTACTGTATATAACACGACATGAAATGTAATATTCGAAAATGCATAATATCGGTACTTTATGTTTGAGTACTCCAAAAATATGTATACTGCCTTGTACACCCAAATCAATCGTATGTGCGTTGAATGAAATCAAAGTATAAATTAGATATATAAAATATTTTAATGAGCAACATTTCAGTCAATCGACCTTCCTCAGGCTTACAAAACAAGTTCAAGCACATTTCAAAAGAGAGTACAATCATCTGTTTATAATAATGCCCACAGATAAATTGCATATTGCTTTTACAGTGATTGGAAGTATACTAGATTGACCCTCTTCAAACTCTTCTATCCCTTATGCTCTCCTCCCATTCCTGTAACAAATCCTTCCCTCGCGGGCCAGAATGACCCGAAGACCCGAATAATTTTAATATAAAATGCCCCCGTTATATGACCAACCATTCTTTTTAATGGGAATTCCTAGGTGTGTGTGTACATGTGTGTATGTGAGTGTGTTCTGCATTGGCGATGTTCATCATTTGTGTGTGTATTTGTTCTGGATTGTGGCAGATTTGTAATATTTTTTGACAAATAAAAAAAAATCCCATTTTCCCCCTTTTCATTTTCTTTTAATTTCATTTTCCCCATTCATTCCTATTGGGGTCAAATTGACCCGCAAGGGAAGAATTTGTTACTATTTTTTATTACAACCAGATAAACTCCTCTAAGTGTGTGTGTGTGTGTGTGTGTGTGTGTGTGTGTGTGTGTGTGTGTGTGTGTGTGTGTGTGTGTGTGTGTGTGTGTGTGTGTGTGTGTGTGTGTGTGTGTGTGTGTGTGTGTGTGTGTGTGTGTGTGTGTGTGTGTGTGTGTGTGTGTGTGTGTGTGTGTGTGTGTGTGTGTGTACATGTTTTTCTAGCCTGGTGGGGACTTCAACCTGACTGTAGACAGACTCATGGGGACTCGTGTCACCGTGGGGACCTAAATTGAGGTCCCCACGGGCACAAAAGCTTATAAATCATTCAGAATTTGTGAGTTTGTGAATGAGACGTTAATGCGCACTTCTCTCTCACTTTTCTTCGAGATGGCAGAGACTGCAATGTTTACAAATGTTGTTGCCTCAGAGTCTTTTGAAATAGATGCTGAATTGGAACAACTAGAAATTCAAATTCATGAGTTATTGAAGAGGCAGTCGATTCTCTTAGAAAAGAAAAAACTACTTGAGTCTGGACGAGAAAATGTAGCAGGGTTTAGCACACCTGTGCGAGGCCCAAATGACGGCGAGCTCAATCGGCGTACTCAGTGGAATGCTGTGCCACCTCAGCGAGCTGGAGCTAGGAAGAGGACGGCTCAGATTTCTTTTACACCTGCTCCTTCGGCTGAAGGTTCGTGGATGTTTAAACGGCGCCGGAAAACTCGGAGGAAATCTCCGTCACCTTCAAAACCGGTTTCCCCCACTTGCAATCGCTCTGTGAGTAGATGTTTGAGTTTAACACCACGTTCAAACTCGTCTTCGTCGATCAATGACTCCACTACTGTGTCCAGAGATATTGTTGTTATTGGAGACTCGTTAATAAAACATTTGAAGATTGCCCTGTCACATGGTAAACCTCACATGTACTGTTTTCCCGGAGCTCGAGTTGCTGATGTCACAAAGCAAGTGCCCTCGGTGTTGTCGAAACATAAGAGTATCAGTACTGTGGTTCTTCACGTCGGGGTGAATGATATTCGTCAACGACATTCAGAAATTCTCAAAAGAGATTTTGTTTCCCTGGTTGAGTCTGTTCGGGCTTTCGCCTGTAATGCGAGGATTATTGTTTCAGGTCCTTTACCAATGCTTAGGATGAGCAGTGAAATTTTCAGTAGGCTCTCAGCATTAAATGACTGGTTATTGAGATGGTGTTCATCGGTGAACGTTGATTTTGTGATGAACTGGGATTTATTTTGGGAGAGACCACGATTTTACTGTGTAGATGGTCTCCATCTTAATAAAGCTGGTGTTTGCCTCTTATCTGATAATATTAGAATGAAGATGATAAATGAATGACTTCTAGATCAATCTTTGGGTTTATGTACCGACAAATCTTCTGTAGTGAGTCTCACGTCTAGAAAAGATGACATACTAGCCAATTTCATCCCTTGTATTGTGAGCTATAACAGGCAAGTAGTTAGAAAAAATATTGCAGTTAATCTAAATAACCTTATACAGGTTAAAACTTCCACTACTTGTATTTCGCCAGCAATCACTGCTAAGATGTCTTTGTTAAATGTGAGGTCACTGTCTAATAAGACTTTCATTTTGAATAATTTTATTACATCTCTTGATTTAGATTTTTTGTTTTTGACAGAAACTTGGTTAAATAATGAAGAGCATACCCAATTTAATGAGTTGTGTCCTAAAAATTATAAGTACTTTAGTAAGCCGAGGCCAAGTGGTCGTGGTGGGGGCATTGCTGCTATTTTTAAAGATTGTTTTATGTGTTCTGAGCAAACTGTTTCAGTTTTTTCGGCTTTTGAAGTTTTGCAGTTTAAGATATTGGGGAAAGATCCTATTCTCTGTTGTGTGATTTATCGTCCACCTAATTCTAATGCTAGTTTTAAAAATGAATTTGCTGAAATGCTTTCTGATTTAGTTTTATATTATGACAAGATGATTATTGTTGGAGATTTTAATATTCATGTTGATAGGGTAAATGATTATGCAGTTGATGAATTTTTAAAAATCACTCAATATTTCAATTTAGAACAACATGTGTCAGGCTCTACGCATAGCCATGGCCATACATTAGATTTAGTTTTTACTTTTGGATTAGCACCAAATAATTTTTTAATAGAAGAGAGTGTGATATCTGATCATAAAAACATTATATTTGATATTCAATTGGCTGTAGAACGAAACAACATTAAGACAAGCGGTACTTATTTATCTCGTGTTATAAACCCAGAAGTTGCTGATAGATTCTCAGCAAGTTTTTATGCTTCAACAGTTGACTGGGCTTATGATGCAACTACAGTTGATCAGCTGAATGATTTTAACAGTCTTTGTTCCTCAATATTAGACTCAGTGGCCCCAGTTAAAATAAAAACCAAGTCTCTAGCAAATCAAGTACCATGGATAAATGATGATATTCGTATATTAAAGAGAAAGTGCAGGAAAGCTGAACGAATTTGGAAATCAACTAGACTTCATGTTAATTTTGAGCACTGGAAGGTTTCACTCTTGCTTTTTAATAAGACGGTTAAAGTTGCGAGATCTGATTATTTTTCTAAATTGATAGATAATAACCGTCACAATTCCAAGTTTTTATTTAATGTAATAAATGAACTGACTAACCCGCGGCCTAGCATTACCTTGAGTCCTATAGACTGTAGGTCTTTTATGAAATTTTTTGTGGAGAAGGTCGCAAATATAAGGGCTTCAATTTCGCCGCCTTTGGTTCAAAATGAGGATAATTTATCTCGTAGAATGGTATTGTTGGATTCCTTTTCACCTGTATCCGAGCAAGATATTTCTGAGATTGTGAAACATTTGAAACCTTCGAGTTGTCTTAATGATGTGGTTCCTGCTAGACTGTTCAAGGAAGTGATTGGAACTATAAGTCCCATTGTACTGTCTATAGTGAATAGCTCTCTTGTCTCTGGATGTGTTCCTGAGGATCTAAAGATGGCGACAGTACAACCGCTCCTGAAGAAGCCTTCCTTAGATCCTGCAGTTGTAAATAATTATAGACCCATCTCAAAACTACCTTTTATTTCAAAAGTATTAGAAAAGGCAGTAGCCAATCAATTATTGAAGGTTGTAAATGAAAATAATATTTTTGAGAAATTCCAGTCAGGTTTTAGAGCAGGTCACAGTGCCGAAACTGCACTTTTACGAGTTACTAATGATTTATTGATGGCAGAGGATGCTGGTGAATGTTCAGTTTTAGTTCTATTAGATTTGACAGCAGCTTTTGATACAGTGGATCATTCCATTTTAATTAGAACATTAAAAACATGGGTCGGGGTTTCGGGGAGGGCATTGGATTGGTTTGTATCTTATTTGTCAAACAGGACATTTGTAGTGTCAGTAGGAGAGGAAGTTTCCCAACGCTCTGAACTTATATGTGGAGTTCCGCAGGGTTCACTTTTAGGACCAATCTTATTCTCAATTTACATGCTGCCATTAGGTGCAGTAATCAGGAAACATAATATAAATTTTCATTGTTATGCAGATGACCTACAGTTATACTTTTCATTGAGTTCTAAGGATCTAAATAGTCTGGATGTCCTCCAAGCTTGCTTAACTGACATAAGAAATTGGATGGCCTTACATTTTCTGCAGTTAAATACAGATAAAACTGAAGTTGTGATAATTGGTCAGGGCTTAAGGAAAAATAAGATTGAGCTTGCTCTAAATGGGGTTTTTCCAAATATTAAGCAGGTAGTTAGAAATTTGGGTGTTTATTTTGATTCTAATCTAAATTTTGAAATTCATGTTAAGAAGCTGATTCAGTCCTGTTTTTATCAGTTAAGAAACATTTCCAAGGTGAGGCAGTTTTTACATTTTAATGATACAGAGAAGCTTATTCATGCTTTTATATCCTCCCGCCTTGATTATTGTAATGTTTTGTTTTCGTCTTTGAACAATCGCACTTTATCTCGTTTACAATTGGTGCAAAATGCTGCAGCCAGATTACTGACACGAACAAAGAGATCTCAACATATTACACCTGTTTTAGCGTCTTTACATTGGTTACCTGTTTATTCAAGGGTTGAGTTTAAGATTTTATTGTTGACATACAAAGCATTAAATGGTCTGGCACCTATATATTTAACTGAGCTCCTGAGACCTTATGAAGCAGGGAGATGTCTGAGGTCGTCTGTTAAGAAGCTGCTGGATGTTCCAAGAACTAGATTTAAAACAAAAGGAGATAGAGCATTTGCCGTGAGAGCTCCAAAATTATGGAATACTTTGCCAATGGATATTAGAACATCTGAATGTGTGTCTGTTTTTAAATGTCGTCTGAAAACTTATTTGTATAGACGTGCTTTTAGTATTCAATGATGTCCTTGTGTAGTTTGGGTTTGATACCTTATATTATATTTTGTTTCATTATGTATAGCTCTTCATTATGTGTTTAAATGATTGTTTTTATTGTTATTGCTGTGTAAAGCACTTTGTGCATTGTAGCGTTAAAAGTGCTATATAAATAAAATTTTACTTACTTACTTACTTACTTACTTACTAGAATGAGTTTTTATGAAAATGTAAAAATGCAGAATGTCTCCTGTGAGGGTTAGGTTTAGGGGCAGGGGCAGTGTAAGGGGATAGAAAATACGGTTTGTACAGTATAAAAACCATTACGCCTATGGTGAGTCCCCAGAAGGATAGCGCACCAGACTATCACTACAGTGTGTGTGTGTGTGTGTGTGTGTGTGTGTGTGTGTGTGTGTGTGTGTGTGTGTGTGTGTGTGTGTGTGTTCCAAGTTCAACTGCGACTAAAGTCTTGGACCACTCCGATGAAAACTAAATTTTTAAAAATTAAAAGAAAATGAATTTCGGGTCAAAATTATCTGAGGAAAGCATAATAAAATTTTGCTTAATGTGATGTTATAACAAATGTGCCTATTATGGCCATATTTTAGATTTTTGTAATATAGATTTTTTTTCTATGATTTATTTATTTCTTTTTTTTTACATTTTACAAACAAAAAATTATACAAAAGGAAGACATTGTTAGAGATAGTTACAAATAACACTGAACCAAACAGAAAAATATAATAATAATTGTGATAATAATTATAATGTAAATATTTATTTTGTATTTTCGCGATGCTGATTGTTTTTTGCGAAACGTCAATTATTATGTGGTGATTATAACTTAGTTGAAATGCTAAAATGACTAAAACTGAAATAAAAATAAAGCTGAATAGAAATATTAAAAATAATAAAAATTAAATATGACAAAAGCACATAATGAAATAGCATTTAGCGGCTTGGCTTCCTATATCAATGCATGACTGTTTTGATCTTGCAGACCAGAAGAAAGCAGATGGACTACCAAAACTCTTCAGTATTCTCCAAGACCTACATGATGCACATGCCGCGGTGGAGGAAGAGGAAAGACTGAAGAATAAAAACGTTTTCTTGGAATTGCAAACGTAAACGAAAGGACTTTAGTTTGTAACTTTTGTTTGCATTTCATAATTCACAGTGTTATTCAGTCACTGAGCCCATAAAGGCAGGATTCAGAACCTGCTATTATTTGACACACAGACAAGAAATCTAACAAAAATACTGTAAGTTGGATTAGTTCACGCATTCTTGAACTTTTGAACCGATTTTTGGTGCATAGATGGATATTTAGAGGGCTGTAATCACAGTCCCTTTATCGAGGATAGTCGTGGTGTGTATTTGGTATTGAGGTAAACTGAAGTGCAGCATAGTTTGAACTTACTGCAATGATTCCAGTAGGTTGGTAACTCAAAAAACGGTGTCTTGTTGGTATTTCTGCAGGTATTACATGCATTCAGACATGCTTAGTTTTCACAATTTTTCATTTTAATGGTATTAATCACCATTCTTCTTTCATTTAATGTGCTTTTGACTTTAAAAAGCTCTGTGGATATGCATGTCAGCTCTTCCTTTGTACAATTTTTACATGAAATCAGTTTTATTAAAATGTTGATATAGATGTTAAAGATATTTGTTTTAAATTTTTTTTTTTTTTTTTTTACTATTGTGGAGGATCAGTTTCTTGGATCTAAATCCCATACAACGCTGCCATCCCTGCTGTCTCAATGCCTTGTCCGTGTCATGTCATGTTTTGGATGTATTGTTGTTATGTCTTTTTATGATATATGTACCTTGTGCATTTCACAAAAACAGTGCATTGCTTTTTTTCTTAAAAGATGGTGATAGTATTTCTCCACTAGGTGGCAATACAGTGTTACTTATTGGAAAGCTGAATTCCCTCGGTCACAGTATAGCAGTGCTTGTTAATACAAGACCCGGTTTTAAAATATTATCATTTTTCTCTATTGGATGGTGTTTAAAATTTCTCTCCAGCCGTATTTAATTATGGCTACCTTTTAGTAAATATTATGGGCACTACACAAATCTCTAGAAAACACAATGCATTAATGTAACTGTAAAACTAAGACTTGAATTGTTTGATTTAACCCTCAACAATGTAGTTTAACATTGCAACTACATTCACAATGTTTAACTCGACAATTCTTCATTCACCTTAATGTTGACACCTGTATGATTTTCTTTCTTGCACAGAAAACAAAAGCTGATATTGTTCATGCTGCCCAGCTGCATACAGACAAATGATAACTGTGTTAATAAATTGACGTCTTGCACATTCTGCAAAATATCTCTCTTGTGTTCCATGGATTAAAGTGTAGTTTATGGCTTTGGAAATACAGCTGGAATTGTCTTATTTTATGGTATATGTAATTTCTTTTTATATAATCACTGAGCATATGACCAAATCAGGTGACAGTATTTGGGCAATGTAAAATATAATTTTGAGTATATTATTTACTGAAACATTTGGACCACTTTATTTATTGGTCCATGTACAATTCAATTGTGCATTCATTTATTATTCATTACTCATTCTTGTTATTATTAGTTTGAGATTGATGTTTAGAATATTTTGCATTTGCAGCTTATAAAGAGTCAGTTAAAGTGGTGCCTTATGTTTACAAGAAAGAATGTGCTTCCTGTTTTCCCTTCAATAGTCGTTTGAAACATGACCAGCACGCTCTGTTATTTTCTCTTTCTCTCTCCACCTCTTTCAGTCTGTTTTCCTCTCCCCGTGTTTTCTTTTGATGGAAACACATTATTGTGTTTCACTCCCTTCTGTAGTATTAAAGGCAGGCACTATTATTTCACATGCTAAAGAGGAGGAACTGGTTGGAGGATTTTTTTTTTTTTTTTTGGTAGTACAGCTGAGCTGTGTGTTCTGTTGTATATTAAGGGTGATGCTTATTTTGAAATGGGAATATAGCATGCAATAATTTTTGATAACGAGGAATTCAATAACTAACCAGCTGGTGATGTTTCCTCCTGGAAATGGAGTTGGTTATACAGTATATGGCTTGATCTTCATCTAATTCAATAAGGCTCTACTTTTCTGACCTTTTCCTCACTTATTTTAAAGCCAATTAAGCACGTTTTATTTTCCTCATGATCAATCACAGATTTATGGAAGTGTGTTCATCCAGCAATCAATAAAATTGGCCTGAAAATTACAAACCTCTCTCCTTTCTCTCTGTTTTCTGTTCTTTGACGAATTGCCTTTGTTCCTCTTTTGTAAGTTGCTTTGGATAAAAGCGTCTGCTAAATGTATTTATGTAAATGTATCCTCTTTTAACTTTGAGGAATGCATGTGGCTGTGGGACACTTGAAAACCTTAACATCGTCTTTTAAAAGTAAAAATCTGTTTTTATAATAGATTTTTGGATCACAAACATAGCCTGTAGCAATTAAAGTGTAGGCTATTTAGACTTTTTTAGGGTTGCAAAAACTTGAATTACACATTTTAAAAGTAATAATAATAAAACAGCACATGTAAAAGTAATAGGCATATTTAACATAATCTTTTTTTTTTTAATCCTTTTTTTTTTTTTTAAATCTCAATATTATGTGTTCGTGTTGTGGGCAATTTTCATGACCGGAAATGCATAAATTCCACAGCAGCTGGACTTGTTTTTAGGGTTTTTTTTTTTTTTTAGTTTCCGGAATTCGTTGCAGCCAAGATTCATCTTATAAAAACATGCTGACAACAACTTAAATAAAATGTACATTAAACAACACTAAATCATTTCTTGATTTGTTGCTCGCCGTGATACAAATTAATACACTTTACTAAATGTACCTATATTTATTTACATAAATGTGTGTAGAAAAAAACTGTCATGCAGCCAAATCGTGTTATTTATTTTGGCTAAAATAACTTTTCGCTCAACAGTCGAATTCGGAAAAGATGTCCGAAAAGACCGGTATTGTTCAACCAATTCATTGAAAAGATTCGACTCAATAGAACGATTCGCGAATCAGAATCTAAACGGCCCCCCTGTCTGAAGGCTTTTTACCCCTCCTGCTTTAATGACCCTCGTCTATTCAAGAACCATTTGCTCACCACTGACACACTTTCAGGACATTTCTTGGCGTTTGTGTAAAAGAGCTTTCCTAAAATGTGCCGGTGTCTGTGAACCTCGCATCCTGTCCCACTCCCGCTGCCAGCTTTAGCTCAGCATCCATATTTTTTGCATCCGTGTGGGAGAGAGAGAGAGCGCGAGCGAAGGGAGTGGCAGACGCTGACAAATCTCATGCCGGGAAGCCGACTGAGCCATCCCTGCACAGATCATCTAAAGTTCGCCGGCTCAGACTTCTTTTTAATTCACAGGATTTGGACTTCATAAGGTAATTGTGCAGTTTGCGAGAGCGGGTCTCGATTGTGTTGCTTGACAGGGGCGTGTGAAGACGGTCGCGAGCACGCCGCAGTGAAGAGCCAAAACAATAGAGCAGCAGAATCTACGGCGCAGAAATGAGCCAGCACACAAAACTTCCGCCTCTTTTAGGATACATTATACGATTTATGCTGCATTAATCTCTCTTTTGAAGTGGAATTCACGTACTGAGTTTTTAACGGAGCTAATATGGGGTTTGGAGGGTGGCTGACTGTGGTGGTGACAGCATGTCGAAACTGCCGACCTCAGTGGATAATGGGTTTCATTTCACAGATATGCTAGAATGACCTTGCTATATTACTGATTTATCACTCAGGAAAGGTTGCATTGGCGAAAACCACGCATTCACAGTCAGTCTGTGTCGATTACATTGTTACAGCTTCATTCAAACAATAAAATGTGATTTTTGTGTCCTCCTTTGCCCTGAAGCCTCATATTATTGATGCTGTGGATGCTGTTAATGAACTGACATGGACCATGCAAGGCCATACATTTAGCAAATTGCACCCAGTCAATAGGATTTGTGTATTGGCCTTAGCCTCACTGTTTGTGTTAAATGCTCATGATGGTTGTCTTCAGTCCCACAGGTAGAATGGAGAGGGATATCCGCCATCCTCACATTTAGTGCCTCGATTAAAAAACAACAACAACCCTTAATAAGCTGCGAAACTTGAAGTTTCTCCAGTGGACATAATGAACATGCTGAAGTCCAGTGGCTTGAAGATCCCTGGCAGGGGTCCTAAACACTCCAGTCCAGTGGGACGAACAACTGCTGGCCCATCAACCAGTCCTGCGGCTCAAAAAGACAGTAAGTCAGCTTCTTCTGTGCCTCGCTTGCCTCCAGACCCTCTACAAGCAATGATATGTCTCATCATATTACCCGTCACTATAGGACCAGACAGAATCCGTCATCAGTCATTTCTGCACCAGCGTTATTTTAGTATTATTTTATATACTATTATAGTATGTATTAATATTTTGATTTGCTTTTATTTTTATATTTTCATTGTAATTTTATATATATATATTTTTAAAAGCTTTAATTTATATAATTTCACTTTTAGCGTTCGTAATGATTTGCCATGGCCAAATTTCTAAAGTAAAATTTTTTAAAATGTAAGTTTCATCTAATGTTTATATTTTATTTTATTTATGCTATTGAAAATGACTTTAATAGCTTTAGTTTTAGTTAATAACAACAGTGTTCTCCACTGATTTCTTTGGGTGGGGGATGGGGGGCACAATGGATTTGAGCATGATAAAATGCATTAAACAAAGCTAAGAGAACCTGCCTACAAACAAGCCTTAATAATTCATGAATTTATTGAAGCAAGTGAACTTCTGCAGAGATCTGTGCCACTTTCTTCTGAATTCTATGGTTGCAGATTCCGGATTGTTACCATTAAAATACTATCATAATTTTAAAAAACATTTTAGACATGTTTATGTGAACTGCCATGGTATATGAGCAAGGGTATCATTCACTACAATGGTCGATATCAAAATACCATTGTTTTATCATCTGATACCATCACTGTACCGTAGAACTGCCATAAGTACCGTCAGTGGATTTGCAGTGGTGTGAATGAAATTTAGATTTTTTTTTGTGTGTGCCTGAAATATAACTAGAGAAGCTGTAGTTCACGTTTGCTACTGTCTACGCTACCATTCAAAAGTTTGGGGACAGTACGATTTTTTTTTTTTGTTACAAAAAAATATTTAATTTTTTTTTTTTTTACTTGCTATTCGTCAAAGAAGGCAAAAAAATGTTTTGCCGTTTTCACAAACAGTATAAGCAGCACAACTGATTTCATCATTGATAATAATAAGAAAAGTTTCTTGAGCTGTAAATCATCATATTAGAATGATTTCTGAAGGATCACGTGACACTGAAGACTGGAGTAAAGTTGCAATGACGTTGCTCCAATGAGTGGTTCAGAAACCTCTCGGATTTCATCAAAAATGTCTTTAATTTGTGTTTCGAAGAAAACTAAATGATGCTGAAAATTCAGCTTTGCCATCACAGGAATAAATAACATTTTAAAATATATTAAAATAGAAAACAGTTCTTTTAAATTGTAATAATATTTCACGATGTTACTGTTCTGATTGTATTTTTGATCAAATAAATGCAGCTGGGTGAGCATAAGACTTTCACTTTTTTCAAAACTAGAGATGTATCGGCAGTTTTTTGATCAATTTGTCAATTTGTTACGGCCTATATAACAAACCGATGGTTTATTAATTAAAGGGTTAGTTCACCCAAAAATAAAATTTCTGTCATTAATTACTCACCCTCATGTCGTTCCAAAACTGTAAGATATTCGTTCATCTTCGGAACACAAATTAAGACATTTTTGATGAAATCCGAGAGGTTTCTGAACCACTCATAGGCAGCAACGTCACTGCAATTTTCAAGGCCCAGAAAGGTAGTAAAGACATCAATAAAATAATATTTTAAAGTGTAACTACAGTGGTTGAACCTTAATGTTATGAAGCGACAACAATACTTTTTGTGTGCAAAACACCCAAAAAATACCAAGTTTTGAGTAAACACAGTGCAGCGCTTCCAGAACCCGGATGCTGCGTTTACAACGTGAACAGTGTAGGAGACTGACATGGAAGAGAAGAGATTTAACACATTATAAAGTAAAATATCTAGCTTCTGGCGAACCGCTTTCCTTATTCAACTTACGGAAAAAGCATAAATGGCATGACGTATGACGTCGATCGTAGCGTAAGCGTTTTGAACTGCGTGAGGCATTACACTTTCTTCGTCATTTGAATACGGAAGGCGGCCTGCCAGAAGCTAGATATTTATTTGAAGGGGTCATGAAATGAGAAATCAACTTTCCCTTGAACTTTTGATATATAAAAGGTCATTGTAATATAAGAATATCCTGTGAGTTTCAGAGCTGAAAACTTCCTTGTTAGTCAAAGAAAAGCTTTAATAGACACCAGGCCCAACAAACGCTCGATCTCAGAATGTGCCAGGCTATGACGTCAGAGTGTGGTGAAACACCGCCTCAACAGAAGCAGAACAACGTCTGATTCTGTAGCCCCAAAGGCTGGATAAAAGTTGTTGGTTCATTGCGATTCGGGATCAGACTCGGACATGTATGGGCCATGTCCAGGGCTCGCAAAGCACAGGGCTGTGTGTTTTTCAGACGGGCTACAAAACACTATCTTAAATAGTGAAATAACATTCCTTTCTTGATGTGCGTTCACTCTCTTGACTTGATATTTGATACGTTCATGCGTGTGTACGGTTCACAGTTATATTCACCGGTCGCGCAGGCCAAGTAATAAGAAAAATAACATTCCAATCAATCGTGGGTGGATGAGAGAGAAATCATTGTGTTTGTTTGCTAAAGGCATTTTGCGAGCCCTGTGGGCGATTCATTCCGGCTGCATTTTCCCCACATGCTTTCAAAACAATTCCCACATGTGCTGGCAGGGGAGCCGAAGCTCATCAAATATGCAAATCCTAATGAGCTCCAATCCAATCCTAGCCGTGGGCGTTTACTTCCAAGATTTCAGTGCGGCACGCCCATAAAATCTGTGCGTTCTTTGAGAGCGGCTCAAAAGCAGGGTAGAAAATAGCCTATTACTTATTCATTATGATGTTTTTGAATGTAAAAGCCACGCGAACGTCATAAGTTGACCTCAGGCAACAATATTAAAAAAATGAAATAAAGCCAGTTCATGACCCCTTTTTTATTTTATGATGTTTTTTATGACGTTTTAAATATGGATATTTTTCTTACACAAAAACTTGTTCTATCCCTTTAATGGAAAAAGTTAAAATTAGAGCGCAATTGACAAATATCGGTATCGGAATAGGCCAATACTAGCCTGGGAAAACCCAGACAACTTCCGGCAAATTTAGATTTGCTCTGCAAGTAGTCTGGCAAAGACCCCATTCAAACCCATTTCTAAACCCTAGAAATCGGGGCACCAATCAGAAACGTTGGGGCGGGCTTTAGACGATGACGACGACGACAGCGCAGCGAAGTTAGCAGATTTGCCGCTACTGTGGAGCATCACTCGTTCGAATCAGCTATCGCGTCTGTTTTAAGCGATTTAAACTTTTCCTTTTCGTTAAAACCCGAGCAAAGAACAACACTCGAAGCCTTCATATCTAAAAAAGATGTTATCGCTGTCTTACCGACTGGATTCGGCAAAAGTCTGATACCAGCTTGGCCCTTTGGTGGCTAAACGAATGGGTCTTAGCGAGAGCCCTCTGGTAGTGTTAATGTTTTACAAAATATAGTTTTAAGTCCTTTTCAGGTGTGAATGTAGTTGTTTAAAGCTCAAATATGTGGTTTATTTATAAAGAGAGCGCCTTTTTAAAATTTTTATCTGCCGTTTTCTGAGTTGTGAGCTCCAGTGGTTCAGCGGCGCTCAATTGATCTTTGAGCCCGCCGAGAGGCGCCTTTCCTCGGCCAGTCCTTCTGCCGTCTGCCGCTGGCTCTGATGTCTCTGTAGTGGTTAAACCGTCTCGTCTTGTGTAGATCTAACGGCTGATCTTTACTCTCATTAATCTATAATTTGTTCCTAGACAGATCGTTTTGTCTGTGGGCAAAGTGAAGTTTCATAACTTTATATTTTTAAGATATTAAACTTTACCGTTGTAGTCTCCTAGCGCTGACTTTGACTGAATTGCTTTATTTATTGTATAGCTTCTTATACCTTTTACTTATACTTTTATGATTGCTATGGATGATCACACATAAACTGACATTTAACAAAAAGAGACTGGGTTGTGTTTTGTGTCATTTAATTTATTACAGTGATAATCATAGCCTATATTATGTGTGTGTTTGTGTGTTTTTAAATGTAAACGAAAAGAGGCTGGGTTTTTTATATTTCGTTTTGTTATAAACATGCATTGAAGATAATATGCATTGCCTGCACTACATATACAAATATATACTGAGTGATACTGTCAAGAACGCTGCTTGTCCATTAGCAGACTAGTTTCCTCCCGTCCTCGGGAGTTCATTCTCCGGAGTCAAACTTGGTAAGTCACGGAAGCAAGTCAGAAGTTCGCGTACGAAATATGTCATAAAAAACACCACTGCCTCATTTCATAAAAAACACCACTGCCTCATTTCATAATTTTTTTTTATAATAATTAAACATAATAATAGCCACACGAATGTGGTTCAGGCAACGCATAGCTAGGCCTACATTGATTATCTTATATATTTATAATAAAACGAAGTATAAAACACCATGCCTCTTTTCGTTTACATTTTAAAAATAATATATTAAACATTAATATGTGGTTTAGGTAAAGTGACCAGATTTCTGAAATGGAAACCGGGGACATTTCCTATTTGAGAACACAAGTACAGACAAGAACGCATATTGAGAAACGGCCAGATGTTTCTCCGTCGCTCTGCATACGTCATCTCCCTCATCGCTCTGATTGGTTTTAGGTCTATCCAATTGCGCCGAGAGGCATTTGAGCAACGCCCGCTGGTGACGCCCCTTTGGAAATGATTTGTCTATGAAGCTTTGCCAGACCATAACT
Source organism: Gobio gobio (assembly GCF_949357685.1). NCBI lineage: Eukaryota > Metazoa > Chordata > Actinopteri > Cypriniformes > Gobionidae > Gobio > Gobio gobio. Next base: position 12,663,877 of record NC_137100.1, on the reverse strand, counting down.
CAGTTACTACTGAGAATGGTCTGGTTTTAACCAGGCTAGGCCAATACAGTTGTTTGTTAAAATCGTTATCGGCCAAAAAAAAATCCTATCGTTCATCACTCTAAACCATTAAAACTTTTTAACCTCAAAGTTTTGAACAGTAGTGTAGCACAATTTGATTACTCTTCAACTAGATGTGAGCTTTATACAAACGGGTAGACCATTTGAGAAGATCAATGGGTGTAGATCATCCTTGACAGTTAGCTCTGAGTTGTGGTTTATTCTGATTAATGTGGTAATTATCTTTCGAGTCTGATGACAAGCGCTGACATTGGTGACACAGACATTAGTTACATAAATCACAGCGAGCTAATCCCTGCCTCAGTGACGTGGCTGACCTCACATCCAGCCACAACGAGACCAGACCATGTTATTTACATTAGTTTGTGTGTCACCCAGAAGGGTGTCATGGTTCAAGCAGACTGTGGAATGCTTTGTTCATAAAACACACACACATACAGGAAGTGCAGTGAAAATCAGTTGTGCTGCTGCTCAAATAAAGAAGCCATCACACGTGATTCCTAAAGGCAAGTTTACAAAGCCATTTCACACACAACTCTTTTATGAAGTCTTTCTATATCAGCGTTTTGATTTTCTTCAATCTGTACTAACAGCATGTGCTGTACGTTTAACAAAAGCAGTTCATTATATTCATAACTGATGGTGAAATGTGGTAACCTGTCTTTTTTGTTAATAATGTGTTGTGTCCTGAGGTCTAATTCTACCCGTCTGTCATATGAGGGGAATGCACTAGCATTGATAATAGTTTTCTGGCTGTTCTCACTCAGAGACCAAAGAAGAAGAGTGTGTGCTTGTGACAAAATGTGACTTCAGGAATGCACTTCAAAGTATTTCAGACTCAGTTAATACTTTTTTTTCATAAAAACACTTTCATGCAGACATTTTTGACCATCTGTATTGCTTCAGGGTTTCTGCAAAACGGTTTAAAAAAATCTTAATTCTCCCTTACAAAGGTCTTAAACCAGAGAGGAAGCTTTGATTTAAAATCTTAAATAAAAGCTTCCTCAGTATTTCTGTCCTGTTTCCAATACAAATATCTAAACGTCTTTAAATCAAGATACATTTACTTGAGATAAATGCAAAATGATGTTTTGAAAAATTGTAACAAAATTAAGTGAGTTTATGCTAAGCGAGTTAACTCATTGTGTTTCTCCTTTGACATTTACTTTTAGAGAACATATTGACATTGTTTCCCCTTGAATTTATTCCTTATATTTTCTTTAATTTGTCTTAAAAGGGTCTTTAAAAAGTCTTAAATTTATCTACAAGTCTTACGTTTATTTCATAAACCCTGTGCTTTGTATGACCTGTGTGTGTTTAACTTGAATCCGTTATTGCTTACCTTGACTTCCATGATTGTAAAAGATGGATATTATTTCAGTATTGTGGATGACATGAATGAAAGGTCCTGAGTAACATACGTTTCCATCATCATAAATGAGGAGCAGCTGCTAAAGAGCAAAAAGTCCCATGTCACAGTTATGGAACAGATTATTAAACACATGGGTGGTTTATTTACATTTCAGCATAAAATTTAACAGAACATAAAACAAGCAGCCCTCATCCGTCAACGCATGGACTCCGCTAGACCCCTGAAGGTGTGATGCGCTATCTGGCACCAAAATGTTAGCAGCAGATCCTTTAAGTCCTGTAATTTGCGAGGTGGGGTCTCTATGATCTGACTTGTTTGTTCAGCACATGCTCGATTGGATTGAGGCCAAGTCAACACCTCAAACTCGTTTTTGTGCTCCTCAAACCATTCCTGAAAAATGTTTGCTTTGTGTCAGGGCGCATTATCTGCTGAAAGAGGCCACAACCACCAGGGAATACCGTTTCCATGTAAGGGTGTACATGGTCTACAACAATGCTAAGGTAGGTGATACGTGTCAAAGTAACATCCACATGGATGGCAGGACCCAAGGTTTCCCAGCAGAACATTGCTCAAAGCATCACTGCCTCCGCCGGCTTGCCTTCTTCCCATATTGCATCCTGGTGCCATGTGTTCCCCAGGCAAGTGACGCACGCGCACCCGGCGATCCACGTGATGTAAAATAAAACATGATTCATCAGACCAGGCCACCTTCTTCCATTGCTCCGTGGTCCAGTTCTGATGCTCACGTGCCCACTGTTGGCACTTTCAGCGGTGGACAGGGGTCAGCATGGTCACCCTGACTGGTCTGCGGCTATGCAGTTCCATACGCAACAAACTGCGATGCACTGTGTATTCTGACACCTTTCTATCAGAACCAGCATTAACTTCTTGAGCAATTTGAGCTACAGTAGCTCATCTGTTTGATCGGACCACACAGGCTAGCCTATGCTCCCCACATGCATCAATGAGCCTTGGCCGCCCATGACCCTGTCACCAATGTTCCTTCCTTGGACCACTTTTGATAGATACTGACCACTGCAGACCGGGAACACCCCACAAGAGCTGCAGTTTTGGAGATGCTCTGACCCAGTCGTTTAGCCATCACAATTTGGCCCTTTTCAAAATCGCTCAAATCCTTACGCTTGCCCATTTTTCCTTCTTTTATCTCATCAATTTTGAGGACAAAATGTTCACTTGCGGCCTAATAAATCCCACCCACTAACAGGTGCTGTGATGAAAAGATAATCAGTGTTATTCACTTCACCGGTCATAATGTTATGCCTGATCGATGTATTATCTATATATAAAATCTAGGCTACACCCTAAAATGGCATACTGTGTGACAGTTATAATGTACAGTTTTTTCTCTTCCTGGAAACTAAAATATTGATGACTCATGTTGCACTACAAAGATTTTTGTCCAATCAAATGCCTTCTGGTGTGAGAATGTCCTTCCCATCTGTTACCAACATCAAGTAGCAAATCAATAGTTGATGGCTGTGATGTAACTAATGCCTATTAGCTATTTAAAACAGTACAAGGCTATTGATATTGTCCATCCAAACTTTCAGTTTCAATAGGAAATGCATCAACATAGGAAGGAAAACTAGTGCCTTTAAATAATTGTGTGGCATTTTAGGTTTGAAATGAAAGTATTTTAACAGTTTGTGAGATATTTTCCTGCATTAAGAATTTTGCAGCGTTTTATAACCAGAAACAGTTTATCATTATTTTGTCTGTCTTCGCAAATAACACCAATGTTCTCAAACTGAGACAATTTACTACAAAAATGGTATCCAACATGCATCCATTGGTCAATACCACATTTAAAAATAAACAGAAACAAATAATTTCACACCACATTTTGATGTTTAGTTTGAGCACTAATTTTGTAAACTGTACTAATGCATGAATCTGTTAATAATATAAACATCCTTTGAATGGTTCATTTTTTTTTTTTTAATCTATGACTCTGTTCTTGTAAAATGGCATGTCAGCCGCCCACAGACTGTGGCTCTGTACACTCCCCAAACTAGAGTTTTCCCTGAAGATTTCTTACATATGCAGTCCAGGCACAGGAAATGAGTGGCATATTGATTCAGACACGACGTCACGTCAGTAGCTTTCAAAAATGTTTTTAGGCCAAAGAATTGTTTTATATGAAATCTTTATGAATGCTTTCAGTAGCAGTTTTGCTTTAAAATGGTGCCACATAGTTCTTTTTAATCTATTTTCTTAGTCTAGTTCCTCTCAGTTTATCTCAGCCTCAGACGGACCACCATTGGATTATTTACACACTGTCTGATGGATCATATGGACTGAAATGGCAAGAACGGGTGAAACCGCAAGTTCCTATCAGATTGCTAATGAAAATTAGCAAGTCGGGGACTCGCAGATCTTCATCGGTTCACCAGAAAAAGGTACATTTGGACAAAATGATCTGATTTAGGTTGATCTTTTCCCAGAGCTATCTCGTCATTTGAGGCATTTATGTTAAACAAGATTGTATTTCAGGATGCTGCTCCCTGAATAGTCTGACAAGTAAAGCTAACAGCATAAAGTAAGCTTTTTTTTTGCCATTTTTTATTTTATATTTGTTAGGAAAGCAAACTTGCCAATTCTGCACTGGGGTGGCATGCTCAGTTGCCTAACATCTTAAATCAGCCGGTCGCTTTCTCTGACAGGAATCAAAAGATTACCAATGCTATGGCGACGTTGACATTAATTGCTGCTCATTGCCTGTGCAGATTTTTGTGTGTGTGTTTATCTTAACATCTACAAAAAGAAAGCTTTCTTCTCATGTTACAAGCTTAACTTAACAGATGAGAATCAGAGAAGCAATGTGCTGAAATTGCTTCTTATGTAGACATATTTCCTTGTTCCCATTCCTCCAATACGATGCATTTGTAAATGGACATTTTCTTTGGGGTCACGCAACTGAGAGATTGCATGGAGTTCTTCCTTCAGTTCATGATTTTTTTATTTCACATCAGTGTTCATATTGACAAATCTGTCAATATAACGTTATGTAAAAAGATAGAATAATGATTGGTCATTTCACGTCATTCAGATGGCACCTTCCTGTCTAAGTGGCCAGAAAACTCAATGTGCACCAGACTATATTTAAATAGTGTTGCCGTTTCAAGTTGAATAACCTAGTTTTATGAACATTCCCCTTGTCTGTCATTGGTTGATCAAACAGATAGTCCCGCCCTAAAGTCAAACCATTACTTGGGTCAATGTTACTGTGTTTGGCTGGTCGGGATGCTCAAGTATATGCAGAGCTGTTTTTTGCTTTTTTTCAGGGAATCAACCTACATTTAAATTACTCCTAATTAAATTTGTACTTGCATATTAAACTGGGATAAGAAAGAAAAAAAAGGTCTATGAAAAAGTTATACACATTATGAATCCAAGTTTTTTTTTTGTTATCAGGAGATACATTTCCATTTTGAACTGAGAAAAAGAGGGAGTGTTTGAGGTGGAGGAGTTATCAGGACACCACAAAGAGCTTCTGAGATATACGTTTGTGAGTGTGTGTGTGTGTGTGTGCGTGCAGGGGGCGGTTAAAGGCTGAGCTGGGGTCATTGTGTTAGCTTGTGCTGCTGAATGGTGGGATTGAGATGGTGGGAGGAGGAGTGAAGGCACAATAGTGAAGTGAGTCTTGTGTTCTTCTCTTCTTCCTGCATCTTTCCTTTTTTTCCCCCCTCGCTGATCTACCGTTACCGTAGCAACACAGCCACATGGGCAAGCAATGCACCAGAGCTTCTGCTCAAGCCCCGCAATGGGCCGGGACTTCCTGAATGGGCCTAGTTTTCCCTAACATAATGTAGTGCTAGTGTACTCCTATTTTGAGTCCCGGCACATGCACAGACACACTCCTTCCGCTTATGTTTCCCTGCACTGCGCTGATGTATAATGGACGTTTTGGATTGTAATGGGTCATCAGCTAGTGAAACAATGGTCTAGCGCATGCAAATAGTTATATACTATTTGCTATATACTGCATGCTATAGTGTAATACTTTAAGGGGTCATGAATTGAAAAATCTACTTTTCATTCAGCCTTTTGATATATAAAAGTTCATCGTAATATAAGAATATCCTGTAAGTTGCGGAGCTGAAAACTTCCTTATTAAGTAACAAAAAAAAAACTTTTATTGACACCAGGCCCAGCAAACGTTCAATCTCAGAATACGCCAGGCTGTGACGTCTGAGTGTGGTGAAACGCCGCCTCAACAGTACGCCTGATTCTGTAGCCCCGCCCACCGACTCATGGAGCTAAACTGATCACGCTACCGAGCTATTTCGAAGATAGCAAGATATTGCTCTGTGCCTGGTTGTGGAAGAACACAGTCGTTGCGTAAGCTTCCTTCGGATTCTAATATTGGGAATGTGTGGTTGAACTTTACTTATAATGAAGTTCCAGCTCACATGCGCAAGACATTGTGCTTTGTTCCTTCATTTCACCACGGATTCGTTTGTAAACGAGACTGGATTTGCAGGCAGGATGAGATTACATGAATGAATAAAGCAACACACTAATGTGTTTTATATGTGATAATATTGCATTTTTACAGATCGTTTGATATCTATTGATTATGTGTACGTGTCTAACTAAACATAACTTGCCACGCTGTCACAGGGCTCGCAAAGCCCAAGGTCCCGGGGCTATGCTTTTTCCAGACGGGCTACCAGTACGTATCATCTTAAATAGTGAAATAACATTCCTTTCTTGATGTGCGTTGTTCACTCTCTTGACTTGATATTTGAAGGAAAAATACAATCGCAAAGTTTTGATCATGCTGTCTGCAACGTACTTGGCTTTTGTGTGTGTGTGTGTGTGTGTGTGTGTGAGATGCACGGTTCGCGGTTATATCCACCGATCGGGCGGGCCAAGTAATATAAAAATAACATTCCAATTAATTGCGGGCGGATGAGAGATGAATCATTGTTTTTGTTTGATAAAGACATTTTGCGAGCCCTGTGGGCGAATCATTCCGGTTGCTGTTTCCCACACGCTTTCAAAACAATTCCGCACGTGTATTCACGGGGGAGCCGAAGCTCATTAAATATGCAAAGTTTATCCAATCATAGCAGTGGGCGTTTACTTCCAAGTCTTCAGTGTGGCACGCCCATAAAAACCGAGCGTTCCATGAGAGGGGCTCAAAACCAGGGCAGAAAATAGCCTTTTACTTATTCATTATGATGTTTTTGAATGTAAAAACCACACCAACTTCATAAGTTGACTTCAGACAACAGTATAAAAATAAAAAAGCCAGTTCATGACCCCTTTAAATAGTTTAAATACAGCTCCCTGCAAAATGAGCAGTTTCTCTGGATTTACTATTTGTATGTGTTTGAGTAAAATAAACTCTGTTAATAATAAAATAAAAACTGTTTTTGTATTATTCTATAAACTGACATTTCGTCCAAATTTCATTAAGAGCATTCAATTGCAGAAAATGACAACTGGTCAAAGTAACAAAAATAATGGCATGTTTTCAGACCTCGAATAATGCAAAGAAAACAAGTTTATATTATTTTTTTTTTACTTTTAAGACTAGTCTAAGCAGTTTATGCAACCGGCCAATGGTGCGCAAATTCAAGCAACTCTCAATGCAAATCTTTGTCTTGATCACATTTCAGGGGTTTTCAGTGGGGTTCAGGTCTGGAATTTGGACTGGCCATGACAGGTCCTCCATCCACACCTTGATTGGCCTGGTTGTGTGGCATGGATCATTGTCCTGTGGGAAAAAACAACTCCTCAAGAGTCGGGGAATATTGTCAGAGAAAAAGGAAGCAAGTGTTCTTCACTCGCTCAAATTGAATCGGAATGATCTGAGAACTGGAATACTTCGCAATCAGGGCCTGACATTAACATCTGCCAACCTGCAAATGCACGTTTATTTCAGCAGTGGCGCAGTCACTCCTACTAGCCACCTTGGTGGGTGGAATTTTATTAGATTACATTTTTCAGTAGTAGTCTTTTAAAAAGGTATAGATTATATAGATTTTTCGATACTGAAATGTCTTCCAATACTCATTTTCTTCAGGATAGATACATGATACCAGCAAACCCTCCTCCCCTCACTAACTCGTTTAATTTGCTCTGGATGAATATTGATGGGGTTACAGGACATTAATTTCTGCATGGGGATGCGCGTATTGCGCATTATTTTACTCATTCCCCACAGATTTTGTGTTCACACCCAAGGTGTGCGTGCATAAAGCCACCTCTCAGTACTAAATTTAGCCAATCCAATGATACAATATTATTGCAATACTTAAGCCACGATACGATATTATTACGATATGCTGAGTATGGCAATAATATATTAATACGGCTATTATGAATCATCATTTTACTTTCGCTTTAGAATTAGCGCCAATTCGGGGGCAGCAATTGCTTGAATGGTGCAGGTTTGTTGTTATTCTTAATGGAAAAACACAACAACAAAGCGGTACAATGACAAACTCACTTTAGACACTTTTACATTTAGCATTGAAACCAAATCTTCCACCGTCGTCTTGTCATTCAGCTCCCCACTCTCGTGATGAATGAAATCTCCTGCTGTTGGTCTGTGCTGCGACTCTCGTTCGGCTCACGCTGCACGTTCAGTTTTTAATTGTTGTGTCTGTACTCTAACTGAACTAAATTATTTTTACTACTATAAAATATCAAAATGACGGTGGTGCCGCTGTAGGCAAGTGATGTTACCAGTGTTGGGGCTGAGTACCGGCAACACCGACTATCGCAGCAAGCATGTTGTGTTGTATAATGAACGTGTGTGCTGACAGTGTAGAAGGAAGCATAGAGGTACATGTTCATAAATATGCGAGAATGCGCTTCCTGCGCACATTTGTGTGAGCGAGAGTGATGCATTGTTTGTGATATTACAGTCTGAAAGAAATAGAAGAGCTTACGGTAAACATTTACCATAATACGAACTGAAATTCAGTTCCTGAAAATATCGATACTTGCCATCCTTGTATCAATAAAATATCACGATCCTATGCTGTATCGTTTTTTCTTGTTCTCCACGCCTAGTAACAACATGGCGGATTTAGCATGTCTGAATTTCATTCATACTACCCCATATTCATACTATATAGAACATAGTTTTTTAACGGTCACAAAAAAAAGTTTAAATTCAAATGTAGTACCTATTCAGACAGTATGAGATTTCGGAAGCAGAGATAGACTTGAGGTGCGTCCCAGTTCGCGTACTTATGCACTATTATATAATGTTTTTTAGTATGAATAGTAGGGGTGTGACGAGACGCTTATCTCACGAGACGAGATTGGGTTCACGAGAACGAGACGAGACAAGATTTTTACATCGTTTTTTTAAGAAATCCTCAATGCTGAAATACATGACTAGAAAATTTGTTTGCAGGTGCATTTGAAATGTTTTAACTCATCATCTTGTAATGAATGTCATTTCAGTTCTACTTTCTGAGTATGAATTATGCTGTAAAATACAACAATACTCAAGCACAAGGTTTTTCCAAAAACTCAACTGACTGGCTTCTTTCCTGTGTGATTGTCTCTTCTGACCTTAGAACTGCACATGAGCTTCTTTTGACCTCCTAACTGAACTCCTTCCCACAAACTGATCATAGATATTAAAGGGTTAGTTCACCCAAAAATGAAAATTCTGTCATTAATTACTTACCCTCATGTCGTTCGACACCCGTAAGACCTCCGTTCATCTTCGGAACAGAAATGAAGATATTTTAGTTGAAATCTGATGGCTCTGAAAGGCCTCCATTGGCACAATGGCACGTTACACTCTCAAGACCCTTAAAAGGTACTAAAAACGTCGTTACAAAGTCCATCTCACTACAGTGGTTCTAAAATAACTTTATGAATCGGCGATAATAGTTTTTGTGCGCAAAAAAACCCTAAATAACGACTTACATAGTGATGACGATTTCAAAACAAGGCATCGTGAAGCTTTGAAGCGTTATGAATCAGTGAGTCGAATCATGATTCGGATCGCGTGTCAAACCGCCAAACTGCTGAAATTTGCCGATTCAAACCGCTGAATCGAATTCTATCCTAACTTCACCCTCCTCACACTCGTCATTACAATATGACACGAGACAGCTTTCACCTCGACGAGAAATCTCGTCACAGTTTAGTCTCGCGAGATCTCGTGGCACGAGATCTTGTCACACCCCTAATGAATAGTGTAAGTAGTGTGTTCACACTGAAAATTCCAAAAAGAAAAAGTGCACTTTCAATACCCGCATGATGCACTAAATTAACGGAAAAAACGAAGTGTGGAATGTTGGACACTTCATGCACTCCTCAACTGTTGCAGATTTAATTACGTAGTGGAGGGGGAGGCACTACCAGACTCCGATGTTGAATGACAAAATAACCATGTAAAGTTCATACACTACACGGTTGAGTACATAGTGCATAAGTACATAGTGTATACGTGCATAGTGTATAGTGCGTCATTTGGGACAAAGCTTTTTAGTTTGTTTCTCATTGTTTCTTGTGTTTCCTTGGTTGTCATGGTTGCTTAGTATGTTTTCATTGGTTGTTATGGTTACTCATTAGTTCATTAACACACACACCTGATCCTTGTTTTCATTATAGTGTTGTTTATGTTTTTCTCCCATGATCTTCTTCGTGGTTATTCTTGTGAATTATCTTCTTTGTTTTGTTTATAATAATAGTGCCTCAATTAGATCCTTCTCCTTGTTTTGCCTGACCCGCCATGACACAAACTTATTAAAATTTAATTTATGAAACCTCAGAGATTTCTGTCCCTCGATTAAAAGTCCATTCCACTAGGAAAACTTCACGAAGACGTTCATATGATGAACAGATTTAATTTAAGCTTTTATTCACAGAAATATTGATCAGCACAAATAGAGCACATCAATTATGGTAAATGGAAGCTCAAACATGCTTGAAGAACCAGTGTTTCCAATAAGTTTGTTATTGTGCATTAAGCAAGTACAGTTGAGCTGCCACTGACCACTAGTTTTTGTATTCTAGCCTGTTTTTTTTTTTCCAAAGAGAAGATTTGTTAATATATTACAGCTGACGTTTACACATCTGCCACTATGTGGTAAACTACTGACCTCAATAATATTTGAATAATATCCAAAATTCTCTACGTAGACAGTCTGTCACCTCTTTGGAGGAAAACCAGCCCAAACTCGGCATTTCTAAATAACAGCAAATTAAATCAGGTTTTTTGACTGATAAGGAGCTCAGAATTTGTTAGCGCTTTATTTTAGAGTACTGTTCCCCATGTACATACTATGTAATTATTATAGTAATTGCAATAACTGGGTACTAACCCTGAACCTAACCTTCAACCTTGTAGCACCTTATATTACCCAGTACTTTCTTAGGTAAGTACATGTAAGTGCTCAAACTGCACATACTGTAAAATAAACTGCAGCCCAGAATTGTATTCATATAAGAGATCTTTAACCACCATGTGTATGTCAAAGAACATGGTGGAGCAACTGAGACAAAAGCAGTCATTATCCCCCTCCCCCATCACCAATACCACCCCACACACATACACTGAGGTATAAAAGACTGACTGAACACATGGTAAATGAGCCGTGTTTCACACATCACTGTATTCTTCAAGCAGGAATCAGGTTAGTGGCATGTGTCAAAAGCAGCACATGTGCAAGGCACCCAGGTTCATAAACTATTTCACTGCAAATCCCACTGACCCAGATTCGTTCATAAATTAGAGTGCTGCTCAGCCTTGCATAAAGTCTGCTGTGACATCCAGACATGAGCGAAATGATGAAAGTTCTCATTTGATGCCATGCATTAAACAAGCTGTGTAACAAGTGTTGACAACATATGTTGTGAAATAGTGAGAACACTGTAAATTCTCAAAATGGTTTACACTTTGTAAGTTTACACTTACACTGTCCCAAGTAAATATCTTTGTTCCTTCTGAAATGTCACGTTACAGAAGTAAATACATTGTGAAATGTGAATCATGTTGACATTAAAGGGTTAGTTTACCCAAAAATGAAAATTCTGTCATTAATTACTTACCCTCATGTCGTTCGACACCCGTAAGACCTCCGTTCATCTTCGGAACAGAAATGAAGAAATTTTAGTTGAAATCTGATGCCTCTGAAAGGCCTCCATTGCATAATGCACGGTTCACTCTCAAGACCCTTAAAAGGTACTAAAGACGTCGTTACAAAGTCCATCTCACTACAGTGGTTCTAAAATAACTTTATGAATCAGTGAGTCGAATCAGCAGTTTGGATCGCCAAATTTCAGCAGTTTGGCGGTTTGACACGCGATCTGAATCATGATTCGACTCACTGATTCATAACGCTTCGAAGCTTCATGATGCCTTGTTTTGAAATCGTCATCACTATATAAGTCGTTATTTAGGGTTTTTTTGCGCACAAAAACTATTCTCGCCGATTCATAAAGTTATTTTAGAACCACTGTAGTGAGATGGACTTTGTAACGACGTCTTTAGTGCCTTTTAAGGGTCTTGAGAGTGAACCGTGCCATTGTGCCAATGGAGGCCTTTCAGAGCCATCAGATTTCAACTAAAATATCTTCATTTGTGTTCCGAAGATGAACGGACGTCTTACGGGTGTTGAACGACTTGAGGGTAAGTAATTAATGACAGAATTTTCATTTTTGGGTGAACTGACCCTTTAAAGTTTACATTTTTGCTAACTCTTTATTTTAGGGTTCAATTCTTGCTATTTACTAGTTGCTTATTAGCATGCATATTACTAGGATGTTGGATTAGTACTTATAAAGCACATATTAATGCCGTATTCTGCATGACCTTATTCTACATCCTTTAATCCTACCCAATATCTAAACATAACTACCTTACTAACTATTGATAAGCAAGCAGTAATTAGGATTTTATTGAGGCAAAAGTCATAGTTAATAGTGAATATGTGTTCCCCATACAAAAGCGTAACCTATAGTTTTTTGTTTGTTTTTGTTTTGCCACTGAATATTGTATCACAGGGATTGAAATCTTTGGGGTCCCTTACAAAAAAATGCTGTGACAGTACTACAAAATTCACATTCTTTCACTGAAAGAGTTGAAATGAAATGAATTTAAATCAATTTTGAAATGAAACTTAACATTGATAATAATAAATATTAATTATAAACACTAAATCAACATATTATATCTGAAGGATTGTGTGACACTGAAGACTGGAGCATTGATGTTTAAAATTCAGCTTTGCAATCAAAGGAATAAATTACATTTTGAAATTACAGAAGACATTTATTTTGAATTTTAATAATATATCACAATATTTCTTTTTTTACTGTATTTTTTTTATCAAATGTCTGCAGCTTTAGGGAGAATTAGAGACTTCTTTCAAAAGCAACCCCAAACTTTTGAGCTGAAGTGTACATCAGTTTTTGAAGATTATCACATTATTAATACAATGGCTGACCAAGGAATGCTTTCTGAATAAGTTAGTTGAAATGTCTGGTGGGGACACAACTAACACGTGAACTTCCTGTGATGGTGACCAGACCATTCCTAATTTTGTCAAATTAAACAAAATGATGTTTAGCCTAATGATTTTACAATGGAAGCCTATGTGGCAAGCAGTTTCACAAGAATTAACATTAATACATTTTCTGACGGTTAGTAATATTGTTTAAAATTGAATTATCATTAAAACCGTGTTTGATTATCACTATTTTAAATCATAAATCCTGTCCAGCCAGGAAGAAATGGCAGAAGGCAGTGACGGCGCTCTGGGGATTGTTCATTCTTCTAAAAGAACCAAATCTGAGGTGTGGTCATATTTTGGAAAAGTAAGTCGCTGCAATAGGGGGAAACGCTTCAAATCTGTCGTCTGTCAGGGGAAACACTTCAAAGTCGTCTTCAGTGAATAGCGAATGCAAGGCAAGTGGACTTAGAACTCAATACCAAAACTATGTCTGGGAAATAATTGGACACAAAGTTTTGAGTTTAAATATTTTATCTCACTCGCTTGAAATTAACATGAAGCTTCCGTGAAGAAAAGTTTGCAGCAAGTGGCTTTGAGCCAAAGACAAACGAACAAAGTTCAGACAAGACTATTAAGGGTGACATTTAAGGGATAGTAATGTATATTCATTGTACTCTTATTACACAGATTTTCTTTACCACTAGGGGTGCACCGAAATTTCGGCCGCTGAAAATGTTCAGCCGAAAATGGCATTATCGGTTTCGGGCCGAAATAAAAAAAACAGCCGAAAACGTAAACCTAAAATGAATGTCACCCGCCCCTCCCATCCGTGCGCAAGCACTTAGGTTTCACTCACGGTTGAGCTGTTATCACGCGACGCGTCTGCCTATCAAAGATTAAGCATGTCAGCGATATGAGAACAAATAGAGACGTATCCAGCTGAACTACCCATTATCAGAAGCGACAATCCCCTTCGCGCGAACGAAGGCCGCTTTCCATTGCTTGCGCGGATTGCACGCAGGTATTTATCTGCCCCAAGCAGTGTTGCCAAGTCCGCGGTTTTCCGGCGGGATGTTTTTCCTAGTCGGCAGGTTGAAGCGACCCCAATTATGTGATATTTAAACCCAGGAATCCGAATTTTAGCAGGCAACCCTGCAGAAAAAAAAACACATTTTACCCCCCAAATGCCATTTTTCCCAGAGAACAGTGACAGACTATTCAGTGCAGCATCTTATGTTCTTAATGAGAACCATTCTGGGATTTTGTGTGCAGTTATTCAGATAATTGTGGATCTTTTTTTGCACAACTGTTAAAAAACTATTTTATTTGATGGAACATAAAACTTGAAGAATAATATTAGGCCTATTTGGTATTATTATTTATATTTATTGTTAAAAATATTTTAGGTTTTGTTATGTAGCTTAACAAAAGTTTGATTATTCTATTGGTTCCTGATTTTTTTTTTTTCATTTCAGATCCATTAAATTCAAGCAATTATATATATATATATATATATATATATACAGGAAGTGCAGAATTATTAGGCACGTTGATTTTCTGATCATATTTTTTTTCCAGGCACATTTGACCAATTCCAAACCACAGTAATCCTAATAACTACTATCAATTTAGTATTTAATAATGGATAAGTGATATATAATTGTTCATGAAGGCTGGAAATGAAAAACACCTTATATTCAGGTGTGCAGAATTATTAGGCATGTTTTCTTTTACAGATAAATTGAGCCAAAAAAGAGATTTAACTCAGACTGAAAAGTCAAAAAGTATTAAATGCCCATGAGAAGGATGCAATACTAATGCAATACTAGACATTGAAGTTAAGAAATGACCATTGGACAGTGAAATGCTCGTTGGGTCAGCAGGGTCAGACAAAAACATGTGGCGGAGAGAAGACACCTGTTAACTGCAAAAGAATGAAGAATTAAGGTGAAGAATTAAGGGTGAAACCATCAGGAACCCTTTAGTCTCCAGCGCCACCATTTTCCAAAGCTGCAACCTACCTGGAGTCTCCAGAAGTGCAAGGTGTCAGGATCTCAGAGACTTCAGTTAGGTAAAGAATCCTAAAAAATGACCCCCACTAGATAAGAATCACAAGCTGAAGTGTTGTAAAATACATGAAGAAGGTTTTTTTATAGGCTTTATAGGTTTTATAGGTTGAGAATGACTCTTGAAGGACCAGCACCACATCCTAGTACCACTGTTTGACTCTTGAAGGACCAGCACCACATCCTAGTACCACTGTTTGAAGAATTAATCTTCCAGAATCTGGCAGTACGTTTTGGGAGTTCATTTTAGTCCATCCTGAAGTCCGTTTTGCAGAGATGGACTAAAAATGAACTCCCAAAACGTACTGCCAGATTCTGGAAGATGAATTCTTCAAACAGTGGTACTAGAGGATGTGGTGCTGGTCCTTCAAGAGTCACCCTCAACCTATCTGTCCATAAAGCCTATAAAAAAACCTTCTTCATGTATTTTACAACACTTCAGCTTGTGATTCTTATCTAGTGGGGGTTATTTTTTAGGATTCTTTACCTAACTGAAGTCTCTGAGATCCTGACACCTTGCACTTCTGGAGACTCCAGGTAGGTTGCAGCTCTGGAAAATGGTGGCGCTGGAGACTAAAGGGTTCCTGATGGTTTCACCCTTAATTCTTCACCTTAATTCTTAATTCTTTTGCAGTTAACAGGTGTCTTTTCTTCACCACCTGTTTTTGTCAGATCCTGCTGACCCAACGAGCATTTCACTGTCCAATGGTCATGCCTTAACTGCAATGTCTAGTATTGCATTAGTATTGCATCCTTCTCATGAGCATTTAATACTTTTTGACTTTTCAGTCTGAGTTAAATCTCTTTTTTGGCTCAATTTATCTGTAAAAGAAAACGTGCCTAATAATTCTGCACACCTGAATATAAGGTGATTTTCATTTCCAGCCTTCATGAACAATTATATATCACTTATACATTATTAAATACTAAATCAATAGTAGTTATTAGGATTACTGTGGTTTGGAATTGGTCAAATGTGCCTGGAAAAAAAATGTGATCAGAAAATCAACGTGCCTAATAATTCTGCACTCCCTGTATGTGTATGTGTATGTATATATATATGTATATGTATATATATATATGTATATGTATATGTATATGTATATGTATATGTATATGTATATGTATATATATATGTATATGTATATGTATATATATATATAATGTATATGTATATGTATATGTATATGTATATGTATATATATATATATATATATATATATATATATATATATATATATATATATATATATATATATATATATATATATATATATATATATATATATGTATACATACATACATACATACATACATACATACATACATACATACATACATACATACATACATACATACATACATACATACATACATACATACATACATACATACATACATACATACATACATACATACATACATACATACATACATATACACAGTGAGGAAAATAAGTATTTGAACACCCTGCTATTTTGTAAGTTCTCCCACTTAAAAATCATGGAGGGGTCTGAAATTTTCATCGTAGGTGCATGTCCACTGTGAGAGACATAATCTAAAAAAACAAATCCAGAAATCACAATATATGATTTTTTAACTATTTATTTGTATGATACAGCTGCAAATAAGTATTTGAACACCTGTCTATCAGCTAGAATTCTGACCCTCAAAGACCTGTTAGTCTGCTTTTAAAATGTCCACCTCCACTCCATTTATTATCCTAAATTAGATGCACCTGTTTGAGGTCGTTGGCTGCATAAAGACACCTGTCCACCCCATACAATCAGTAAGAATCCAACTACTAACATGGCCAAGACCAAAGAGCTGTCCAAAGACACTAGAGACAAAATTGTACACCTCCACAAGCCTGAAAGGGCTACGGGGAAATTGCCAAGCAGCTTGGTGAAAAAAGGTCCACTGTTGGAGCAATCATTCGAAAATGGAAGAAGCTAAACATGATTGTCAATCTCCCTCGGACTGGGGCTCCATGCAAGATCTCACCTCGTGGGGTCTCAATGATCCTAAGAAAGGTGAGAAATCAGCCCAGAACTACACGGGAGGAGCTGGTCAATGACCTGAAAAGAGCTTGGACCACTGTTTCCAAGGTTACTGTTGGTAATACACTAAGACGTCATGGTTTGAAATCATGCATGGCACGGAAGGTTCCCCTGCTTAAACCAGCACATGTCCAGGCCCTTCTTAAGTTTTCCAATGACCATTTGGATGATCCAAAGGAGTCATGGGAGAAAGTCATGTGGTCAGATGAGACCAAAATAGAACTTTTTAGTCATAATTCCACTAAACGTGTTTGGAGGAAGAAGAATGATGAGTACCATCCCAAGAACACCATCCCTACTGTGAAACATGGGGGTGGTAGCATCATGCTTTGGGGGTGTTTTTCTGCACATGGGACAGGGCGACTGCACTGTATTTAGGAGAGGATGACCGGGGCCATGTATTGCGAGATTTTTGGGAACAACCTCCTTCCCTCAGTTAGAGCATTGAAGATGTGTCGAGGCTGGGTCTTCCAACATGACAATGACCCGAAGCAAACAGCCAGGATAACCAAGGAGTGTCTCTGTAAGAAGCATATCAAGGTTCTGGCGTGGCCTAGCCAGTCTCCAGACCTAAACCCATTATACCCCTTTTCCACCAAGGCAGTGCTAGAGCTAGTCCAGAGCCAGAGCTAGTCCCAGTTCATAGTTGGTTCGACTGAGGAGCCTTCTAAGAACCGTTTGCTTTTCCACGGGCTGAGAGCCACAACAGAGCCAGGTCTTACGTCACTGTATATGTCTCATCTTTCTCAGCAACGCTAGCGAGGCAGCGGCAGTGTTGCCAAGTCTGCAGTTATGCCGCAGGCTTTTTTTCATGACCGCGGCTTGAAGCGACCCCAATTATGTAATATTTAGCCCCGGGAATGCGAATTTTAGTAGGCAACCATGCCAAAAAAACACATATTTTACCCCCAAATGTGATTTTTACCGGGGAAGCCCCCCTGAAACGCGATTGGGCTTGTTTTGAGTAGCAATTGGGCGGGTTTTGTTGTGAAAACCTGGCAACCCTGGGCAGCGGGAAACACAAACACCCCAGGCTTGTTCGAGACGCATCGGCGCTGCGCACACCGATCCACGTATGATAAAAAACGCATGCGTGAATCAAAAGCATAAGGAGTCGTATGCTCTCGCTGGACTTATCATACGCCAATCGGTCTCTGCACAGCACCGCTGCGAACAAGCCTTCCATCAACAATGCAAACGTTGCGTTACTGTTGATTCACATGGCTTTACGATCCTACATCGGCATCAAAACACAACGAAAACACAGCGAATCCAACGCATTCATGCAGTTCGCCGTAATTTGTATAGACGGAGATTACAAACGAGCAGCAGCTGTTAGCTCCATTAGCTGCTATTTCAACAATGGCGGATCTCAAGTTTGTGTTCGTCTTGTTGACCCCGCCCCCAGCGCCTGACGTAATCGGTTCTTACTTCTAGCCCTGTTCTAGCTCAGCAATGTTTTGGTGCTACTTAAGAACCATTTTTCCTGGCTCGGAGCTGGGGCTTTGGGTGTGGAAACACAAAGAACCGATTTGAAACTAGGCTCTGGCTCCGATCTAGCTCTAGCTCTGCCTTGGTGGAAAAGGGGTAGAGAATCTTTGGAGGGAGCTCAAACTCTGTGTTTTTCAGCGACAGGCCAGAAACCTGACTGATCTAGAGAAGATCTGTGTGGAGGAGTGGGCCAAAATCCCTCCTGCAGTGTGTGCAAACCTGGTGGAAAAACTACTGGAAACGTTTGACCTCTGTAATTGCAAACAAAGGCTACTGTACCAAATATTAACATTGATTTTCTCAGGTGTTCAAATACTTATATGCAGCTGTATCATACAAATAAAAAGTTAAAAAATCATACATTGTGATTTTCTGGATTTTTTTTTTAGATTATGTCTCTCAGTGGACATGCACCTACGATGACAATTTCAGACCCCTCCATGATTTCTAAGTGGGAGAACTTGCAAAATAGCAGGGTGTTCAAATACTTATTTTTCTCACTATATATATATATATATATATATATATATATATATATATAAGTATACGTTTTTAAAAGAAGCCATTTTCGGCTTCAGGCTTTCGGTTTCAGTTTTCGGCCCAGAATTTTCATTTCGGTGCATCACTATTTACCACATAAATAATTACGGGAACATATTGAATTGAGATTAATGTTTTAAATCTTACCTGTTTATAAATCCATTTTGTACAGTGCACAAAACAATTGTCCAAACGATGATCACAAGAAGTAATAGTAATAATTATAGTAGTATTAATAGTAAAGTCCTCTGATTTCATTTTCAATACAATCAAAAAAAAGACTGAAGAATGAAACAAGAGCGCGCGTCCATTGTGATACGATATGTGTGCTGTGTTATAATGCGTTGCTATTGACGACAGTCATAAGGAAGGAAATGCCACAGAATATAAGCTTGCTAAAAAAAAGTACATAGAGCTGCTTGTTTTATTTGTCGTTTGTTGATTTTCAAATATAAAACTTGTCGAAATGTTTTCAGCGTGTGCATGAGTTCTTTTTGAACACTTTCAACTACTTTTAACAAAACCGTGATAATCGTCATAATTTGAGTCCATATAATCGTGATATGAAATTTTCATAACGTCCCATCCCTACTTACAGTAATATATCAAATAAACTGGAGATACAGAAACATGATACACAAGGATGAAGAAATGTACTGTTTTAATGGCCCAAACTCCACCCACAGTAGTTACCTTGGTATGGCATAATGAGAAGTTCATCCACCTACAGCAGCAGTCCTGCCACTAATGGTTTAGACAACTTCAATCTCAAAATAGGGCCTATTTTTTCTATGGCAGAAAGAATAGAAATACTTTAAAAAGTTTGAGCATCAAAAAACCCTCCAGAATGCCTCACCCCATAGACCTCCATTGTATTAGTGAAACAAATACAATTAACAAACTCAGAGGCAGGTCTTTGGTAACTGACAGGGAGCCATTGATTATGTTGATTTGAAGCTTTGCTTTATTTAACGTGGAATATTCAAAAATGTTTTGCTGTTTATCCACAGGTTGCCCCTACAAGCAGATGCCTCCAACCCCCAGCAGCAACGCCTCAGACAAGTCCAGCTCCAAAGCCTCTGAGGTGGGTGACGAGGTGGCCGGGGACTTTGTGGTCGGTGAACGTGTCTGGGTGAATGGAGTCAAGCCAGGAGTCATCGCCTATCTTGGAGAGACCCAGTTTTCCCCGGGACAATGGGCTGGAGTGGTGCTGAATGACCTGGTTGGAAAAAATGACGGCTCTGTCAATGGAGTGCGTTACTTTGAGTGCCAGCCTTTGCAGGGCATCTTCACCAGGCCTTCCAAGCTCATGCGGCAACCCGTCGGGGATGGGGGTGACGAGCAGCAGAACACACAGCTCCAGGGTGGTGCGGGGGCATCCGGTCAGCGTGTGGTCATGCCGCTCAGAGAAGGCATGCTCAACAGCTCTGTCAAAACCGGTAACGAGTCAGGATCCAACATGTCTGACAGTGGATCTGTGAAGAAAGGGGGAGAGAAGGACCTCAAGGTTGGCGATCGAGTGCTGGTGAGTGTTGAAGTTTCTCAGTATAATTAAAGACTGTTAATTTAAATAGGAATCTGTGTGCTCTTTGGAGATTTGCTTGAGGGTAAACAACTTCCACAAGCAGATTTTTGCTTGT
The DNA here is from genome assembly GCF_949357685.1 of Gobio gobio. NCBI lineage: Eukaryota > Metazoa > Chordata > Actinopteri > Cypriniformes > Gobionidae > Gobio > Gobio gobio. The sequence goes on along the minus strand of NC_137100.1, from coordinate 12,643,192 downwards.
GTTCAAGTTGGTCAGGTGAATGATGGCCTTGATGACCAGAAAGCTGCTTGGTTTGAAAGGGACTTCTGTGTCAGCTGTGCTTAAAACATTGCTACACTATTGATAATAGACAATGGTCCTTTTTTTGCCCACAAAATTTAATTGAAATTTTGGTTTCTCAATATTTGATTTCTCAATTCATGACCCTTTAGTTTGGCAAGAAGTTGATATTGCGTGCCCAAAATTCAGAAAAGTGCGATGTGCTCTGATTCGTTTGCTGGACCAGTGTGTTGTGATTGGTCAACAGCTTTGAGCGTGTTTCAGAAATGTCACCTGGCTTACCCTAACCGCGAGTTTTAACACTACTACTAACGCAACTCAACCAGACCATGTCTCGTTTCTTGCATATCCCCTGGGTTGGGAATTATTTAAATGAGGAATATTGTGACATATTCGTTTCCGGATGATAACTCAAGACTATACAATCAAGGTGTTTCAGGGAGTTCAGAAATAGTGCGCACTGACATAGAGAATAACTCCCTTTAGAGTGACTTTGTACTCTGTAAATTTGCAGACCTTTTTCACGCTCAAACAGCAACATTACACAGTAAAGAAAGCTGAAAATGTAACAAAGCATATTAGGACCCCTTTAATTATGATTGCTCAGAATTATATTGATTAAAAATACATTTAAAAAATAATGCTTACAGGAAGGCCTTGTTCTATTACTTTATCAGGTGCTTTTTAGTTGTGTTTTGGTCCATAAATGAATATAGGAAAATGAAGGTTCATAATAATAATAATAATAATTTGTTACATTTATATAACGCTTTTCTAGGCACTCAAAGGGGGGGAATCTCCTCAACCACCACCAATGTGATGGACAGGGGCCAATGGGCAAATTTGGCCAGGATACCGGGGTTACACCCCTACTCTTTATGGAATGACATCCTGGGATTTTTAATGACCACAGAGAGTCAGGACCTCGGTTTAACGTCTCATACGAAGGACGGTGCTTGTTACAGTATAGTGTCCCCATCACTATACTGGGGCATTAGGACCCACACAGACCACAGGGTGAGCACCCCCTGTTGGCCTCACTAACACCTCTACCAGCAGCTACCTAGTTTTCCCATTTGGTCTCCCATCCAGGTACTGACCAGGCTCAGCCCTGCTTAGCTTCAGTGGGAAACCAGTCTTGGGCTACAGGGTGAAATGGCTGCCGGCTACAGTCATTGCCTCTGATACAAAAAAAGACAGTTAAATTTGGCTTGTAACACACACAAAGCGACTGCACACTTAAAACAAAAGACTGACTGTCTAATGGTACGAATAGGCTGTAGGCAGGGCTCTATGCTAACATTTTTCTTGAGGAGCACTTGTGCTCCTAATTAAAAAAAATTAGGAGCACAGTCAAAAATTTAGGAGCACTTTCTGATCAATAACATGCATTCCAATTATAACTTTCCCATTACATGACGATCTTTGTCCCTTTAAATTAATGTCCAGGGGCATTTTTACCATTATAAGAGCAATGTTTTCTAATCTTATTAAATGTATGCATCATCTTTTGTCAATTTCTTCAATTAAAATAGAAAAGTTGTTTTTAAAATGTTAATTTAAACAATAAATTCAGTTAGAGCAATAAGACACAACCAGCCTGTTACCAATCTAATTAAATCAGCATCAAAAGTAGAAGTGGCACAGAAGCTCTATCTGAAGTGGTGTTTAGATACATTTACATGCAGCTCATGGGTAAATAATGTTGTATAAATGTTTTAAATTTTTGAATTTAGAAATAGGCTATGTACAAGTTAAACTTAAACTTAGTTAAAATATTTATATTTTAAAAAAATATATATTTATATTTATATAAAGTATAAATATGAAAATAAAACAGCCAGTAGGTGGCGTCAAGTCTATGTCGGAGTCATTCATTCAATCGTTCAAACGCAGATTCATTTGATCGAACCGCTTGGAGATGCATAACTGGTGTAGTTTTGATTTTCATGAAATAAACAGTATTGTGGCTAAAACGTTGTTACTTAATATCAACTTGTCTATTGGAATTTTTTACAAGATCAATATCACATTTGCAATCATGCCAATACTTAGAGCAATAGCAATCCGTAACTTTTGGCGCTCTGGCGCTAATGAACAGAAACGCGTCTTGCGGAAGAACACTGCAGCCGGAGCTACTTCTCTCTGTTTATGTCTATGGCGAGTCACACAGGGACTGTGCTCCTCCGCAGGGCTGCGACCCAAACTGGAATTGAATAGTCAGAATTTAACACTTATTATATGTGTACCGTAGTGATTCAGGGTAAGATAAAAACACGGTTTGGAAAATGGATTCATGATGTACTCACTCATATGCATCTAGTCATTTTTAAACACAATAAATGTTATGGACTGCAGCGGATAAAGATTAAATCAAGAACTCATACAGGAGCGTTTTTAAAGTATTTTTTATTAATTCATTTTTGGTGGCATTTTTGCCCCAAGCCCCTGTTAATTTCCGACCTTGTTTATGATAATCCCAATGTGGTATTTCTAGTTAAGTTTGGCTGCAAAGAAACATCAGCGCGAGGCGTCTGGTAAGTGCATGGCCGTGTCACACCCGTTTCACTCATAGACCGTGGTTTCACCTTTTAATCTGTGAAGTGTTAGTCCGTCGCACACGTTTTTTGCACATGCTCCGCTGACAGAAGGCATGAAAAGCAGTTGATTGCAGCACGAAACGTAACAGTTGCTCAGTCAGTCAGTGTTTCTAGTTTTTATTCCGATTATACATATTCATGAGAAGCAATTGGGTCACTCGCACCGGTGCGCCTAAATATTTTTCCGCAGTCGCACGCAGTAATTTTCAGGCGCAAATGCACCCAAAATGGTCGCTATGTAGAGCCCTGGTAGGTGTATTCTAATTAACTAGGGAAAGGAAAAGAAGTACAGCATCTTTGGGTGCTTTCACACCTGAGTGTTTGTTTAGGAACCTGGCGCGTTTTCTCCCATGGTTCGGTTTGTTTAGGCACATGTGAACACGGCAATCGCGCTCGGATCCTCACCAAAACAATCGCTCTGAGACCGCCTAAACGAGGTGGTCTTGGATCGATTGCAAACGAACTCTGGGGCGGTTTGCTTGAGGTGTGAAAGCAATCTGACCCAACGAACCAAATGGTATTTTAATTCCTAACTGGAAATGTGCTATAATAGCAATAGTGTCTGATTCTGTGAGTGAGCACATTAGTTATCACAGTTAAAAAACCAAAAGAGCACCTCTTCATCTTAAAATGTTGTGTAATTGCGCTTCTCTTTGCGAGAATGCTGTCCCGATGAAGCCTTGACAGTGTTTGTGTGTGTCTTGACACAGTTAACCTCTAGACAGCGCTGGGAGATCCAGAGAGAGCTTGTTTGAATTTTCTACTACGAATGTAGTATACAATTTAACAGCAGGAATGACAGCTACATTCGTATAGTGTTTGCGTGTGTCTCGACAGTTAGAAACAAAACCTCAATAAGCTCATGGAGCGAACTTGTCAATCATCTTAATGGATGACGGAGAGGAAACTCTGACCAATAAGAGGAGAGTTATACTCACATGTGACTTAAGCAAACACATTTTGGTACGCTTAGTTTGAAATGTTGCCTTGTGAAAACGAACCTAACCAAGGACAAAATGCAAGATTGCAACAAATTAAGTCCTTGTTTCGGTACAAAACAAACGGTCTATAGGTGTGAAAACGCCCTTAAAGATCCTGGCATTCATTTAGTACATACACCACAAACAAATTCTGTAATTTCAGCATCTGTTTACAGAAGTGCCCTCCTTCCACTGGTCCACTGACTGTTTCCAATCCAGTGAGTTTCAATGTGGAAACATTCAAATTGTGCGCTGAATCTGCTGATGCATAATGTAATACCATAAATCTTGTTTCCTGTGTGGGATGCATTTTTGTTGTCTATCTTGCAAATATTTGTTCGACCCAGATTCATGGAACCAATGACATGGATGTTGAAGCCTGTAAATGACTTTGAGTTTATGGAGAATCTGATGGAATAACTTTTGTTTGGGGAAAACCTCTGTTTAAAATATTAAATGCATCTTTGAATTGACAAATATTAGAGTTTGTGATTCAAAATTGTATACTGTTAGACTGAATACTGGACTGCTGTGGCTGTGCTCCATCCTGGTGACGTGTTTTCTGTACAAACCTTTGCGAACACAGCTACAGTTATTTGCTTGCTGGTGCATTTAAGCAAACTATTGTTCTGATCTGGCTGTGATCGACTGATATGTGGCTTTCCTTGTGTTAGATTTCTCATGTTAGGTAACAGATGCTGCCCAATAGCTGTCTGCTTGGGTATACAGATGATTGGCTATGGGTCAAATTGCTTTCCATTTAGTATAGCGCAGTCCAAAAGCTTTTCAGGCAGTCAATATTCTTAATCAGATGGGATTACTGCTCCATAAACCATCAGCCATTGATCTCAGCTATCTACTTGTCTGCCTGCTTCAATCCCGACTGACACCTGATTGGTTTGTTCAGTGATGAACACATCAGGGAGGATCCCCACTTAGACACAGACAAACATCATTGTCATACTTTTATTTCCCAGAGGCTGCTTTTTATTAAAAAAATTTGATTTCAATGTTTATTGTGTGAAAATGATTTATCTCTGTTTAAATTTTTTACATAAATTATTACTGTCCCCTGGGGCTAATTTACTGTAACTGCGTTTTTGTTGAGCTAAGCGAAGCCGAAGTAATTTGATTGGAATTCAAACATCCACTTCAGATGATGCTGATAGAGCATAGGATGAATTGAATCTAGTATATTCGTGTTGTTGAACTCAAACTTCAAATCCTGCTGGATAAACCTGTACAATTGTGTACAAAAAATATTTGGCATGTTGGACGAAATGTACATCTTACACACTCATATCTGTTAAGTTGTATCCCAGTGTACAATATAACTGAACTGCTTTAGGTAGATGTCAGTTCCCTGTTGTTTCCCCCTACGACTGGTATCTTATTACCATGACACTGCTTTAGTGCATGAAGGACCTCTCAAAGTCAGTGTTTTTCCATTGTTTGCTCTCCCAAGACTTCCAAATGCACATGTGTGAAAACGATGCTCATGTATCAGCAATATATGTGAGCCAGAGCCCAGGACTCAACCGACCACCTTCACATTGCCTTGAAGCACTTTCACTTTGTAGATCCAGCAGGGATAAACATGTCCCAATCCACACCAAATGGTGCTCTCAACCTCCTTAAAATCCTTCCAAATAGGGATGCACGATATTATCGGCACGACATCGGAATCGGCCGATAAACGCTTAAAATATAAAAATCGGCATCGGCCGATATGAAAAAAATATGCCGATATGCGCCTGCAATAACTCACGTGTGCAAGGACTTCTATAGCGATAAGATCACGTCAGCCGTGTGGTCATTCTTCTAGTGAAAACAAGCAAATGCATTGCATGTATGGTGATTTATATTAGGGCTGTGTTGAAAAAATCGATTCACCAATTCTGAATCGATTTTCATATTAATTTCTAAAGATCGATCCGTAACTCAGAGGATCGATTTAATAATAGGCTTACATTTTCCCCGTGAATTTTAATTTGCCACGTCATTGAATTCACGCATTCGCGCGAGGTGGAAGGACATTAAAACAACGCACATGGCATCTTTGAAAACTCCAGAAACGCTAAAAGCTGCGATCTGGCAGATTGTGGTTTCTCTTGATTTCAGGCGTTTATCCTCCGAAGCCGTACAGGGTGCGTCCCTGCCGCTTCAGCGCGTACACAACATCCATGACGGTCTTTCTCTTGGCGTGCTCGGTGTAGGTCACGGCATCGCGGATCACGTTCTCCAGGAACTCCTCGTAGATCAGACCGGAGATGCGCTTGACACCGCCACGGTGAGCCAGACTACGGATGGCGGATTTGGTGATTCCCTGGATGTTATCGCGCAAAACTTTACGGTGACGCTTAGCGCCTCCTTTACCTTTGCGATCTTAATGTCAATTCTTAATGTCATTTTTAATAATATATCAGGTTCGCGTCTAAATAATTGGTCTACTGCTGCTGATATACCTCTGCGTCCTCTGTCGTCTACACCAGTGCAAGTTTGTGAAAGCAGTTGTATCAACACTCTGGAAGGGGGATTGTTCTTTGCAACCATCCTCCATTAATTTGCAGTTGAATGTCTATAATAATAGTATCAATATGTTGCATAACTACAGTCCTGTAATTCAGGTAACAGCTGGAAAAAAATGCTTTCTTAAAAAACACTTATCTAAATCTCGAAGATCGGATCAGATCGGATCGAATCGAATCGAATAATGATAATCGATTCAAGATCTTGAGAATCGGAATCGAATCGATTCTTGAAATTTGAATCGAAACCCAGCCCTAATTTATATTGACAGTTTTTAAATGCTGCCTTGAATTTGTGAATCAACGCAGTATTTCCAGGTTTTCACAACAAAACTAGCCCAAAACAAGCACAATCGCGTCTCCCCACTCTATAGCGCACGCAGCAGCCTCTACAGCAGCTGAAGCTCCTCCAGGTCCTAGTGCCCGACCGGTAAATGTTATATATAGCCTATTTAGTGGGGGCGATGTTGTTACAGTAATAGTGAATGAAAAGTAGAATACACAAATAAATAGAAGTTACTTCTTTATCTGAATAAATAAAGCAGTAATGAAGTCAAAGCACAAGCATGGCACTTGTAAATTAAATACTTTTACATACAGTTTATTAATCTGTAATAACATTTTATGAAATTGATGATGAAAAATAATCCAAGGAGCTCTAACATAATTGTAAAAAAAATTTTTTTATCTGAAGCTAAATACAGCATCAACTGATCCCATGCCACCCCCACTTCATGTGCACAAACATTAAATCCAAAAATATTGGATATAATATTTAGATTACAACTGCATCTGTCTGGGTTTAAAAATTAAAACTTTATTATTATTTTCAGCGCTTTTAATATACTCTTATTATAAAAAGAACTTTATTAACATTTATTTATCTTTAACAAGTATCCTTTTAGTAAGGAGACCTCAGAAATCTGAAACCAGAATGAAAAAAAAAAAGAGTTTTTTTGCTCAAAATGGCAGTTTCCAAACAAAGGGAAAAAATAAACATGTATCGGTATCGATATCGGCATCGGCAAAAATCCAATATCATGCATCCCTACTTCCAAATGTTTTGACTTAAAATGCACCACTTTCAGCAATAAAAAAAACAATGCAAAAATTATGCTTTTTATCTGCACTTCTACAGATTTTTGTATCTGCAACAGGGTTTAATTTACTAGTGCGCACTTGTTTTTATTCACACAGGAAGCAGTTTTCCTGTTGGTCCAGACAATCTCTAATGTGAAGCTAAAGCATTTTTCTAGTCCCTCTGGGCATTTTTATAATCTCTGCAAAATGCCTTCAAGTCGACATGTAATGAAGATTCACCTTATCCACTTCTTAAATGCTACGGTAACACTTTACTTGAAGGGGTGTGCATAAGACTGACATGACACCTTCTTAATCATGACATGACACATGTCATGAATATGAAGGAGTTTTTATGCATGTTCATGACAACTGTCATTTAAGTGTCATTCGCTCAATTGTCATTTTAATGCAAAGATGACATTATTTGAGATGTCTTTGTTATGACAACGTGACAAACCAATACATCATAACCTGTTAGTGTCTTTGTCATGACAACTTGACATTACCAAGACAACATAACCTAGCATATGTGACAAAGCTCAAACTTAAGTATTAAAATATTAAATATCATCCAAATTAAGTGTTAATACTCTGTCAAATTATTTTATAACAGTGAAAACTCACCTCAAAATGATAGAGTGGCACCACTGGTTAGGTGTACGCCATTATGATGGTGTCTTAGCTAGACTTATCCATGATTTAAAAAAGCATTTCAAGAAAATATAAATGTGTGGGATGCTGTAATTAACTGTTTAGGAAACTTAAAAAAAAAAAAAACATTATGAACTTCAAAATATGTGTCATGTCATGATTATGAAGGTGTCATGTCAGTCTTATGCACACCTCTTCAAGTAAAGTGTTACCCATGTGGGTAGTAAATCTTGACACTTGACAGCAAATTTTTAATGCCAAAAGAGGGTTTGTGCTGGCGCAAGCTGTTAGTTAATATGGCCCTTAATGCGTAACACATCTCCTACATCCCTTCTGAGGTTAGTTAGCTTTTGAACCTCTTTGAACCTGGAAGATGTCCTTTTTGGACAAAAACGATGTAAATTAGATTATTTCAGTAGTATATTGACAGTCATACAGCGTTATATTTGTTGAATGATGTAGAGGGATTCTTCACGCTGGTGTTATTGAGCAGACTTCTGAATGTGTCTTAGTCAGTTCAGACAGTCAAAAGAACTGTAAGGTGGATCAAGCCACTGCCAAGTTGAGGCTTATGCTGACTGATCGTGGATCTGCCGTGTTGCGAGTGAGTTAAGAGAGGAGACAGTCTGAGTCAGCTTTTTCCACTCCTCACCGCTCATCTCTGTGCTGTGCTTGTGTATTCTGCTGAATTCATAGTTCTTCTAACACCCAGAAGGTCTATTAGAGAATAGCTGCTCAAAGCCATATTGTTTAAGTGACTTAGAAGCTTTTGCCAAACATGTATCTGACATATGTTTTTACCCTCATAAATTGCTGCTGTTTTGGTTTGATATGTCAACTGTTCCGACGTGAAAAACAGCAGTGAGATGACATGGTAAAGTAAATATTGCACATCTGGAACGTTCCCTCAGGAATGTTTGTGTTATCACCTCATCCACACTTGAGCGTACTGTGGCTCATCTGCCACGTCAGTTGCACAAACACCGACTCGCTCACTGGCGGGAGAATGTGATGTGTCTGTCTGAATATATATTCTCTTCCGGATGCTCTCCTTTCTAATGCCAAGACGCAGATGTCTCAGGAGCAGAATGTCTCGCAGTGCTCAAAACACCACTTGATGAATCTGTGAAAACATAAACGGCTCTACTTAATTTCCAAAGTGTTGTTGATGCCATGTGATCTGTGTATTTTAGAAGAATGATGAGGTCCCACAAACTGACTGCAGGAAAAATAAAGGAATTTTGCTTTTCACATGAACAAATGCAGACGTGGACGCATTTGTTAGGCTCTCATGTAGGTAGGGATTTTAGCATAGTTTTAACGAGAGTACTTTTTCCGGAAATAATACTTGAATGTAATATTTTTGTATGCTTTACTGCATGCTATATTTACAGTGAATGTAATGTTATAGTTTAAATATTAAATTCAATTAGCTTAGCTTAACTAGAGTGTTTTTGAGCTACTTAAGTAGGACTTAAGTATAACTTTATATGTAATTTCATAAAAACTTGGTTAAAGTTTACTGCCAACTGTACTGACACGCATTTATGATTAACTAAGAATAATACATTATTAAACTTGTATTTAAATATATTTGTAATAGTGCTGTCAATGGATTAACTAATTAAAGGGTAACTAAACCCCTGCTCAGAGCTTAACTCCACCCACTGGCAATTTTCAAAAAATGCTGGAAAAGTGGGAAGAGCCCGGCGGACACAGAGGGGACGAACCGAGGGCGGGGCTGAGCGGAGGGTGTGCACCTGAGACCCGCAGTGACGGATTGACTGACAGCTGTCAGACTCGCGAGTTGCAAAGATGGAGAATGACTGGAGTGACGCCAGCTTTGCAACAGAGCGGTCATTTCTCCTACCTTCACCTGAAGTGGAGGAGGGTGGATTGTCTGTAACAGACACAAACCCGGAGCCTTATCAATGCGAGCCGCTGCTCAAACTGCGTTAACTCCCGATGCCGACGATGCTAGTGAAGCAGCCGCGCAAGAGAACTGACCTAATCTATCTGCGTCCGCGGCAACCACTTGCGTGTCAGGGTTTGAAAAGCGCGTCTCATGTATGAAAATTATCTGTACACATGACGGCAATAATATCGCAAGAAAAGCCTGACGTGTACTGACAACGGCATTATTTAACCGTATTTTCTTCAATACAATGTTAAAGCAAGTGTCAAGTGAGTTTCATTCATAATGTTTACTTCATGTAACATGACAGTTCATACTGGAGTGAAGCCGTTCTCATCGTGTGATTGGGGGAAACATTTCTGAGGGCGTGGTGAGCTCATGCTAGGGGCGCGGATAGAGAGCCGTTGGAGGTACCATCCTACGTCACGATGTACCACAACGTCCAATAGGAAAATTCAACTGCAGTAGCCACCGTTCAACCTTAAGAGGGCAGCACTTTGGCGGTTTTACACCATATTTTATAGAATTAAAAAACTTTATACTCAAATGTCAAAACATTTACTCGAATCAATGAACAGCATTAATAAAGCCCCATTATTACAGATCATTAACTAAAAAAAGTTGGTTTAGGGTTTAGTTACCCTTTAATCACACTTTTTTCTGTAATTTATCACGATTATACGATTTTTTTTTTACATTAATGATAGGCATTCAACATTACAGTATAATTGAAAGCTATATCTTCATATAAACCCATTATAATGTCATATATACCTGTGACCTTATACAGAAATTGAATAAAGTTATCAAACAGTCTGCACTGCATAAATAATAAATTAGATATAGATTAATCCTTATTTAAAGCTACAATTTACTCTGTTACCTTTGTTCTTTGATTAACATTAATGACGCATGACGTGGATCTCAATTTCTCACAACTCTTTATGTTCATTTAAGATTTATTTAGCTAATTTAAGACTGCTTTTATGAGCACACCCGACAAAACTGACATAATTCTGTGTTGTTTGTTCGAGCACAAAAGAGAACTCGATTCTGGGGAGCGTCTTTCTGTGCGTCGTGTGTGTGTCTGTGTGTCAGGACATTCATAAACAGCGCGTTCTCTGTCTTGTCGCACTTGAATGGTTTAAAAGCATTTGCATTAAGCGCGTGATCATATAATGTAACGCTAGCCAAGCGATGACAAAAAACGGATGCTGCATTAATTGTGTTTAATATTTTTTTAAGCGTTAAACTTAAATGAATAATTAACATGCTAATTTTGACAGCACTAATTTGTAATGATTATACACATTTAAAATATATTAACTTTAATGTAATATTGAGTAAAACACTACAGTTAAAATTATTATCAAGGACTTTACAAGTGTTTTAGGATGTTAAAAGTGTATTTTAAAGCACAATTAAAGATTATTAAAACAATGATTTAAAATGTACTTTAAAATGAAACGCTTAATTTGCCATTGTTACAACTACAAAGTGTACTGAACATAGTCATAATAGTACTGAACAGAGTCATAATGTGCTCAGTTTAAGTACACTTAAGTTGCCTTGTATTTCATCAATATTATATTATCTGCACATACAGTTTTTTTAAATATACTTTTAAGATTTGTAGTACACTACAAGTGCACATTTAATACAATTTTACAGAGCTAGGCTTATGATTATTGGCATACAATGTGGAAAAACTGATCCACAATGCAGCTTGTTGTGTGGCCAAGAACCGCCCACTTAGACAAGGCGAGACTGAATGACCAAAATGTAAAACAACCAACAGTTAATTTTGTTTTTACGTGCCATTTAGCGGTAGACTTTGAAAACCATCAAACAATAGTAAAGAATGAAGTGTGGGAGGGAAACGCTTAAGGAATGGTATAGTAGTCTCTTTAGGCACCTTAGAAAATGGCTGAAAACGTATGAAGAACTTTTTGTTTCCAGGTGAAATGATAAACTGACTTCAAGTGGTGTGTATATGCCAGCCAATCATGGAACTGCTGAATTTTGTACAACACTTGCAATTCTAGTCTGCAATATGCATCAGGCAGTCAGTGAACAGACTGTGGGCGGAACGTGGGGCGTTCTGTCTGAGTGGAGACTAGGGTTTCCACAAACTGACAGTTTTGGCTTTTCATTCAATTTAAGTAGAGACAGATTAAAATGTAAACGTAGACACAACTGTAGGGCACACATGCATGTGTTTAGGCATTTATGGTCCAATGTTTTAGTTTTGTTCCAAAGCAATTTGTGCTTTTTATTCCTGAGCAATTATGACTTTGATTAAATTATTTGTTTTATCTGTTTCTTTAGTTATTGCAGACATTATGTAATGGCTCTAGGGTTTTGAATTGGGATGGATGGATGGTTTGCTGCTTTTCATGTTATGTTTTGCTGTGTCATATGACTAAGCATTTCTAGAAAACATTTTGGTAGACTGGTTGATAAGGAACAGTAAAAAGGAACCCTTTGAAGAAATGTGCCTCAAGGTTCTGTACTAGGCCCATTTTAATTATTCTTTATGATAATTTTATAGTTTATTAATGGATTGCAAATACTGCAATATTAATCCATGATTTGTATCTATTTATCTCAATTTAACTGGATCTAGCTATTACTTGGGTGAAACGGGTTCATCTCACATAAACTCTTAAATATCCCAGTCATATGTAATAATGATCGAAATTAGTGAAATAATTTCACAGAAACAATGTGTGTTTCTTGTTTGTTTGTTCTGGGAATGATTACAGAGAGCATTCACAAATCTCAGATTGTCACTATGAAACAATGAGACTTTGAGAGTCTAATTTAGCTTATGTTCCTGTACCATGTTATGCATAATTTAGGAGTAAAGTTATGAATGTGACCTGCTTGGAACCAGAGCCTTTTCTTACAGCAGGTATCATCTCTTACATTGTGGTCGTTGTGATTGCGTTTGTACTGTGTAAAGTATGCGAGATAAATTATTTTTACAGTAATATGAAAGAATGCTTTTGAAGCACACAAAATGTGTGATACACACTTCCTTGTTACTGAAGCACACAATATGCTTTCTTATGTATAGTTGTGCCATCACTAATGAATAGTCTGTGACCTCCTTTTTCCCCCAGTGCTGGGTTGATGAATGTAGGCCAGTTAAACCAGCACAACAGTCATTCCCAGTTACATCTCCGCACCAGCTGGCAGAGTTTACTACTCTACACTGCTGACATGCAGTGAGACTACTTCTATTTACTTTCCTAGATGTTAAATGTTTTAGACAGACAGACATTCAGTTGTTGTGATAGACTTGTATTTGGACATTTTAAGCGTAGCATTCCAACTAATATTACCGACCTCCTAAAGGTTCCAAAATATGCCCTTTTTTATTTTCAAACTTCACATTATATGATTATATTGTGTCTGCGTGTATATGTGTATATATAATTAGTGCATTTTAATATGAATAAATATAATTAAATTAGCCTTTCCCATATGGTCTCTAATCTATTAGAATACACTGACTGATCAATATTCAATATTTTTGTTTGTTTATATACTTTTCTGTTGAACATTTCCTGGGGCCACATTTCCAAACATGTTTTGTTATACTCTAAATAACTGTAATCACATTAAAGGGATAGTTCACCCAAAAATGAAAATTCTGTCATTTACTCACCCTCAAGTTGTTCCAAACTTGAACACAAAAGATGTTTTGAAGAATATGGATAACTAAACAGTTGATGGGCCCCTTTGACTTCCATAGTATGGGGGAAAAAAATACTATGGAAGTCAATGGGGCCCATCAACTGTTTGATTACTGACATTATTTAAAAAAATATTATTTTGTGTTTAGCAGAAGAAAGAAGTTCATACAAGTTTGGAACAGTTTGAGGGTGATTAAAAGATGACAGAATTTTCATTTTTGGGTGAACTATCCATTTAAATCATGTGTCCATGTTGGCACTATGTACTACCACTGAATCTCCTCTGCTCTCTCCTCAGGTTGGCGGCACTAAGACAGGAGTAGTGCGTTATGTGGGGGAGACTGACTTTGCCAAGGGCGAGTGGTGTGGAGTGGAGCTGGACGAGCCGTTAGGGAAAAATGATGGAGCTGTAGCTGGAACCAGGTACATAATTTGTCTTCTGCTAACATGTCCTGTCTTTAGCAGCACCCTTTTAATAGCCTTAAACACTAATAGGTCTCATTGTTTCATGCCTTTTTTAAAAGAGGTTTGAAGACTATTTAGTATGTTAGTATATCTCAGTTGTAGTGCAACCTACAACGTGAAATCAAATGGACCTGATTTATTTTCCTAAAGGAATAGTTCACCAAAAATTCTGTCATTTTAAAGGATTAGTTCACTTCAAAATGAAAATGTACAGATAATAAGACATACGTTGAAGTACCGACCCAGTGCCGAAAAACTCCACCTCATGTTCTCCTCCAATTTTAAAATTGTCCTGACATTGTTGTTTTACCTTTATTTTTGTAAAGGGCGTTTGATTTAGTCTTTGCACATTCGATTTAACACTGGGTCGGTATTTCCACGTATGTCCCGCTCGTGATCTTTCCGACTTGATGGTGTCATGTGTCATGAAAAAGCAGAACATCGAAGTCGCGCATTTGAGGTTAAAAAGTATATAAATTAGGGCTGGGCGATAAAACGATAACGATATGTATCGCGACAGACACATAATCGATATCAATAAAAAATGCGTTCGTTAAAACGTTTGATCTTTTTTTTTTATATATAATATATATATATATATATATATATATATATATATATATCCACAATATTTAAAATGAACAGGACTGGGATGATAACATGACGCGTAAATACTCCGGTGTCCCGAGTCCGACTGAGCCGTGTTTTTTCCTCCCTCTCTATTACACACTGTTGCAGCCATAAAAAATAGTTCAGCTTTGTTTGTAATGTCAAATTTGTTATATTTCGTTTTGTTTCTTTATTAAGTAAATTTAGAAAAAATGTTTGGGGCAATATTTGTTTGTCAAATTAAAGTTTTGTTTTTTTTTAAGTGAGGACCAAGCGGCCGCTGGCCGACAGTGAGTTAACCGCATGTTTGATCAATTTATAAATCCTCTCAAATCAACACTTGACTTGTCTTGCCTATAATAAAATCCATATATATAAAACACTTCCAGCATATCACAATGTAAGTTTAAATGTTTACTATCACCACCACAGTAAAAACGCATTTTTGACAAGCTGAGGCAGACTCGCACGCAACGGCGCCTGCAAACGATCAACGGCCTACACAATCTAAACTATAAAAATAAAAACATGCAGATTGTCTTACTTTACACCTCTCCGCAAAATGAATATAAATCCAATCTTTAATTTCCACTCTATAGGCTTTGCAAATTCAGTTCACGACAACGGAAGCAACAGATATGAGCTGTGTTTTATTTATCTGGTAAGAGGGATTGAATGAGTGCACTCAATAACGTCCACTATGGTTTCGGACACCACTGCAAATGGCTGTCCCCTCAAATAATGTCCTATTTAAGGGTATAGGGGGCGATTTCAGATTCAGCCTTTGAAACTACATGGAGAGGTAATGTTACTCTGCATCAGTGCCTTATGACAAAGCATCTAAACGGTAACAGTTACAAAGAAATAACGGAGGCACTGCACCTTATTGTTAAAAGATAATTAAGTGTTCATTGTGATTTTAGACTTGTGTTTATATTTTAATTATTTGAGTGTTTTCCATGGTTGTGTTGACATTTCTGCCTTTATAACTGAGGGGATTATAATCAGAGGAAGGCTAAGTTTAAAAAAAAATGTTTAAATGTAAAATATTTTTCTCCTTGTCCTTATTTTAAATTGGTCATAAAAATATCAATAATTATCGATATCGACCGATATGAAACGCTTGTATCGTGATACAGTTTTCAGCCATATCGCCCAGCCCTAATATAAATGTAAAAATTTTTTTTAGAAAATGACCAAAGGTTTCGCTAGATAACACCCTATTCCTCATCTGGGTTCATGCAGAGCCTCTGAAGCTCTTCGAAGCGCTTTGAAACTGCATTGATTTGGACCTTCAACCCGTTGGTTGCCATTGAAGTCCATTAGTTGGTTAAAATTCTGGAATGTTTTCCTCAAAAACTTAATTTCTTTTGCGACTGAAGAAAGAAAGACATGGACATCTTGGATGAGATGGGGCGAGTAAATTATCAGGAAATTTTCATTTTGAAGTGAACTAATCCTTTAATTACTCAACTTCATGTCGCTCCAAACCCGTAAGACTTTCGCTCTACTTTGCAACACAAATTAAGATCTTTTTGATGAAATCTGAGAGCATTCCTGTTTTCTTCAGGCACATGGTTGGTGCGTTGCTATTTTAAGGCAACTGAAAACGACTGCACCATTGAAAAACAAAAAACCTGGTCTAAAGTTAAAGGAACTCCACTCCACTTTTTTTGAAAATAAGGCTCATTTTCCAACTCACCTAGAGTTAAACAGTTGAGTTTTACCGTTTTCGAATCCATTGAGCCGATCTCCGGGTCTGGCAGTAGCACTTTTAGCATAGCTTAGCATAGATCATTGAATCTGATTAGACCGTTAGCATCTTGCTAAAAAAAATGACCAATTTTCAAAAAAAGTAGTGTTCCTTTAATAGTGCAGAATTTTTCAGACCATGCACTTAGATTGTTAAAATAGGGCCTTATATCTCCAACGCGCATTCATGTAACAGCGTCTGCTCTCCTATCAACACAACATACGTGCGCCGTGGTGCGCTTGTGAACGTGCGTTGAAGATTAATACTTTGATAAATAAAGTGCTAAGTTATCTTTTATGCGCAAACAAAGCCCTCGCGGCTCTTCATTAAATTGAGTTTTAACCTCTGGAGTCACATGGATTACTTTAATGATGTCTTTACAATCCTTTCTGGGGCTTGAAAGTGGTGGTTGCGCAGCTGTCAATGGAGGGGACAGAAAGCTCTCAGATTTTATTAAAAAGATCTTCATTTGTGTTCTGAAGATGAACGAAAGTCTTACAGGTTTGGAACGACATGAGAACGAGTAAATAATGACATCATTTTCATTTTTGGGTGAACTATCCCTTAAATACATCCCAGTCTTATTCTGCAATTTAGAAGTACACGTTTTTCCTAAAACAGAAAATGTTTGTCTTTTATAATCTTTCATCAACATCTTATAACTCCCTCTGCATTCTGATATTTAACAGCCATTGTTCACAATCCAAACAATTCCTGATGGACAAACTCCTTCATAGTTTTTTAGAGAAATAATGTCACATTATTGAAGTAAAATGGGTTACGAATGCAGTTTCATGTTGCTTTTAGTATTAAAATACAGGCCAGGTAATCTGCACATGTAATGATTCACATGCTGAGCCAAGGTTAAACCTCTGCTGTCTTTTCACTGAAGAACGGGGATAAACAGCTTCGTGGATTCTCATTAATTGATGACTTTTGGCCCAAGGCTGGATTTAGTAGATTATGTAGTTTGTTTTTATAAATGATGGCCTGACACAGGCTGGACATCTGCCTGTGTTCAGTTTAGATAAGAAGAGTCAACGTTATTTATATAGCGCTTTTAACAATGCAGATTGTTTCAAAGCAGCTTTACAGTTTTAAACAGGAAAATAATGCAACATAATTTTATTCAGCCGTATAGCCATTCTGGAGAAAACGGTTATGTCATCAGTTCATTTCAATGATCATACAGTGACAGTGTGGGCTTTAGATCAGTAATTAGATCAGTAATTTAGTTTATATGGTTAATTTAGTTTAATAATTAGATTTATTTGGATATTTAGTTGAAAAATGTAGTGTCCCCAACTGAGCACGCCAAGCCAGAGGCAACAGTGGCAAGGAAACCAAAACCCCATTAGGTGACCTAATGGAGAAAAATAAACCTTGGGAGAAACCAGGCTCAGTTGGGGTGCCAGTTCTCCTCTGGCCAATTAACAAGCAGTGTATGATTATTATTCTGGCAACTTTACAGGTCAGAGATCATAATAGATCGGAATATTCGAAGAAACATTTTCTAAGAGACAACGGTCATTTAATACAGGCCTTCACACTATAATTTAAAAGTTTGGGGTTAATGCATTTTTTTAATGCTTTGAAAGAAGTCTCTTATGCTCACTAAAGCCCTATTCGCATGGGATTAGTATTATCTGGGGACCTCGTGTGATTTAGAAATTACTCCCCCACATCTGAATTTTGTGTGGTGCATTCGCACGGGATAAGCAAGCCTGTGATTTTACTCGAATTTACTGACTATCTCCCGGATATGATGTCAAGACTTATAAATGTTTTTTCGTTATAGATATAGCTGTATGAAATTATAAACAGTCGTATCGATATCATTTTGATTGTTTTATAGTAATACAAATAATTTAGTTCAGTTGGAGAACAGACGCTACAATTAAAAATTTAACTGAGCAATATAATAACAATATACGGCGGAAGATTCAGTTTCAAAGCTAAATGTAAAAGCGCCCATTTAAGCGAGTTTGTCATTGTACTGTTCTGTTTTGGTGTTTTTCATTAAGAATAATATTAAACACACCATTCAAGCAATTTACACCCAAATTGCTCATTCGAAAGTGAAAGTATAATCCGCGTGGCCGCACGGGAATTCATAACGGTGCGCATTATATGCAGCCTAGCGCCATTCTTCGTGAAAGATAAAAGTGCACAGGACACAAAAAATGTATATACGACCCGCCTAATCCCGGCCAAATCACAGAGATGCCGATTAGCACGGGACTAATATTATCACAGGACCGCGGTGTTTGGCAAAATATGGTAGGTAATTTGCGGGGAAATTTTTACTTTACAAATTACAGACATGGCCGATTCGCACAGGATTAAGATCACAGATATTCTCTGCAATTATTACAAATCACCAGAGGTCCCCAGATAATACTAATCCCGTGCGAATAGGGTTTAAGGCTGCATTTATTTGATCAAAAATACAGTAAAACCAGTAATACTGTGAAATATTATTACAATTTAAAATAATTTAATTTATTCCTGTGATGCAAAGCTGAATTTTCAGCATCATTACTCCAGTCTTCAGTGTCACATGATCCTTCAGAAATCAATAGCTCAAGAACCATTTCTTATTATTTTCAATGCTGAAAACGGTTGTAGTGCTTAATATTTTTGTGGAAACCTTCTTTGGAAAGTTCTTTGAATTGAAGGTTTAACAAAAACAGCATTTATTTGAAATATAAATCTTTTGTAACATTATAAATGTCTTTGTCACTTTTGATCAATTTATTGTCCTTGCTGCATAGTATTAATTTCTTTTAAAAAATCAGTTATTTTAGTATAATTTAGATACTATTATTGTTTTATTTTTTTAATAATTTTAATTACGGTAGTTTTTATTTGTTTATTTTCCGTTTTAATTTTGAAATGTTAGAAATTTAGTTCAATGATTGTTATTTTTATTAGTTATTGTTTTTTTAATGTCTATGTTTCTTTTATTCATTTTAATTTCTTCTAAGTTATTTTAGTACATCAAGTTAAACTACAGTTAATGTTTATTTTATTTCAAGCAACAAAAATGTTTTTTATTTATGGTTTTAGTTAACTATAATAACTAGGGATGCACCGGAATTAAAATTCTGGGCCGAAACTGCAATTCTGGATGCACTTGCCTGAACCGAAAATGCTTTTTAAAAAGTATTTTTTTAACTTTTTTTATATAATTGTATTAATATTAGACTTTTTAATGATACTAGTTTCATACTTAGTATTTGAATGATACTAAATTACAAAAAAAAGATGATGTTCTTCCGCATTCCTCCCTCGTTCTTGGGAGTTGGTTGTCATATAGGGTTATATTTTTAAAATGCATTGAGGTGCCCTCAACTCTTTTTTTTTATTATATATATATATATATATATATATATATATATATATATATATATATATATATATATATATATATAATATTATATATATATAATATTATATATATATAATATTATATATATATATATATATATATATATATAATATTATATATATATAATATTATATATATATAATATTATATATATATATATATATATATATATATATATATATATATATATATATATATATATATATATATATATATATATATATATATATATATATATATATATATATATATATATATATATATATATATATATATATATATATATATATATATATATATATATATATATATATATATATATATATATATATATATATATATATATATGGTGGTCATATTTTAATATTCACTTGTCTATATAATGAGTGTGTTGCAGGTCTGTGTTTTATTGGTTGTTGTCTCCCCTTTTCCCACCTTCTATTCTCCCACTTTTCCACAGCTTTACACGCCCATTTCTTGAGACTTTTTCAACTCGGAGGTGTGAACGACCAGGCTAAAGCATGACACTTTAATGTTCTGGTGTTCTATATGCTACCCTTGAATATATTGCATTTCCTCTCTCACATCCTTATTCTCTCTGTTTCTCCTTAGATATTTTCAATGTCCACCCAAGTTTGGCCTCTTTGCTCCGATCCACAAGGTGATTCGGATTGGCTTCCCATCCACCAGTCCAGCTAAAGCTAAGAAGAGCAAGCGTATGGCCATGGGTGTGTCGTCTCTTGCTCACAGCCCCTCCAGCTCCTCCATCAGCTCTGTCAGCTCAGTGGCCTCCAGCGTTGGGGGCCGACCTAGCCGCACCGGCCTGGTAAGACACTTTAAAACGCCAAGAAGAGAGTGCCAATGCAAATCACAAATGTCTTATGTTGACATTTTACAGTGTTGCTTTTTGATGCCACTGTCTTAATGTGTGTCAAATTCAATTCACATTTTGCCTTTATTTCTGGCAGTTGACCGAGACGTCGTCGAGGTACGCACGGAAGATCTCTGGGACCACAGCTCTGCAGGAGGCCTTGAAGGAGAAACAGCAGCACATAGAGCAGCTCCTGGCCGAGAGAGACCTGGAGCGGGCCGAGGTAGCCAAGGCAACCAGCCGTATCTGTGAGGTGGAAAAAGAGCTGTCGGCGATGAAGGCCGGACATCTGCAGGTGTGACTCACACACATAAACACAACACTTATATGAGCATTTCAATTACTACATTTACTCTACATTTACATAAATGCTCCATTTAACACCACATTCATGAATTTCTGAAGAACAAATGACCTTTTCTCTTATCTCATTCAGTATGCAACAGAGACAGAGAGCAACCTACAGCAAGTCCGAGCCCTACTGGCAAGCACTCAGAAAGACAAAATGGAACTGGCCAATCAGCTTGAAGAAGAGAGAAGGTAGAGGTTTTTTTGGACATCAACCTGGTGTTATTGTGTCATTGTTCTTCAGTTAAAGGTGCACTAAGGGTGTGTTCACACACACACACACACACACACGCGCGCGCGTTTGGTTCGATTAAAGCAAACCCTGGTGCGATTGCTCTGTAAGTGCAATTCATTTGAATAAGTGTGAATGCTGCCATGCGAACCCTGGTGCACCCCAAACAAGTCCGCTTCCAGACAAACTCTGGTCCATGTTGCGTTCATATTTCATTCAAACCGCACCAAAGACAGGACATGATGTCACAAAATGCGAAAAAGGACAGAATGCTCATGATGTTGCCCATCACAGTTCGGTACAGGCATCAGAACCACATCTCCTCACAGCAGATCTTTGTTTATGTGTGTGACGGAGGGATTCCTGCCGCTGTTTTGACTCATTTACACATTTTATAAGCACTTCACGAGTTCTCAACTTCTGGTCAAAATACCATCAAATGTACACACATATAACGTTTGAGCGCATTTAGTTCCTTCACAAAATATACGTAATAAAAGCCGACCAATCAATGGTTCTCAACCTCAGCAAACTTCCAAGGGGCCACAGGATATTAATAATATTATTAATAAAATGAAATGGTCTTAATATAAACTTAAAATGTAAAAAAAATGCATAACATGAAGAAATATCTCTTCTTTTCCCTTTAATAAAAATGTTTTCTGATTGCATCCCAGTTTATGTTTATATAAAAAAGATTAAAAAGAAGCAGCTTTGTCATAATTGTAGAAGAAATATTGGCACAAATGTCTTACTTTGTATTGAGAGGCCTTTAAAAAAAAAATGTTGGACAATGGGGGCCTTCAAGTCAAAAAGGTTGAAAACCACTGGTTTATATCATAGGCCCATAGAAAGGGCTACAGAGTTCTCCAAAATATTATATAAATAGTGTGATCCAGTGAGAAGTTGATTCAGTAGGAATATCTATATACTATGTTTCAAATAAAAATAAATTAGGAAAAACACATTCTTATGGACAATAACATATTGTCCTGAATATAAACAGCCAGGAAAAGGTGTAATATTCAGAGTGATTGTGTTTTTCCTGCCCTCACAACTTTTGGGGAAAATTCTTCATCTAATGATTTGGCTAAATATTTAGCATGCATTTTTACATGGTTTTATACATTGGTAATAAAGTTTGGTAGAAAGTTTAATTTGACATGCAAAAAAAAAATGTTGTAGGACAAAAATGCCTATCACGGTTTTCATGTTCCTTAATTACTGCCAGCAGTATGATGAGATCTAGCAAATTGAGCCCAATTATATATATTAACACCAGGGCGACACAGCTTACCTTACGCTGATACATCACGCTGATACATCATAGTCTACTCTGTGATAAATACACATGCGAATAATGTATTTCTACAATAGTGTTTGGTAATTAAACACCTTTTATTTTTGTGTGATGCTGCATGCACACCTATAGGTGTCAGCATAAAGTCCAATACTGATTTATCTGCCAGCAAAACAAAGAAATTGAAGAAAAATGAAGAATTTCCTGACACCTGGTGGCTATTATGTGTTATGACAGGAAGGTGGAAGATCTTCAGTTCAGAGTTGAGGAAGAGTCCATTACCAAAGGAGATCTGGAGGTATCTGCCATTTTTACTACTACTTTACTGGAAGATGGTGTGCAATGAGTTTTTTTGTTTGTTTGTTTTGTTTTTTAATTGAAGGATTTCTATTAAGATAATAGATTCGTAGAAAAGAAAATTGAGGCTATTATTGAATTATATAATTGATAAAACATTGAAATTGTCTTTCCTAACACTTTCAGTCCTCAAAAATCATGCATTATGAATATTAGGCATGATCTTCGACCTTATGACAGTACAAAATGCTGAGCATTTACTTACTGTACGAATACGGTCTCATTTTCATTTGCGAAAAATTAAATGTGTTGTCCAGTCTGACTAAAGTCTGTTGAAATATCAGGTTAAATACATGTCCTTTCATCCAGCCCTATACTGTCATGCTGAATATAAAAACATACTCTGTCCTGTCTTCTTAACTTTTATGATTGGTGAATAGCTAAGACCTGTTAATCTTTTTCTCTGCTACCTATGTATGTCTTTTTTTCTCTTTCTCTCGTGTCTTTCCGTTTCACCACTCTTTTTCTCTCTTTAGACTCAGACCAAACTGGAGCATGCCCGTATTCGGCAGCTCGAGCAGTGTCTGCATTTGGAAAAGTCCAAAGCAGAGCGGCTTCAGAAAGAGTTAGAGGAAAATATGGTAAACATGCAGGGAGAGGAAACACTGTAGCCATCTCTCCCTTCGCCATGTTTCTGCCCATTTATTAGAGCCCATGCCTATGGGCCTCCACTGCTTGTGCTTGATTGACCAGGCCTGGGATCTCCATCATTCACCAAAAGCTCTCAAATATGTACTTATTTGATCTGACATGTTTGTAAGGGCTGTTAAAGTTCATATGTGCAACTGATTAGATATATTTGAACTAAGCTAGTGCATCAGAAACGATCAGATATTTCAGTCTTTGGTAGATTTGATCAAATTTAATCTCACCCATTTTTATTAACATTTACATTCAATTAATTGGAATTTACTCCAGCTCAGATCAGAATCCGCAATGCTGTGAAACTCCAAAGTCATGAGTGTTGGAGATCTTTGTCTGTCTCTTGTGGGGCAGCACTGCTCCTGATAGCCAGCAACTGCTTTCACCTTTCATTTGCAAAATATTTTTTTCATGTCTATCTACTTCTTTTTCTCTAAGCATTTGCCCTAGACCCTCCAGTGGAGTTGAGAAGTTATCTTCTCCTTTGCAGTGATCTCACTTCCCCACTTCAGCCTTCATATTATTTTTTAGATGCTCAAATAAAGCCTCCAGCCTCTGAAAGGGTTGTGACAAAACTCCCTCTGACACTTCGACGTTGTATTTGTAGCCCTCATTTTTCTATAATTAGATGCAGTTGCTAAGGTATCAGTTATGATTGGTGATTACATATAACTCCTATTCCTCTTATTAATCTTTTTGCACTTAAATCATCCCACACAATTTGTGCTACGCTGTTATTTTGTGTACTGGAGACAAGATTGTCTTAGAGATGTGTGGTTGAACTATAGCAACACCCTGGTGACCACCCAGAACAACCTAGTTATAGACTAGTGGTCACTCAGAATACTTTGGCAACTGACTAGCTACATCCAAGCAAACACACAGTACACCGTAGAAAACTCCTAACAACTGCCTGGCAATGCCCTAGTGACCACCTAGAAATCCCAAGAAATGCCCTAGTGACCACACAGAACTCCCTTGCAGCGCCCTGGTGACCACTGAAAACACCTTAGTAAGAACCTGATGAACACCCAAAATACCTTAGCAATTACCTAGCCACATCCAGGCAAGCATGCAGAACAACATAAAAAAAAAACCTCACAACTGCCTAGCAATGCCCTATTGACCACCTAAAAATCCCTAGTAATGCCCTAGTGACCATTACCAATACCCTAACAGCTCCCTAGTGATCTCCTAGAACGCCCTACCAACACCCCGGTGACCTATCAAAACACACTAGTAAGAACCTAGTGAACACTCAAAACACCTTAGCAACTATATCCTACATCCATTACTTAGCTACATCAAAGTTAACATGCCATAACACCCTCACAACTGCCTAACAATGGCCTAGCTACAAACTAAAACACACTCTGGCAACCAACTAGCAATGTTCTTGCAAACACCCAGCACACCCTCTCAATTATCACTTATTAAACACTCTAACAGCACCTTATTGTCCACCCAGAACACCCTAGCAATGTCTTAGAAAATGCCCAGAACACCCTTACAACTGTCTAGCAACACACTAGCATCCAACCAGAAAACCCTGACAGCCACCAAGCAACCATCCAGAACATACTACGAACCTTGTAGCAATGCCGTAGTAACCACCCAGAATACCCTAGTAACATCCTAGTGACCACCCTAAATACCTAGAAATGTTCTAGCAACCACCTAGTAATGCCCTAGCTACCAACCACAACATCCTAAACACCCTAGTAAGTGACTAGCAATGCCCTTGCAGACTTTCAATTACCCAGAACATCTTATCAACTACCTACCAATTCTCTAGCAAACACACAGAAACACAAATGCCCTAGTAACCGCCACAAACACCCTAGCAAGTGCCTAGCAATGTCCTGGCAACCACCCGTGACACTCTAGCAACACCCTGACAACCATCGATAAAGTTCTAGCATTGTGGTTGTGGTGGGAGTTTTGTGTGGGGAAGCAGCACACACATTTACTTCAGTACATGTAAAAGTGTAGTTTTGGCTGTCATTGTGAATGACGGTGAGTGAATCCAGCACAGTCCAGGCACTCTAATCAACAGGATTTCACATTTATCAACAGGTCAGAGGCAGGTTCCAGCCAGCACCCATGAGGCTGGACAAGAGTGTCAAGGTGGTATAAAGGGAGTAACATACTGTGTGGTTTTCAGAGGGACCTTCTACTTTAAAAATGAACAATCTATTTAGATGTGTGCTCCTCTCACTTCTCTCTTGTGGTTTGAGGCTTCATCTCTGAACTCTTGTAGTATTATCTGATCTCTGATAACCTCTAATGAGATTTTCCTTGGAACTATCAAATTTTCAGATGACTCCACAATGACTAACATTAATATTTGGTGTGCTCTATGAAATGAAAAAAACATCTTATTTACTGTGTATATATAGTTTGAATCATAGTAGTAATTGCCTGTGTTCTTTTGGACTTGCTGTGTGCTGTCTGTGCCATTTCATATTTGCCTGGCTGCTTCTTGATGGACAGATGGAACGCTTGCTTGGGCTTGAATTCAACAGGAATGCTGGTGTAGTTTCTTAGGTTGCACTATATCTGCTTTTTTGCACATGCAAGAGCCATTTTCAAGAAATGGTTATTCACTGAAATGTTTGTTGGCCAAACAAAATGCTTTGTTTGCTTCACATGCCTGTAATGCCTTCCGGTTACAAAATCTCAAGTGGGCAACTCTCCAAGATAGATCATTCGGATTATCAGCAACATTAAAATGTTTATTTAGGGATGCACAATATATAAACTTTGGCTTTTACAGATAGCCAATATGATGCGTAAAAAAATAATCACTTATATTATCTGCTTCCAGTATAATAATAACAACAATAATAATCAGGGCTTTACATTAACACCCACCAAATGCGGATGGATTTCAGCAGTGGTGTGAAACGCAGTCACTCCTACTAGCCACTTTGGCGGGTCGAATTTTATATATAATATATACATTTTTCAATTGTAGTCTTTTAAAAAGGCATCTGAAATAATAAATTAAGTGCAACGTAATCTTGTCAAAAATATAAAAATTTTTTCGATAGATATCGATACTGAAATATCTGAAATGCTTCCAATACTTATTTTCCACAGAATAGATGCACGAGACCAGCTGCACTTAGGTGCACGATACCATTACATTTACAGCAACCTTATATACCTACTGCCAAATTATAAGATGATATAAAAAAATATATATATGGCAGTTTTTGCCTTGTATATATGGTATCGATGTGAAAATGCTGGCTAGTGGCTAGTAACTTTGGAAAAACCAGTAGCTACAGTTGCTGGTGAGCAAAAAAGTTAATGTCAAGTACTATTATTATAATAAACAGTTCTCTGTAGTCTACTATATTAAAAACAAATATCATTACTGTAATCCCCCCAAAAAAATTATTATAAAAATTGTGAAGTACATTTGTAAAGTTCATTTGTAACTGTGCATCATGTAAGTATTTTGTATTTTGAGGAAAAAAATAAGTTATTTCCATTACAATATTACAGAATTACTATTTTACATTACAATAATGAGAATTGTTTTATTGAGTTATGTTTAAGTGTCATTCAAATAATGTCCCTAATAAAAATGTAATGTCCCTAAAATTATAATTTCCTCTTTTTTTTTTAAAGTTAAGGACCTATACAGGTTTATTCCGTATTGGCCATTACAGTTCCCGGTGTATATTGCAGGGTTCGTACAAGGTGCTAAAGTACATGAATGAATTTGACTTGGAAAAACCTTGAAAGCAGACATGGTTATGAAGACGTACTTTAAAAGTGCTTGAATTATTAAAAGACCGTATATATGAAATTAGTCTTTAGTTGTTTTTCTTTTCCGGAAAAACACAAATAAAATCTTTTCAGGCAAAATTAACGCTGGAGCCCATCTGATATGCCATTTCACATGGCTCTGAGTGTGATATTGCTCTTATATTTCCAAGTATTTGATACAGCTTTTGACCTTTTTTAGAATTTGAAAAATTGTAGTACTGAATTTCCTGGAATTTCATTTTTACAGTATCTGTACAAACCCTGATATTGTGCACCCCTAGTTTAGTTGTTGATATTGTTATTTGCATCACCATTTTGTCATTATGATTTTTCCCTTGGATGTAATAACACTCTCTAAAATGTTGCTCTGTTTTGGATCACTAATTAAATCCTAAGACTGAGGTCAAAGGTCTTATTGAAAAAAAATCACTAAATCCTTTGAGAGCTGCCCCTGAGTAGAAGAACTGGAGGCTTTGGCATATAAACGGTGTAACATGCAAGATTTATGACCCTCTCTCTGTCCTCTAGCAAACTACAGTTGAGGACAAGAGTCGTGTTATGCAGCTGGAAGAGGAACTGTCCCTGCGCAAGGCTGAGGTCGAGGAACTCCAGGTTCGGCTTCAGAGAAGCTCCTCCGGCCCAGGCACAGATGCTGGAGACAGTGGGCCAGGCGTAAGCTCGGAAACTCTGGTCTTGCGGGAACAGCTTCTCTCCGCAGGCCGCGAACGCCGCGAAGAGAGTGTGCTGCGTGAGAGGTACGAAGCGTCACTGAGCACCAGCCAGAAAGAAGTTGAACGCCTTAAAGCCACCACAGAACGTCAGGGCCAAGAGATCTCCGACCTGAAGCAAAGACTTCAGCAGGCCACTCGTGAAAACATGGAGATGATGGACAGCTGGAAAGCCAAGCTTGACGCTTTGGTTGGAGACCATCAACGTGCTCTAGAAGAGCTAAAATCCTCATTAACGGGAGATCGTGGGGCCAGTGAGAGCAACGGAGGAGAGGGTGAAGGAACCACACTTGAGATGAGAGCAGCTCTGGAGAGCTTAAAGTTGGAGCATCAACTGGAGTTAGAGAACTTGAAGGCCAAGCATGAGATTGAGGCCGCCGTGATGTCCAAAGAGCGCGAAGACCTACGTGCCCGGATTCAGGATCTGCGGGATCAGCTAGAGGAGAGCGAGCAGAACTGGAAGATCCAGGTGGACACTAAGAGCAACCAGCATACTCTGGAGTTCAAAGAGGTTTTAGAGAAGCTCCAAAAGTCTGAGTTGAGGATCTGCGAGATGGATAAGTCCCACGAAGAGCATGAAAATGCCACCCTACTTCTCAAAGAGAAGCTGGAGCTGGCTGAGAAGAAGATGGTAGATTATGAAGCCCTGCAGAAGGCTGAAGCTCAGAGCCGAGCAGAGATCCTCTCTCTTCAGGAGAAGCTGAGGGTCAGTGAGAACCGACTGCAAGCTGTGGAGACGGATCACACCACCCAGGATGTTAACGTTAGTGACCTCTGGGACTATACCCTTTTTTATGATTTATAGTATGAAATTAGTAAAAAATAGTATGACATTTCCATTAGGATCCAGTGGGATCTTATTTGATACTTAGATGATCCTTATGTGATCCCATTGAAATCCTATCATATTAGTTCCAAATTATAACAAAAATTCCAAAATGAATGCTGTTCAAATTTGATTGGGATTAACTTTATTTCTCCACATCCAGATGATTGAAAATAATGACAACTCTGAAGAGAAGATTAAACTTAAACAGAATATGGAAGGTACGTGTACAAATTATTATGAAATTACAAAAAATTATTACAAATTACATAATTATTATGTAACATATCTTAACTGATGTACTGTACACTACTGTTCAAAAGTTTGGGGTCGGTAAGATTGATCAGATGATCAGTTTGATTGGTAAGATGCTCACCAAGGCTGCATTTAAATGGTAAATGGACTGCATTTATATAGCGCTTTTAACAGACCAATGGCCATCCAAAGCGCTTTACACATTGCCTCACATTCACCCATTCACACACCGACGGCGGTGTCAGCCATGCAAGGCGCCATACAGCTCGTCGGGAGCAGCTGGGGTTAGGTGTTTTGCTCATGGACACCTCGACACTTGGTCAGGTGGAACCAGGGATCGAACCACCAACCTTCCAGTTTGTAGCCAACCTACATGAACCACTGAGCCACTGCCGCCCCAATTTATTTATTTGAGCAAAACACAGTAAAAACAGTAATATTGTTATCACAATTTAAAATAACTGTTTTCTATTTTAATATATTTTATACTTCAGTGTCACATGATCCTTCAGAAATCATTCATCAATATGCTGATTTGGTGATTAGAAACATTTCCTATTATTATCAATGTCGTGCTGCTTCATTTTTTTATTTTATGTAAACTGTGATACTTTTTTTTCAGTATTTGATGCATCTAAATTTTTCTAAAGGACAGCATTTATTTGAAATATAAATCCTTTATAGCATTATACATTTCTTAACTATCACATTTGATCACTTTAATGCATCGTTGCTGAATAAAAGTATACTTTTTTTTTTCAAAAATAAAAGAAATTCAAAACTTGAACAATAGTGTGCATAAATTAGTTGACTGGTATACCAAATCCTTCTGGTATCATGTTTTATTTCCCTTTTAATCTGTAATTATACAGTAGTTTCTATAATGAAAATAGTGAATCACCATCGTAATCTTTAACGTTTTCAGACATTTCAGAACATGAAATATGTTCTCTTTGCCTGTTTATAACTTCATACTTTCTATTAGAAACTCTGGAGAAACTCACAAAAAGGGAAAAAGAAGTATCCACTCTAACAACCCAAGTAGATGCCCTGAAGACCCAAATAACGGGTAATTATCACATTTAAAGATTGACATTATATTCTCATAAGTTTAATAAAACAACAAAGGATGATTCTAGTGATATTTTGTTCTCTTTCTTACATTAAAATCAACTGCATCTTGTGTGTAGCCTTGGAGGAAAAGGTTCGTTTGGGAGAGAAGGCGGCAGAAGGATTCTTTAGGGAGAAGACACGTTTGGAGGCGGAGCTGGAGTCCATGACCAAGAAATCCCATGATGCATCAGGCCAGCTGGTGATTATTAGCCAGGAGCTTCTGAAGAAAGAGAAGTAAGGAGCATAACATGGACTCTGTAATTTATTACGGGTGTGAGGTTTTAACCACTTGATAATGACAACATGAGCCATCTGGAAAGTTGTTGTCTTCTTTGATATTCTTTCTTACACTTGAAACAAGTATGTACTTGGAGATAAAACAAATGGTGGAGTACTAATTCTGTCATGGAGAACCATCATCTGGATTGTATTGCTTCCCAATACGCCAGGATAAATGGTTGCTCATGTACCATTGCTGATTGTAATCCTCTCAAGAGCAATTTAAGTTAATGAAGACTATTACGTTGATTAAAACTGTGACCTAAACATCATTTAGTCTTTTCAGTCAATACTACATGCTGACAGTGAATATAAATCATTTGATGGGTTTAGGTTCTGCCCTTATAGAACTCTGCATGGTGAACTAAAAATATGTGTACGCACATTGCTCTCTGTAATTTTTTTACTTCTCAAATACTTTGGATGAACGAGAGACACAGGCAGATCCCCAATTACTAGTGATGCACCAATAAAATATAAATATTCATGAAAAATATTCATTTAAGCACAGAGATGTGAAACAAAGTCTGAGCTTTCAAAATCTGTCAATTTTATAACAACATTTAATGTGGTGTGACAGATCTCGATCATCCTCAGTTCAAACGGCAGTGCGGTTCTGCTCTTCCTTTTTACTACTATTTATAGCATGAAATAAACATGAATAAACATCCGAAAGAAACAACTTATTGAACAACTTACACTCACTGTGTCTAATGTCAATAAAACAATAAAAAAAAACATTACCTCAGGAAAGCCATTCAACTCGAGAGGAGCATTTTGCTAAATGCACTATATTACACATCTATTATACACTAACCCTGTTGTCTTCATTATTTGATGTATGTTTAATTAAATCTGTCATAAAAACGTTTTATTACAGCCACCATTTAAATGTCAACAACAAATTCGTTTTTTGATATTAATATTTGTTTTGTGCAATATGTTGTCTTTTCCTCTGTGTGTGTGCATGGTAATGCGAATCAGGAGCCTGAATGAGCTTCGGGTGTTATTGCTGGAATCTCCGCGCCACTCTGCTGGAGTGGATCGGGATCTTAGCCGTGAAGTCCACAGGGCGGAGTGGAGGATGAAGGAGCAGAAACTTCAGGATGACATTAAAACCCTGCGGGAGAAACTTTTGCTGCTGGTGAGAGACGTGGGCAGAAACCTACAACTGCATTGTCATTGCTTTATGGCAAACATCTAATGCCATTGACACTTTTAGGGGGCTGTCTCACTGGTCACATTTGCTGCGGTCCGAGTGTGATTGTTTCCGGTGCCCCCGTCATCTTACGCCATCACAAACGTACATGCAGCATGAAAGAAAACAGAACGTGGCCAATATACTGTGTTTTTTATTAATTTGGTGCTATTATGTGCAGCTGAGTAAACGACACTTGGGTTTACTGTATGTGCGTCGCAGGAAGGTGGCTTTCTGCTGCTTGCAAACGGAATCTTTTGAGACAGTGGATTGGACAATTCATTCATTCACTCGCTATGCTATCGCTATCTTCCCTTACATAAGTTTTATTGAACTAAATACATCGTCATCGGCTAAAATGCATGCGCAAGTTACTTTTCTTTCTGAACATGTGCGCACCCGAGTCTCTGTTGCTTTCACAATCGTGTGAATCGTGCCACAGTTCGAGTGCAACCGAACTCAGACCACCTCATTCAGACTACATGCTGACAGTGAATATAAATCCTTTGATGGGTTTAGGCTCTGCCCTTATAGAACTCTGCATGGTGAACTAAAGATATTTCACTCGCTATGCTATCGCTATCTTCCCTTACATGAGTTTTATTTAACTAAATACATCGGTTAAAACGCATGCGCATGTTACTTTTCTTTCTTAACATGTGCGCACACGAGTCTGTGTTGCTTTCACAATCGCGTGAATCGCGCCACAGTTCGAGTGCAATTGAACTCGGACAACCTCATTCAGATAGTCTCAGGATCGGTACCCGGGGTCCGCATGACAGCTTTCACATTAGCAATTTTTCATGCAAACCGTGCCCCATTTCCCATAAACGGCCAGTGTGAAAGCAACCTAAAATTAAAATGTAACATTTTTAAAATGTAACAATTTTAACCTGGTTTCTGTTTTAATATATTTTAAAATGTTATGTATTCTTGTGACGGCAAAGCTGAATTTTCAGCAGCCATTACTCCAGTCTTCAGTGTCACAAGATCTTTTTGAAATCATTCTAATTGGCTGATTTGGTGCTCAAGAAACGTGTCTAATTGTTATCACAGTTGACAGTTATGCTGCTTAATATTTTTGTGGAAACCATGAAAAATTTTCAGAATTATTTGATGAATAGAAAGTTAAAAAGAACATCATTTATTTGAATGAGATTTTTTTATAACAATATAAGCATCTTTACTGTAACTAGTTTGCACCTCACTTTTTTATACTTTTTATATACCGATATGTTAACTGATGTATTGTTCATCCCGTTTAATTTGTACAATTTCCTTATATCAGAGTCGGGAAAGGTCGTCTCCAGACCACCGTCGATACTCTATGATGGACCCATCTGCTTCAGACACAGAGATGACCCGTCTGCGTCAAAGGCTGCTGAGCACAGAAGATGCCCTGAGGAACGCTCTGGAACACAACCAACATGTGGACCAGCTAGTGCAGGCCATGTGTACCCATCCGGACAAGAACCAGGTAAACATGCAGACAGTTAGCACCTCAACCTGCTGCTTGGTGTTTCTTCAGCTACAGGTAGTTTGGGTCCTATTTATAACTTGTACACTAACAAATTTCAACAGTATAATAAATATTGAAATGGTTTTTCTTCATCTTCACAGGCACATGCAAGTGCAAATTCTGCAAATGGAATTCATCAAGAAGACACTTCCTTCACACAAGAGGTTAATTAGATTTGCATTTATGCATTTAGCAGCTGTTTTTTTATCCAAAGTGACTAACAAGAAAGGAACAAAAGCAATTTGTCAACGAGCCAACAATATTCAGAATATACAATGCCAGGTATATTTGAAGCAAGCTAGAAAAGGGAAATGTATTTGTGTGTGTAAGTGCATTGGTTTAAGGGTGTGTGATGGTTAAGTGCTTGCTTCTGCAAAGGTATGATGGTCTCAGCAGTTTGGGCAGAGGTTGGCAGCTCATTCCACTAGTGAGGAACAGAGACCCTCTCTGTTTGGAGAGTGACTTTTTGTTGTCTTGTGAAGGAATAAGGCATCGCTCATTCAGTGACCTTAGCTGGCCGGAGGGAGCGTACACTTGTAGGTGGGATTTGAGGTAGGGAGGTTCTGTTCTAGTTGCAGCCCTAAAAGCCAGTGTCTTGCCACACCTGGGAGCCAGTGCAGAGAGATCAAGAGCGGTGTGACAAGGGTTCTCTTTGGCTGATGCTACAACATGCTACAATATTCTGAATCATCTGCAGAAGCTGCCAGTAGAGAGCACTGCAGTAATCCAGTCTTGAAAGGACAAGAACTTGGACAAGACATTGTTTGTGATACCTCAGAACAGGAAGGGTCTGATTTTCCTGATGCTATAAAGCGCAAACCTGCAAGACCTGGCCGTTGTTGAAATATGGGTGGAAAAACTCAGTTTGTCATAAAACACGAGACCGGGATAGCTGCAGTAAGTTTGGAGTAATGGACAAGCCGAAAGAAGGCATGTCTAACTGTGAATTGAACAGAAACTAATCCCTAACCCTACCCCACACCCTGGCAAACCGCTTTTGAGACCAATGATAAAGACCTTTTTCCATGCCCCTACCTTTCGGCACACCCCAACCTTTCGTCACACCCAGTACTCCAACCTGCAGATACCCACACTTGTCAAACACAACCCCCAGGTTCCTTGTTGTCCTGGTTGATGTTAATGTTATTGACCATAGTTGCACAGTGATGATGTGGCCAACCAATTCCTGGTCTGCAGGAATTGCAATGAGATCCTTCTTTGCAAGCTGGAGCTGACGCTTCTTCCAGGCAGAGATGTCTCAAAGGCAGGCAGAGATATGAGCTAAGACAGTTGGGTCATCAGGTTGAGCTGTGTATCATCTGCAAAGCAGTGGTAGAAGAAGCCAAACCATTATGATCATTCCCAATGAAGTTGTATAAATGGAGAAAAGAGGAGCGAGCACTGAACCTTGAGGCACCTCAGTGATTAACTGATGTGACTCAGAGATTCCTTTGAGGTAAGACTGAAGCCACCAAAGTACCATGGATGACCAAGTCAGAAAGGGTGGGCAGGAGAATCTGGTGATTTACAGTGTCAACAGCAGCAGACAGGTCTAGTAGAATAAGGACGGATGATTTGAAGTTCGCTCTTGCCAGCTGTAGAGTTTCAGCAGACCGGTAAAAATTGAACTCAACTCTTCAAAAGTTTTTGACAGAAAAGGAAGAATAGACGTGACTGGAGTTTTCAACTGCTGTAGGATTAAGTGTTGGGTTTTTGAGCAGTGGGGTTACCTGAGCCTGCTTAAATGCAGTGGGAAATTAGTTGGTAGTGATAAGGGATGTGTTGATGGTGTGAGTTAGAGTGGGTAGCACTGTTGGTGAGATCTCCTGTAGAAGGTGGGAGGGGATTGGATCAAAGGGACAGGTTGTAGGACAGCTGGCACTTTGTAGACCTCATTCTCTGTAAAGGGAGAGATTGAAGAAATGAGTGGGATGTGTGTGGGTGGAGATTGGTTGTGGTTAAGTGGCGCAGAGAACTGATTGTTGATGGTTGCCACCTTATCAGTGAAATAACTGGCAAAGACATCAGCAGTCAGAGAAGGTTGAAAGTCACCAAGAACTACCAGAGGCATGCCATCCTCCGGAAAAGGTGTGCAGTAGTTGATGATATGAAGAAGTTTGGCTTTAATAACAGTGATGTCATGGTATTCAAAAGAAATGTAACTGCAGGGTGTGGAGAGAGGAGTGCATTTTCAGCTGTTGGAAATGAGTAGACGAGAGGTGTAGGAGAAAGTGAAGATGGTGGAGTGAGCTGAGGGAGAAAGTGTTGTCTGCTGAGATCCATGTTTCAGTCAAAGCCAGAACATTACATTTTGACTGACTGGCAAAGGCACATATATGAAGTCAGCTTTGTTGACAGTGGACTGACAGTTCCACAGTCAGAAAGAGAGGGTGACAGGCTGAGGAGAGGAGGTGGCCAGGGACTGTAGGTGTTACAGGGGCTTGCCTTGTTGGTGTCCTTGCTCAGTAAACTCGTGCAGGTAGAACCACAGGTCTTTACCCGAGTTGATTTTCACTTGAGGAGGGCTTTACACAACTGCTTTACACAGTAATGTTTGCTAATTAAGTACAACCACACTATCCCACTGTCGGGCCAGTGCTAGCAATGCGCATTGAGGCCAAAATCAAGTTGTTTCCCCACTGTCGGGCCAGTGCTAGCAATGCGCATTGAGGCCAAAATCAAGTTGTTTCCCCACTGTCGGGCCAGTGCTAGCAATGCGCATTGAGGCCAAAATCAAGTTGTTTCCCCACTGTCGGGCCAGTGCTAGCAATGCGCATTGAGGCCAAAATCAAGTTGTTTCCCCACTGTCGGGCCAGTGCTAACAATGCGCATTGAGGCCAAAATCAAGTTGTTTCCCCACTGTCGGGCCAGTGCTAACAATGCGCATTGAGGCCAAAATCAAGTTGTTTCCCCACTGTCGGGCCAGTGCTAGCAATGCGCATTGAGGCCAAAATCAAGTTGTTTCCCCACTGTCGGGCCAGTGCTAACAATGCGCATTGAGGCCAAAATCAAGTTGTTTCCCCACTGTCGGGCCAGTGCTAACAATGCGCATTGAGGCCAAAATCAAGTTGTTTCCCCACTGTCGGGCCAGTGCTAGCAATGCGCATTGAGGCCAAAATCAAGTTGTTTCCCCACTGTCGGGCCAGTGCTAGCAATGCGCATTGAGGCCAAAATCAAGTTGTTTCCCCACTGTCGGGCCAGTGCTAGCAATGCGCATTGAGGCCAAAATCAAGTTGTTTCCCCACTGTCGGGCCAGTGCTAGCAATGCGCATTGAGGCCAAAATCAAGTTGTTTCCCCACTGTCGGGCCAGTGCTAACAATGCGCATTGAGGCCAAAATCAAGTTGTTTCCCCACTGTCGGGCCAGTGCTAACAATGCGCATTGAGGCCAAAATCAAGTTGTTTCCCCACTGTCGGGCCAGTGCTAGCAATGCGCATTGAGGCCAAAATCAAGTTGTGTTTCCACTGTCGGGCTACCCTAAAACCTGCCCTTAACATGCCTCCATAGAACAGCGTCACACAACCCCAACTTTTCACCAGCTGATTGAAAACTAGATAGATCCCAAAATGAGCATGACAGAAGCGAACGTTTGGTCTTTACTTAAAGACTTACAATTCCAGCATCGATATTTAACTAACGTTTTACAATAAAAACAAATTGTGACAGGAATTTATTCAAATTTTGTGTCAGGAGTGCACATCAATCATGCTGAATCAAACTGGTATTTACCATTCCACAAAAAAAGAGAACGCATACCTATTCAGTTGCACCTGCTTCCATGTATGTGATCAAAGGTATGCACAAACCAACTCCATTAAGACTTTTAAGTCCAAAAATATCACATTTCTTTAGAAAGAGCATTTCTATTAATTTTCTATGAAATGATGCGATCTGAGGAGGTTTGAGAGATCTCTCCCGGCTCACTATATTATTCTTTCAGCCAGACCAACAGCGGGAGCTCACAAGGAGTTATGAGTTATACGAGTTAACTGGAGTGCATGTTTTTTTATGACGTACTGCATATGCGGATGGGACTGGGGCTGCAAATTAGCCTTTGGCTAGAAGCCTATATGTGGAGCATCGGCTGCTTGAAATTGTAGCAATGTCTTTTCTGCATTGTCCCTGTCAAATAAACTAATAAATAAAAATAATGCTTTATTCGGGTATCAACAAAGGCACAGGAAAAGACAGATAAAACATGAAACCCAATAAATACACAATTATAATTACATAGGATTTGTCTACGTTCTTCAAGCAGTCTCTGGTATTTTCCATAAACATGTGTGTATTTATCATCGCAATGGTTCGCATAAGTAGCCTTTAGCATTGCATATAAATATATTTCTGCCTCAATTGGTGATCAGAATCCCCATTGAATCACAAGGAAGTTATTTCAAACATTCACCTGAAAGTGAGTTTTAAGCTGAAAATTGTTTAAAGGGGTGGTTGATTATGAGTTAACTTTTTTAACTTGAGGCCCTGTCCCAAATGGCACCCTAAACCCTCACGGTCTTCTTCTGAGTCCGCACTTTCACGACGTAATGCAGCTTTGACTGCCGGGAAGTAGTCCGC
Organism: Gobio gobio; assembly: GCF_949357685.1. Taxonomy (NCBI): domain Eukaryota; kingdom Metazoa; phylum Chordata; class Actinopteri; order Cypriniformes; family Gobionidae; genus Gobio; species Gobio gobio. The sequence goes on along the minus strand of NC_137100.1, from coordinate 12,605,457 downwards.
TGCGTAACCCGCACCAGTGCGGGCTCGGCAGAACTGCGCATCGATGGCGCATATCGACCTCAAAGGGTGCTCGCGAGCACCATTCTGAGACCTAAAATGACAAATGGGACACCCTGCAGTCTCGTGGACTTAACGGACACGCGCACGCAGCTGCCATTGTTAGTCCACAAGACCAAAAGTGCACATGAAGTGTGCCATTTGGGACAGGGCCTTAGTCAGTGTGTAATGTTGCTATTTGAGCATAAACAATATCTGCAAAGTTACAACGCTCAAAGTTCAAAGCAAAGGGAGAAAGTTTCTTTTAAATAAATAGTTTTTTAAGGACTACAACAAACAGCTGGTAGGGACTACAACAAGCTTATTCACGGGACATCACTAACCCTAAAATTTACATAAACCCCGGGACCACGCAACAAAGGCGTGGAAGAGGAAGAGTTGCTGTAGGCATCTCAATTTATAGATTATCATGACAGAATATGGTAATCAACGACATGAAGATAGTTAACTCCACATCAGCTATATACATTCATCAACTAACCATTCAGAAACGTCCTGTTGCATTATACTTTTTCTTGAGTCTCTCTATCATTGTCCAACAGTGTTGGGAGTAACGTGTTACAAAAGTAAGTAACATATATTACTTTTTTGCTGTAACGCAGTAGTGTAAGGCATTACTAATCAATTTTCAGTAATATTGTACTCCGTACATGTTCACATGTACACACTTTTAGCACAAAATGTAATTGTTCCCAAAAAAAAAAAAAAACAGCAAGACAGCGAGACATAACGAATGAAAAACGCAAGTAAGTTATTAGCCTGCCTTTTCGTGGTCAGTCAATAGCCGCGTGTGGTGTCTAAATGACAACTCGCGCTGGCCAGTAGAAAAGCGGCTAAATAAGACTTAAGGCTCTGTCATTTCAAAGAATAGCACAACTGCGAGCGCGTCGAGTATAAACACCTCCGCAAACGGACGAGGCGTGCGCAGTCAGTGGAGGTTCGTGCTGCGGAGCCAAACGAAAGTATAAACAAGGCTTAAAGGGATAGTTCACCCAAAAATGAAAATTCTGTCATTAATTACTTACTCTCATGTCGTTCGACACCCGCAAGACCTCCGTTTATCTTCAGAACACAAATTAAGATATTTTAGTTGAAATCTGATGGCTCTGAAAGGCCTCCATTGGCACAATGCACGGTTCACTCTCAAGACCCTTAAAAGGTACTAAAGACGTTGTTACAAAGTCCATCTCACTACAGTGCTTCTACAATAACTTTATGAATCGGCGAGAATAGTTTTTGTGCGCAAAAAAACCCTAAATAATGACTTGTATAGCGATGACGATTTCAAAACACGGAATCATGAAGCTTCGAAGCGTTATGAATCAGTGAGTCGAATCAGCAGTTTGGATCGCCAAATTTCAGCAGTTTGGCGGTTTGACACGCGATCCGAATCATGATTCGACTCCCTGATTCATAACGCTTCGAAGCTTCATACATCATATCGCCTTCTACTGGATGTACAACGCTCTGTAGTACATTTTGTCATTTTAGAATGTTAAGTTCTACTTCTGTAGTTATTTTGGTGAAAGTAACTCAAGAGTAATACAGGAGTAATGTAATGTATTGCAATTCTGAGACAGTAATATTGTAAGGTAAAGAATTACTTTTAAACAACAATAACAAGTAATCTATAATGTATTACAGTTTGGAAGTAACTTGCACAACACTGTTGTCCGACTCCGGTTGGGAAATGAGCAGTGGTGTTGACCGTCTCCTAAACTCCGCCTTTGTTAATGACCACTCCTCTTGGACTAAGGTATTAGGTGGGCCAAAAACCCCTGGCCGTTGGTTCAGAGGAAGCCCGATCAAGCCCCGGAAGTGACAGTGGAAACACGACTGGCCCTGGCACGCACTAGCACACTAGCTTTTGGCCCGACTGGAAACACAGCTACAGCTCAAAGCATAGAAAGTGTAAACTGTAACTTCAACTGGGTGTCTCACACACTAGCAATAAATAATAGATCTTTACTCTGTTCAAATAATAATGGAGAATTCTAATATTTGTATATTAACTCTATTTCTCTTTCCAGGAAGAACACTGATGAGGGCTAAACAGTTCTTGGATGTTTAGGGAAGAATGGAGGTGTAATGGGAAAGAAGAAGCCAATTTGATGCCTAGACCTTTGGACTAATGCTTCACTGGACATCTTATTTTCCGTTTACAGTTAACACCAAAACAACAACTTTATAAATGAACAAACAGAAACCACAAATTGAAGAATATCTAAAATGATCAGAGATGCTATAAAAGACCTAATGGAAGTGGTTTTAAGGTCAATGGTACAACACGGACAAACTGACACAGCGATCCTAGACTACCTCCGAGATGGACAATGATGTCTGACTTAACAAATGAGAGAGTGTTGGTCAGGAAAAAAAACAATACCCTGCTATACTCCCAGTTGGTTGTAACCAGTTGCAGTTTAGAAAACATTTTTGGCCTCAATTTATACTGTTTAATTTATTTGCCATTTACGCTTTTCACCTTTTTTAAAATGGTATATTCCAAGAGATAAACTCTCAGAATAAGGTTTAAGGACTTGGGCTGGCCAATGGTGACTAGATTCTGTAGCAAACAAGTGAATAAAACAGACAGGCTCCCTTATTCCATACCTGCTCGGTCTTGTGTTGATTTTTTTTTATCGAGACACAAATTTTAACGTATGCATTATACAGTATTCAGCAACCATGTTCAACAGAATTAGCAAGTTAAGGTGCACCGTAAAGCTTCAAGAACCAGTATTGCGATTTCAGTCAATATTAGTGCATACCTTTGTGATATTATAAGATATTAGCAGACAATGCCAACTCCCAACCTGCAGTTCAATTCAAGTGAACGATGAACCAACAGCTTTCATTTCTCCTTTTCAATCATTTGCTGAATCATTCCATTGGCTTATGGTGAGTTGTGATTGGAGTATCTTAAGGGGAGGTACTACATCAGTGATTAAATAGAACACTTTTTCATTGAACTGACGTATTGCTCATATAGCAAATACAATAGTTTCATGTTTCACCACTTTTAGCCATTTTAATTAGCATTTGAATTAATATCTTTAGAGCAAGAAGCATGTTTATTTACATGCACAACTTTATATTTAAGATTTGACGTGTACCTTTAAATGCAAAAGTGCATTTGTAATATTTTTTGTCATATGCAAGTAAGTTCGTTTTGATAAGAGGAAAGGACCTGTAGTGCCTCCCCTTGAAAGAACGACGACAGACTGTTCAGCATTTTCTCTCTGATTGTCCAAACAGATCTTTGTAGTTAAGAACTAAAACAAATCTGATGTTAAAACAGCACAAACATTCACTGCAATCCCATAAATCAGTCTGCTCAATGGTATTCCAGAATTGATTCTCTCCTTGAAAAAAATCATGTGGATGAAACACTGTGCAATTAGGCCAAGTTTGTTCATAAAGCAACTTTATACTGATGTGGTTGTCATTAGAAACAAGAAAGCATTTGTTTTAAAAAAAATAATAATAGGGAAAATGATAGGGCTGGCCCCAAGTTTTGCAGTTGAAATTGCTTTAGATTGCAGTTGGATTCGATAAAAATGCCTTTTATCTGTTGGGAAACATTTCACTCACCACTTGCTGTAATGGTTTCCAAGAATCAGTAATTAAACATTAACAAAAAGACGCTTTGTAGTGTGTTGTTTGTAACAAATGGTTTCCTTTCATTTTCATAAGGAATGGGTTTGCACTTTCCAAGTCACCACTACATATCATATGCACTATTAAAGAATCCAAATGTGCCTAAAAATTTCATGCTTTTTAATTTAGCATTTTTGAAAAGGTTAATGTTGCACTTTCGAGAAGTAATTGTTTACACCATACTGGGATGCAGCAATTTTCAGGTTAGTGGTCAACAAATATGAGACCTGTTGCCAGTGGCGGAGCCAGAGGGGTGTCCAGGGTTGCATCTGACTGGCCACCCCAAAATTTTCGCTACTTCCATACCACCTCCTTTTGAGAGAAGCGTGCATTTTGACGTGCGGCGGCGCGGCACATTGTTCGTGTATTAACGTTTAATATTAACGTTAGTTGCCAAACAGATTAATAATAAAACGGGTCGCACATAAGCGCAGAGTTGTTAACAATCCTGCACCGCCATTCATAGTTTCCTATTAGGGGCATCGTGGCCGAATGGTTAGAGAGTCGGACTTGTAACCAGAAGGTTGCGGTTTGGCCTGCACCGCCATTCATAGTTTCCTATTAGGGGCATCGTGACCTAATGGTTAGAGAGTCGGACTTGTAACCAGAAGGTTGCGGTTTGGAGTCTCCTCTCCGGCAGGAATTGTCGGTGGGGGGAGTGAATAACCAGCGCTCTCCTCCACCCTCAATACCATGACTGAGGTGAGACCCTTGAGCAAGGCACCGAACCCCCAACTGCTCCCCGGGCGCCGCAGCAATATTGCTGCCCACTGCTCTGGGTGTGTGTTAACTACTGTGTGTGTGCCCTTGGATGGGTTAAATGCAGAGCACAAATTCCAAGTATGGGTCACCATACTTGGCCACACGTCACTTCACTATTAAACGACACAATTTGTCTTAAAATGTTGTTAATGTATAATGACATCACCCTAGGCTGCATGGAAAAGTGTGTAGGCCTATAGACATTTAAGCATTTTTCTTTCAGTGTAAAGTCTGTGCTTATGGAAAGATGTTAAAAGTTTGCGCTTTTTTGTTTCCGCACACATCGATGCCACTTTTTTCATTCTTGAAGGGAACCTTTTTTTCTGTAGGCTATGGTGATTTAGATTCACTGTTTTGCATTGCCGCCTTGAACATGAGAACGCGACGCGCCTGGTGCGCAGCACATGGCGCTTTATCAATAACGCGAACTCAGAGAGCACGTCTTGCGCTTGAACGGATAAATAGAAACCTCCTTCAGTCTGTCATTAAAGTTAATTAAAGAACAAAAGAAAAAAAATAACACCCACTGATCTTTACTGAATAACTTTTGTAGTTTTAACATGCATTCATCTATATTGAATTCATACAGTGACGATTATGCAATGTTATTGTACGTTTGATTATTCAATTTCTGTACCTGAAATACTGTTACCTGAACCTTCATTTAAAGCACTTAATTATTGGCACTGTTCTCACTTTATGGCTGACTGTTCACTTGTATTCAATAATGTTTTAAATGTATGTAACCTACTAGCCACTTGTAGTTTTTGCTGGAAAATATTAGTTGGAATCGAGAATTGTGAAATTTCTACAATTTTGGTTGTTTATTTGTTAGAATACAATGTTACATCGGTCAAAACAATGAAAACAAATAAGCATTACACATTATATTCTTTCATGGTCTATGGACCCCCTTGTGTAGCCTTGGCCACCCCATATATAAAAGTCTAGTTCCGCCACTGCTGTTACATGAAGCTATCTGAACAAACTCTTGAGTTTCAGAGTAGGTTTAGAGTTGACAAATCCAGATAAATCCAACCTGGTTTAGATCAAGTTCAACGGTCTCTCAAAGCTGGGTATAAAAGTTCTCTGTCAACTCGGGTTTAACTCTGAAGTGCATGCACCTGGAAGTGTGACACGTGCGGCAAACAGCCAATCAGAGTGTCCGTTTGATTCACTTCTCTTCTGAATTGAAAATGATCATGAAATGAAATCCATTTACAAAGCAGGAACTAAACACTGCTGCTGCTGCGAAAGTTTGAGAAGGCAGCTGAAAGAATAATGTGAATCAAAGAAATATGCCTAATAATTATAGGTTCACAAAGAGCTCAAATGAATACACGTTGTTTAAAAGAATTATGAATGTGTGCATTATATTTATATTAATATTTGGCTACTTGTCAATTAATATACTAATTATATGAATATATTATATGAATTAAAAGTCATTATAATTCATATAATATAAATATAATGAATAATTAGCACCAAAAGTGTTTTCACTCTAAACTGCTTGAATTTGGAACGAGAGATACAGGGGGTGTGGCTTTATTGCGTCTTTACTTGCAGCTGATTGGTCCAGTTTGGGTTTGCGATCTGCGAATAAAACCTGCCCTAGAGCAAGTTAGCCATGTAGTGTAAGTTACGATGGTGATGAACTCTGCTAAAAAACCAATCCACGTTCTTGAGCTCGAAAGACCAGAGTTTGCCCAAACTAATCTCAAACTTACAACTGAAACCAGCTTTGTGCAACAGGCTAATGGAGTTTTCAATGGCTGATAAATGAACTCTTAAAAGAGGTTTTGTATCACAGTTACAGGCAATTCTGAGCAATACTAATATGAAACCTAATAAAAAATCCTTATTTCTAGAGGAACTGGCAACATTATGTAGGTCAGAATTCATAATCACTGTCAAGACTTCAGAAAATAAATATGTAGGCCTATCCCAAATACTGAATACTATAGATATGAATAATTTTCCAGTATCTTTTGGAAGATAACATAACTTCTGAGCATAATTTTATGCAAACATTTTGAAAATGACAATTATACTTTGACATTAGTGAACAAATTAAACGAACTAGCGAGACTTTATTTTCTCAAAATCCACAGGGCCAAATTAATCCCTGAATGTACTGCTATTGAAAGCCATCGACTCGGGCTCCAACAGTATTCTCATCTCACGATTCTCTGTTTTTGGTATTTCTGGAACTGACCTGTCATGGTTCATTTCCTACTTGTCTGACTGCCAGTGTTACATTTCTATCCATCAGGCTAAGTCCATTACTGCCCCTGTCTCACACGGTGTTCCACAAGGTTCTGTTCGTGGGCCTTTACTCTTCTTCATCTACATGCTTCCCTTAGGTCACGTCATCCTGGCTTTAACTTCCATTAGCTACTATGCAGATAATACACTAATTACTTTATTGAAGCTGCAGCCCAATCTGTCATTGCTACTAGTTCTAAAGTGATGAATATACATTACAATAGGGAAGAACTTTTGTTTCATTCGTTTTTTCTATCTCTAGACCTTCAATTGCATCTATTTCTCCACACACAAGTAATCAACAGATCCCTTTAACTGTTTCTGTGTCTAGAAATTTCATGTAATATCTGAAAAGTACCATAAAATATTATAAAACATTTGTGTTTATAACAAAACAAATGAAACACACAAGTAGCTAACATAAATCAGGGCTTCTCAACCCCCCAGGAGGCCACAAGGGAGCACTAATGGGTCCTTAGAAAGGTTTAGAGAATTTTTTTATTATTATTATTAAATACATTTTATAAAATAAAATAAAAGTGATTAAATAAAAGTCCTATAATAATAAATAAATACAGCTTCCTATGAAAGCTTGTTCTGCCACAGAAGAAAAAATAAAAAGGTATTGTGACTTTTTCTTGCAATTGTGAGTTTACATCGCGATTGCGAATTGAAATGTCAGAATTGCGAGAGTGCTACCTTTATATTTCACAATTCTGAATTGTGAGATGTAAACTCACAATTGTGAGTTAAAAAGTTGCAATTACCTTTTAAAATGTTTTATTCTGTGGCGGAAACAAGCTTCCATATCTTCCGGTATTATAGTAAGTAAAAAAGAATCATAAAAGTAACGGTTTCTGGTTTTTGCAAGGTGTTACAGCGCCAGCCAACTTGTTGGAATTTCGTGATGACATATCTGTATAACAAGACATTATGACAAACTAGGATTAATATATTATGGCCTAGTTTCACAGACAGGGTTTAGATTAAGCCAGGATTAGGCCGTAGTTCGTCTTTTATTAACATTACTGGTGTGCATCTTGAGACAAAACAATGGCACTGACATATTTTAAGATATTGCTTTCAGTTCAAACAGCTCAAACATGCACTTTAGTCTGGGACTAGGCTTAAGCCTTGTCTTTGAAACTGGGGGAATAATTTTAGTAGTACAGGTGACGATTAGCATTAGTATTCAAGATCATATGTCTAGCTCAATGACAGCTTAGTCACACAACATTTCTTGAACCATGATGCAAAGTTCTTCAGAGACTTTGTGATCTTTCGAGCCTGAAACACAATGCATTGTACCCTATTCATTAACATGTATTCTTATTTCACTTATTTCTGTGCCTTAATTATTATATTGATTACTAATAGATTGTTAGCTAATCTGTGTGCTTTGTATATGTGCATTTCTGAAATGCATGGACAAATCACTTTAAATTGTAATGTAGGCGCATGCATTTTCTGTGAAGCTGCTTTGAAACGATATGTATTGTGAAAAGCGCTATACAAATAAATTTGAATTGAATTGAATTGTTGGGAGAAGGCTTGCTGCACGGAAAGGATCCCAAGAGCCACTGGGAACTATAACTTGTTTTGTCTGGTCATGGAACTGAGGGAGCCCATCTGGAGAGACATGCAAAGACTCATCAAAATAAATGTAATTATTCTGTGAGAAAAGCTTATAAATGATCCGCCACCTGCAGCATCCTCACATGCGAAATAGCCCGGGACGTAGCTAATGACGCAAAGATGCACAGCGCCATCATCGAATATCCCGCGGAAAGCTGCCAGTGCCACTCAAATTATAACACATTATTACAAGCTTACCGTTATGAATAGTTTTGAGTTTTGAACACCGGCTGGTTATGAACTTTCTCAATTTGACCAAATCATTTTTAACTAAAAAAAGTCATGGACTGCAGCTTTAACTAATCTATAGTATAAGCTATATTACATTTGTAGATGTTAAGCAATTATAAACATAACCTACATAGCGTAGGATTTTTTCCACTTGACCAGAGTATGACATCTTGACACATTTTGAATGGTTATTTTCTTGTTTAAATAAATACTTAAATTGAATTATAAATAAAATAAAAATTATTCTGAACAAATGCTAACCTTTTTTCATAATGGTGGTCTATGAATTTATGTTTTTATATTTGTTAATGTACAGGAATTCATTTAGATTTGTAGAGTCAAATATTGTTTTTATTGTGAAGTGAAAGTAAAGCGAGACCCTTGAGGTAAGATGTCTTAAGTAGAAACATTTCCTAAATATACCTAAGTTATATAACAAATATAAATATGCTTTAAATTGAAGCAAGAAAAGGAAACAAGCCTTTTCTCATCTGTGAGCAATGTCACGCGCATTTAAAAAACGCACCTCTGGAATCCGATGGCGTCATAAAGAAATAGAACGTTGTTGTGTGTTCTATTTTAACTTGAACAAAGTCGCGCTTGTGAAACCAGCTACCGTCAGTTTTCTCAGTCTTCTCATTGCTTATTCTCTGCAGTTTGTATGATAGAGTTACCCAAGTGGACAACAGTTATCATGGCACTGACGAGAAAGCGTTCTAGCGCTCAGGTGTGCGACTCCCATCAGAGCACGTTCTCAACATCCAGCCCCGATGCGGCGGGAAACCATCAGCCCGTTAGTGTTGGCGAGGAAAACGAGATGCCGATGAGAAAGATGAGAAGGATGGATAGTTGTGAAACCCCTCCAGTTTTCCATAAATGGTTCAAGGTATTTAATATATATTAATATTTGGAAGTTTTTGACACTGCATCTGTTTTGATAATGTTCTTTGTTTATTGTGATATTGGAAGAAATCAAGGTCAAATCTCTTCTATGTGTATATCATCAGTCTGTTAGCAAGGAAAGTGATAGTCAGGAGAGACAGTGGAGGAAGTACAGCTCTGTAAAACTGCGCTCTCTTCACTGGGGCAGCAGCTCAGGTCAGGGTCAGGGTCAGACCACAGCAGCCATTAGTGAGAGACACGCTGAGGGTAAATCCAATGACCAGTTGTTTTCTGATTATTAGAGCTTCGTACATCATAAAGTCTGCATAATTCTCAGCTAGACATGAGTATCCATTAATGGAAACCTAGAGTCATTCATTACAAAATGACATTCGATCAAAAATCAGTTGAAGATTAGATCAAGGTTTTTATTCCAGGACATGTCATATTTCTTTAAACGCAGATGAAAGCAAGCGGACATCTTTTACCATTGGCCGAAAAAGAAAACAAAGTTCTCAAAGTGCTCAGGTGTGCGACTCCCATCAGAGCACGTCCTCTGAAAACCATCAGCCTGTTAGTGTTGGTGAGGAAAATGTGATACCGATGAGAAAGAAGAGGAGGGTGGATAGTCTGGAGAAGCTGCCGTCTCTTCACTGGTACTGGAGCGACAGCTCAGGCCAAGATACCACTGCGACATATGAGAGACACACTGAGGGTAAATCATATGACCATTTCAAAACGCGTAGGCTAACTGTTTTCTGTTTACTAGAGCCCTGCACATCATAATGTTCAGGTATTTATCAGTGTCCATCAATGGGAATTTTCTGTTCCATAGGATGAAGTGGGCATGTCAAGAAAGATCAGACTTTTTTTTTCCCAGGACATGTCTTATATATTAACAGATGAAACATTGAAGAACATTTTTATTTTGTAAAATTCATAATATATGACTATGCAGTGTTGAATTATTATTTGTTCGATATTCCCTGCTTTAGATCAAAATTCTCTACAGGACAGTGCCTGTGCTCTAGAGGATCCTCAGGAACCTCTATCCAGTGGTCTGGAGGTCCTCCCTCCTGAAGATCAGCATGTTGAAACCCTTCCAGTCAGTCCAGCGCCAGGTCTCAACAACAACAGAGTGGACGTGACAACTGAGGGTGACTTTATGGCCATAACCTCAAACATTACACTCACTTCTCTCCAAGCAACTAAAACGATTCATCTTTTAACAGACAACTTTTTGAGCCGGTATGAAATCGGCAGGATGCTTGGTGAGGGAGGATACGGCTCTGTTTTTGAGGGAAAACGCTTGGAGGATGGCCTTGAGGTTTTGTCATTTCCTTACAATATTTAGCTAACAAAGAGTTTTGTCTCGCTACATCCATTTGAAGTCCTTTTAGTGTATATTTCTTCACTATTTATTACACTTGACATTTCTTTGGGCTGATCAGGTAGCAGTGAAGATTGCCAGAAAGCCGAAGAACACGAAATACCTCTACATTGTAAGTAGGCTAAGTTACACTGACTACACCGTTTTCCCACGGTCTTCAAATTAAAATGTGTAGACATAATGATAACACCTTCATATAACTGATCTTTCTTCCAGCCTGGTCATCCCGCACCTCTCCCGTTAGAGATTGCCTTGTTAGTCCTTGTCAATAATGGCCCCAAAGTTCCAGAGATCATCGAGCTGCTGGACTGGCAGGACCAACCTGACCAATACATCATGGTCCTGGAGCGTCCCTCACCCTGCAAAGATCTGTGGGACTTTTACGATGGCACCCTCGATGAGGACACGGCGCGATTTATCATGGCGCAGACAACAATGGCTGCTCACATGTGCTGTCGCCGTGGCGTTTTTCATCGGGATATTAAGTTGGAGAACCTGTTGATAAACACAGAAACACTTGAGGTCAAACTGATTGACTTTGGCTGTGGGGATCTCCTGCTGGAATCTGGATATGGAAAATTCTGTGGTATGTATCAGGAATCAGACCCGTAGTTTGGGACTTAAGTTCTAGTGACAAGTTAAATTGGTATCATATAAACCATATCTCAGCATTGTTTAAAATGAAACGACACCAGTCATTGGTGTTTCAAGCTTCAGACAAATCTCTTTCCTACAGGCACTCTAGAGTACTGCCCACCTGAGTACAGTGAAGAGGGAAAGTATCACGGGGAACCAGCTACTGTGTGGTCTCTAGGAGTGCTCTTATTCCTGTTGGTGTGTGGACGCCACCCAGAACCCAGAGACAGACGGATGATTGATGACCACACCTGGTCTATGCCTGGCTTGTCAAACGGTAAGATACCATACATCACAACAAAGAAGACCAAAATCGTACAAAACAAAGAAACGAGGAAAAGTAACACCTGAGCCAAGTGGCTTTATAAAAGAAAGATAATGGGTCTCTAGCTCCCGAGCTTGTGAATCAGTATATCGTGTAGACGAATTCGGGCACTGGTAAGGACAGTAAGGGACGCTGGCTCATTACACATTGGGACACTGATGTGGCGACGTGACAACGTCCTCATTGTACAACATCATTACTGATAGCAGAGCTGCTATCTTTCTGACATTACTAAGTACATAATGATAAATACTTTGCTTGTTGTATATACGTGCAACATTTCAGCCATAAATAAATGATAAATGTTAGCTAGATGTGTGTTTATGCTGAAATATAATAAAATAATGGTTTCTATTTTCTATAAAATATATATTGCGTGTCATTATCGGTCGTTGTGTGTAGTGAGTGGGCTGACGTGATTTAAGTTTCACGCTTCAGAAGTTCCGTTAAGGGAACATAGTGGGCATCGATGGACCCTGTTTTTTTGCGCGGTGCATTGTGGGACTTTTTAGGGAGCGAACGTTTCAGTGCACTGGAAGGATTCTGCGATTGAGACAGCCCTTAAAATGGCCGACTCCCTGAACTAGAGCTGATTGAGACCCACCCAATGTGGATAAAACAGGAATTTCTCCTGATTTTCTGACCACAGAATCGAATACTCGAATCTTACACCTTAATACAAAGATAGCAGGTGTAAAGTTTACGGGAATAATCTGAATCTCTTCCATCGTTCTGCACAGAATGCTGCCACCTGATTCGATCCCTCCTGCAGGAAAGCCCAGGACAACGGATTGATTTGAGGGAAATTCTTCAACATGAATGGTTTAAGGTACTGAGCCTAAGATCAGCTACAAATGATTTTGAAGATATATTCACTTTTCATTTAAAAGATTCTTATTGTAATGTATGTAGACTGTAACCTTGTTGTTGTTTTTTTTCAGGAGACAGAATAAGACATGAAGAAGAATGTCAGAGCTGCATGTCATATGTTTCATAAGTTTTATTTTTATTAAACTTTTGTACTTTTGACTGAATGTCTGTTTGCTATTGTACAAACTTCTTATTCTTGTATAATGGCTGTTATTGTTCATGAAATATTATTGTTCAATAAATAATATTTTATATAAATAATATTGGCGTACCTGGTCTTGAGAAACGGTCTGCGTGTTAGTGTTGGGGATTTTTCAGTGGCTTAATATCTCTGTAATAGCTCTACATTCTACAGTTCCCAATGCGCTTCTCCTTTCCCAACCAATTCCATTTTGGCTTTTATTGATGAAATAAATGGATGGATGACCAGTAATTTGTGTTGTTATGTATGTTATCTTTCTCTCTGTTCTACACTATATTGCCAAAAGTATTGGGACACCCCTCCAAATTCTGGCGAGGCCAGAAACGTTCAGATGAATGGGTTGGTAGGGTCATAAAACAGGGTTGGTAAATCATATTGAGTATGAAAACAGTGAGCCAAAAATTAGAAATAAACGCAGTACAGTTTCAAGTTCCAAGTTACAATAGAGCAAATAAGAAATAACCTAAGAAACAGTTCTTTATTTAACCTAATATTGTAAACAAGCAGCGATCTATCTCCAATCAGCATGCGATATAGTGACACTTCATTCACGACAGAGGCGGGCGGAGTTATGTGATTTGACTGACAGTTTGAAGAGCCAATGGAGTTATGAGGTTTAGTCACAAGCTCTTTTTAATACTTTTCATTGGTTAAATAATTCAAAACCCACAGAGAGATATACGGTAAAGGGTGACCAATAGTAATGATTTATGAAAAAAAGACCAAATTTGGAGACGTTTCTGCAAGACAGTGGTAATATGTTTAAAACGTTTAACGTTTTTTTGGGACCCTGATGGTGTCTTGTTAAGAATTTTTGATGTTGCCGAGGTCAACTAATGTCCCATGGGGTTAATTTGGCAGCCATCTTGAAAGTGATGTCATTGCGAAAAACTTAGATTTTCATAACTCCTGATCCACACAACGTACAAAGGCAAATTAACCATCCTTTTCATGGATCAATGATCATCATTGTTGTCCATCTCATCATCAAACTCCAACTCATCATCACTGACAACACCAGCAGCAAACAGGTCGATGAGAGATGGGGGCAAAAAATGGTCCACAAGACCAGACAGACTCCAAAATGACTGTCTCTTTTCCCACCGGAGATCGGCTCAGATCGGCTCAGCTGCCTACTTGTAACAGGCTACTATAGTTCACCCGCTGGATGTGGGGGATGACTGAGTCTTGGCAGGGGGTAGGCAAGCAAAATCGACTCGACTTAATGCTGAGGGTCTCGTCTTCTCCCACAATCTCCTTGAGCATCTTGCTCCTGACCTGGTTGACTGATGGTCTCAAAGCTCCCCTTGCCTTCGAAGGCTCTGGTACAGTCCTCCACCACTAAATACATAGTAACCAAGCAGGATGCTGCAGGACGGCTGCCCAAGAGAGGTGGCCAGCTACGTGACATTGACCAGCTGACGGTGCCTGCCCATGCTAGTGTCAAAGTAGATGATGAGGTTGATGGCGTCAGCGGGATGTAGGAGGATGAAGAAGATGTCGGTTTCTGGGGTCCTCACTTCTGCCAATTTGAAGTCCAGCTTGACGGCATGATGCAGGTAGACCAGATCCCGGCTGTCTGTATCCTCCCGGTCTGACTGGAGGGCATGGATCCCAATGACTTCCACCTGAAATTGCAGAAGACACCCCAATGTATGGTAGCTTATATTCTTAGCAAACAATCTGCTAACACAAGACCTCACTGGCGTTTCCTAGCTATGGATCAATCAACTTACTTCTCCATCTGATGAAGAGCAACCTGGCCTTTCAGTTGCTCGTCTAGTCACAGGTACGGGAGTAGGCGCTTGATCTTAATGAGCTGATGTGCTACTCCTTCTCACCTGTCCCTCACTTCCTGTACCAACAAATCCACCATGCTGCCCTTCCTCTTGGATGTACTCTATCCCAAGGATGCCATCCTCATCCAAGATGGGAACGCCCTCTTTCATGCCCTCACAAACCTACCTCCTACATTCGGAGCAATTTGCCTGCAGGTCCTGGATCAGATGGTGGCCAAGAAGCACTTCATCTTCTCCACTGACTCCTACCAGCCTGACTCCATCAAGACGCAGGAGAGGCTGAGGCACGGCTTTTCTGAGAGGTTTAGCCTGCAGGGTACAGCTACCAGGAAACCCCAGGACTTTAAGCTCTTTCTGGGTAATGAGGAGAACAAGTGGCAGTTCTCTCAATTGATACTCAAAGTCTGGGGGAGTAAGGAGGCAGTATCCCGGCTTCCGAAGTGCGAGACAGCTGCTCTCATTGTGGAGGGAACAGCTCATCAGCTAATTGATAATTAATCAGATGGAGAAGTAAGTTGATTGATCCATACCTAGGAAACATCAGTGAGGTTTTGTGTTAGCAGATTGTTTGCTAAGAATATAAGCTACCATACATTGGGGTGTCTTCTGCAATTTCAGATGGAAGTCATTGAGATCCATGCCCTCCAGTCAGACCATGAGGATACAGTCAGCCGGGTTCTGGTCTACATGCATCGTGCCATCAAGTTGGACTTCAAGTTGGCAGAAGTGATGACCCCAGACACTGAAATCATCTTCATCCTCCTACATCACGCTGACGCCATCCAGGGGCGGACTGGCCATCTGGCGTACCGGGCGTTTTCCCGGTGGGCCGCTGGACAATGTGGGCCGTCCCGTTGCTACGTAAATATATATGAAGAATAAATTATAGTAAAACTATGTAGCCTATATCCTTCCGTCAGCCCAGACGAATGGCCAGCGCAGCCCACTTGAGGCAAAACTCTAATCTATAGCGTGCTCAGTCCCAGTGTCTCAGTGGTGTAAAAGCAGGGCTTAAAAACGGAAAAAAATATCAATCGGTTCACTCCGAGCAGAATCGATATTATAGCGTTTCCGTTTTTGCGTTCCTCAATAAACATTACTGTTCCGAAAGCGGTTTGATTTGAAAAAATACCGGTTAATAACGTTATTTTAATTTAGCCTACACTTTAGACAAATATGTATAGATAGACTTATTTTCACTCAATAATAATATAACGCATGGTAATTAAACTTGAATATTTATTTCATAACATTTTTAAAACCACAACAGAAATACATGCATTAATTACAAAGCATAAACAGTGGACCTGTTTTGGAGCGTTAGACAATCGAAAGTGGCCCTCTTATGCCTAATTCTTTTCAGAAGAGTGATAACATTCTTTGTAACGTTACATAACTTTTTTTCAACACGACTTGTTTTAAAATATGTATGAATAATGAATAAATAAACAGGATAACCATTAATGCACCGTCAACTGCTAATTTCAAAGCAAACACTGCGCAACACGTCTTTGCATCACATAATCAAATTCAGTCAGCTAATAAAGCTTGATCATTTAATGCAATATAACTACCCTTTATTAAATTTCGTTCGTTTCCGGTTTTCGTTTTCGTTCCTTGAACCGGTTCGGAGCCCTGCGTAAAAGCACTCGTCAATGTCAAAATGTTTGCGATATCCAATCAAATTGAAGGAGGCGGGATTTACTGTGCACAGCAGCCGAGCAGCGCGGGCGGCACTTGAATGCGAGCCAAGTAAGAGCTGAATATGAGTCAATGGGCTACAGCAATATTTCCCGACTGTTAACGATTTTAAAAATGTTAAACGACGGACATTAATTTCCAGGGATGTAAACTACTGCTGACCTTTTAGAATTAATCAGATTGTAGGCTAATGCTTTTTACGTTATTCGTCACAGAATGCACAAAGAAACATTAGCGTAGGTGTTGCAGTTTTCAGCATAGGCTATCAGAGGGAATGTTTGTCTTTCTGTTTCCAGGCTTTCTTCAGTAATTTCACAATCATTTTCAAATTATTCATAATACTCAAAATATATTTCTGAAACGTAGGCTTAGCCTACACATAGGCTTCATCATGCTCAAACTTACTTTCATATTCAGGTAGCCTATGGAAAGTGTCATTTATGAAAATATATATATAATTTGCTAGTTAGTTCACATGCATTATTTTACACACTGGTTATCAAAAGTTTGAAATAATTAAGACTTTTTGAAAAGTTTTTAAAAATATTGGCTAAATTGATTTGATCAAAAATACAGTAAAACCACAAATATTAAGAAATATTAATACAATTTTCAATAGGCCTAGTTGTTTTCTGAGACTGTATTGTAAAATGTAATTTATTTCTGTAAAAGCTGACTTTTCAGCATCATTACTTCAGTAAGTGTCACATGATCCTTCAGAAATCATTTTAATATGCTGTATTTTTTCATATAATTTTTAAACTCTTTTCCACTATTTGGTTCTATTCCATAAAATTACAGATGTCTAGATACTATAACCACTAGAAAGGCACCCTAAAACAGTCCACATTCTGCACTACATCCTAAGTCTTCTAGACCATAGCATTGTGTATGATCTGATTTTATGGTAGGTATTGAACTTAATGATATTAAACTACAGTGTATGGAAAAGAGAAATCAAAATTTGTATAAAAAAAAAAAAACGATTTGCCATGTGCAGGAAAGACAAATTATAACCTGAAGAAGTATGCCAGTCATTCAGTATGATAAGCATTTCAATAGAACAATTAACATAATTCAAATTTTAGTTTAAATAGCTTCGGTGTTTAAAATTGCCCTGTGTATAATGAGCTGGTGGGTTTATGGTGAGGTGTGTTGCAGACCGGGTGTGATGGGCCGCTTTGTGCCAGAAAGTCCAGGGCCACTTTTTTGCCCCAGTCCACCCCTGACGCCATCAACCTCATAATCTACTTTGAAACTGGCATGGGCAGGCACCGTCAGCTGGTCAATGTCACGGAGCCACCTCTCTTGGGCAGCCATCCTGCAGCATCCTGCTTGGCTACTATGTATTTAGTGGTGGAGGAGTACAGAGCCTTCAAAGGCAAGGGGAGCTGGAGGTCTTCACGTGCGTGATGTACAGTCAAGCATGTGAGACATCAGTCAACCAGGTCAGGCGCAAGATGCTCAAGAAGATTGTGGGAGAAGACGAGACCCTCAGCATTAAAGGGATAGTTCACACACAAATTTAAATTACCCCATGATTTACTCCCTCAAGCCATCCTAGGTGGAATACAATCAGAGTTATATTAAAAAATGTCCTGGCTCTTATAATGGGAGTGAATGGCAGCCCAAAAACCTGAAGCCCAAAAAGTGCATCGATCCATTATAAAAGTAATCCATATGGCTCCGAGGGATTGATAAAGGCCTTCTGAAGCGAATCGATGGGTGTTTGTAAGAAAAATATCTATATTTAACACGTTAAAGTAAAATATCTAGCATTATTTAATATATCTTTTAGGAAAATTACCAACTATGTTTTGGGTGGGCCCTGACCTCAACCCGATAGAACTCCTTTGGGATGAATTCGAGCGGAGACTGTGAGCCAGACCTTCCAACATCAGTGCCTGACCTCACAAATGATCTTCTAGAAGAATGGTCAAAAATTCCCATAAACACACTCCTAAACCTTGTGGAAAGCCTTCCCAGAAAAGTTGAAGCTGTTATAGCTGCAAAGGGTGGGCAAACTCCATATGAAACCCTACCGATTAAGAATGGGATGTCATTCAATTTTATGTGCATGTAAAGGCAGGCATCCCAAAACTTTTGGGAATAAAGTGTATTTCTATTAATGCCTGTCTTTATACCTGCTGTCATGTTTACTGGACTATAGATTTTAAAGCGACTTTGAATTTGTAGTGTTGGGATAACAGCTTAGGACCCAGGACCAGTAGTGAAGAATGAAGACCAAGAGTCAGGAGGGCAATTAATTAAAGATAAATTTACTGAAGAATAGTTTGCAGTTTCATCAGCAGAAGCCAGCTTCAAGTCTCACAAGGAGTTCGTAGGCCGCGCTCCCTCTACCAGCCTACCCGCCTCCGCCTATCGTACATACAATTTCTCAACAGTTATACTGTTTTCAAGGTCTATCCACGTCATTACTGCCATGTGTATTATTCTGATTGGCTCAGAGAAAATGGACAGTCTTGGTAAATTTCCAGACATTGTCAGTTAATCAGATTCACGAGTACAGATATCACTTGTTGACGCTTTCACCCCGGAATTAGGCACGTAATGACCTTCCAGATTCTGGAGCAGGCGCCAGCTTGTCCAGAACAACAAGCCCCTCATCTTTTAGGATGCCCGTAATCCACCTCCAATACTGATCTGTAACACCGAATACTGCGCACATACACAGATACACAGTCTCTCCAAGGTTGGAGTTGGCGAGATCTGGTCCCAACCAGAGAAAGTTTTCCAAAACAAATTGATAAAATGTGCTTTTCTCTCAGTGAGAGATACAGACAATAGTACAGGCCATATTCATCTTGATTGTTTAGGGTTTCAGCAGAGCCATAGAAAGAGAGAGTCGCGACAACGGAAGTTCAAAACGCTTGATAGTCACGTGATTCATGTAGACCTCGAATAGTTCCAGGAAGTGCTTTGGCGGGATAGTCAAATTGATAGTCACAGTGACAGAACTGCGATTTTTGGTAATTAATAGTCAATAAATGCATTGATTTTCAATCATTTTATTACACATCGACATGTGTATGTAGCATGAGTATGTAGTTACAGCGATGTTGTTTTTAAAAGATAAATTTTTTTAATGATGAATAATCTACACAAGCAGGCTTTAATGTACAAGTTATTTTGATTAAGATGTGCTGATAATTTAAAATCTTACCGATTAAACGTCTTACCTTTTAAAAGTGCATCACAAACGGTCTGTTCTGCTGTAACTCTATGGCGCGGCTGCTACTTCCGGGAACTATTGATAGTCTCCACGAGTCGCCATTGCTGTAAAAAAACCGTTCCATTGGAGTCTATGGAGTTGTCGCGACTCTCTCTCTCTATGGCTCTGGGTTTCAGTAAAAGGAAATATAAAATTAAATGAAAGACAAATCCATATTTCATCTCTGGAAGCCGGGCTAAATGAACAATCACTGTTACTGCATTCCTGTCGAGTTAGAGGTGTGTGATGCCTCCAAAATCCAAACTCAACAGACCCTCAGTCACTACTCAGAGACCAAATACAAACTATAGAAAATATAAAGGAAGAAACAATTATAACTGGAGAGAATCATTGAAAATCATTATAATAATATAGAAAGATAAGTATTGATTAAGCCTTTGATTATAAATTGAATTAGGATATCTATATATTTAGATAATTATATTGAAGCAGCGGTAGAATCCAGAGGCTCTATATAAAATAAACGTATTATTATTATTATTAATTTAATTATCGAGAGACACACTTAATAAAGTTATCAAAGGAATCTTCATTCCTCAAATCGTTTGGAAGATATGAACATTTATATATTATATTTGTTTTAAGTCCAATTTGCCTGTATATTGTAGGGCAATATCTGGAGAACAGAAAAAAAGTACTAATGGGCACCAGGTCCATCTGAGTATAGCCTACATATCTGCAAGGCAGACAAGAACATGATTTCAACAGGGATTCTAATGGACTAGCCACTACAGAATGACAAGAGGTTAGGGATAAACGCATTACAGTGCTCCGCCGTTAGGGGGAGCCATAAGATTAAACAAATCTTTTCAGTCAGTGAAGGCTGTTCCTCTGCGCCTCTCAAGTCTTTGTTGTTGGATAGCAGTTTGTGATCACAGATGTATCATGCTCAGTGCTGCCTTAATATCTTGTCACATGCTAGACTTTGGGAACTATTATACAAAATGAATACATAGACTACATAAAAATTGCATAGGCCTATATAAAAAAAGTTACATAATAATTATTTCTAAAAAATTTAAACAGTATTGTCAGTATTTTAAATGTAGGCCTACTGTCATTTGAAAACTTAAATGTTGTGAAAATGTTTTGAGTTTATTGGATCCGTAGGACTGGTCGAAATTTGGTCAATATCCTCTAAATGTCCTCCTGATGTCCATCAGGTACCAAGTTTTAAGGTTCCTCTTTGTGAACGTCACTGTGGCCACACCCATACATTTCATTCTTAGAAATAACTTTTATTTTTCTTTTTGCTATGAGACTCTCTATGGCTGAACTATTTTATAGACCAAAATTAAATCTGAGTGTTTTGTTTGTCTTGACCTAGACATTCAGATAAATGTTTATACTCTTTCAAAATTATTGTCAAAAATGTAAATATCCTTATAGTGACACCTAGTGACATATGGATGTGAATGTTTGGGACCATTCAAGTTTTGGGTCTCTGCGATTGGTAACATTTTACAATAGCCTACGGTCTCATATGTTAACATTAGTAAATGCATTAACTATGAGCAATGAGCAACAACCTAGCCTATATATTAACAGCATTTATTCAACTTTGTTAATGTTACTTAATAGAAATGTTTGTTAACACAACTTTTGATCTTAAAAATGTATTATTAGTTAATATCGAAATTAACATTGCTGTTGAAGTATTGTTAATTGTTAGTTTATAACTAATGTTAACAAATGAAATATTACTATTGCAAGTGTTACCCTGCAATTTATGGTCTTTGAAACCCAGACAGATTTAGTGCAAAAAAGAAACATTTGGTTACATTTGGTACTTATAGCCTACCCCTAATAGTAAGAAAATTCGGAGTAATTTTGCTGAGGTTTATATGCAGTTTTTTATTTTTATTACATGCTATATTCATTAGGCTATATTACATTGCACGGGGCATCCGAGGGCATCAGGGATTTCTTTCAACATTGCATTATCGTATGATCAAACATGGAAATGTATTTATAGTTTCACGAAATCGGTGTTTTATTACAAAACTAATCTGTATAAATACAGGTGGTTAGTTTAACAGATTGCGGTTGTTTGCAACGGTCTAGCTCATCTTAAAATAAAGCAACAATAACACGGGGGGCTGTGGCGAGGGGCAGAGAGAAAAATAGACATGTTACAGTCACAATGTCAAAAGAGTTAGTTGCTCACATTTGTCCTGTGAGTGTCGGCGAGTGCTGCTGGTCCAGCGGTTCTTTAATCCTGTATGTAAATGACAGCCAATAGATGCTGTTGTTGAGTTGGGCTGGGATTAGCGGAGGCGAATGACTTTCAATTTTACTGGATTACAGAACAAAGAAAGGGGAAAGGGGACACACTCCTCTGTTAAAGAAAACAGAAAGAAAACGGGACATATTGATCAAATAAATCACGTCGATTGTATTTCAACAGACTACAAACCATTCGAGATTATGACATTTAACAAAGTCGCTATTGCCTTTCTTTAGATGGGAATTCAGCTCTCACTGTTGGATTAAACGGAGAATAAACCTATCCGGGATTGGCAGCAAAAGGTAATTAAACACGGGGAAATTGGCACGGATTAAAGATAATTCGGTGTATGTATATATGAAAAAACATTTACGAGTGTCGTTCTTGAGCACGTGACTTTTTATGGATGTTGAAAAAGTGAAATTACAGATTATAATTTAGGGGGAGGAGGATGGCTAAGAGTGTTAGCACACTGGCTATCATGCTAACGCTCTGCACGCGAATGCATATGACACTCAACGCGATGTTTTATACTCTTTTATGAAAGTAACACGTTTTATAATACGCCGTAGATAAGATGAAACCCTTTTGCGTTCCGCTTTTTGTTTTAACAGTAGCCGCAATACCCCTGTTTTGTTTGTCTTGTAAAAATGGCAACACAATTTGAGTGCTAGCAAGTTGATGAAATAGAGCAATTGCATTGTTGGCAGGGTGATGCATTACAGTCAATCGTGTTTATTTCGTAATGTCTGAAGAAAATCTTGTGGTCACGGACGCGTTTTTTTGACCTGAGAAGGTCATGTTTACAATGTCAAATCCACATATCTTTGCTGCTAATCTGTGTCTACTATGAAGGCTGCTTTAGTGGATTATGCATAACTGAATGTGCCCCAGTAAATTTGTTGCTGAGTAATAATATCACATGTCTCTAAACTTGCTCAGTTTTCCTCGAAGGACTTCTCGACTGTCAGATCCATTCATGAAGACAATCCGAGAGTATGATTTATGTCATACTGTCCCACTATGAGTCTCTAACTGAAACATGAACTATCCCAGAATGACTTGCTGTCGGATTGGGCCTCATTGTCAAACACTGTA
The DNA here is from genome assembly GCF_949357685.1 of Gobio gobio. Taxonomy (NCBI): domain Eukaryota; kingdom Metazoa; phylum Chordata; class Actinopteri; order Cypriniformes; family Gobionidae; genus Gobio; species Gobio gobio. The sequence goes on along the minus strand of NC_137100.1, from coordinate 12,582,461 downwards.
TATTTATAGCATTGATAGCTGTCCGTGTTTCTCTGTGGTTTTCCTCTTCCAGGTTTTATTTCTGACACCACAACAGTTTAGTGTACACTACTTAATGAATGTTATCAATATTGCCATAAAGTGCATACGGAAAATTACTGTTAAGAAGCAGGCTGAATAAGAAATTTTACAATATTGTAAATTCATAAACAACAGGAGAAGTTAGCTTGAACTGTATGGAACAAACACTGGGCTAATTATCCATTTTCACAAAGAATTAAAGGGATAGTTCACCTGAAAATCCTGTTATTAAACTAAGACTTTCGTTCATCTTCAGAACACAAATGAAGATCTTTTTGATAAAATATGAGAGCTTTTTGTCCCTCTGTTGACAGCTACGCAACTACCACTTTGACGCTCCAAAAGTTCATAAAGAGAATTGAGCGGTTTAGTCCAAATTTTCTGAAGAGATTCAATCGCTTTATATGATGAACAGACTGAATTTAGGATCGAAAAATTGATAATTAGCCCAGTTTTTGTTCCAATCCATACAGTTCAATCTAACTTCTCCTGTTGTTTATACATTTATGAAAAAGTCTTATTCAGCCTGCTTCTCAATAGTAATTTTCCTTATGCATTTCATGGCAATATTTATAACATTCAATATTTGATCCATTTTGTTTAGAAGCCACCAGACCTGTGACTCACCAGAACTACTGAATCAGACCATATTTTATGTTCATAGTACTGTGGTATTATTTGAATTAACTTGTAATTGCATATGAATATGGCAAACATTCAGTACCATGGTTTATATATAAATATCATGATTTCAGTACTTTTTGTAAGGTCTACTATGACATTGGCTGGTTGATTCACAACTCAATATCGAAATGAACGCATTCTGATAAAATAGATGTTAAGACCAATGTTTTCTTTCTAATACAAAATATACATGATTATGTGGTTAGTTGCATTTTATTATTTGCTAGTGTTGTTTAACTTCACTGCAATCAGACCTGCAAATAACTAGTTGAGAACTACTGAATCAGAGAATAATGACCATATTTGATGGACATAGTAGCATGGTATTTTTTGAGTAAACTTGTAGTAGCATATTAATTTAATGGTATAGTATATGAATAGGGCATTCATTCTGTACCATGGTATCAAAGTATCATTATTTCAGTACTTTTTTAAGATAAATTGGTTTAAACATTGACATTGCTTTAAAAAACGTTAGCTCTTAATATTGAAATGGTCACATGTTGTTCAAACAGGCCTTTCAATCCACAATTTCCCATTTGTGAGTTGGGAATTACATAGCTAACTGATCTGTTTTAACAGTAATGCATTTTTGATCTGTACACAAAGTAAGCGTGGAGCGCAGATCAGTCTTTTCCAAAGCGGATCAGAGTCAGGACAGTATCTTCCCATGCAGGCCGCAGTCCTTTGTGTTTGCTCGATGCAACATGTTTGTGTGGCCTTGGGGAAAATGTCCAGGGTGAAAGGAGTTAGGACCAATTAAAAGTCAATTATCAGCCCTTGAGCTGAACGATTTAGATACAGTTGTGTTTCTGAAGGGATCTGTGAGCAGAATCTGTATAAAGGCTATTAGCAGAAGTATTGTGTATCAATGGCTGAACCACAAGCCTCTTAGGGCAAAACCGCTCATAAAACCCACGTTACCCTTTCTTGAGATGCCGGTAATATCTTTAAGCACCATACAGGCAGTAATTCAAGAAGTAAAGGAGCGGCTACATTATGCTTCCCCCTGAGCTGAGGATTCCAGATAGCGTGAACGAAGAAAAAGAGAAAAAAAAAACGTATTTTGGCAGGGCGGACTCCTAACAAGCAGGAAGTCATTAATCTGAGCATTTAAGCATGTCAGTCCAGATCCTACTTTTCCTGCAATTTCTTTTAGGAGTGTCACCAGTTTTTTTTTTTTTTCACTTTATGAAAATATATTTGTTATAGTTAACTCGTGTCTTTTGACTACTGCAAAAGAAAGCTTAGTGTAGAGAACAAAACAAGTCATTTATACATGAAGCTTAAGGTGTCAGATGAATAGTTTTCCCTGCAGATAGGATAAGCCTGTTCAATGAGGAATGTTTCACCAATCTCTTTTTCTTCAAAGCGTTTAGTTAAACTTAAAAGTGTCAAGATGAAGCTATTAAATGACCTTAACCCTTTTATTACAAGATTATTTGTTAAGGCAATCATAGTTATTAATATACGAGACTCAATATTTTAGGGGCAGTTTGTAATATTTAGGAGGATCTATTGACAGAAATGTTGATTATGTTGGCAGAAGTTAGCTTATTTTCAGGCGCTGCGTTATATCATTGCGCCGCTGCACCCATGATACGGCAGCAAAGTTCCTTGATTATTACGCAGGAATGAGAGTATAGTTCATATCGGCCTATGAAAAAACGTTTCATTTTCCGTCTGTCTTAGTACACGATGTAACTACAGAAGAGTCAAGTTTTAAATAGGAAAAATATCTCTCTTTGGTAATTTTTTTTGAGCGAGATGCAAACGGTCTAATCAGATTCAATGATCTATGCTAAGCTATGCTAAAAGTGCTACCACCAGACCCGGAGATCGGCTGAATGGATTCGAAAACGGTAAAAGTCAACTGTTTAACTCTAGGGGAGTTGGAAAATGAGCCTATTTTCAAAAAATAGTGGAATAAAACATTGACAGCTTATCAGAATTCATCCTAATTTAATGAGCTTGCACATTTAAAGCGCTAGACGACATAGGGCTGGGCCAATAAACGATATCATATCAAATCGCGATAAAATTAATGTCGATAACGATGATAAACTCTGGACATTTTTACTAGATATGAATTAATGTAACAACCAAACACACAGCAGAAATAAACAACAGGCAGTCAGCGTGCAGCTTTTAGGCCGCCTGTCCACCAAAGCATTTTTATCCGGCTGAAAACTCTAGGCGCTCTGCTCAAAATGTCTAGCTGTGGGCGCTTGAGAGCGTTTTGGCAGCGCAGGGTTTTTTTCAGTTGAGACTCTTTTACTTGTTATGATACGGAAGTGTTACTAGTATCACATTTCACAGATAGTTTGTTTCTGTATTGATTCTATATAAAACTGCCGATACAATATAAAGTATTTGCTCTGGCTCTTGTTTTAAATTATTTTGTTCTGTTATTATGCTGCTTGTTTTCAGCTGTTGACGTTGTACACGCAGAATGTGGCAGTTGGTCGGTGTTGTATTTGTCCCGCCCCTCCTCAACTCTGTGATTGGACAACTGGGTGAAAAGTGACAGTGATGAGCGCTGCGTTTTACTCAAAGTTGAACATTCTTCAACCGAGCGTTCAGCACTTGAGCGTAAAATACTCGCTCAGCGCCTCGTTACGCTCATGCCATTCTAAAAATGCGGAGCTCCCATTGAAAACAATTGCCATCCATGTGAAAAAACACTTTGGTGGACACACGGCCTTAGCTTGGAAGTGGCAACGAACGTTAAATCTAGAGTGAAACTAACCTTGCGTTATCAACAAAAGATGACGAAATTGTCGATAAAGACCATTCTTCACACAGACCATTTATCCACTTGGGTCAAAGTCCAAACGGCAGCAAGCTCACTAGAGTAGATCGGTTTACTCTGATCGGTCTCGGTCACGCGTCCACTAAACAACGCTGTGAGATCCAGTGAGAAGCGCGTGAATTCAGCCATAAACACAAATGTCTCTGTAATTTAAACTACTTTAAAGCCAGACAAAACAGCGCTGACAAACACTAGAAACACTGTGCGCAATGATGCAGTCAGAAGGATTTTCGATCTGCAAATCTTCATAATTTACCGTAGATTTATTGCTATAACACTAACTGCACTATGGTACTGTGGTACTGTGTTTTTGTTAATGAACATAAATTTACAAATGCATCCTCCTAACTCAAGCTACTACTACTGTCAACTCACTGTCAAAATGTGAATTTCTAAAACAAACCATGAAATATTATTAATATTGCAGCCTGCATTGTAAACTGTGCCGAAGATATGACTAGAAACAATATCACCCGCTAACACATGCAGAAACTAAGACATTATTTTTTCTATTAAGATATTTATTTTGCTAAGGAAAAATGACTGGAAAAGAATTCAAAAACGGGAAGTGTTTGTCATGTTCTGACAATAAAGAGTATCTTAAAACCACAATTAACAGTCTGGTTTCTACAACTTTCACTTAAATTTGAAAGAAAGAAATATTTGACATTTATCGTGATAATTATTGATATCGACAGATAATATTTTGGCCATACCGCCCAGCCCTAAGACGACATAACTGCAGTGCGCTCTTAGAATAAACAGAATACATTGTTTGCTGGTGTGGGCGCTAATATAGTCCTTACAGTTATTATCATTGGTGTGAACGGGCCTTTAGATTTGGTCGTTTGAATAAATCGGAAAGTGAACTAGAGATAACAAGGTGATGGTGTTGTTGTTCCAGTGTTGTACGTAATATTACACTCAGGCAGAGCATCCGGCTTTGCCTTGTAGCAGGATTTATAGGAGGTTTTCAGACGAGTAATAGTAGTACTGGGCTCTCTCTGTGCAGTCTGTGGTTTTGGCTTTGCCCGGAGGTTGGGATAATGGCTCCCAGTGTCTGGAGAGATTAAAGGCCAGAGCTGCATTGTTCACATGCCTCGAGATTAGTTTCCAAGGAAACGGATTGCGGTTGCCATGTGAACACAAGGCCCGGAATTAGGATTGCGTTATTTATTTATTTGTTTGTTTTACAGCTCACATTTGTCATCCCTGTTGTTTTTCGTCTTTAAACTGTCGTTTCATTTGCGCTCATTTTTAAACCCAGTCTCGTCCGTACTCAAGTTTACAGCATTGTAGTTCAGAGACGACATGGCTGAAATCGAGATTGGAGGCATCAGGGGGGCGGGCGTCTGTCGAGAGGGACGGGTAAAGTAGTTCACTTTAGAGGTCTCATGCTTCCAGGCCCTGTCTTGCTTCCAAGGAGAACAAATTAAGGATGAAGGGTTTTAAGGCAATAATCTGAGCTAGCTTTAATTGGTTGACAAAGGCTTATAGTAATTAGCTACTTTCACATGTGTGTGACGGATTTTGGTGTATTAGCACAGGAGAGGGTATTACTATCACTTTGCAAAGCTTCTTACAGGTTTTTCCATCCTTCGATACGTTTTGTACAGCCGAAAATATTTTAAAAAGTTAATGGGGGACTTGCAACCTTTATTCATTTTTAGTATATTTAAAAATAAATGGTTTGTTTTTGCACATAATTATAACACTAATTACCATTAGTTGTTATTGTTGTCCTCTCACGTCTGTGGCTGACCGTAATCAGGGTAGACGGCACATCAGAGTTTTAACTATTCACTATAATGAGTCAAAATCTGCTAAGGAGTAATTAAATGTAACAAATCATGTAAAAATGTATCATCCTTTATTGGAAAATTAAACATTTTATCAAGCTTTGATAATTGCCTGAATCTTTAAACAACTGAGAATTAATGATCAAATTATATTTTATACAAATCTGTCAACACACCTGTCAAGTTTATAATTTTACATCAGCATATGAGAGTCAAATTGGATGACTTCAGTGATGCATCTCAAGATCACTCATTTAACAGTTCATCTATTGCCAAAATTATGTAAAAAATAGAACGCATAGAAAATCAGTCAGAATGAGTAGTTTGTGCATAAAAATGTCTGTCAAAACCAAGCGGCAACCTCCCGCAGTTTCTCTTGAAGCCAATACGGAAGTGACTTAAACTGCAATTCATCAACTGGCCACTATAGACAGGTTCCAGAAGGGAGCAGAATCTCATTGAGCCCCATGTTAAAATGCCCAACTTTACAGCAGAAAAAAACATTTTTACAGTCTGGTACAAATTGTGGTTTTGGTCTATACGGCTAATTTTGCCCTTCATGACAACTGTGAATGGGGGTGAATTTTTTTTATAATTCATTTGTTGACATTATATAAAGGCTTAAAGATCTGCATAATTAAGGGTGTGGCCACTTTGAGTGACATGTGGATAGCCATTTATCGGCTGTCTGTTAGTCATCGCATCGCCTCAGCTCCACCCACGTCCCGCCTCTTTGCCCATTTTCTATTATCCGGGAGTGACGCGCGATGACACGCTGCCAAGATGGCCAACGGCCAGCTCGTCCCTACTTTACTCTTCAAAACTGCTCTTCAGAATCCTATGGGTGACATCATGGACACTACATCCATATTTTTTTACAGTCTATGGTCAAAACCAACACATATCGAACGATGTTCACTAACCTGGTGAAGTTTATTCTCTTTAGCATGCAGTGTGAATTATTTCCCTTATTTCCCTCACCAATTCAATTTCAGTGAGTGAAGAACAAATTTATGCTTTGCTCACATGCGTTATGTATTATGCACGTTATCGTCTCTGACAGACAGCATGTTGAAGCAGCTCAGGCCGCCTTTTTCTCCCTCATTTTGGAAAGCGATGGCACCTGCAAAAACATCCGGTGGTGTGAGTTTTCCAGGAAATGCGTGAACTCGTTGGACCTCTGCTTCTTGTAAATACTACTGTGTATTGTATTGTGTAAGACTGGTCCGAATACCATTTTTTTGAGCTTCGAAGCTTCTGTAGTAATCAACACTGAACATTCAAAGCTTCGGAGGGAAGGAGCTGAACATATTCTTCTCTCTAATAAAGGCAGGAATCTCGAATTATATGGACATCCCAGTAACAAGCTCCTATATTTCACAGTAGATTCATTTAAATTGATAATAACGGGTAATATTAAGCTTGCTGCTGTAGGTTCAGGCATAACACTGCTTACATCACTTGCCCAATGTGGCACCGCCCCCCACCGTCGTTTTGATATTTTATAGTAGTAAAAATAATTTAGTTCAGTTAGAGAACAGATTAACTACAATAAAAACTGAGCGTGCAGCGTGAGCCGAACGAGAGTGGCAGCACAGACTAGCAGCAGGAGTTCGATTTCGATTTGATTTCAACAACGCGAAATGTAAAAGCGCCTATTTAAGGGAGTTTGTCATTATACTGTTTTGTGGTTGTGTTTTTTATTAAGAATAATAGGCTAATGAACCCACAATTCAATCAACCTGCCCCCGAATTGCCGCTAATTCTAAACCGAAAGTAAAATGCGCACGGCCGCACTGTCATTCATTCATGGCCACACAGTGCACAAGCACTGTAATGTGACGGTGAGGGAACATTTTCTCACCGTCACATTCCTGACGGGTAAAAAGGCTAATACATTTTGATTCTATTATTCTATTTTCCACAATGTCAAACAAACGCAGCTTAACCCAAAATGCAAGCTTAAGCATGGCTTCTACATTTAAACTCATGCAGTTGTGCGCTCTAGACAGAGAATCCTCAGTTGCAGGGAACACTCAGCCCGGGTTCACACTGCACGCGTTAGCAGGGCGTAAGCAGCGCATATTTTTTTCGGCGCCCATGTTAACAGATTAGAGCATTCACACCGCATGCAGAGGCGGTGCGGCAGTGCATAGCAGGAGCAGAGCCGAAGCAGCAGTGCCGCGATCGTTTCGGCACAGAGTCTATTTTTGCCGCGCTGCTCACGCTGAATTAAAGCCACAGTGGATTGTTCTTGATCAAAACTGACCTGATTAACATGGAAAATAACACATTTCACCATGAAATCATGTAGTGAAGTGTCCCGTGTGTTTCACGATCACCATATGACATCCAGCGCTGTGCAAAAATAAAATAAAATACACAAAAACACAACACTGCCAGAAGTTTTTGCCCAAACTTCAAAAGCCTGTTTAAATGATTAAAACTAGAAGCATATCTTCTCTTTAATGTTACATTTATCATGTGAACTACTTCTATACAACATGTTATATGCATGTGTGTATGAGACAGAGGGGAACACGGTCGCATTTGCAGCAGATATATGCTGCCCATCATAAATCAAAGCACGAGACAGACGGGTCAGAGGAGAAGACTGGAAATGTGACATAATGGACAATATTCGTCTGTATTTGCAATACACTAGCCGCGGTTCAGCTGCGCGACACAAACGCTGCCGGTGTGAATGCACGACGGGCGCGCGCGGCTCCCGCTCTCCATACGCACCGCTCCTGCCCTGCCAACGCACTGCTTGCTCGTGCGGTGTGAAGCCGGCGTAAGAAGCAGCAAATATATTTATTAAGTATTAAGAGGTTGGGTTCCTATTCAACTGTCCATCCTATTAAAAACGGCTGAGATATAAGATAATTGTAAAAAAAAATATATATATTTTGCCAGATTTTATAGTGTAAACATATTCAAGTGCGAATGAGAACCGTTTCGAGGGGGATGCCGGGTTTGCATGGAAAAAAAACAAACGAATATTTGAATCCCGAATTTCAAAATTGATTTAGAATATTCTGGTCCAGCCCTAGTATTGTGCACGTTATTTTTTGACAGACATCAATGTTGTGATATTGAAATGATGTGGATTTGAAAACAGATGGATGTAATAATGATTTATTTCTTAGCCAGCAAATAATCATTGAAGTGATTGATGTGCCCATGAGTGTGTCATGTCAATGTTTTTGGTTCTAATATTTCAACCAACAGCTAGCCTAAGTTTTTGACGGACGTGATAATGTGCGCAAGAGGTGAACTATGTTTGAATTTTGGGAAATTATAAAATGTGCTGGATACTTATACTTATTTTACAGAATTAAATGTATTTATTTTTATTAAATAAATTACATGTTACTCAGAGACTAACATGTTTGCTTTGTCACAAATTTTACATTCAGCTGTTGTAAATGTATTGACTTTTGTAGATCAAATTATTATTATTTTTTACCAGGAAAGAAGTGTTTTTTATGCACAATGTTGTTTTTATTGTCTCTTATAACAAAAATATTTAATTAATATTAAAATCACTTTTTAAAACTGTTGTTCCATCATCTCCCCTTTGCAGATTTTGACTCATGTTGTATGCATATACGGCACTATACAGAAGTCTAAATTCATATAAGAACTGTGGTAACTTCTCCAAGATGCTTGAAGAACTGCAATACTGTGAAAAAAAAAATCAATGCCAATGTTTTCCAAAACAATGCCATGGTAGATTTTATTTATTAATAAACTTCTATGAACTAAATCAAATTACTATTTGGTGTGACCACCCTTTGCCTTTCAAACCGCGCCAGTTCTTCTTGGTACACTTTTTACAATTTTTAAGGTAGTTAGCTGGTAGAATGGAGAAGTTGCCACAGTTCTTCTGTGTATTTAGACTTTTTAGACTTTTAGACATTTAGACTTTCTGTCTCTTCATGTAATAACAGACGGATTTGATGATGGTGAGATCAGATCTCTGCATGGGCCTCCCCATCTGTTGTAGGACCCCTTGTTTATATAATTAATTTTAATATATGACACAAAGCCAGAAAAGCAAATAATAACAACATATACATACAAATAAACAAACGAACAACAAATCCAATACATAGTACACATTATTCTTAAAAGAACCTAACAAGTTGCACCAAATCTGCATATTAAAATGATTACTACATGACTCATATGTTTGTGAATCAGACTACACTGAATGGTTAGCAAGAGATGCTTTATGTTATTTTGTAGATTGTACGTCTGTCACTTGCTTACGGCATCATTTTAGTTGTTCATTCTGTGTCTTTCCCTCAGAAGAATGGCACAGATACGGAAGCTGGGCTGTGATGGGATGAGGACCAACTCTCGGCCAGAGCTCAAAGTTCCCCAAGTGTCAGCAAGACAAGAGATCCTCACCAGCCTAGTGTCTGCTCTGGACTCTGTGGTAAGACTTTAAAGAAACTTACAGTGAGGAGGGTATTATGCTACATTTTTGTGGTGGATGACTTGAAACTAAATGTGTTTGCAGTGCACTGCCATGTCTAAACTGAACGCTGAGGTGGCCTGTGTCACTGTGCACGAGGACAGCGTGATCGCCGTGGGAACAGAGAAGGGACGAATCTTCCTAAACTCAAGAAAGGAAATACAGACAGACTTTCACAAGTTCTGCAGTGAGTCAACATGAAATCCAAATTTATCCTTTTTGCTTTCTTAATGCATGTTTATGCTATTCCAAAGAAAAAATTATTTGGTTTTCGTGGCAAATTGTCTCAGTAATCACAATGTAACCATTAGGGGTGTAATGGATTATATTTGATCTGTGATCTGTACGGACCAGGCCCTACAGTTCGGAATGCATGTGATTTGCGGATTCATTACAAAGTTGAGCTGTTATAGAATGAAAGTTTATCATATGTACAGGTTTTTTGCCTTGCCAGTTTACACATTCAAGCTATTTTAAACTATTCCAGCACAAGAAGAGGTAAAAGAGAACTCAATTCAGTACTCGTGCACACTGCCGCACATACACAGAAAGGTGCGTTTCAGATAGTGTGAACACCAAATTGATTCCTCTTTCACATCTCCTTGCGCTTGAACGAATGCACACACACACAAAATGATGTCAAAATACCTGTCTTGGCAAGTATTCTTAGAAATCGGATGTGTATCGTTATATTGGATCCTTGCATTAGCACTTAAAATGACAGCTGCCTAATATACGCTCCTGCCTGTGTATTAATGTTAATCAAACAACAAAACACAGATTTAACAAAGACTTATCTGTCTAATTTATACAGTGAACATTATTATGTTATTTTACATTTAATTATTACTTGTCATTTAATTATTTCTGTACCGGAATACTACTGTTAAGCCCTATTCGGATGGTAATTGTTTCTCGTGGGGTCGTAAGGTAGGGGCTAGTCTGTGATTTTATTGTCGTCTGAATCCAGAATGTCAGTTTTTCTCCCACCACCCGCGTAAAAATACGAATTACGAATGAGCAACTTTTTTTTGACAAACACCAAGGTCGTGTGGTAATTTAATAGCCGTCCGAATCCACATCTCTGAGTTTTCACTTCAAAATTCACTGTTTATATCCTTTTTGACCACAGGAATTGGAATGCATTTTAAAGATCTAGCCTACACTTTTTTTTTTACAAGCATTTACAAGAACAATATTTCTTGTAAATGTATTAACTTATTTCTGCTCATTTCCACATTTTTAAAATGACATCCATCATTTTGAGATTCAATACAAGACAAAAAAACATGCATATCTTTCTATTTTTTAAACTGGAGATTTTAATAATGTAATAATTAGGACATTATTTTTCTATTATTAAATAAAATATGAACTTATTCTTATTATACCAAGTATATAACGTTTTATTTACAGCAGACAAACATGCAACTGACCACGAGCAAGATGTTCCCAGGTTCGTAGGATCACAAAACTCACTCCTCCACCGTGAATAAATCGACATCCGAATGCACGAGTTTTATCACTGAGGTGGCATGCAAATTTATTTTTACGGACATCCACATGAAAACAATTACCGTCCGATTAGGCCTTTAGACGTACTTTATTTGTAACTTTATATTTTATTTATGTAGCCCTACTGACTGTTAACTTTCCTTTAATAAGGACTAATAAATGGAAAGCAAAGTTACATTTGACCCCCCCGCCAATATTAGTTTTTTTGCTGATCGAAAAGTGATCTGATGCGTGACTTAAAAACCGTAATATGATCCGAACCGTGAGTTTTGTGATCTGTTGCACCACTAGTAGCCATCCCCTCCACTCATCTGTCAAATAGAGACCACTTGTCACAATCCAGTCAAATTTAATGGATAAAATAAAGTCTTGCTCTACATTATTTCTCGTTGAATGTCCAGTTTTATTCAGTACAGTACTGTGCAAAAGTATTAGGCATGTTAGTATTTTCACAAAAAAAAGTAGTTGTAAGCCAGTTGCTGTAGTGTGTCAGTAGGAAATATCAGTTTACATTTCCATATATTCCAATTTTGCCATTAATTGTAATAAGTGAGATTTGAGTGAGTCTGACAACAGCCGGTATGATCTGATCTCACCATCATCGAGTCTGTTTGATTACATGTAGAAACAGGAAAAACTGGGACAGAAGAACTGTGGCAACGTCTCCAAGGCACTTGATGCTTTCAAAAATAATGTCATAAATAGATTTTTATCAATGATATTAACTAAATCAAATCAATATTTGGTGTGACCACCTATTGCGTTTAAAACAGCTTTTGTCCTAGGTACACTTGCACATAGTTTTTCAGGTAGCTTTGCAGATTTCTTCAAGCATCTTAGAGACGTTGCCACAGTCCTTCTGTATTTAGTCTGTCTCAGTTTTTTCTATTTCTTCATGTAATTCCAGGTGGACTCGATGATGATCCAATTAGATCTCTGTGTGGATCATACTGGCTGTTGTCAGACTTCTTGTGCATACACAAATCTCACTGGATTATTACAATCAATGGCAAAAGGAATGTTTGGAAATTAAACTATAATACACACTACAGCAAAAGATATGAATAACCGGATATAAATACTGTATGTCACTATTTGTAAGTAAAATAGACTGTGAATGCCATTTTTATACTAACTTCAAAGAGGACCTATTATGCTTTTTTACATTTTCAACTTTCTTTAGTGTGTAATGTTGCTGTTTGTTTCAGCATGAAAAAGTTCTGCAAAGTTACAAAACACTAAGTCCACTCCAAAGGGAGTTATTTTCTATATCAGTAAGCACTTTTTCTGAACTCCCTGAAACACCTCCATTGTAGTCTTGAGTTTTCTTCCGCGAACGCACACATCACAATATTCCTCATTGAAATAATTCCTGTCCAAGGCATATGCAAAAAAAGGGCAAGACCTGTGTTGTGTTAGTAGTGTGTTGAAATTTGCGATTATGGTAAGAGGCGTGACATTTCCGAAACACAATCTTTTGTTGAAACACAATCAAAAGTTGTTTTACCAATCACAACACACAGCCAACTTATCAGAGCACATTGAGCTTTTCAGAAGGATGAGCTTCATAGAGACAGGAACTTAAAAGAGCGTTACTGACAGACTGGGAAGAGAGAGACAGACTGCTGAAACAATGAAAAATATGTGAAAATGTTGTGTTTTTTGAGCATTCAAGTATTATTCATCCATCTTTGTTTGAACATTGTTCTAGTAGACCCCCAAAACAAAAAAAGATTTTGTAAAAAGGCATAATAGGTCCTCTTTAAAAAAAAAAAAAAAAATACAGAAATCAGACAAACCAGAATAAAACCGGATAAATGTTTTTACTGTTAAAAATTAAAGGTGTTTAATACATTTGATTAATCTCAAAAGTTAAAGCTGCAGTCCGTAACTTTTTGCGCTCTAGCGGTTAATAAACAAAACTGCATGCGTCTTGCGGAAGAAGATTGCAGTCGGAGCTAGTTCTCTCTGTTTATGTCTATGGCGAGTCACGCAGGGACTGGGCTCCTCCGCAGCGGTTCCTACCACACCGGCCTGAAATAGTCCCAATATAAACCCTTATTATAAGTGTACCATAATGATTCCGGGTAAGACAAAAACACGGTTTGGAAAATGGATTCATGTTGTACATTCTCATTATATAATTTTTTGTAAATCTTGAACACAAAAAAAGTTACGGACAGCAGCTTTAACGTAATTTATAAAATAGATATATAAAAATCTGCATTGTTCTAATATCAGATTTTACCACTGCAGATAATCATACACTGTTCGTTCGTTGGCCAGAGGAGAACTTGACCCCCTGACTGAGTTTGGTTTCTCACAAGGTTTTTTTCTCCATTCTGTCACCTGATGGAGTTTTGGTTTCTTGCCACTGTCGCCTTTGGCTTTTGGCTTGCTTAGTTGGGGGACACTATATATTCAACAATATTACTGATCTGCCTGTATTGACACCATTGTATGACAATTGAACTGAGCTGGACGATGACATCACTGTTTTCTTCAGTGGCTGTACAGCTGAAACAAACTTTGTTGCATTATTTTCCCGTTATCACTGTAAAGCTGTTTTGAAACAATCTGTATTGTAAAAAGCGCTATATAAATAAAGGGGGCTTGACTTGACAGAGGCAATATTGTCATGAAGACGAAGACCTATAACCTATACTACTGTTCAAAAGTTTAGGGTCAGTGAGATTTTTTTTGTCTGTTTGTTTTTGAAGGATATATTTATATATATATATATTTTATATATTTTTATATTTCAAATAAACACTATAACAACAGTATATTCAAATAGAAACCCTAGTTATTTAAAATTGTATTAATATATTTCACAATTTTACTGTTTCTACTGTACTGTATTTTTGATCTTGAAAAAAAATCAGAACCCAAACTTTTGAACAGTTCCTTTTTGAACAGTACAGGTGTTTTGAGGCTAGTTGTGCTGTTTCCTCAGAAATAACAGATTTATCTTCTACAGAAGTGTCTTGTCTGCAAGCATTAACTTCCATGAACTCCCACGCCAAAGTTCCTGATGTGGACTGCAGCAGGACTGGCAAAGACTGTGGGCAGCAGGGCAGACAGAGAGCCTTAACAGACACTCATTCCAATATCTTCGTCCTAAGGAAGATGGTGGAGGAGGTGTTCAGCGTGCTTTATAGTGAGTTGGTAGTAGTGGATTAGGGTTTTCTTCACATTATTATGGGATGAAAAGTAAAAAAAGGATGTACAGTGTTTTGCACAAAATCAAAAAAAAAATGTATCCACTTAAATGTAATGTTTTTTAGGTGAGGCTGTTGGGAAGAGCAGCCTGGTCCCTGTGCCTTATGACTGGATTCTCAAGGATCCCAGCTCAGTGGTTGTCTACGGCCTGCCTGATGGTGTGACTTTGAGAAAGCCTTCGGAATATGACACCAAGACCTTAATGAAGATCTTAGAGCAGAGCAACCGCATCCGCTTCATAGTCAAAAGGTCAGTCGTCTAGTTGATTTTTTTAAAAATACACTGGAAAGAATCCAAATGCATTTTTTTTCACAACGAGATTGTAAAATGAAATGGAAATAATGCATCTCCTTGAACTCCTTCACATAAAAATGTCAAACTATGACGATATAACATTTTTTGTTGATTTTCTTTCCAGTAAAACCTCACAAAATAAGATAAAAGCTTTTGGTCAGGTGTCTCTTACCATTTTAGATAGAGGTTGTTATTGCTGTCAGAGAAGATGGAAATAGATAAAAGCCATAGCAGCAACAAAAATAACAAGAGAAATGAAAACATGTTAGACAAAATGGATCTACATACTCTAAAACTTGGGTATCTGATTTTTTTTTTAATTAACCAAGCATGCACTACAATTTTAAAAAGTGACAGTAAAGATTTTAACATCATTGTAAAAAAACAAATTCTGTTCTTTTAAACTTTCTTTTTTATCAAATAATCCTGTTGCATGGTTTTCAAAAAATATCAAGCAGTTTTCAACTGATAATAATGATAAATGTTTCTTGAGCTCCAAATCAGCATAATAGAATTTCTGTAGGATCATGTGACACTGAAGACTGGAGTAATGATGCTGAAAATTCAGCATTAACATCACAGGAATAAATCACGTTTTAGAATATAATCAAATAGAAAACAGTTATTTTAAATTTTAATAATATTTCACAATATTACTCTTTCTACTATATTTTTAATCAAATACATGCAGTCTCGGTGAGCACAAGAGGCTTCTTTCTTTTTTACAGAATCCATAAAAGACACGTTGTATTTTGAAGTAAATCAAATGAACGACTGCTTTCATTCCAAAATTTTTTTGATAATCATATTGAATGAAGTTCATGGCTGTGAATAGTTGGTATAAAAAATAATTTGCAAACTTTTGTGATAAAAAAAACAACAAGTTTTAGATAAATACCTCAACAAAGACCAAAAATGTGTGTGTTTTAATAGAACACCAGAGGAACCCTCTCGGGATGCCAAATCCTGTCCGGAAGTCAACCATCACTCTTCGACCTCAAAGAGCGTAAGCAACCACACCTCCGTCAAACCCTCCGTGCAGGAAGTGTCTGCCAGCAACTCCATGCTCTCCAGCTTCCTGTACGGCATGCCCATGTCCTCCCAGCCCCACCCAGACAGCAAGCTGGACCTGAAGCCCACATCACTGCACAGCATTGGTAAAGAGCGGCTGGGCATGTGGGCGTCCGCTGAGGAGAAATCGGTTCAGGCCAAGGAATGTGCTGACAATGGTTAGAGCCTCCTGTTGTCTTTCTATATACATTGGCTTTCACTACCTGGATATTAATTACTGTTTCACTTATGAGGGGTGATATCACACTTGTAGATGCTGAACCATAAGGGTATGGTTCTTTTTTTTTGTACTTAACTCTGAGCTTATAGCTCTGACTGTGTGTGTCCAGGCGAACGAATAGGGCTGGCAGCGGATCTTACCCAGAGCCCTCCCAGCATCCATGTCTCCAAGCGCCTTCTGTTCTCCATAGTGCATGAAAAATCAGGTGGGCGACAGACTGTACTCACCATTACAGCGTCTGGCCAAGGACAAGCTGGCCTTCACTTCAGTGGGTCCCAAGCAGTGTGTCTAATAGAACTAGAACAGGATATAGACAGAGTTATTTTCCTCCCCAAAATACAAAGACATGGAATCTTCTTACAATACTATAAAGGGATAGTTCACCTAAAAATCATTATTTGTTGACCCTCATGCTAGTCTAAACCTGTATACTATATTTTCAGTGACACATAAAAAGAGAATGTTTAATAGTGATCTGAAAAGACAGAAAAAAACAAAACAAAAAAAGCATCATAAAGCTCATGCACTGTTCAAAGTCTTTTGAAGCCATATAACTTTAGGTGTGACAATTGAAAAATTAGGTGTGTCATTATTCATTACACCATTGAAGTCAGCAATTACACAGTAATTATGTGTGTGTGTGTGTACAGTATATATATATACTTTGTGTGTGTGTGTGTGTGTGTGTATAAAATATATATCATGTATAACAGAAATCTAAACATTGGCTAAAGCCAGTTTCAAACCTTCAGAATACAGATGGGAATAAAACTGTTTAAACGTTTGGTGTATGTAAGACCGATAGATATAGTGTAATAAAACATTTTGTACTCCATTTTAGAGCTTTGATAGAGGGGATAGGGTGGGTTTGCAAATTTGTCTTTTTTTGAAGCTTGACATATTGACACGCTTACTAATAATCTGTTGTTTAGTTTATAAAAAAGCAGCATGAAGATTCTTCAGAAAATAACAGCATATGGGTTTGGAACGATTTAGTGAGTAAATAATAACAGTATTCCTCCCAGTAAGAAAACACAGCTAATGTATAATTTCAACTCTCTGTAAATAAATCTGTCATATCTAATGATCCACAAATTATTCTTTATATATCTCTGGCATTTGTTTAGATATGGCTTCAGGCGTATGAGACATAAAGAGGGCTGGTTTTGGCAGAGTGGGCAGTAGTAATGGGAGTTTGGCCAGGTCACCTGGGCTACCGAAGTCTGTTCCTCTCAAAAGATCAGCGTGAAATCTTCAGTCACTGCAGAGAGTCAGGACCTGCCTTAATTGTCTCCTATGTCTAAACGAACAGAGGAAAACCTCAATTTATCCAAATACATTTCAGAAAATGTTGATTAAGACTGTGGCATTATAGCTTTTTCCTTTTAACATATGAAAGATTGTTACATGATGCACTTTTGTTTTGTATTGCATGCACAGAAAAATGGGATTCGTTCATCAGGGAGACCGAGGATATCAACACCCTTCGAGAATGTGTTCAGATCCTCTTCAACAGCAGATATGGTGAGCTCACAGTGCGGAATTCACAGCCTTACCACTATACAATAAAATAATTCATATTGATAGAAAAAGTGAGTAGAGATGATGTGTGCAATTTTTAACCCTGAAAAGTTTGACATATAAAAAAAAAATCAGTTTTTTTTCTGAAATGGAACCATTTATTGAAACAATATAAAAAATCAAAAAAACTTTTTGCATACATGTTTTTTCTGTTGAGTATCATATTTGATACATCAGGCTTTTATGGCTCGTATAGTGTGATGTAGGATAATATGGAGAAAAAAACACCTACATTTTATGAGCAAAAGTATGCAATTTGGTGCAGTTGTTTATATTTATATGATGAAAATATAAGATGAAATTCTGATAGCTGTTGGAAACTCAGAAGCGAAGACCAGGAGACTTGGATGTATCTTCAGCAGGATTCTTTAGCTGCAGTCCATCAAGTCTACTAAGGCAGTATACATTGTAGTTTATATAGATTTTAGGGTGCAGGGGAGACAAAGCAAATGGGTGACGACCTTAAAAAAGCATCCAGGTAAAGAGACCTGCCCCAGATTCTAGAGTGTCACCATTCCTAATCCAATCATAACGAATCAAAAATGGGACAGCGGCTCCAAGAGCCATTAAAGACAAAAGGTGAGATTCTCAGTATCTGGCTCATTTGACTTACAATAAAGAGAACAAGAACTGACAGAAAACTCTTGCTGGAAACTTTGCTTAACAGAATAATTAATCTGATGTCATCATTTTAAGCTTAAATGCTAAATACAATGTACTTCCCTTAGTTTTAAACAGATTATTACATTTGTAATCCCACATAGCTTGTAATATAAATCAACGAGATCTTTATAATAGTATAGCAGGCTACTTACAAAAAATACACAAAAATCAGTTGTCACTGTATATCTACCATTAATATGTCTTAGTAAGATGATATTTGAATTAATTTTATTGTCAAAACTCTGGCAAAACATATAATGCAAAGCAATTCAATAATGATTGAGAGATGTACAAATAAACATTCCCCATAAGTCTAACATTTTTAAAGGGGTGGTAAAACACATTCTTTTGAAGGCTTGATTGTGTTTGTGGGGTGCACTGTAACATGTGTTCATGCTTCGTTTTAAAAAAAAAATCATTATTTTTCATATATTTGACCTTTATTCTACACTGCTCTGTCCCTCCTTGTAAAACGGTCTGATGCTTTCCGGGTTGTATGAAGCCAGTCCCTCAAAAATACGCGATGGGCTCAGATTGGTTATCTGGCCCAGTGTGTTGTGATTCGCTAACCGCAGTGCACGTTTGTCGGAAACATCACGCCCCTTACCTTACCGGTAGACTGTGCTTTGGTAGTATTAGAAACGATGGCGTCAATAAAACCATACCAATCTGAGCCCGAATCAGACCCAGAAAATTTTAGTGAAGATGATCGAGCAGAACCTGTTCAGTCCTCAAGAGTAAAGACTGCGGATCTATAGTGATTGCTACTGAATGGCACTGTTACTTTTGTATTTTTAGAACGATTATAGCCAAATATCTGTCGCAAGAACTATTAACCCAAAACACTAAACACTGGCTTTACTAGTAAGTTAGCCAAATCACACACACACATGTTTAGCAAGCCTGTAGATAAACAACACATAAAAGCTCTAATCAAAGAATCATTTACACTAATGCCAAGTTCGCTGTTGAGATTTTAACGTTAGTGTTTGTAACGATAGGTGTTCGTCGGATAACGTTAAGTATGAATGAGCATTTAACAGACTGGTTTGCAGAACAGTGTTGTCATCTGTTTACTTCCTTGCCACAATGTACAACCTATTACAGGAAAACACATTGATGAAAAATAAATCAGACTTACAGGTTGTGGCCCGTAAACAGCTTCTGTTTGTAAATCCAGCTTTCAGGACAAGCCGTTGTGCATATCCTGTATTGAACTCACGAACATTGTGGAAGTTTTCCTCCGTGAAATGTGTGTGAATGAGCCCCGCGCGCGTCGTGCATTCACACACTGGCAGTGTTTGTCTTATGAAGCTGACGTTGTGCAAATCCGGCATTGAACTTGCGAAGATGGTGGTGGTTTTCCTCCGTGAGATGTGCTGCGGGAGCCCCGCACGCGCCTGTTCCCTTCTGTCTCATACACACATGCATATAACATGCTGTATGTTAAACGCTCTGCAACGCACCCCTGTCCCTATGAAGGCTGAACAAAGCAAGTACCCCAGACCTGCAATCCGGATGAATATAACAGCGTTTCCTCGGCATCGCGGCAACAACACTCCAGCCTAACTATACCACAACAGCGCCGCGATACAAAATGGCCTCACCCCCCCTTATTTAATATTCTCGGAGGAGGGGTTTATGTAAATATTGAGCCTGGTGATGTCACCAACCCTGGAGGAATGTGTGTAGTCGCCTACTGGCCGTTTGCTGTAGTTCTTAGAAATGGATTTCTTTAAAAGCAAATATCTCCCTTTGCTTTAAACTTTGAACGTTGTAACTTTGCAGATGTTGTTTATGCTCAAGCAGCAACATTACACGCTAGCTAAAGTTAGAATAGTGAAATCGTGGTTTACCACCCCTTTAAATTTGAACATGTAAACCTAAGTTGCTTCAGTCAGCAAGTGTTCATCTTGAAATATTACTAATATAAAATGTATTCTTACATTTACTTTATAAAAATGTGTAGAGATTTCACAGCAAAAACACATGAAAAGAGGGGTGACAGGGTGGGGGTGAAATAGAATTTTACTAAAAGCCTATTCTATTTTACTATGAACTATCAGTCAGATGACAGAAAGCATGTAGTAGATTTTGTACAATAGGTTTTTCAGCAAAGTTTTGATCATGTTGATAGTTTACAGGCCTTAGATATTTGGTTATGAAATATTATACAGTAGGCTTTATAGGGTTAATAATCTTTTTTGTTTATCCCAGCTTACTATGCAGAGAACTGTAAGTAAACCATTAGTAGCTTGGTCCCCCTGAAAAGTATAAATACTGTGTCTCTGTGGTGCTATAAAAAACAGCCAACAAAGCAACATTAGCTCAACAAATGGTGTGCGTTTAGGCCGGGATCACCTTTTTGGCTGACCAATGGCAATTGGAGGGATTGTTAAAAGGCCCACTGAAGTGCCTTGAAACGCGCAGCATTATTCAATGTGTTGATGTAATTTCGCCTGAAACGGCTCAAGCTGTTAGCAGCTCCTCCCCTTTTTTGAAACAGCCAATAGCGTTTCGTTAATATCACAGTTTGACTAGAGTCTTTCTGTTTGGTAAAGCCAGAGTTTCCTCCTAATCTCTAACCGTTTATCATCATAATCTCCTCCATTTCGCTTTGAAATACAGCATTCTGTGCAGAATTTAAATGGGTCAGATATGTTTGTTGACTCGCGCATATGATCCGTGCTGCGCTCTCGTCTCGTGTCTCTAGTAAACGGTTCTGGTCTAGAGACTATGTGTGTGCGCTGTGGCGGTGCGCGTGAAACTAACGTGAAACCAGACTTCATTCGCCTCAACTGAAAGCATATTTACACTGTCTGAGTCGTTTCCTATCGCATGTAAAGTGCACTATGTGCCATTCACCATGAAGAAAATAGTAAATGTGTGAACAGCTGACCGATTTCAGCCGCAGCTTCAGCGTCTATTTATAGTGTAGGGGGCGGGCGAGCGCGCTTTAGATTCTAGAGACCATTTGATTGGACAGAAGATTTGATGAGAAGGTGAAATCTGCGATGATGTCATCAAAATCTGTGATCCATTTTAACGGAAGTGAGAGATTGTAAGTTTTGAATGCTTATGTCTCCTAAATGCGAATTTAGGAAAACACCAGCTTATTCATAACCTTAAGGCTAACATAGTCATACTAAAAGCTAAAAAACTTCCATTTTGATTTCAGGGGGCCTTTAAAAACGTTTGGTAACACTGGTAGTGCAGAAATTACACGCTTCAGCTTTAACTCATCACTTAACTTATGTTCATTTCAGCTGAGGCATTAGGCCTGGATCACATGGTTCCTGTGCCATACCGGAAAATCGCCTGTGATCCTGAGGCGGTGGAGATCATTGGAATTCCAGACAAGATTCCCTTCAAGAGACCATGCACTTACGGAGTGCCCAAACTCAAACGGATCCTGGAGGAAAGGCATGCTGTCCGCTTTGTTGTCAGAAGGTTCGAGGCTCCGTCTTAACATGCTTTTATTTTGAGAACTAATGTTGACCGGACTAAGGAGATTTCCCTTTATGTGACATAGCTGCTCAATTACATTACCAACGTAGTTAAACTGAAACAGCGGTGGTGTGATTTGTCGCTCTTCCAATTTCAACGTGTGACGGTGGTGTCAAAGATTTAATTACTGATAACCTTTCATTTTTGGTCATGTAATTAACTGTGGGGCTCATTGAAAATGAATCCAGATATGCGTATATATACTGGAAATACTGAGTTTCTAATTTGCTTCATCTGAAAAAAAAGAAGTCTAGCCGTCTTTGCCATCTGGCAGAACAGCACTAGGCATCCAAAGTGGAGCGTCATGCTGGTTGTAACCACTGCCATACATGAGCCAGCGTGGAGCCGCTGATTTGGCATAATGAGGAAATCTCCTGCTGTTCGGCACTAGACATGCGTAGACAGCATTTCAGGTTTTTAATATGTTTTAGCTGGTCTTACAGGAACTGTTTTCTTTTTTCTTTCCTTAGGATGTTTGATGAGCGGATTTTTACAGGTAGGTATTTCCTGAACCAGCATCCATCTGGCTCCTCACCCCACTTATTACATTGTAATAGCATTGTTATAACATAACATTGTACCTTTTGCAAGGGTAAAATGTCTTGTTACCTTAAGGAGCTATTTTCACCTCATCTGACCCTTAAAAAAGTACACTCGTTGATGTAAACTATTATAATAATATATATAAAAAATAAATCAAAATAAAAAATATATATATATTGATTATAATTATTTAGATGTTACCACTTAAAGCACATTTTACAGTGCCATTTTTTTATAATGTACACTAGGACTGGGTAAAAAAATATTGATTTCTTGATTATAACTGATTCTCATTTTTACGAACCGATGTCGATTCTTAAATCCCAAGAATCCATTAGTCATCCTGTTTTCAGTTGATGAATGAACAGAGCATTGTAGCGCTCCTCCTATCCAATAAATCACAATAATCTTTGTGCTTTATTACTATTGATATGAAACAAAGTCTCAGATTTAAAATTACATCCATTTTATTACAGAATTCAAAAACATAAATACCGCTGTGGCGCGAGATGCTCTGGTGCAGCTCAGCTCAAGAGAACCGGCAGCGAGGAGCGCACATGAACTGATCTTCTCTTCCGCCTTAATACCAGTTACAGCGCGAAAAAAACATGAATGAGCATCTGAAAGTGTGTTAAAAGATATAGTACAACTTACCGAAATCCGTATCATGTCACATGGAATCGCTCAATCAGTGTTTCAACCATAGTGTCAATAAAACAGCTTGTAAACAATGCCATTTACCTCAGAAAAACCATACCCAGTGTCCATAAACTCGTTAGTCAGCTAGAAAAATTTACTCTAGAGAGGAGCATTTTGCTAAATATAGGCACCATATTATTCATTATAACCTTTAATGTTTTTCAATATTTATGTTTGAATAAATCTGGCAAGTTTTTTTTATGACGCTATATTATTAGCTATAACTGTATTATTATAAAAAAAACACATCATTGAGTGTGATTTAAGTGTTTGTATACAAATCAGTCCATTTTTACCTTCAATAGTAGGCTAATGTAGCCTATAGGCTACAATTGACTCCCATAGTTTACAGCATTATTGTTTTCCTTGAGACAATTTGTCATGTATTGATATATATCCAAAATAATCGAATTGTGAAATTTGTGTCAATACCTAGCCCTAATGTACACTATGTGTATGTTAAACTTGTCTTTTCACATTCTTTTTTAAGCTGCTGGTAAAGTAGCTAAGGAGGAGGGCAAACAGGATGGTGTCACCCCCGAGGATTGTTTCCTAGATGGCCTCAGGGTGCCGAGCTCTTCCCTAGAGCTGGTCAGCAACACTCACAGTAGCAGGTACCAATTTACCTTCCTCGTCATCACAGAAAAACAGTATTGGTATTTTCTTAGATAGTTAGCATTTTTATTTTCCTGTAATGATGCACTGACTGGATTTTTGGCTGAAAAATATGAACCGAAACTCTACTGAAACAGATGTGGTAACTTTGACATGGATAAAAAGGCCAATAAATGTGACATTAGTAAAAATAAAATAAAAATAAAAACGTATTATAAGCATTATAAACAGTTTTATCGTCTGAAGCTTTAAATGTTCTGGCTCTTTAAAGCAGGGTGGATTCTGATTGGCTGTTAATGTTTTATCGTTTATCAGCTATAATAGAAATCGTGAAAGTGATTCTAAAGATATCGTTTCTCTGTGCTGTTTATGTTATAGTTGTGGTGTGGACTTTGCTATTCATTTATATTTAGATATCTTTATTGTCCTTGGTGTGAATAGACCGTACTTCTTTATTCTCTGTTTCCTGCAGAGATTTATTTGATTTTAAAAATGTATAGCTAACAGAATTTTGCCTTTTGGCCAAGTGTGTCAGAAGTTCCACTCTCAGCCAAGAAAAGTCATTTGGGTGGATCACTTTTTTCCTGTAATTAAGAAGAAAGAAAGGTAACTAGTAAAGATGGAAATCTAATGAATGTTTTGTTTCAGATCGACTAGCTCCTGTGTCAGTCCTTTGGCTGAGTGTGAAGCAGGTAGATCTTCTGCTCATAGTTTTAATACAACTTTGGCTTCTGCACTGTAGTTTTGTGAATCTGTAATTTATTTTAATTGTAAAATTCAAAATAATTCATTATGTTTTATTTTTCAGGGCCATCTGGAGACTGTCTGCCTTTGAAAAAGATCAAAACTGAACCCCCAGATGGTGAAATTATCCAGGTGACAGTGCCAGGTATGGTCTCCCAGTCCCACAGCAAGGCTCACACTGAGAGTTTTAATATTTCGGCCCTGGCACCTCAAGTTTTGTTCTCTTTTTGGCGTTACTGCTAGTTATCAACAATCATCCGTGCAGCAATTTAAATAAAGTTGTGAGTTGAAAGCAGCATGAAATCCCTGTAGGTCTGGATGTGAAGGCATTAGCATATTTCACTTACTCACAGAGAGGAAGTTTGTCTTTGATGGTTGCCTTCTGATTTAAAAATATTTGCTCTCATTTTCCACCCTGCTGTGCAGTGATCTGAGCCTTTGAGGACAGGCAGGGCATTTTGCATTACATGCCACATGCATTGGCTAAACACTGTGAACTGAAGGAACATCAAATATAAAAATAAAAACTTGAGCTCAAGTGCTGTTGTAAAACATCATTCTGGCCAAATGTAATTTTTACCTCCTCTCTACCTTCTGTCCTGCCATAAAGACACCATTTATTTAAAGAGCCCCTATTATGGATTTTTGAAAATGTCCTTTCATGGAGTGTGTAACATAGTTCTAAGTGAATGAAAACATCCTGCAAAGTTTTAAATCTGAAAGTGCAGCGTATTTAAAGTTATTGTCTCTCAAAAGTAAGAGTAGACTCTGAGTCCTAAGCCGTTTCGTTGTGACGTCACCACGAAACATTAGCATAATGCCCATCCACTTATTGCATGCGCACGCCGCGCAGACACCAGGGAAACCTTGAACACTGCAGCGGATATTGAATAGCATCGCTGTGCTCTACAATGTGTTTATTGTGTTTCATATTGTGTAAGTATCTGGCTAACCGGCTAACTTTATTACTGTCTTACTGAAATACTACTGTAAATGGGCTGCAGTATTACCTAAAACTGTGCGTATTAATGCAGATTGTCTGTCATTCTTACTACTTTGAGTAAAGATTATGGATGAATGGATAAATTGTTTTGCAAACGTTAATGTTTACATCAGCTGGGCTAACGTATGCTCTGTTATTGATACAGTTTCTACATGTGCACACATGTTTGGTGCGCTATCCTTCTGGGGACTCGCCATAGGCGTAATGGTTTTTATACCGTACAAACCGTATTTTCTATCCCCTTACACTGCCCCTGCCCCTAAACCTACCCATCACAGGAAACATTCTGCATTTTTACATTTTCATAAAAACTCATTCTGAATGATTTATAAGCATTTGTGCTCAATTTCTCAATTTAGGTCCCCACGGTGACACAAGTCCCCATGAGTCTGTCTACAGTCAGGTTGAAGTCCCCACCAGGCTAGAAAAACATGTACACTGCAATACATTAGACACACACACACACACACACACACACACACACACACACACACACACACACACACACACACACACACACACACACACACACACACACACACACACACACACACACACACACACACACACACACACACACACACACACACACACACACACACAGATTTGTTGATGGAAGCACACTTGCTAATGCTGATGGTGAGGAATTACAGTTGAAACATCTTACAATGTACCTCAAACTGAGTAGCATCACTGAGAAACGTCCTGCTCAAGATTCGGATTGAAAAATTAGTTCTTCCATTGTTTCATCATCAATTCGGACTCGCACTGGGATTTATGTAAAATCAATTTCATCATTACTGTCTTTACAGTGTGTACTATCGCTTTGCTTTAGGAAGCCTCCTGAATGGAGCTGGAGTTCAGTTATGGTAATGGGCATTTGTTTCTGAAATACCGGTATGTGCTGTACGCGGTAGACCAATCACAACAGACTGGGCCATCTGACCAATCAGAGCAGAGTAGGCTCCAGAGTAGGAGGGATTTAGAGAGACTTCAGATTCATCCGATGAGTCGTTTGAGAATCATTGAACATTTCAGTGATATTATAAGAATTATAAGGTGCAATGTACAGTTTTTTGACCTTTGATGCAGGTAAACCTGTTGTTGGAGACCTCCAAAACTAAATTAGGAAACTTTAAAATAGCATAATAGGGGCACTTTAATAAATACCCCGGGTCTCATTGTGCTTGCCTCATTAGTGCACTTTTTTTTTCTCACAATCTTTCACAATCAAATTATACTTCCTCCATCTCTGAAACCACCCTGAATCCAATTCCAAACACCTGTCAAACAAACCCAATCAATCCATGATCGATAAAATCAATTCCAGACTGGTTTTTCTGTCGTTTAGTATCCTAATTCACTTGGAATTATATTATGAAACGATTGTGAATGCTGCATAATGTCGATTTCATCAAATGAAATCAAATTGGGCCCTATTTACTTTCTTAATGAATGTCACTGGTTTATACAAAATGTACCTTTCAAAAGTTTGGAGTCTGTAAGATAAAAAAAAAAAAAAAGAAATTAGTATTTTTTTAGCAAGGATATATTACATTGATCAAAAGTGACAGCAAAGGCATTTATTAAGTTACAAAAGATTTCTATTTCAAATAAATGATTTTCTTTTAAACTCAACATTGATAATAATAAGAAATTATTATTGACCACCAAATCAGCATATTAGTATGAAGAATCATGTGACACTGCTGAAAATTCACAGAAATTAATTACATTTAAAAAAAAAAATTGTTTAAAATTGAAATAATATTAATATGTATATTGTATTTTTGATTAAATAAATGCAGCCTTTATGAGCAGATTTATTTTTCACTAGTTGGCAGTTTATCCATGTATTCTAAAAAAAAATGAACCAATTTTATCACCATGAATTTTTCTACTTTTCACAGTTCAAAGTCAAATACCAGTGAACACACCATATTGTATAAATTAAATGCATTTTGAATGCCATTTACAACCAAATTTGGCTCTTCCTCTCTCTTTCTCTATTGTCTTTCACTATATGTCTCTCAGAGTCCAGTGCTTCTACAGAAGAGCCAAGTGAGCCTCAGGCTGAGCGGGTGACCCCTGACCTCTGTCATCCCAAGGAGCCTGTAGCAGGTAACAGCGTACTAGCCTTCTTACTTTATATCTGATTGTAGTTCCATATCCATCTTTTTTTCTCTCGTCTCCGGTGGTATATCAATAAGCCCAAACAAATGACATATCAAAGCCTCTCCAATTTCTCGTCCAGTTACAAATCCCTCCATCCCGTTTCTATACCTGCCCTCCTACAAGCTTTAATTTCCATCTCATAAACTTTATATGTACATGTACGTGTCAGTCCAACTAACTGTCAAGTCCATTCTTGTAAGACATTAATTTCAGTGAGCTTATGCTTAACACATGGATATTAACTGCTGATTTAGCCACTGTGTTGTGTGGAGAAACCATGTCCTAATCTCTCAAAAGGAATTGTACACGATTACAAACCTGTGTGAAGAACCAAACAGGACAGCGGCACTTAATGTACAATAAAACATTTTTACCAGTGATAGGTTGAAATGTGGTAAGACAAGAGTTTTACATTTCATCTTTTAACTCCAAACCCAATACCCCAGACTTACCCAGACAGTAGTCCCAGCCCGATCGGATCCGATGTGAAACCTGTTCCCCATGCTGTGCTAGTTCTCCCACTACAGTAAACCCACATCCAATAGAACTCCCTAAACTAGACTCCCAGTGTTAGTGCCCCTAATATATAGAAATATACTGTGAGTTGATATGAATGCTCAACTGCTGTCATGTGTATTAACAGGTTTCCTTGGTTTTGGAAAATCAGGAAATTTTAAAGTTTTTTGCCAGGCGGAAAAAAAAATTGTTCTGGGCAATCGATTAATTGCGATTAATCACCTCCAAAATAAAAGTTTGTGTTTACATAATACTGTATATGTGTGTGTAGAGTGTATAATTATTATGTATATATAAATACAAACACATGCATGTATATATTTAAGAACATTTTTATATTCATATATAAAATATTTATATTTATATATAAGATAAATGATATAAATATATAGGCTACAGTTTATACATGCAAATATTTCTTAAATATATAAATGAAGGAGTGTGTATTTATATATACATAATTATACACAGTACACACGCATATTATGTAAACACAAACTTTTATTTTGGATGCAATTAATCGCGATTAATCGATTGATAAAATGTTTTTGTAATGCTGTTGAAAATTTTGTGATGATGATTGATTTGGTTCTTTTCAGAACTATTTTGGCACTGAATTTATTTATTTATATACTATTTATTCATATTTTGAATGAGCTTTTATTTATATCTTGTAATGTTTTGTTTTAATCTTAGTTTAATTTTTAATGATTTTATTTTTGTTATCTGTTTTGCCATTTTTATTTGTTTTTTAATATTTCTATTTAACTTTATTTTATTAAATTTCAGGTTCAGTTTTAATAATTAATAATTAAACTTAAATGAAAATGAGAAATGTTGCCTTGGCAACTAACTGAAATAAAACTCAACTGAATAACTGAAATTTTCATCTAATATTTGTATTTTATTTCAATTAAACGGAAAATATTTTTAATCGTTTTAGTAAACAATAGCAACGCTGTTTCTTTTCCATGAATCTGCTCACAAATTGGTAGCGAATCAGTCTGAATCTAAACTTTATTCTTACTATGGAAAAGTCATGGGAATTCATTAGTCACAAAGATCAAGATGTTTAAACAATAATTAATTGGCAAATTACCATTTAAAAAAAATTATTTGTTCATGAGTCAGGTGTAGAAACCTGGTGAAGCATTCATATTGACTCACAGATTAAGTAATTTTGACTCATAATTAATAACACTGGATTTGTTATGTTGAAGTTTGCATTACACATATGGTCACTGGAGTAAAGCACAGGTGAGTTGAATCATCAAAACATCTCCAGCAAAGCGTGTAGAATTCATGTGTTTTTGATCAAATCATACACATAGGATTACTTCCCATGCGCTACACTGATGGTAATATAATTTTCTTTATATCTCTGCAGAAGATTTAACGCCCAAGTCTACACCACAAGGGCTCAAGAGAGCTGTTGAAGGTAAAACTCCATTTTGAATAATCACAGGTTTGTCTTCAGATATTATGGGCTGTTGGTGTGATCGTCTTCCCTTTTCCCCAGAAGACATCGGAGAGATGATCCTTCAGCTGCGAAAGCAAGTCGAGAGCCTGTTCAGCTCCAAGTACAGTGAGTCATGGTCTTACTCACCGTATCATTTACAATCAACTGTGGCGTCAACCTGCGAATCTGCCAGTTACAGATTCCTCAGGCTTAAAATATACACAAATATAAATTGCAGAATTGATAATAGTGTGTCAAATCGAGTCAAATCATCTATCTTTCTCATTTTAGGTGAGGCTCTTGGTCTGCCTGAACCGGCTAAAGTGCCATACTCCAAGTTCCAGATGTACCCAGATGACCTGTATGTCACAGGGCTGCCAGAAGGGATGACTTTTCGAAGACCGAACTGTTTTGGGGCAGCTAAACTCCGAAAGATTCTTGCCGCCAGTAGTCAGATTACATTTGTTATAAAGAGGTATAGTCATAGAGAACACGTTAAAATTATCAAGCAAGTTTGTTCAGACTTACACAAAACACTACACTAGGATGTTTCAGAAAGCTGCTTGACAATGATGTGCCTTTTTTCTGTGTTTGTCAGGCCAGAATTGTTGACAGAACAGGTCAAAAATGAAGATGCCTCTAAGTCGACCTCTGATTCAGGTAAACCAACATTTTATTTAATTTTATTTATTTTATGGGCTGTCACTATTCCTGTATTTAATTTGAGTGTCGATTAACTACCAAAATACCGGAAGTGCCGTATTCCACGGACGAGAATCCATGAACTGCATTATTAGACTGTTTCCAATGGCTGCACGATATATTAAAATCATTAAAAATGTTCAATATAGCATAGGGCTATTGTGAAATCACAAAGGCTGCATTTCAGTGAAATAAATATATGCGCTGCAGGTTTATTTATATGCATACAGGTTATGAGTTTCTTCCATCTCAGAGCAGCTCCGTTCACAGTAAATGCTGCTCCACACAAACTCTGCATTTGCTGTTTGTTTGGGTTTCCAATGCTGGGCGGTATACCGGTTCATACCGAATACCGATATTTATTTTTGTTATGATATGAATTTTGATGATACCGCAATACCGCTATATGTCGCTTAAACAACGTTCGGAATGCGGCGCAGCGCGTCATTGTTTGAGAGGGGACCTATTTCACTGTTGCACTGTACTAGTGGGAGCAGTCAGAGCACAGCTGAGATCATATTACAGCCTATTGCTGAATCCGAAATACCTATACACTCATTCACTATTCCCTACCTACGTTATCACTTTATTTGAAGGAGTGAGTGAAAACGAGTGCGTGAAGTCGGACAACCGTTGTGTGTACATCGGCTGTACACTCGTTATTGCGGTGCGATAGAATGAGTGCACTCAATAACGTCCACTATGGTTTCGGACACCATTACAAAGCGCTGTCCCCTCCAAAAAATGCCCTATTTGAGGTTATAGGGGGATATCTCTGATTCAGCCCTTGATTATAGCAGAGAATTCAAACTACATGCGGCGCGCAAGAGAGAGCGGTTTCTGCGCGGAGCGCCGCGATGATATTAACAGCGTTCACCTCATGGATCATATTATAGCATTTAGACCGGAGCGAGCGTGTTTAAGTTTTTAATGGACATGTTTCATATACTCTAGTGCTCTGAACAAGTACCAGAAGCGTGTATGCGCACATATTTCATCACGTCTTCTTCAAATGAAATGTGCACTGATTTGGCTACACTGATACAACCATACGTTTGATCACGACCACGATGACACTATGGATTATTCTGCTATACTACAAAAGACAATGAATGATGTAAGTTAATAAATAAACTGACAATTCAAAGAAGAAAGGGCAAAAAAGTAACTGCTTTATTCTTTCTGTGTTAAACTGAAGTGTGTCATTTGTTCAGAGAGTGCTCTTAAATGTATTGCAAATATCCGCGTTTCTCCCTCGTTTTGGCAGTTTGTTGTTATACAGGGTTAGATTTTTAAAATTGTTAAGGTGCCCTCAACTTTTTTCCTCTCCGTGGTCATATTTTAATATTCATGTGCCTGTAATATGTGTTGCAGCTCTGTGTTTTATAGGTTGTCTCTCCACAGCATCATTTTGTGGGGCTTTGCAAACCTGTATTAACTCTAGTGTGGAGTTTTTCTACAATATTCACTCGTCATGACAGTAAAACTGGGCATTCCAGTCAATCTACTGCAGTATTTCCTCTCTCAATCAGTAGAAAATGTGGTTAACACCCGGTCATGCATAGGGGAAAAAAATACCGTCATATACTGTGAAACCGATATAATTAAGAAAAATTCCGTGATATACATTTTTGGTCATACCGCCCAGCACTAGTTTCCAATAACATGCATTTGGGAATGCATAAAGTCTGATGTGCTTTGTGTTTCATGCAAAGTGTTGCACTGTTATCATTATCATGAGTGGAGCGCGTCTCAGCAGCTCGGTTAACAAACACCACCTCTGCATATGTTTGGGTTGCTTTTAACGCTCATTTAGGTACGCAACATGCGCCATTTCACCATATTTGTAACGTAAATCATTTATAAACCTATGCCAACACAGGAGAATACATCAATATATTTCTAAATGTGCAAACAAATTTTGCATGTTTGAATGTCCACATGTTCTCATGTCAAGAAATGACAGTGGCTGTAGGATTTCTATCATAAAGAAGTGGCCAAATAGTAAAGATTAAGGAAATTTCAAATTTCATTAAATGTTGTTTGGCCAATATTAAAGGATTTTAAGGATATTAAGGATTTGATCATATAAAGTAACAACCACACCAGGCCATTGGCGCCCTCTGTAGGCATTTGTTATAATATGTAATGCACATAAGTTGATCATGTTTATATTATGTACATTACATTATGTATTTTAACAGTGTTATTTAATAAACTCGTATTATTACTTGCTTTTGACATTTTATCTATACCAATTATTATTGCCTCATTGTTATTATACCCATGTATTTGAAGTCATTTTTATGGTTCTAGTTCACTTTTTCGATTAATCATCAAAATAATTGACCAATTACTCGAATACCAAAATAATCAATAGTGTTAGTGACAGTCCTAATTTTATTTTATTTTACAAACCATTTGTCCTATGTAGGGTCGTTTTGTTTTGTTTTTTGTTTGAACCATCTATTTTGTGTGTATTCCTTCTGTTTTATCTAAAATATCAATTACTAATCTAATATAATGCTCCTTTTGATTCAATATTCAGCAGAAACTGACTCTAAAGACCAATCAGATGACCCAGGACCTGCCTCCAAAAGACCAGGGTTCTCAGGTATCACTGTGATTAAGTTATCAGGTGTTGTACATAGTAAGTTTGTGGCTTTATTGCATCCTGACTAAATGAAAAGATTCAGTTGATCCTTCTGCCACGTGTCTGTCTTTTGGATGCCAGTTCATGTTCAAAACTTCATTCCCTCCTGTCCTTTCCCAATATGCTTTCACTAAACCGTTGGCTTTTCTACCATTGTTCTGCCCTCAGACAGTTTAGAGGCCAAGCTCTCCCGTATCGACTTGGCGAACACACTGCGAGAGCAGGTCCAAGACCTGTTCAACAGGAAATACGGCGAGGCACTGGGCATTAAGTATCCTGTGCAAGTGCCTTACAAGAGGATCAAGAGTAACCCTGGCTCAGTGATTATCGAGGGCTTGCCCCCTGGCATCCCCTTCAGAAAACCCTGTACCTTCGGCTCACAGAATCTAGAGAGGATATTAGCGGTGGCAGACAAGATCTCTTTCAGCATTACAAGGTGAAGCACTGCGCCAAGTTTTTGAAAAGCTTTTAAACAAAAAAAAATAGTGAACATGGATTACTTTGTGAAATATATTGGGTTTATTTAAGAAATACAAAGTCTCTTCTGTCTTTTCAGGCCTTTCCAAGGGCTTATTCCCAAGCCAGGTAAGCAGTGTTTAGAATTGTCTATATTTTTGCTGAATTACTCATGGAAATGACTTAATCAAATCATTGTTGTTTTGCCAGCACCACGAAGAATAACCATATTAAAGAAAGGTTACACCCCAGTAAGCGGTAAGAATAAGGCATCATTTACTATATACTTACTACTGTATGTTGTAGTTATTTATTGCACTTATTGGATAGGAAATCCAGAACTTGTGTTGCAACAAAACTAGATCTAGAACTGTCAGTTGATGGATGCCCCATTTCTGTTTTTGATGAGCTGCACAGCTCATTTAGCCACTTTAGTTTAATTGTTAGACAAAGATTATATTTATATGTATACTTTTTTTCTGTAATTAATCATGATTCATCACAATTAAAAAAACTCTCCAAATTAATGAGGAACAATTTAAAGACAGCATATTTTAAATATTTGTTGTAATGTCATCTTTTTATGAATGAAGGCCAGTATCACTGATACTAATGTCTCTATGAAACATTAAGGGCGTATAACTGAAAGCTACAATTTCAACATCTATTAGTCTTTAAAAATAGCAACTTTTAATTTAATTGAACTTAAAACAATCTTTACATAAACCCATTATAATAAATGTTATATTTACCCATGACCTTCCCTTTTAGACATAGTCTACACAGAATTTGAATAAAGTTATCAACACCTTTCTTAACTGCATAAATAATAAATGAAATATAGATGAATCATCATTAAATCTACGATTTTTTTCTCTTCCCGTTGTTCTTTGATGAACATTAATGACAGGCATCATCAGTGCTGCTGTCAATTTAAGATCGGCCGCTGCCGAACATGCCACGGATCTGACGCGCTGTCCCGCGCATCTCATTTTCTCACAAGTTAATTTAAGACGTTATTTAACTCATTTAAGACTCCTAATATGAGAATACTCGACAAAACTGGTGTTTTTGCAAAATTCTCTGTGGTGTTGTTATTTTTTGTTAGAGAGCGAAAGAGAACTCGATGTGTGCAAGAGAATGGCACGCGCGGGTAACGGACGCTGTTAAATTAATTACTTGCGTTAAATATTTTTAATGCGTTAAACTGAAAAAATGTATCGCCCACGTTAACGCGTTAATTTGCCCAGCACTAATATATATATATATATATATATATATACACTCACCTAAAGGATTATTAGGAACACCTGTTCAATTTCTCATTAATGCAATTATCTAATCAACCAATCACATGGCAGTTGCTTCAATGCATTTAGGGGTGTGGTCCTGGTCAAGACAATCTCCTGAACTCCAAACTGAATGTCAGAATGGGAAAGAAAGGTGATTTAAGCAATTTTGAGCGTGGCATGGTTGTTGATGCCAGACGGGCGGGTCTGAGTATTTCACAATCTGCTCAGTTACTGGGATTTTCATGCACAACCATTTCTAGGGTTTACAAAGAATGGTGTGAAAAGGGAAAAACATCCAGTTTGCGGCAGTCCTGTGGGTGAAAATGCCTTGTTGATGCTAGAGGTCAGAGGAGAATGGGCCGACTGATTCAAGCTGATAGAAGAGCAACGTTGACTGAAATAACCACTCGTTACAACCGAGGTATGCAGCAAAGCATTTGTGAAGCCACAACAAGCACAACCTTGAGGCGGATGGGTAACAACAGCAGAAGACCCCACCGGGTACCACTCATCTCCACTACAAATAGGAAAAAGAGGCTACAATTTGCACAAGCTCACCAAAATTGGACAGTTGAAGACTTGAAAAATGTTGCCTGGTCTGATGAGTCTCGATTTCTGTTGAGACATTCAGATGGTTGAGTCAGAATTTGGAGTAAACAGAATGAGAACATGGATCCATCATGCCTTGTTACCACTGTGCAGGCTGGTGGTGGTGGTGTAATGGTGTGGGGGATGTTTTCTTGGCACACTTTAGGCCCCTTAGTGCCAATTGGGCATCGTTTAAATGCCACGGCCTACCTGAGCATTGTTTCTGACCATGTCCATCCCTTTATGACCACCATGTACCCATCCTCTGATGGCTACTTCCAGCAGGATAATGCACCATGTCACAAAGCTCGAATCATTTCAAATTGGTTTCTTGAACATGACAATGAGTTCACTGTACTAAAATGGCCCCCACAGTCACCAGATCTCAACCCAATAGAGCATCTTTGGGATGTGGTGGAACAGGAGCTTCGTGCCCTGGATGTGCATCCCACAAATCTCCATCAACTGCAAGATGCTATCCTATCAATATGGGCCAACATTTCTAAAGAATGCTTTCAGCACCTTGTTGAATCAATGCCACGTAGAATTAAGGCAGTTCTGAAGGCGAAAGGGGGTCAAACACAGTATTAGTATGGTGTTCCTAATAATCCTTTAGGTGATATATATATATATATATATATATATATATATATATATATATATATATATATATATATATATATATATATATATATATATATATATATATATATATATATATTTTTTTTTTTTTTATAAATTTCTATTTTTATATATTATATGATTTTATAGATACTTTTTAATGCTTTTGAAAAAAAAGTCTTGATAAATACAGTAAAACAGTAATATTGTGAAATATTATTACAAGTTAAAATGACAAATTTATATTTTAATACTTATATAATTTGTAATTTATTCCTGTGATGGCAATGTTGAATTATTAGCATCATTACTCCAGTCTTCAGTGTCACATGATCCTTCAGAAATTTCTAATATGCTGATTTGCTGCTCAAGAAACATTTTATTATTATTTTCAATGTTGAAAACAGTTTTGCTGCTTTATGCTTTTTGTGGAATCTGTGATACATTTTTGTTTCAGGATTCTTTCAATAGAAAAAATTACATCAAAAGAACATCTTTTCACTTCTATAAAATTGTCCATTATTATAAAAAAATGTTATTCAAAATATCTAATATTTTATAATTGTCTTGGACATGGGTTATTTTATCATTTTTAAGGTATTTCCTTTAAAAAACAAAACAGTATAATTCTAGCCTCAAGCTAAGTCTGTCAAGCATAAAAGGTTATTTTAATGTTGAATCTGTCAGTAAACTTTTATTAAATATCCTTATACATTAATATTTTATCCCTGTCCAACAGAAGAAGATGAGGTCAACCGAATGGGAGAAAAAGTGATATTAAGAGAACAAGTTAAAGAGCTCTTCAATAAGAAATATGGTACGTTAATTACTAATAACTGATTTGTTCCTTTGTGTAAATGTGTCATTTTATCATTTTGAGAATATTCCCAATGCTTCACATGTGAATGTGTTGTGTTCAGGTGAAGCTTTGGACTTGGACCGCTCAGTCATTGTTCCGTACAAGTTAATCCGAGCCAATCCAGGCTCACTGGAAGTGTGTGGACTTCCGGATGATATCCCCTTCAGGAATCCCAATACTTATGACATAGTTCGGTTGGAAAAAATCCTCCAGGCCCAAGATGAAATTACTTTCAATATCAAAACCCCCCTACAGTAAGTGCTGTGCCAGATGTGATTATAGTGATTATGTTGGATGAGCACTGCTTGCAAGTTTTGTCTGATCTCATTTTGTCTTTGTTTAGGCCTTTTACAGAGTTGTGTACTCAATCTTGTAATAAAGGTAAGAGCCTTTATTTATTATTAAACATTTTATGTACTTATGAAAAAAATTTACATGTGTGTAAATGTTTACATCCTCTTTTGCAGAAGGTAAAGAAGTTTCTACGAATCGACGCAAACGTAAACGAGTGCTTGACAATAGTCAAGCATCCATGCCCACTGGAGCAGACTCGGCATTATCAACCAATCAGATACCTGTCATGGTATGCAAACACATTACAAGAGTGGTTTCTTATTTACAATTTTTTAGCAATTCTTTACGTCATCATAAAAGGCATTTTAAACCCAGGTTACTTTCATAATGTCACATTTTGTTGAACAGGATATTCAATGAGGAAAAATGTGGGTGGGACAGGAATTAATTGCTTTTTGAGAAGTGTGTGTTATGGACAGAATGGAGCCAGACTAAATAGTCATTTATGTAGTGGTTGACATTACACTACAGTTAAAAAGTTTGGGGTCAGTTAGACATTTTTTTTTGTGGAAATAAATTAATACTTTTATTCAGCAAGGTGCATTAAATTGAACCAAAAAAAGTTGTTTTCAACATTAAAGCTACACTGTGTAACTTTTTTTAGTTTATTCTTAGCTAAGAACACTTAGTTCTTTCAAAAATATATGTGCTCATTAATGTATATTTACTTCTTTCAAGTAATAAAGTATTCTCGTAAGTTTATAATATGCCATTGAAAATGCATACGGGTGAGGGGTTCGAATGCCAGTCGCCATGTTGCCCCTCCATCTTGAAAGTAGAGGGACAAAAGAGGGACATACCCGTAAATTCAAGCTTCGCCTTTTGCGTTTTAACACTCAATGGCACCGTGTCGAATGTGGACGAGGTCAAACTGGAAGCCATGTTAATCTTGGACTAAATCGGCCACCGTAGGAGTTAAAACGAAATCGGAATTGAGAGAAACAGAAACTAATATTCACTGGATGGTCATATACCTTTTCACCGCTAGATGGGGGGAAATATCACACAGTTTAGCTTTAATAATAAGCAAATCAGCATATTAGAATGATTTCTGAAAATTCAGCTTTGCCATCACAGGAATAAATTACATTTTAAAAGTATATTAAAGGGTTAGTTCACCCAAAAATGAAAATTCTGTCATTAATTACTCACCCTCATGTCGTTGGACACCCGTAAGACCTCCGTTCATATTCGGAACACAAATGAAGATATTTTAGTTGAAAGCTGATGGCTGAGAAAGGCTTCACACAGGCCTCCATTGGCATTCAGTACATTGACACTTCCAAGATCCATGAAAGGCACTTAAAACGTCGTTACAAAGTCTATCTCACCACAGTGGCTCTACAATAATCATACAATGCGACGACAATAGTTTTTGTGCGCAAAAAAAAATCAAAAGAACACCTTTATCCAGCTTGTTATTGCCTTCCGCGTGTGTCTCCACGACGCATGCGCGAGAATATGACGTAGCGCCGGGGCTCGGGATTCCATGAAATGCACACTCTAACCCCATTTTGAGCACTACGCCGAGACCTAAAGCACGATCAATGTAGAATCCAACAGCTTAGACACGCGCGTCTTCCTCTGCTCGTAAACAAATCGCTTCTGGGTCATATGTCCGAACGCCGGATCTGCGTCATATTCTCGCGCATGCGTCGTGGAGGCATACACGGAAGTCGAGAACAAGTTGGATAAAGGTGTTATTTTGATTTTTTTTTGCGCACAAAAACTATTGTCGTCGCATTGTATGATTATTGTAGAGCCACTGTGGTGAGATAGACTTTGTAACGACGTTTTAAGTGCCTTTCATGGATCTTGGAAGTGTCAATGTACTGAATGCCAATGGAGGCCTGTGTGAAGCCTTTCTCAGCCATCAGCTTTCAACTAAAATATCTTCATTTGTGTTCCGAATATGAACGGAGGTCTTACGGGTGTCCAACGACATGAGGGTGAGTAATTAATGACAGAATTTTCATTTTTGGGTGAACTAACCCTTTAAAATAGAAAAGTTATTTTAAATTGTAATACTATTTCCCAATATTTACTGTTTTTATGCATAATGGTGCGTTCACACCAGACGCGAGCGAATTAAGCGCTTTGTGCGAGTGATTTACATGTTAAGTCAATGCAAATAGACATTCTGAGGCGCGATCCGCACGAATGATACGCTGCGAATTGAGCGTTTGACGCGTGATTCACGTGAATGGCACGAGTTGAAAAATCTGAACTTTGGCAGATATTCGTGCCGCGTTAACCAATCAGGAGCTTGCTCTAGTAGTGACAACAATGAGGACAAAATCATATGTGGATACCCGGAGCTGTACGTCCTCTTTAGGATCTGAAAGTGAGTGAGGAGGTCGGACAGTCTGAAAGTTGTAAAAAACGCTCTGAGAGTTCAGGGTAAGCGGATCCACAGCAGCTTTGGCACCTATGCTCTGGTGAATCGTCATCACTGTCCCGCATTCTCATTGGTTTGCTGGCATATGTGGGATTTCATGCGCTCGAATCGCTCGCCCAAGAGGAAAAATGTGCGGTTTCTGCCAGATTTCAAACAACAAAAATCACATCGTATTTGATACAAGACTAAATAGACTAAATCAAATGGAAAAAGTCATAACTGAAACAATTTTAATTGTATTTCATTTTCTCCATAGGGAAATTCATCTTTTACGAAAACTTACTCAAACTGTTAAAGACAGACCCACTGTAACTATCCGAGGCTGTTAATCGATATGCTTAGTCATTGCATTATTTCAACTTCTTTTTAAAGAATACTTATATTTTTATTTATTATAATTATATTTAACTTATTTTATTTATAATACTTATATTTGATTTATTATATTTATAGTTTTTTACTCTTAAATAATAATAAAAAAATACTTCCAGTATACATTTAAATTGACACCTGCCATGGTGTTTCTTATTTGTTGTCTCTGATTTAGATCTGAGTCTGTTGTGTGTCTTCAGCCGATGCGCCGTACTGTTTAAAGGTGTAGTTTGTAGTTTCTGTGACACTAGTGGCACCTATCGGAATTACAAAAATAAAGCATATTTCGCGTGTAGTGCCTCCCTCAACTCAAACTTCACAATTACGGGTGCTTGTGAAGCCACGTCTCAACATAAACGTATGATACTTTC
Organism: Gobio gobio; assembly: GCF_949357685.1. NCBI lineage: Eukaryota > Metazoa > Chordata > Actinopteri > Cypriniformes > Gobionidae > Gobio > Gobio gobio. Next base: position 12,542,130 of record NC_137100.1, on the reverse strand, counting down.
AATAAAAGGTCCAACATATTATGAATACTTTTAGCTGTGTTGCTATATGTCATGTAGTTGACACTGCATAGAGCAAACGCAAGCGTCTCGCTTACAATAAACCCATCCAACACATCTGCATACATTTTTCACAAAGAGATAGTGAACATGTATTAAAGGGATAGTTCATCCAAAATTTTTAATTCTGTCATTTACTCACCCTCAAGTTGTTCTAAACCTGAGTTTCTTTGTTGTGTTAAACACAAAAGAAGATATTTTGAAGAATGTTGGTAACCAAATATTATGAAATAAAAATACTATGGAAGTCAATAAGGAGCAGAAACTGGTTACCAACATTCTTTAAAATGTCTTCTTTTGTGTTTAACAAAACAAAGAAATTCTTGGGGGTGAGTAAATGATGACAGAATTTTCATTTTTAGGTAAATGGGGTCAATTGTATTGAACTTCCATGTCAAACTTAAAAATTGCTATTTTTGCTAATTGGACTAGTATTATAATGTCTTTTTTTCTCTTTACAGCAATGGCCCATGTACATGGTGGACTATAGCGGAGTGAATGTTCAAGTTCCTGGCAAAGTCAAATACTAAAAAACATTTCCGATGCCGTACGGAAGACTTTCACCATTAAGGGACCTTTTTAAATGTTTCTGAATGCTAAATTCAGCTTTCCCCAGAGCTGTGGCAGATCGTGCGGCTCGCGCATGGAGACGCCTGTGTGTTCGGGCAGGTGTTAAGAGTGTGTGAACTGCTGGATGCAGTTGTTTCTGAATGAAGTGCTAATAATGGAAAAACACAGCAGTAAATCAATCGGTCAGTGCTCTGTTACTTAGAGGAATAGTACTCACCCTCATGCCAGTCCAAACTGAAAAATATCAACATACAGGTTTGGAATGACACGAGGGTGAGTGAATAATGACAGAACTATTCCTTCAAGAGGTTGTTTGTAAAAGGAGTAGCCGTTATTTGCGTATCAGATGAACTATATTGCTTTGCCACCAGGATTTGTGATAGCAGATCCTGGACACAATCATGGTTACATAACCATCTCATAAAGAGCAGTAAGAATGAGATTTGGGATTTGTTTTTTTACCCAGATACTGCTAATCACTGTTGGGATACACAGCCTTGTTTGGTGCCGAGAGCTCGTACAGTACGTACATACTGGACTCGACTCCTGTAGTTATCTGGGTCTCATGCCTTGCAAATGTTTGTATTATTATTTATTTATTTATTTAAATAAAAACTTGTATATGCAGGGAATGTAAACTACCACATTCAGTATAGAGCATAAAGTACTGAATGACACGACTAATGATGCTAAAAACAACTAGCTACTGTATGTATTCAGAGAGAAACTTCTGCTTCAGGTTTCAGTAAGTCAAGTTGGAAAACCCTAACATGATAGCACTAACTTATATTCAATTGAGAGACTTTTTTGTATTATTTTAGCTTTGTAAGTTACTCTCAAGTTCGTTAATGTAAGGCTAAATGAGATATTTCACGGAGAAACCATCATGAATGTATTGTTTGTAAAGGAAAGAATGCTATAACGTTATTCTGTAATGACTGTCTCTGGAATCGCCAGTATTTATATGCTGTACCTTAATGCCATTTAGGCCTTTCAAATAAAATGTGTTGCCTTGCATTTGTTTGTTTGTTTGTATCGTGATAATGTTATGCAGTGAAACCCTTTCTACTTGTGTGTATTAAGCATTCCTCATTGCATAGTAGTTAAATAATTCTCAAATATGATCTTTCTGATGCAAAATAGATGAATGATGAAGAATGAATGAGTTGAGGCCATCATTAGCACCATCTGCTGGGAAAAGGGCAACATCACATTTTCGCTAACATTTTCCACTTTTAATCTTAAATGTAATCCTATATTTTCAGACATTTTCATGGCTGAAGTGTTTCATAAGGTATGACTGCATTATGCTCATAGAAAGAGATCAAATTAAAACGCCATCATTGCTGGCACCTTTGCTAGAGTAGTTTTTACACTTAACTTGAAGCAATTAATAAGCAGAATTACAGTGATAATTCACCTATAATCGCAAATTCTGTCATCACTTTATCGCCATTTGTTGTTGATGCAAACCGTATAACTTTCTTTTTCTTATTCAAATAGATTTGAATATTTTCAGTAAATCCTGATTTGTTCAGATCAGCCAGAAAAAATACATCTTTTTTTTAAATGAATTTTACCATTCCAAGAAATTCTGTGTAGATTTATCCTTGCACATTCAACAGAAAGCTGGTTATAATTGAAATCAAAAGATGTGCTAATTAGATTTTTTTTTTTTTAAATATCCGTTAACTTTATGATGAATCTAATGATTTTATTTGGTAAATTCCATGTAAGAGTAAAATAAATCATTCAAAACCTCGTGTAAAGGTTTTTATGGTTGATTTTCATTCATACATTGATTCTCTCCAATTTATTGATAGAAAATGTAGAGACACAATTGTATTTGCTAAAAGAGTTTATTTTAATTGAAAATTTAACCTGTGTATGTTGTCTTTATGTAGTAGGCTTGACCTTTGGTTGTATTTGTTCTCTTCACTGTTGTTAAATTATATATTTATGTGTATGTATTTTTCTTGTAAACCCTTTTTCCCCTTCTATGTGGATGTCTTGTTATAGTTAGTTGTGTCTTTGGAAAAAAAACTGATTCACGAACCAGACTCGTCTAGTTCTCCAGACAGTTCATCCCAATCATCCTGACGCATCTGTTGACAGCAACTGGACAGGAAAATTACCAGTGAAAAAAATGTAGAGGGACTTTTATTTTGCCATTTGTCATGGTTGCTTTAAATAACTACTTTCAAAATAAAAGTCGGCAATGCAGACATTAGCTACTAGAGACAAAATCTGATAAAGACAGCGGTATGTAAACTTCCAGAGGCACCGGAAAATACTAGCAATTTAAAACAACTCGCCACTTTGTTTTATTTTAGACCTGTAAGATGTTAGGGGAAATGTAAAACAGATTTCCATAGGTAGGTTCTCCGTGTCTGGCTTCACAGTGTGTATCTATGGGAATCCACCACCAGCGACACAAACACACACCGCAGGCGAGGAAGTAACTATAGCGATACAACCCTTGCGTACTTTAAAAAACCATGTCCATCAGTGTGTTTCTATTAGCCACCTGACAACGCTAGTCTGCTGTCTATAAAATAGTAACTGTTATATTATATGATAGTGGTTTATGAGGCTGGTGGCGGTACAGTAACCCACTGAATGGCGAAGAAAAGAGCGAGACGTCTGAAGCTAGTCTGAAGCTGCGACTCTAGCAGCCGAACGAGATGATGCGACGTCAGTGGTTTTACGCTCAAATTTGCGGATAAATTATTGTTTACTACTGGATAAAACACTGGTGGCGATACGGATCAATCTCTTACAGGATTCGACTAGTTAGCGGGCTAGCTGGCTGTAAATCAGGTGAAACTGGAAGGGTGTTGTTGTTGTTGTTAGCTGGGCTAAATCGTCACATTGCTTTACTCCAGCTTATTTTGTGCCCGGCGGGGAGTTGGGATATTTTCTAACAGACAAAATGGCAACAGGCTCCAGTTTTCATTCCGGGGGGAGTGGGTCTAGAAACGGACCATCTTTCGCGTCACCATCTTCCTCAGGAATGCCAGGGCAGGCTCAGCCTATGGCGGTGGTTTGGGAATGGCAGGATGATCTGGGCTTCTGGAGGCCCTACACTGGACAGGTGAGCAGCTACATTGAGCAGTGTCTCCAGCATCAGAGAGGGGCAGCGACCGCCAGCAACAACAGCATCTGTCTGGCACAGGCAGACCCCAGCCTGTCCGCCTACATCATCGACATCCCCAACCTCAAACAGTTCAGACAGGACACCGGTGAGTGGGACCTCAGACGCCTCACTAAACTACTTATGAAGGCTTACAAAAAGTACACTGGTGGTGGTACCATGAATAGTATACGAATCGTTACCATAGGGTTTCAGTCAACTGTGGTGTGGTACATATCCAAAAATATGGTAGTACCATTTTGTGAACACTAACTGCATTAATTGAATGACATCTCATGAAATAACATGAGAATACCATGGAACTTGTATCAAAACTTTGGTTTAGGTTGTGAAACATAAAATGATGTGAAACTCCCAAATAAACTTCTTGACTACTTCAAAAACTATTCAAGATTTAAAGAAAGAAATCAGTAAAATTGTGAAATATTATTACAAAATAACTGTGCCTGAATATGTATTTTAAAATGTAATTTATTTATGTGATGGTAAAGCTGTATTTTAAGCAGCTATTACTCCAGTCACATTTCTTCTTATTATCATCATCAATGTTGAAAACCATTGTGCTGCTTAATATTTTTGTTGAAACTGTGATGCATTTTATTCAGGGATTATTTGTTAAATATAGAAGTTCAAAAGAATACAATTTATTTGAAATAGAAAACTTTTGTAACATTATAAATATATTTACTGTCAGTATTGATCCATTTGATGCGTTCTTGCTGAATAAAAGTATTAATTAAAAAATAAATGAACCACTAACCTTTGAACAGTATTGTGTGTATAAATATTTGATAAAATGTGTATGATAGTATGTGATAAGTATATTTACTTATGCATTTTTTTTTGTCTACAAGTTAGTATTTATAGTATACATTTATTTATGGTACACTTTTAATTTCGATTACACCACTTGACATTTTTAGGGTCATTTTTATTTTTTCTAATTTTTAAAACCAGCATTAGTAAACAGATCACTTTGCATTTTAGACTATAATATATATATATATATATATATATATATATATATATATATATATATATATATATATATATATATATATATAAAAAAATAATGTATATAAAATTATCTTGGACATCTTTATCATTTACCCATAAACTATGCTAAGTGTACAGTACTTTAAGGGAGTGTTCAGAATGTACGCTTATTGCTCATTTGGATTAAGTAAATGTGTTGCCAGCTGTCAAGAAAGTGCTTCTATAATCTACAGAGTGAAAGAAGCTTAATGTGAACTGTCAATCCTGGCTGAAACTAATTCAGTTGCTCCAAATGTATGATATTTATGCTTCATGCTTGATAACAGGTCATTAATCCTGCTGGGTAAAGCTAGCGTTTGGTCTGTTAGCTGCAGATTAGGCTTGTTTTGAGGGATGTTTGAATGACTTTCAACACCTGTGGTCTCTATGGAAAAGAACAGGAAAGAGGTGACAAAAATCTCAGGAAATAAGCGAACAGATTCCGACAGGATGCACAGCATATGTCGTGGATGAAATAGCAGCTCTTTCTCCTTTGTTTTGGAAGAGAAGCACTGTTTTATATTTCAAAAATCTTCTTTGGAATGATAATTATCTTGTTCCATTTACTGTGAATTTTTTGTTGAACCCTCTGTAGGAAAGATGCGCGCTGTGCGGCGATCCCTGTTCCCGCAGTCTTCTGCCCTGGGCAGTGGCGTTCTTTGGGAGTGGGCCAATGATGAAGGAGGGTGGACTGCGTATGAGATCCGATCCTCCATTTTGCTGGAGCACAGCTACCAGGCAGGGCAGGCCACAGCTGACCTGAGCCAACAGGGCTACAACTACATCGTGGACCTCACCGCTCTGGAGCAAGTCAACAAGGCCTCTAGCTACAGACGGCGTGTCAGGCGGCAAAGCAGCATGCCGTATCCTCTCACCTCGGGGTCTGTTATTCACTCAGGCCCGGCCTGTACCTGTCACCAGTGCGCGAGCAATAGCAGCACCGCTGGACCCATGCTGAGCCGGTCACGGCATTCGTTCTCCGCGGGACAGGCCAACAGGCCCAGTCTCCAGATGCAGCAGGGAAGACTTCCTGGAACCAGCTCCTCTTCAGCTTACTCGCCCTATCCCAGAAGACCTCTCTCAATGGGAAACCTGTTATGGAACAACCCATGGAGCACCCCCACCTCGATGGCTCATTCTACAGGACCGCCGCAGGCTTTTGGTCATCATGCAAATGGCTTAAGGTAAGACCACTAGGCCTAGTTTAAAAGTTAGATCGCTAGAAGATGAAAATGCAGGTTATCATATTTTTTTTTAAATACTTCTGCAATTACCACCTGATACCTTCAATCTATGATGGTACCACCACCGTTTTTTTCCCCTAAAGGAAAGGGACTTATTTTAGCCATATTTTTCAAGGACTTTGCACACAAGCATGGAAGTCCCCCCACAGAGAGCAGTTTAAAAATACTCTACTCGTGATAAGGAAACAAGATGTTTGACCCGCATATTTCAAATGACACCAAAGGACCAAAGGTTGTATTTCATCAGCTACTGTGCTCTTCTCCTTCCTGCCATTGTGTCCGTTCTCTTGTCTACTTTGTAGTGATAAGCTCAGTCATTCTGTGTGACCCCATTTGTGGCATAATTTTGATTTTACTGCAGAAAATTATTTTAGCTTGTTTATTAGTTACAGAAAAAAAAAGTATTTTACAGTTCTTCATGCCTTACTAATTATTGGGTAATAATTAGATACTAACCCAGAACCAAACTTAAAGGGATAGTTCAACCAAAAAACGAAATTTTTATGTTTATCTGCTTACCCCCAGGGCATCCAAGATGTCTTTGTTTCTTCAGTAGAACACAAATGAAGATTTTTCTCTCCAACCGTTGCAGTGTGATAGTCGTATAATGCATGTCAATGGGGATATTTTAGAGTATGAGAGCAATGAAACACATAGAAATGCGAATCCATATTAAACCATGCAGCTCGTGGCGACACATTGATGTCTTAAGACACGAACCGATCGGTTTCTACGAGAAACCGAACAGTATTTATTTACCTCTTATCAGACGAACGCCATCTAGTATTCCCAGAGCCATAACTTCTGGCGAATAAGGTCAAAATACTGGCGCGATCAAAGATATATATATATATACATAGATGCCTCATTCAACCAATCCGCGCTGGCACTAATGAGGAATCTATGTATATATCTATGATCGCGCCGGTATTTTGCATGTATTTTGACCTTATTCGCCGGAAGTGATGGCACGGGGACGGCTGATGCAGAGCCATAGAAAAAAATGAAATACATTTTTAAATATGGATATTTTTCTTACACAAACACATCGATTCGCTTCAGAAGGCCTTTATTAACACCCCGGAGCCACGTGGAGCACGTTATTTGACGGACAGATGCATTTTTTATGGACTTCAAAAACAGCAACTATTATAATGCTTGGATTAGCCAGAACAATTTTAATATAACTCAGATTTTATTCGTCTGGAAGAAGAATGTCATATACACCTCGAATGACTTGAGTAAATCATGGGCTAATTTTCATTTTTGGGTGAACTATCCCTTTATCCTTTACCCATGTTAAAGGGATAATTTGCCCTAAAATGAAAATTGTCATCATTTACTGAACCTCATGTTGTTCCATATCTGTGACTTTCATGAAAGTAGATATTTTGAGAAATTTCTGAATGTTTATATATATATATATATATATATATATATATATATGTATATGTATGTATGTGTGTGTATATATATGTATATGTGTATATGTATGCATATAGTGAAAGTCAATTGAAACCAAAACTTTTTGGTTACCAACATTCTTTAAAATGTCATCTTTTGTGTTCTGGAGAGAGAAAAAAAGTTTGCATTGGAAAACAGGGCCATTGCCTATTTCCAATAGTGTAGTGATGAAGCCCAGCTCATGCAGAAGTCACTTTCAAACCAAAAGTCGCACAAAAAGTCTTCTTGTCACTTCATAAAATTAAGGTTGAACCACTGGAGTCACATGGACTATTTTAATTATGTCTTTACTACCTTTCTGAGCCTTGAACGTTGCAGTGCTGTCTATGGAGGGGTCAGAGAGCTCTCCAAATTCATAAAAAATATTTTCATTTGTGTTCCGGAGGTGAACAAAGGACTTATGGGTTTGGAACGAAATGAGGTTGAGTAATTAATGACAGAATTTTCATTTATGGGTGAACTAACTCTTTAAAAAAAAAGTCTCCTTTTTCCCGACACATTCATAATCACTACTTTTGCCGGTGTTTTGCGGCAAGCTTTATGCGTGCGCTTGAAATAGGCTATAGGTTTTTTCCGCCCCTACTATGTATATAAGTAATTAAATTAATATAAAGTGTGATTAGTCGACTAATTGCTTACATGAACGACTACTAGTCGACTAGAAAAATCTTAAGTCGGGGGCAGCCCTAGTTGGAATGACTGGATTTCGCCTGCGATGTTTCGCCGAGAAACTGTAAATGTGACCACACCTTAAATTGACATAATTTTAATTTTTGGGTGAACTGTCCCAGTCCATGTAGTACCTTTTTATATTACTCGGGTTCTCTCTTAGGTAAGTACAGTTCATGCACATACTGTATAAATAAAATTACAATGAAAGTAATGCACATTAAAAGTACAGCTACAAAACTAGTGGACTCACAGTAAAACTACAAATTATTTTTATGAAATAATAAATACAATAATAAATGAATAGCCTAATATTTTAAGAATTGTACTCATGCAATGTAAATGCATTAACAAAAATATGAGCTTCACATTTCGAGCATGTTTTTCTACTTAAAATGTGGGTTGAACAGGAACACCACTATGATATGATAATGTCCTCCCTCAGTCTGGACTGATTTTTTTTCAAGAGCAGTAAGGATCATCCTCCCTTTTGTCCCCATACTATAATTGGCTGTTCCTTTGTGTAACGGTGTCATATCCTCCCATCTGTCTTGATCTACAGGAGTAGAGGTCTGCTTTAGGACACAAGGAGGAGAGCAAGTCTTTGCTGACTGAAAGGGGAAGACCCAGATTTGAGTTATTGTTCTCTTCTGGTAAACTAGGTTGAAAGGGGAACCAGGAAATTTTGGACATGTCTTTATAACTTCTTATTCACACAGTCAACTTACACTCGCACCCATAACAGACCTCAGTTTGATTATCATGTGTGGGCAAAGTAAAACTGAGTCTGAAATCACACACAGTCTGAAATCGAAACCGAAACCAAGCTGAAAAGTGTAACCCAAGTAATAAAAAATCAACAGAGATTATAGACAGAGCTTATAAAACGTATTAGTGTTGGGGATTTGAATAAATTCTTAAACTTATGTTTAAAAGTTGGTGCTTAATCCATCCTGCACAGTTTATGCTGGATAGTTTTACACCGTGTGAAATGCCGAATATTCTCTGGCAAATGGCCTCATCACACCCAGCAAAGTCATGAGGTTCTCAGATGACTGTGGGAGTGTACTGTGAGCTGTAATTGCCTCGAATTGTCACTACTGAGATAAAGCTGTAAATACAGTTCTGTAAGTAGCAGAAACATTTAAAATGAAGTTTAGATGCTCATGCATAAAATAGAAGGGATTTGCTATACTGTATACTTGACCCAGAAGAACACTTGCCATTGTGTTAAATTGGTTTTTGGTAAACCAAAAACTGTTGCTAAAAACACCGTATGATGCTGAATCTATGCAAACTACTATCATATCAACCAGTGAAACTTTTTTGTTTCCTCCAAATTTTGGGCATTTTCGTTTAAAGAATGTTTAGCTTTTTTTATTGCTAGAAGTCCAATGAATTCATTCTTGTGCACTCATAATTATGTGCAAATATTATGTGCATCTTCTTTTGGGTTAGTGTAGATTATGTGCGAGTTGGAGCCTAACACCCTGTCCTAACTACACGCGACGCGATAATCTTTTCCATGTTAATTAGAGTTTTTGTCCTAACCAGCCGCGACGGCGCCACGCGATTAATCGGCTGGAACAACAACACAAAACTTGGCAATGATAATATCAGGTAATGTTTATGTCCTTTATTTAAGGTTAAAAGCGTGTAATGTGACTTTGAATATCATTTAGTACTCCCAGCTTTGTTAGTCGTACTAAAAGCAACAAAGGATAATTCACCTCAGATATTGAAATTAAACTAATTGAAACAAGAACGTTCAAACTGTGAACAAACAAGTATATTCTATGACAAAGATTGTTTTAGCAATTGAGTATGTATTTTTAGTAATGTTTAAATGGTGTAATATTTGTGAATTTGATTATGTACTTATCCGTTTCCTTGCGAGTGCCGTTCAGATTAATCTCTGGTGCCGTACATTTGCTGCGAGAGCCCGCCCACACGCTGTTCTTATTGGCTGTGGTTTTTGATTGATTTGTTGCATCTCGCAGTGGCGTCGCGTCTGGTGTGGACAGACATGTTGCTTGTCGCTGGAATCTTATTGTAGTTAGGACACGGTGTGATTCAAACTGGAACATTTCTAATGACTATTTTTAATGTTAAATACAGGTGAAAAATTAACAAACGTTTTTTTGCGGGGTAAGTGGAATTTTCATGCGGACCCTTTTGTACGGTAGCCAGGGGCGCAACTACACAGTGCCAGAATAACAATGTGTTATTAATAGGCTAATAACAAACATAAAAATAAACATTAATTTGAAAGTAATTAAAGAGGAAATTATGAGTTAAGCACTATCATACGAGCAAGAGTGCTATTTTCCAGAGTAGCCTATATCAGCACGATTACAAAATGCGATATTAATTGTATACAACAGTTCAATAAACAACAAGTTGTCATTTTTTACAGTTTTGCTCTATTTTTCCAACAAAAATAGATTTAAACAAAGTATAGGTTTCGTTCTCGAATAATTCACCGTTTTTGAACAGTCGGTTAGAACGAATTAGTTGAATGATTCTAGAATCCGCTCATGCCGCCAAATATACTGGCAGTTTATAGTTTCATAGGCCTGGAATAATTTCATATTTCTATAATTAAAATATTATATTTGGAACATAAATCTAAAAATCTCATTACATTATTTAGGCAATTGTAATTACAGTCTAAGTGGATTTTGATAAATGGTAAGATGGATTTTGTTGATACTGATTTCATTTAATTCTATAACAGCCATAGTGTATCGTGGTAAATAGTGTAATGACATAAAAAGATGGTCAACAATATGTAACTTTACTTTATAAGAGGTGTGCCCTAAAAAGTAAGCATGCAGTTTTGAGAACACCAAGGAAAGAGCACGTTCTTTAGTCTGTTTGGATACTTCAAACACAAGTTTGCACTGCCTGTTTGGTTTACCTGTTTAGCCTACACGTTAATAACGTGCGTTTTGTCCGACTCAAAGCGTGCGTCTTCGACGCGTGATTTACCATATAAGCGCGCATTCTTAACGTGCGCTCTGGGGTTACGGAAAATGCGCGTCCGTTTTTTAAATAGCAAATCACGCGTCGAGGACGTGCGCTTTGATATAAAAAACCTGCATCGGAAAGGCGCGTTTTCCTTGACCCCAAAGCGCACCTTTATGTTTTGCTGTCAAATCGCACGCTTTTGACATGTCAATGCGCAATCAGACGCCCGCCCAAGCGTATTTGGCTTCCCACCGCCGCCAGGCGCGCCCACTCGCGATATTCCATTATTATCCAAAATTCTATTATGGAATATGAGGGCGCCTACCTGTTAGTCCTCTAAAATGTTATATAATATTGAGGAAATACAGAAATGATTTAGAAACGCACAACAGCAGCTACATATAGAAAATACCAACAACAACAAAAAAAGTTGCTTTGTCAAATCGCTTTGGCGCCCCTATGCGCCGCATATAGCGCATACCCACTTTTTGCGCCATTGACGGTAGGCAAGGCAACATCTTAGTTTGAGGCATAATTCTGCAGCTACACCAATAGATCAAAAGAGCAGCCTAAATGTTTCATTCTAGTTGTGAGGAATAATTGACGACGGACCGTTGAATTATTAGAAAAATAATGCACATCCGAGGTGGTAATGCGGTCACGACGCAAAGCACTGGCGCAACAACGGACGTAGCGTAAGCGTTTTGAACTGCGAGAGGCGTTTCACTTCCTTCGTAAGTTGAATACGGTTGGCGGTCCGCCGGAAGCTAGATATTTTACTTAATAAAGTTTTAAATATGGATATTTTTCTTACAAAAACCCATTGATTCACTTCAGAAGGCCTCTATTAACCCCCCGGAGCCATGTGGGTTACTTTTATAATGGATGGATGCACTTTTTTTGGTCGTCAAATTTTGGGCTGCCATTCACTGCCATTATAAAGCTTGGAAGAGCCAGGACATTTTTTAAATATAACTCTGATTGTATTCGTCTGAAAGAAGAATGTCATGTACACCTAGGATGGCTCGAGGGTGAGTAAATCATGGGGTAATTTTCATTTTTGGGTGAACTATCCCTTTAAGATGTGTTTTGGTTGATCGGATCACAAGTGGTCGAAGCGAAATACAGGTGTAAACGTGGTCTAAAATGTTTTTAGCTTGTCCGCTTTAGACCACTTCCAGAGGTAATCGAAAACGCATTCGACCGGTTGGCTTTCTTAGTGTAAACGCTCATGTGGTCGAACAGCCACAAAAGACTGCCTACTCTCTGCCTCTATTCATGAAATGTAATATTGTGATAGCAAAGCTGCATTTGCAAAGCTGTGTTCCTTTTTTCAGTATTCTTTGATAAATATAAAGTGTCTATACTGTCACTTTTAAAAGGATTCTTTGCTGACTAAAAGTATTAATTTCAAAATCTTACTGACACCAAACTTGGTAGTGTATTTAAATAGACATATCAGATGGCATAGCATGAATTACACCATGACAGCTTGAGAAAGCCAGGGGAATTCCTTGGAAAGTATCTTGCTTTCATTTAATCTTTACTAGGTCATCTATAACAATCTAAACCATGCACTTTCTTTTGTATAATAAAAAGAACATGACATAACTCCTGTAATGGGAGTGAAGGCCATTGTCAAATGCTATTGTTCTCATGCATTAAAGTCTACATGCATTTAAAGCGTGTATATTTCTGTCTCCACAGCATCCCTACAGTCCCGCTACACATAAACGGATCCAGTAGTGTGAACTCGGCGCTGGCAGGTACAGCACTCACCCATCACACATGCCACACAAGAGAAAATCCTTCCAATGATGCACTGGGGTCTCCTCCTCATTGCAGAAAGGTTTTTTTTTTAATGTTGCAGCAACAGCTGAGCTGTTTCTTGGGAGTGTCAGTTTGAACCACCCAGATGTTTCCCAGAGCAGTGATAGTCAGTGAAGTTAGCTTTAGCATTCTTCAGTGAATGTGTCACAAGTATATTCTTGCCACAGACTTGCGGTTCCACCTTGATGTTTTTGTCTTACGTCGGCTGCTTGTCACAAATCGGTTTATGACATTAGCTGCTTCACTGAGTCACCAGCTTGTGGGTTTTGAGTTGGTGTGTCTTAAAAGCGCTCGCCTTTCAACAAGTTTCAGGCTAATGGCCCGTGTCTGGGGATGTTGAATATCTGTTGTTCTTGTAGCTGACAGCTGCAGCACCAAGATGAATGAGGCATTCGGGGAACAGACAGACAGATAGATTTGGAGCGAAGTGACATTTCTATCGTAATTTTCACTAGAGGGAAGATTTTGGGTGGGTTTTGAATAAAGTGATCAATGCAAACGTGAACTAACAATGCTAAAAAAACTTATTTAGGCATAAATTTATGATTTTTGTATTTGAGTTGCGTATAAGATTTCCATTAATTTGGATTAAACCATTTTAACAAACTTAATATGATGCATATTTGTTAGTCGACGTAAAATAAATGCGTAAGATTTCTGTAATAGTACTAAAACTGAATCCAATTACAAAATAACCAGGTTTATGTATTTATCATCAATAAATCCAATTTGTGTAAATCTCATGCATTTTAACTAAATGGATATTGCTTGTTCCTCAGCTAGCCATATTTTAAAAATGGTTATACCTTTATCTGAATAAATGTAATTGTTTTCACAGTGAACAGACTAATGCTGACTCTAAACATAAGTTGAATAAATGCATTTCGAAAGTGTGATTATTTAAATAAAATCAAGTATTTTATGCAAAAGTTCAAAATAAAGTATGCCATGATTTTTTTTTTTGGTGCAGAAATTATCTTGTCACCCATTTAATTTATGTATGACTGACAAATATGCATCACATTAAGTTTATTCGTTTGTTTGTTAAACCTGTATAATCAAAATGGAGGAAAATTAAAATGCCATTTAAATACATAAATCATGCTAAAAGTTAAACTCAAACTATACTTTACCTGTCCACATTCCACTCCAACTCATGAACATTTTATATGATGTAATTTTTGTCATCAGCACAATCCAAACTATTTTGGTCACAACCCCCTTTAAAAAAATCTGACTACCAAATATTTGCACTTAAAATCTAAAAACAGAAAGATTTTTTTACATTTAAAAACATGCAATGAAACACCTGCAATAGTTTTACTGTAATGCCATTGAATCATTGAAAAATATAACTGTAAGAGAGAATAATAGATCAGAACTTAACTTTTTATTTAAAGAAGCAATTAAAAAAAAAAAGATTTCAGTGATGCTTTGGATTAACAATAACAGCATATATATATATATATATATATATATATATATATATATATATATATATATATATATATATATATTACCAACCAAACAATCCAAGACCTGTTGCTATGACATGAACCAAACAATCCAAGATCATGCCAAATCATCGACAATCAAATCCAGCTAACGGAGTTAGCGAGGTACGAAGAACGGACCCCTGGTGCTGGATGGCAGAGGCAGGCTAAATATACATATATAAATACATAATACTTTTTAATAAAAATAAAAACTTGAATAAGTCACGCTATTATCATAACTATTCATGTTTCTTTTTATTTATTTATTTATTTTATTATAAAAATATTATTACATAAACCGTAACACTGCACAGCAGTCAGACGCTGTGGTGCATGTAATGAAAAATTTCATAATTTCACAAAATGAAAAAGGAGTATTTTTCTTTGCAATCAACATTGCCATTTTCAGTTCCGAAACAACCAAAACATGGTTTCTGCCTCTGTCCATCCCTTAGTGATGGTCGGTGTGCCATTCTGTGCCTCCGCTGGAGTTGTTGTGATTTAATGTGCTGAGCAGTGTTGGGGAAAGTTAATTTGAAAAGTAATGCATTACAATATTGTGTTACTCCCTTAAAAAGTAACTAATTGAGTTAGTTACTTTTTAAGAAAAGTAATGTTACGTTACTTTTGCGTTACTTTTTCTCTCCTGGGGCCCGTTCTTCGTACGTCGCTAACTCAGTTAGCTGGATTTGATTGTTGACGATTTGACATTATCTCGGATTGTTTGGTTCTTCGAAGCTCATCCAGGACTTGCTGTCATAGTAACAGGTCCGTAAGCTTAAACCTGCTCATGAGCAGGCTTATTTCATGTAAACAGGATTAGATTGCATCTTGAGGTTATACTTAAAATCTGTCCCAGCCACTGTCCCACCTGAGTCTTCTCCTCCCATTTCTACCAGTGATGCTTGATTCAACTTCCCGTGACATCAACAGCGCAACTGGGTTGTAGGTAACCAGGTTTGGGCCATACAAATTACGGGAGTTTCCCGGGAGAAATAACAAAACGGGAGGGGGGCGGGAGATGGGTGTGAAATACGGGGGACTCCTGGGGAAAACTACCTGTGTTGACAGGTATGCTTGGGCCAGTTGCATAGACATAGCCATTATGTTAAGACGACGTCTTAAGAACTATTTTGACCAACTAGCAGTTAGTCTTACATTTAATCAGTCTTACTTCTTGGTATCAATTTAGACCATTCTACATTTAATCTAACTTGCATTACAAAGATATGAACAGTCTTGAAGAAAGATATTTGTTTACTAACTTTTAGAATTGTTAATTGTTTGAATATTGAATGGTAAAGAGGTAGTGCACTCAAATATAAAGATTGTCATTTATTTAGATTAGTCTTATAGATTTGGAACGATGGTGAGCAACTAATGACAGAATTTTTGACATAGACTAGTGACACAGACTAGTGTCTGTTAATATTAAACTGCAAAAAGACTGCCGTTTACATTTGTAGATTGCATGATCTGAGTGTCTCTGTTTAAATGAGTGGTGTAGTTTCATCCACTACACATACTCAAGTTCTTGGGATGATGCTCTTGGTGTTTTCAGCATCTGCCGTCTCACTTTATGAGGACATGAACACATGAACTTCATCTCCAGAGCTGCTCTGAGAGTCACGAGCATTTCAAGTCATTTCATTTACACTCAGGCACTCAAACGTCTTCATGACAACCTGTCAAAATAAAAGTTACTTTTTTGGTTAAGATTTCATTAAACCATTAAAAGAGAATCCAGGAAATAAATCAGAAAACAATGCATGTTGAAAAAATAAAATGGAATTTGGGTTTCCTAAAAAACAAATGTTTGTTAAACTTTTAATAAATTATTGTTAAATTGTATAACTTTCATGAATTCAATTAATTAGACATGCTTTTTGATTGGTACATTTAATTTAACCATTAAAATGGAAAAACTAAATTTGGGAATTTCGTCTTTGTGTACAAATGACCGCAACCAGATGCATTTCTTGAAGGGTTTTGAGGCAAAATAGTTAAACTTTCAACCCCCTCGGATGAAAATCAAATTTTTAAAGGAACACTCCACTTTAAAAAAAAAAATAGGCTCATTTTCTAACTCCCCTAGAGTTAAACAGTTGAGTTTTACCGTTTTCGAATCCATTCAGCCGATCTCCAGGTTTGGCGGTAACACATAACTTAGCATAGATCATTGAATCTGATTAGACCGTTAGCATCTTGCTCAAAAATGAACAAAGGAAACTGTCTAGGAACTATACTGTCATTCCTGCGTAATAATATAGGAACTTTTGCTGCCGTACCATGGGTGCAGGAGGCACAATGATATTACGCAGCGCATAATATTGCGCCTGATGCACCCATGGAACGGCAGCAAAGTTCCTCGATTATTACGCAGGAATGAGAGTATGTATAGTTCCTAGCCATATCGGCCTAGAAAATCGCAACTTTTCTCTTTCCGTCGGCCTTAGTACACGATGTAACTACATTAGAGTCAAGTTTTAAATAGGAAAAATATTGAAACTCTTTGGTCATTTGAGCGAGATGCTAACGGTCTAATCAGATTCAATGATCTATGCTAAGCTATGTTAAAAGTGCTACCGCCAGACCCGGAGATCGGCTGAATGGATTTGAAAATGGTAAAACTCAACTGTTTAAAGGGGTCATGAACTGGCTTTTTTCTTTTTAAATGTATACTGTTGTCTGAGGTCAACTTACGACGTTTGTGTGGTTTTTACATTCAAAAACATCATAATGAATAAGTAATTGGCTATTTTCTGCCTTGGTTTTAAGGCTCTCTAAAAAACGCTCCGTTTTGATGGGCACGCCCATGGCTAGGATTGGATACGATTTGCATATTTAATGAGCTTGAGCTCCCCTCAGTATGTGGAAATTGTTTTGAAAACGTCTGGAGAAACGCTCACAGGGCTCAAAATATCTTTATCAAACAAACACAATCATTCATCTCTCATCCACCCGCGATTGATTGGAATGTTATTTTTGTATTATTTGGCCGGCCTGATCAGTGAATATAACCATGAACCGTACACACACACGTGCGCAAGAAAGGAATGTCATTTCACTATTTAAGATGTATCACCGGCCTGCCGACGGGCTGTTTTGGTAGCCCGTCTGAAAAACACATAGCCCCAGGACGTTGGGCTATGCTAGCACTGGCGTTACAAGTCCGAGTCTGATCACGAATGAACCAATAACACCTTCTCCAGCCTGTGACCGCGTGCTAAGTTATGTAATCAATAGATATCAAACGATCTGTAACAATGCAATACTAACACATATAAAAAAACATGTTTTACTCACATACATGTAACTGTGTTGCACCATTCCTGTCGGATCCAATATAGAAGGCACAGCATTGTGTTTTAATCTCAATATGTCTGCAAATCCAGTCTTGACCTGTATCTTGTTTACAATCGATTCTGCGGTGAAATGAAGAGAACAAACGCACAATTTCTTATGCACGTGAGCTGGAACCGGCATGTTTATTGTCTGTAGCGACCCGTTTAGCTCCACGAGTCGGTTGGATGGCTTGATGTCAGTGGTCGACATATTCTGAGATCTCTCGTTTTCTGGGCCTGGTGTCAATAAAAGCTTTACTTTGACTAACAAGGACGTTTTCAGCACGATTAACTTTTATATATCAAAGGCTCAAAGGAAAGTTGATTTCTCAATTCATCACCCCTCATCAAAATGAGCCTATTTTCAAAAAAAGTGGAGTGTTCCTTTTAATGTTGTTTATATGTCTGTGCTGTTTTTAATATGCTTTTAGACAGTCCATGTGCATATTCATAAATCGACATTGCTGAGTATTTTCTCCTTAAAACTACAGTCTACCAAAAACAGGATTTGATACTGCCCCTAATTCCTACATCTGTCTGACTCTGAGATGGCGAACTGGAACATGGTTTGTGTAACAAAAGGCTAATTATATCAATAACTGTTATGCTGTCTTTTATTCAAATTCTGAATGAATGATATATATATAGCCTAGAAAGCCTGCAAAGACCGCTCCTTACAATCACTAAAAAGCTGTCACTCACCTCAATTTGCGATCTCACAAAGATCCATTATAATCAGTAAAGTTGTCTACACTACACAATCAATCTCTTATTTACATTGTCTACACTTTGTTATTAAGAGGATTTGCGAGCGTGCAGAACTCAGCGCTGAACAAGAACTGGCATTTTGACCGGTGAGTGGATTACTGAATTAAACCCCTCTGAATGACCACTTGTTCACCGCTGCAAAAACATTTGTAAATAGAAGCCAGAATGCAGACACAAAAACACACTGGAGCGTTTATCAAATCTGTTTTGTCAATATGATATTATTACAGTATCAACTGAGGGTGCTCTTGCTTTCGTTTGAGTTTGCTTAGCCTGGGCCTGCCTGTACAACTTGCTCTTCCTCTTCTTCTGAATCAGTTTTTGGTTCAAACATATATGGCTGAATTAAACGAATATTTCCACTTGTGTGGCATTTACTACAGTTGACTGAGTGGATCAGGTAGTTCGAGCTGGTGTGATTGAGTGAAGCGGGGCTAATTCGCATATTCATGGTTCTGTGTATACTAAGTGAAGTAAGGGCGTAGAGTTACATTCAAGCTATTTTAAGACATGAAAAAAAATTTCACAGGGTATTTTTTATTTTAAATATGTCATTGTGATTATCAAAGATGAGTTTTGGGAATAAAATTCTTGACTGCAAGGGGACTTTTAAAGTTTAACTGTAGAAATTGGTTTCACAGACGAGGCTTAAGTCTAGTCCCAGACTAAAATGCATGTTTGAGCTGTTTTAACTGAAAGCAACTTGCAGTGACATATCTTAAAATATGTCAGTGCCATTGTTTTGTCTCAAGATGCTCACCAGTGATGTTTTTTTTAAAGGCACGTTTATAAAAGCTACTTAAAAGTCCTAATTAATTTAAGGCCTAATCCTGGCTTAATCTAAGCCCTGTCTGTGAAACCATTGTTAGCTATTTTTAACTTGACATGCTGTCTTAAAAACGTAATGCTTATGCCCAATTTTGGTCATATGTGTTGGTGTGTTTTAAAGCTTTAATGTTATTTTTTTTGATGCATCAGGAATCATTACTTGCTTACAGCTTTTTTTTCCCATTGTGTTTTATTATGTTGTAATGGAATTCAAATATCCCTTCCGTTTAAACATCACTTAAAAGCATTTGGTGACTCAGATGTCAATTAGATGGTCTCTCTCTTCCTGTCAAAGTGGACCAGACGTTATGTAAATAGTCAGATAAAAGTCAGACTCTGCGAGACCAATGCGGTCCTCTGAAGGTGGTTTGAGTGATCGAATCACAGTTAGTCTCCAAAGCGAATTGGATCCCGTGTACTGCATTTAGTCCTAGACGAATATTAATAACAGGTAGGATTGTAGTCAGCATCTATAGATGGATGTTTTGTCACAGACATTGTTTCCTCTGGATCAGATGCAGAAGTGAGTAGGACCCTAAACTTTTCTTGACCTCATCAGAGCATGCCCCACATGTGGTTGGCCTCTCCACTCTTGGCTCATTACTCTTCCTTTCCTTCACTCCTCCTCCTCCTCCCTTCCTCCTGCATGTCTCCACATGGCCTCCGGCCGTTCCAGGCATGGCTTCCATTTTGATGTCAGCTGCAGGAATGGGAGTTCGCTTCATGACCGCCCCCTTCTCCCAGCGTGGCTCCAGCAGGCCCACCAAAGGCCAGCCCAGCTCCGTTAAGAGGGCAAAGAGACAGTCCAGGACAGGTAGTTAAGCACCGCCAACCAGCCCGGCCGAACCTGCCCTCCACTGGCCTGCAAACTGCTGCTGTCCTTTTTGTTTAATTGCTCTTTTCCTTACCATTCTCCTTTCAAATTATATTTTCCCCAGGGGGTTAGTACTGTAGCTTCATTCCGACATGATCCTTCCGGCCATTGAGATGTTTATGTTTTGCTATTTATTGTTTGCTTCTGCCGCCATGTTTTCACCCATTTCATGTTTATGCTGTCTTGCTTCCATCCTCTCGATCACATAATGAATGTACTATTGATGGTATTCGGCTTGTCTCTTGCCTGCTCACCTGTGGGATACTGCAGATAGATTTCTGCTGGGGGGTTAATGGAATAACAGTTTTTCCCTGGTCTGTTTTTTTTTCTTCTTCCTATAACCCTAAATAACCTGTGTTGTGGTTAATGCTATTCGTTTTAACATCTTTAATACAGAAGATGATATTAGGTTCAGACTGACACTCACAAGCAATGTTAGTTTACAGCTTTAAAGGTGCAGTGTGTAGTATTTATGAGGATCTATTGACAGAAATGCAATATCATATACAAAACCTACTTTTTCAGTGGTGTATCTTGCATAATGAACCGTTTATATTACCTTTTAAGGCCTGTTCACACCGGGACGATTTTCGTGCGCGTTTATCACCGACGTTTAACGCCTCATGATTAAAACAAAGGGCGTCAATGTGAGTGTGCACACCGACGCGTAAAACGGCAGGCGTAAAAGCGTCATTTTTTTAAAAAACGCATCGGGTTCGTTTTTTAATTTTGACGCGGCGCGTTAAAAAATGGCCGACCAATGGGATCAGCGCTTTTGTTCACGTGCCTGGAGCTGCTGAAGTGACAGTAAAACATGACTTGGTGGCGCTCAAGCACAAAACGGTCTTGCCGAGCATGCATTGATACGACGAAGAAGTAGTAAGTAGACAAAGAAGAAAATGAGCTGCTAATGCTGCCTGTCAGTTAGCAAAAAGTGTGTGATTGGTTTTGGCCATAGACATAATATATCTGTGGTTTTGGCAAGCACGTAAATACTGTCTCTCCTCTTCTTCTGTGTGACAAGCGAGTGTCAAAAGCGTAAAGTGCTGCAGCACCGCCTTGTGTACCGGGAGCGCATCTACTGAATGTGCACGTTCACGCGGCGCATCGCCAGTGAAAATCGCTTGGGTGTGAACACTCAAGACGCGCCGAAAAACGTCACGAAAAACGCTGGTGATAAGCGCAGGCGATATTCGTCCCGGTGTGTACAGGCCTTTAGAATGAGCCATTTCCATATACATACACCGCGGGTTCCCAGTGAAGTCACCATTTTGCGCCTCCATGTTTCTACAGTAGCACTTAACGGGCAAACTGCTCTACAGAGTGCTAGCTACTCTCTGCTGTCTCAGGCGATGACATCTTTGTCCTGTGCCGGCCACCGTAGCTTCTGTATGTGTTTCGAAAGGGAGGGGTGAGCGGGCGGCGGTTACAATTTGCAGCCTCACTGCTAGATGCCTCTAAAATTTACACAGTGCACCTTTAATATCAGCTTACTAAAACATCCTAAACACATTTTCCGTATTGAACTGACTGTTTGGAAAGTCTAAAAACTAACACCAAGTACTGTAATCTGTACAGTGTGTGCTTTTTATATGGTATGTAAAATGCTGAGTAAGTATCAAACATCGATTTATTAAAAGAAACCATAACGGATAGTTCAGCTCTAAATTCTGATTGGATGAGTGACTTTCAAAGCCTTTGTAAGATGGCTGATGTTCTCATTATTTGAATTCTACATTAATGCACTAAATTACTGTTACTTGACACAAATTGTTTATCATTATTACAAATGTAGCAAAAGAATTTTCATAAGAGCAAGAAGCTGTTTGAGGCTGTGGATTACACTTAAAATATAAGAATATTAGAAATTAAATTTCCTAAGACCCGTAAATGAAATTTCATAAATTGTAAACCTGATGCTGCATGATGTTAACGTTTTAGTTACGGAGCCCCTAAACGGACATTGGTTTGGAGGAAAATTATATTTGCCTTTGCGTTGTCTCAAAGGTTTTGCATCCGCTCGCAAAAATTTAGCGTAACTGGCAAAATTGGTGATGGGCATATGAGGTGGGAGGAATTTCAATGCCTTTAAGAGAGAATACAACGTTTCTCGGGGAACACAGTTTTGTGAGCAAATGCAAAAGCATTGAAATATAATTTTTCCTCCCAACTCATATTTTGTCAATCACCGTGTGGGAGACCGTGTATTTTTACTCTTATGCTGCACACTGCTATTGTTTACTTGCATATCATAAATGTACAAAGCAAATTGCGCAAATTGCCTTGATGTGACGTCAAAACGTATTGATGCGCACATTAAGATGGTCGTGATGTTCATGTGCAAAGCAAAACCGGCCTACCCTGTCACCAGGAATGTGTTTCTATTCTAGGGGAAAGCTCATAAATGGTTAAATGTATGAGCTTGTATGCGTCTGCATATAATCGGTGTGATAATGCAGAAAAATGCACTCATTAAAACAAACTGTGATTCAGGAAGCAAGCGTTATTGCATCAGGTATTTGGTTGTTGTTCCTTGGAAATGCATGGAAACTGATGACACAGCATCTCTAACTGCTTCTTAGGATAACCCGTTTCCATAATGTATTTGGTTATTAAAAAACCATAACAAATGTAGCCTTCTAATTCTGCCAGGTTATCTGGATTAATCATATAATAGTGTCTATGTAATTCACAAATAGTGAAAATGTATTGGGGAAAAATAAATAAATATATATATTAAGGACATGAAAAATGACAAGCCACAAAACTCTGATTAAGCTTTCGTGGAGTCTTTAAGAAAATGTTATCTTCATGTCGTCACATGATTTTGAGCGCCAGTTATTGGTAATGTTGGTTAAGATGTGTCTTGTGTTGTATGTCCTTAGCTCCTGCTCAGAAACCAGAGGAAGTCATTAAGAAATACATGGAGGAAGTGCCCGTGGTTCCAGATGAGGTATATTTTTATGTACTAGCATAAATCTGTGATTTTTCTCTGGTCATATTTCACCCCAGGAAAGAATATTATATTTTAGTTAAAGAAAATGAAGGCTATTTTAGGACCATTTTTACATTTAATTTCCTGACAATTAAGCACCTTTGTAATGGTAATTGCAATGGCCCTAAAGTAGACTTCAATTTCTGTATGCCAAATATAACATGACCTGGACTCATTTTGATGAAATTCACCCATATGTTTAAAGCTTTCTTCTGTAAATATTATCAGCGCCCTGCTCTGTGAGATGTGTGACATCTGGCTGTGTGCTTTCAGGACTGTATTATCTGTATGGAGCGCCTGGCCTGCCCGTCTGGTTATGAGGTCCCAGTTGAGTGCTCTCAGTCTCTTCAGCCCAACACTGTGGGCAAACTCACAAAATGTGGTCACAACTTCCACATGCCCTGCATGCTGGCCATGTACAACAATGGAACCAAGGTGTGCAATACCTTACCAACACTTTTAACTGTCATATTTCAAAACAACTTTTTTAATATCTCTATTTAGGAGTAAATGATTTTCAGATTTTTCATTTTTGGATGAAGTATTAATTTAACAGTATTCCGATCTACACTTGTTCAAAAGTGTGGTGTTGCCAAGTGTATTTTGTACAGATGTCTCTTTTGCTCACCAAGGCTGCATTTATTTGATCATAAATACAGTAAAACAGCAATATTGTGAAATGTTATTACAATTTAAAATAACTGTTTTCTATTTTGAGTATTTTTACATTTGATTTTATTCCCATGATGGCAAAGCTGAATTTTCAGTATCATTTCTCCAGTCTTCAGTGTCACGTGATCCTTCAGAAATCAGTCTAATATGCTGATTTACTGCTCAAGAAACATTCCTTATTATTATCAATGTTAAAAACGTTTTGCTGCTTAATATTTTTATGGAAACCGTGATACTTTTTTTTTTTTTTTCATGATTCTTTGATTAAATAGAAAGCTCAAAAGAACAGCATTAATTTGAAAGAAGTACCATTTAAAAAATGTCTTTACTGTCACTTATGATCAATGCATCCTGAATAAAAGTGTTAATTTCTTCAAAAAATAAATACGGACCCCAAAATGTTCAGTGCATTCCTGGAATTACTAGTTCTTTTAAGGAGATTAGTTGCACCTGTTTTCTCCCACTTATCACATGTTGTCACACCATAGGACGGGAGCCTGCAGTGCCCCTCATGTAAGACAATCTACGGAGAGAAGACCGGCACCCAACCAAAGGGCAACATGGATATCTACAGTATTCCCCAGTCTTTGCCTGGACACCCAGACTGTGGCACTATACAAATAATTTATAACATCCCGCCCGGAATACAGGTCTGTTTTGGCAAGCCAATACAGTGCTGTACTGTTTTATATTTATTTGCACCATGATTCAATAACCGTTTTAGAAGATGAACTGAACTGAAAGAAATGCTAGAGGTCCGTAGGAACCAGCCAAATGTTTTCATCCAGCAGACTGACGTCAGCGTCCAAATGCGTTTATTGGGGGCATAACTGGCTCATTCCTTTGTGTGATAATGGTTTTGTCCTTGCCTTGGCCTGCACTAAGCACTCATCATCCTAATGCACTCTTTGTCTGCAGGGTCCTGAGCACCCAAACCCAGGACAACCGTATTCGTGCAGAGGATTCCCTCGCTTCTGTTTCCTTCCTGACAATGACAAAGGCAGAAAGGTAATGGAGGGAATTGACCCAGTTCAAATAAAGATTCATGCCATTCTCATTTGTCACACTATTGAATCACTAGCCACTTTCACACATTAAACCTGTTAAATTGCCATTCAGTTGCTGAATCAACTGTTGTGTGTTACCATGTGTTACACAAGCAATGGCTTTCCGTGCTACCATTCACACAATGGCATCACAAATGCCATTAAAACTTCATTGTGTCAACAACAACAAAAAATAGCACGCTAATAGTTTGAAATTTTTTTAGAGCTGAATGCTCGGTACACATAATGTTGTTTGTTTGCTGCATTTTTGTTACTAAAGTTGCGGTCACGGTCAATAATCTAGCGATGCAGGAAGTCACTCTCAAACCAATCATCTTTCCGTGTAAATTTGTGTCAAAAACTGAAGGAAAAAAATTGTGAAATCTGCACGGGGAAATGTTTTGCTCTTACATAAAATTATTTATATATATTATTCGACACTTGCATTTGTCATTATATTAACCTTTTACCAAAAATCAAGCTCAAATAGAGTTTTTGACCATCATTAGAACAGATGCAGATCTTAGGCAGTAAGTGCATCACATTACGTTTTCATCAACTTACACGTGGTTGATGAAATGTGGGCGCTCAGTTTTTTTTCTGTCATTTGGCCAAAACCTCATGTTATAAAAGCTGAGCACAGGCAATTTAAGACAGTATTGGCTATGATTTGACGACAGATGCTAGACTAAAGGCCTGTGCACACCAGGACGATTATCATCCGCGCTTATCGGCAGCGTTTTTCGGCGCGTCTTTGTGTTCACACTGAAGCGATTTTTCTCTGTCGATGCATCGAGTGACCGTGCAAATTCTCAGTAGATGGCACTCCCGGTACACAAGGTGGTGCTGCGCCACTTTACGCTTCTGACACTCACTTGTCACACAGAAGAAGAAGATACATTATTTAACTGGCAAGCAGCATTAGCAGCTCATCTTCTTCTTTGTCTACTTACTTCCTCTCCGTCGTATAAATGTGTGCTCGGCAATACCGTTTTGTGCTTGAGCGCTACCAAGTTGTGTTTTACTGTAACTTCAGCAGCTCCAGGCACGTGAACAAAAGCGTGATCTCATTGGTCAAAACAAAAAAAACAACCCAAGGCGGTTTTTAAAAATGACGCTTTTACGCCTGCCGTTTTGCACGTCGGTGTGCACACTCACATTGGTGCCCTTTGTTTAGTCACAAGGCGTTAAATGTCGGTCCCTGGTCATCATATACTAGTTTGTATACACCACTTTAGGCAAACTATACATTTCAATAATGAAGTGCGGATGCGGCTGGAAAATAAGGTTTTACTCAAGTGGCAACCTCCCGCAGTTTCTCTTGAAGCCAATACGGAAGTGCCTCAAACTGCAATTCATCGACTGGCCACTAGGGACAGGCTCCAGAAGTGAGCAGAATCTCATTGAGCCCCATGTTAAAATGCCCAACTTTAGAGCAGAATAAAACATGTTTACAGCCTGGTACAAATTGTGCTTTTGGTCTATACGGCTCATTTTGCCCTTCATGACAACTGTGAGGAGGGTGAATTTTTTTATAACTCATTCGTTTACATTATATAAAGCCTTAAAGTTCTGCATAATTAAGGGCGTGGCCACTTCGAGTGACAGGTGGATAGCCATTTATCTGCTGTCTGTTAGTCATCGCGTCACTTAAGCTCCGCCCACGTCCCGCCTTTTTGCCCATTTTCTGTTATCCGGGAGTGACGCGCTGCCAAGATGGCAACGGCCATCTCGTCCATACTTTGCGCTTCAGAACGGCTCATCAGAATCCTATGGGTGACGTCACGGACACTACGTCCATATTTTTTTACAGTCTATGGTTTTACTACACTGCAATCTGCATCCTGCATTGTCATCAGCAAAGTCATCCGCATCGGAAGTCACTTCAGGAGAAGGCGTGCATAATTTTTTTTATTTATCATAACACATTATTTTGGAGATTCAATGTGAAAGTATTACAATATAAAAATATATGAATCTTTAATGCTAGGTGTGATTAATCGCAAGTTAGTTACAGAAAAATGTGCAATTAATTAGTATTTTTTAATCGATTGACAACACTAATAGAGATGCAAGGATTCTGCCCGACAGCGACGATATATTGAATCACAACCCAGGTCCTGCTCTGCATTTATGTTTTATGTTGATCTTTGTGCAATGCTCTGGTAAATGTGAACAAACCACAAACTGTGTTTACTTTAAATCTGAGGGTCTTGATTATCTCCATGGTAACCTTTTTCAGGTGCTGGAGCTGCTGAAGGTGGCGTGGACACGGCGCCTCATCTTCACCGTGGGCACTTCCAGCACCACAGGGGAGCCTGACACCGTCATTTGGAACGAGATCCACCACAAGACGGAGATGATGTCCAACGTCTCTGGCCATGGCTACCCCGACCCCAACTACCTGGACAATGTGCTCTCAGAACTGGCGTCACAGGGTGTGACGGAGGACTGCCTGAAACGAGACGCTCAGAGCCAAGGCGCTCAAGGTTCAGCCATGTGAAACGGACCATTGCATCTGCTGTAGATCTAATAAAACTTGACGAAAGGGAAAACTAGAGTTCTGATGTTTGGCGAGAGGTTTGGATGTATGTGAATGTGCAAGGGGTGGCGGCAACAACTTCCTTCATCCGGCTAGAATATTAACGCACACATGGGGTCACTGGCTTTGTGGTCATCTTTACTTTCACCGTAGTGTAAGGCAGCTATAGATGGTTCTGCACGAATGGCTCTGTCTTAGACTGATGCCCGAATCTCGAGCCAAGAGGAGACTCGCCTCTGACGCCGATTTTGCCATTCAGCTCAAAATATGATTCATCATAGGGCTTTGATGTCCTTCCTGACGCACTACATTACAGTGGAGCACCTGCGGCAATGACCCTCATACTATTGCTGGGAATCGATACAATATTTCTTTAAAAGCATCAACATACGAAAAAACCCTTATTTGCACATCAATGCAAATCATAAGTCTTTACTAGTACTGTAAAATGTACTGCTTCAGAAATTAAAGGCACTTTTTTCAGAATTTGCAGCTATGAATTTAGTTCATATTGTTTTAAAAGGTTTTTAATCTGTCAGATTTGGTGATGCCGTTCACTTGCTGCTATTTTTTTTTTTACGATCATAAGGGACTTGTCTTGATTCCACGTAATAAGGTTTCTATGGAAGCTTTTTTTCTGCCACGGAAAAAAAAAAGATATAAACTCACCATTACGAGATATAAAGTCAGAATTTCTGCAATTTTCACAATTCTGACTTCTCTCGCAATTGCAAGTTATGAAGTCAGAACTGTGAGAAACTTTAATGTTAGGCGTGATTAATCGCAAATGAATTACAGAAAAATGTGCAGTTGTTTTTTTTAATCGATTGACAGCACTAAAGGAGATACAAGGTTTGCGAAATAAACTCGCAATTGCAAGTTATGAAGTCAGAATTGCGAGAAAAACTTGTAATAAATCTTTAATGTAAGGCGTGATTAATTGCAAATTAATTACAGAAAAATGCACTGGTATTTTTTTTTTTTAATCGATTGACAGCACTAAAGGAGATACAAGGTTTGCGATATAAACTCGCAATTGCAAGTTATGAAGTCAGAATTGCGAGATAAACTTTAATGTTAGGTTGGATTAATCGCAAATTAATTACAAAAAATGTGCGGTTTGTTATTTTTTTAAAATTGATTGACCACTAAAGGAGATACAAGGTTTGCGAGATAAACTCGCAATTGCAAGTTATAAAGTCAGAAACTCAGAATTTCTGAAATTTTCACAGTTCTGACTTTTTTTCCTTGTAAATTATATCATTCGATTCTGAGGGGAAAAAGGTCAAATGCGAGATGTAAACTCGCAATTACGAGAAAAACAGTCACAATTATTTGTATTATTTATTCAGTGGTGGAAACAAAATTCCATAGGTTTCTATTGCAATGGACCATTTTTATTCTTTTGAATATACGTACATTCATTTTAGCTATTTAAAAATGCAAGACTTTTAAAAGCTCAGCAACACCGCTGTTTAAAAAATGTCAATGCTTATTTAATTATAGTCCAGGTCCTGAAAATAGGTGTAGAAATGCAATTCCACAGCATTATTATTATTGAGTTGCAGTATTAGATGGTGCCACAGAGACAATCAGCAGTGTTTGATTATGTTACAGTTCATTACCACTGCGAGTCTGGAGACGTGAATTTGTTCATTCATTCGTCATCTTATTCCACAGTATGGGATATTTGGTTTTACAATGTATGCAACTGTATATATAAATATATATTCAACTTCTAATCAGCAATAAACATTACTCCATATAACAACATTTTTCGTTTCTGTTACTTGTTAATGAGAACACCACCTAGGCCTGTCACGATAACTACTTTTTGTTTTGCGATATATCGTCCCTGAAATAATTGCGATAAATGATATTATGGTCATTGTAAGAAGAATATATAACAGCATAATAATGCAAGTAGACCTACACACTTTCAAATGACAACCTTTTAATTCTTTAGATCATGGAAATTAAGGGTAAAAAATATAGGCTATTATCCTAAATAAAAAAAAATGGAATAAATAGTTAATAAACATTTTCCCTTGTGAAACGGCTTTAACACTCATCATTCTGCATTGACATTCATATGTGCACCGGAACACGGGATTGCGGCTTGAAATTGAAATCGAGTCCATTTGGGCTTATTTTCAGGAACACTATAACGCCTCAAATGGCACCTTTTTTTCACCTGTCGATAACCGCCCTGTGTATGAATGAACTGCCCGAGAACCACTTTCGCCTCCGTCACAGAAAACATACAAGATGACAGCACAATCGAGTAAAATGTTGGTGACATTCATTGTCATGTAAACATAATGGGCGATATATTGCATCACAAAATGATTGAGGTCATGTACATATATTGTGCGATATATCGATATATTGATTATTGCGACAGGCCTAAGAACACCCCTTTAAAACACTGAATTCTTTCAGGCTTTTTTTGTTGCAAAGATTGGTTAAGATTTTAGTATTTGAGACATTATTTTGATTACATTTTCACTCCAAATTCTCATTGCATTAGTGCATCCAGAAATTTTACTTGCCCATTATTCAGATAGATAGATAGATAGATAGATAGATAGATAGATAGATAGATAGATAGATAGATAGATAGATAGATAGATAGATAGATAGATAGATAGATAGATAGATAGATAGATAGATAGATAGATAGATAGATAGATAGATAGATAGATAGATAGATAGATAGATAGATAGATAGTGTTATAAAAGATTTCTATTTTAAATAAATGCAGTTTTTCCGAACTTTTGATTCATCAAAAACTCATATATCATGGTTTCTACAAAAATATTAAGCAGCACAACTGTTTTCAGCATTCATATGAATACATGTTTCTTTAAGCAGCAAATCGACATATTCTGAAGGATCATATGACATTGAAGCATAATAATGCTGAAAAAAAATCAGATTTGCATCACTGGAATAAATTACTTTTTAAATACTTTTTCAAATAGAAAAGTTATATTTCTACATTATTATTATTATTATTATTATGCAATTTTACTAATATTACAACATTCTCACTGTATTTTTGACTAAATAAAAGCGGCCTTGGTTACCATGAGACTTCATTCCTCACACTTTTGAGCTAAATTATAAAATGTACCTTTTATAATGTAGATTTTAGGATTAAACATGTCCTGAACACGTTCTTGACGAACCGTTTTCACCTTAATATCTCATATTTGTGCCTAATTTTCATGTTTGTAATAGCTGAATGTGAACGAAGCCTCCCAGCTGGAATGTAGCGTTCAGTCAGTAGAGGACAGTGTTGCTCTATGTGACTTCAGGACATCTGCATTACAGAGCTAATGCTCTTAGGCTTTATAAAGACAAATGCTTTTCACCTGCAGAGGGAGATTCTGCTCTTACCTCATGAAATTAAAGCTGAAATCTGTCACAATCATGTTGGTTGCTCAGCAGATCAGATGTGATCGGTCAAGAATCCTTTAGCATCAAATTTTCTCTGCTTTTGAATAACTTATGTGAAAACTTGCCAAGGGATTCATTTTGCTATGTAAATTTCCCAAATAAACTGACTTTGAAAAACATGCCTGATAAATAAAAGGCCTTTGATTGTAGGTAAGAAAACTCAATCGCTGGTAAGTGGTAATGCTGTAAGAAGATGCTTAATGTGAAGATCAAACAAGATTATAGCGCAGCGAACACACTTGTTCTCCTGCGTTTTAAGTGTTGATTCAGATCACAAGAATGCAGATCCTTTGAAATCTTAAGTCCTTGTCCTTGCTTGGCCACAATATCCAAACCTGGGCACTCAGAATGCTTTATCTTTGTGCAAATTTTGAATACCACAATGTGTATTTGGAAACTTCAATCGCATACATAGCTATCAGTGTTCAAAATGAACACATTTTTGTTTCCTAGTTGTTAAACATTAGTGAATGCAAGATATTGTGAAGAACTGGTTTTGGACTAATATGGATGGACAATATAATATGGACAAAACCAGTTCTTCACAATATCTTGCATTCATGAAAGTCAATGGGGTCCAAAACAGCACTGTCCCTTATTGACTTTTACTGTATGTACAAAAACAGTTCTTCACAATATGTTTTTAATAAAAAATCAGATTTGGATTAATGTGACAGGAGAGTAAATCACAACAACATTTTTACTTTTTGGATGAATTATGCCTTTAGATGTCCAAAAACCTTTTTTTTGTGGGGTGTTGTGGCCTTTGAATTCAGATGTGGACAAAGTACACAACTCTATTACTTGAGTAAAAGTAAAAATACTACTGGTCAAATATTACTCCGTTACAAGTGAAAGTTCTAAAAACAGATTTTTACTTAAGTAAAAGTACAGAAGTAATTGTATTTAAAAGTACTTAAGTATCAAAATAAATTTCATTTTTTATGTCGATGCATTATTTTATTATTGTTGTATAAATGCACATTATGCCTAGCCTGGACGCCAGCCGAACTTAGCCCCGCCCACAACATTTCAGGTCGGGAAGTTCGGTCTGCAACTATGCTCGAACCAGAACTGTTCGGACCAATCAAATTGTCAGGGCGGGCTTTATACGATGATGGACAGATGATCAACAGTAACGTAACATTCACCTTTACTATTTCTCTCAAAAATGATGATCGTGTTGGTAGGTACTCCGTGTATCCTTAAATTATTTTTACAACACCGGCAAAGATCGTTTACACTCATCTTCTTCTTCTACTTCTTCCAGCGTACGTGCAGTTGAGTTCTGTTGACAACTATGCGTCGCTCAACACGTGCTCTGATTGGCTGTAGGTCTATCCAATTGAGTGCAGAGGCATTTTCTTTCCTGGTTCAGTTGAAACGCCCCCATAATCACAGCCCAATGGAGCAGCATAAGACTTATATTCTGACTAGAATCTGAGTATGACGACGACGTCAGGCTACATTATGCCATCATGGTGGTTTAAGCCAGTCAGTGATGCTCCATCTGACATACTAGCATACGATTACCTTAAACTCATTCCAATACTTGTATAAAAGTTGCAAAGCTCTTTACAAAGCTGCTGTCACTTTAAGGCCGAATGCACGGACCCTATACTCTGATCCACATCCGATATTCTCAAAACTCTTTTCTCTTTCTCCCACACATTTAAATTTTTGAACATTTTACATTTTGAACAGGTTTTGTTTTTTGTCGTGTTGTTGATTGTATTGGTGCTTGTATTTTGTAATGATGTTTTGATTGGTGAATGTTAGGACCCCCTCGAAAACGAGATGGCACATCTCAAGGGGTTAATCCTATTAATACATTTAAATATATTATGAGACATGCATCAAGTGTATGCCAACTAAACTAATCTTTAATCTTTTCAGAAAACTGAAACATGCTTTCTAAGTATGGCCATGGGTGCACACACTGTGCCGAGGAACCGTCTTCTTACATTTTGCTATAAATTAATCAGTGTTCAAAAAACTTCACATGACCCTACAAGAATGATTAGTGAAAAAAAGAAGAAAAAAATCATCCACTGACTTTCAAAGCTGCTACAGAAACGACTTTCGACTTTGAGGACCTTAATAGAAATGTAGTGGAGTAAAAAGTACGAAATTTGTCTTTCAAATGTAGTGAAGTTAAGTTTCCATAAAAATAAAAAAAATACTCAAGTAGATACTCAAAAAGTGTACTCAAGTACGGTCCACCTCTGTTTGAATTACACAAAGATATGATGTAGATTAATCAATATTCTGAGATGGCATCCTAAAAACGTGTTACCCCTGGTTATACAATGAACAAATGTTCTAAAAACACGACACTTCTCGTGCCAACTCATTTTGGTTCTAATTTACTGTCTGTTTATTGTACTAGCGCTTCCTCTGTATGCATGAGAAATCTTCTCTTTTGCTTATGAAAGCTCTCCCACTTTCTCCCTCCCTCTTTCTTTCTTCATAACTGGTAATGAGACCCTCTCTGACTCCATCTTATTAGGAAACATCTATGCTGTTTGTTGTGTGTAATTAAAACAAGGAGCGAAGTGTGCTGTGATGAATTTCCTCCACTGAAGTGTGTCCCACCGCTTGCCCACAGGCTCATCTTCACCTAAAATGGGCTCTTGCTTAAGTTTCTGAAAGCAATGGAAGAATATTTTTCGTATTCTTAAGATGTTCTCTGTGTCTACTTTCATATTACATTTTGCAATAAAGACTGCAAATCTAAATAGCCGACTGTTTGGTTTACTCTCTAATGTAGGTTAATGTGTTTTTTTTTTCATGCATAACCAATTTTGCCCATGGGTGTCCATTTTATTTTAAAATTTGGCTGTGACGACATGATAAAGGATTGGCTCATCAATATGAATTAGGTGCACAACAAATAAATGTGACGATTGTGTCTGTAGTGAAGTAGCCTATTTGCTTATTTCCGAACTGAATGTTAACAGTGCTAGGCTATACACTCACATGAGATGAAGACTGTAGGCTACTCATACTAGTTTTCTATAAAAAGTATTTTATTCATGTATGGCTCGGGTCCGTGTCGTGTTGCCCCGTGAATATATTTAACCATGAGCGCAATGTTTAAATCCGAGCCGTTGAGAGAACCGTTGAACGCTAGTTGTAAAGTTAGTGTTGTTTGGCGGTGCGAAGATCTTCTGGTCCTTGGAAGAGCGAAAATTATTAGACACTTAATGACATGTTATCGTGCTTTACCAGCGGATACAATGGGATAATCAGTAGGCCTGTAACGTTACGCCGGCCGAAGAAGCAGAAATGGTCTGAAAACAGAAACACAGACAACGACCAAACTGCGCATAAACGGCGTACGACATGAAGACATACACAAGGTGGACAGGTAAGAGTTAGCGTTGACCGCTCTCTGAAACTCACTATCAGTTTAATTTACATAAAACTCAGAAATGTCATTGATGGTAGACACAAAATAGCAAATGCTAGCTAAAGAACTAACAGAATTCAACTGGAATTGCGTCAAATTACGCAGAAATTTAAGGGAATCATTCTTGCTGAACAATTTATTTTGATTATTTCACTTGCCACTGGGATTTTTAATGTACAGATAAGCAATTGACTAACAAGCTTGATGTGTTGGTGTAACTTAGTGGTCATGTATTTGCTCTGTATACAAGTGTTTGGGGTTCTAATCTTCCTTAAAGGGATAGTATCATTAGTTCACCCAAAAATGAAAATTACCCCATGATTTACTCACCCTCAAGCAGAGGTGGACAGTAACTAAGTACATTTACTTGAGTACTGTACTTAAGATACACTTTTTGAGTATCTGTACTTTACTGAAGTATTATTTTTTTAGGGAAACTTTCACTTTAACTTCACTACATTTGAAAGACAAATATCGTACGTTTTACTCCACTACATTTCTATCAAGGTCCTCGAAGTCGAAAGTCGTTTCTGTAGCAGCTTTGCAAGTCAGTGGATGATTTGTTTTCTTCTTTACGGTTCCTCGGCACAGTGTAGGCTACACCCATGGCCATATTAGAAAGTAAGTTTCAGTTTTCTGAAAAGATTAAAGATTAGTTTCGTTGGCATACACTTGATGAATGTCTCATAAAATGTTCAAAAATGTAAATGTCTGGGAGAAAGAGAAGCATAGACATATGGATGAATCTGAAAAAGCATGATGAAAGAGCTCAGTTCAGTCTGGTTTTTGTGCCTCTCAGATGCCAGAGCACGAGTACTGAATAGAGCTTTCTTTCGCATTTTTTTCCGCTCTTAAACAGACAAATACACACAAAATGTAAAAATTGTCATTTTGGAAAGTATTCACGTAAACAAAGTTGATTATGTCTTAAGTGAACGTAAACAGTTGGGGGAATATCAGATGTGTATCAGTGTATAAGATTTGTGCATTCTGCCTTAAAGTGACAGCAGCTTTTATACAAAAATTTAAATTAGTTCAAGGTGGTCGTATGCTAGCATGTTGGATGGAGCATCACTGACTGGCTTAAACCACCATGATGGCATAGCGTGCATTTATACGACAATGCAACAATAATAAAAATAATGCATTGACATAAAAAAGAAAATTAACTTTTGATACTTAAGTACTTTTAAAAACAAGTACTTCTGTACTTTTACTTAAGTAAAAATTGTTTTTTACCACTTTCACTTGTAACGGAGTAATGTTTGACCAGTAGTACTTTTACTTTCACTCGAGTAATGGAGTTGTGTACTTTGTCCAACTCTGCCCTCAAGCCATCCTAGGTGTGTATATGACATTCTTCTTTCAGACGAATAAAATCAGAGTTATATTTAAATATGTCCTGGCTCTTCCAAGCTTTATAATCAAGCTTTATCAAGCTCAAGAGTGGAGCTTAACCTGTTTAATGGGGCCCAAAATTTCCATATTTAACTAAAGTTATAAAGTAAAATATCTAGCTTCCGGCGGACCGCTTTCCCTATTCAACTTACGAAAACTGGCACGAGTGGATGACATAGAGTAAAAAAGCGTAACTATTGCGATGATGACGTCAGATGTAGCATAAGCATTTTGAATTGCGAGAGGCGTTACACTTTCTGCGTAAGTTGAATACGGAAGGCGTTCCACCTGAAGCTAGATATTTTACTTTATAACGTGTTAAATATGGATATTTTTCTTACACAAACACATAATTTGCTTCAGAAGGCCTTTATTAACCCCCCGGAGCTGTGTGGAATGGATTACTTTTATAATGGATGGATGCATTTTTGGTCTTCAAATTTTGGGCTGCCATACACTGCCATTACAACATTTTTTTAATATAACTATATAACTCCGATTGTATTCGTCTGAAAGAAGAATGTAATTTACACATAGGATGGCTTGAGGGTGAGTAAATCATGGGGTGATTAAAATTTTTGGGTGAACTATCCCTTTAATATACCTTTTTTATTTTAATGAATCAAAGTATTTTAATTTATTGCAACTAGAATGGATAGCAAGCTATGGAAAAGCAATAAATTGGAGCTATAAATTGCCACTGTAACGTTCCACCACATATGAGAACCACAACAAAATACTCAACAAAACATAAATAATAATAATAATAATAATAATTCCAGCAAGGATCACCACTCACTTTATCAACTGCCAGTTCAGTTTTTGAAAGTAGTGCTCTTATGCTCATACACTAACAGTAATTTTGTGGATTTGTTTTACAACCGTTTTCTATTTTAATAGGCAAATCTGGCAAATCTGAATTTTCAGCAGCACCTTCAGTGTCACAGTGTCACAATATCCCATTTTTGGTCAATTTGATTTATTGCTGAATAAAAGTGTACAAAAAAGCTTACTGAAAAAAAAACTTACTGAGGGTAGTGTGTGTTTTTTTAACAAACGTTTGGAGGGCGCTTTATCTCCAACATGTTAAACTGATAGTCTAGTTAAATCTGATTGATAGTCTTTCTTTATATCTTTGATCATGACTAGACAGCAAAGATTGTGTAAAATGACACTTTCGAACCGCTGGAAACTTAGACAAACAGATCAACACGCTGAAGCATTATTTGTTCTGGTGAAATATGAATTTGTCAATCCATGTGTTTGGAAGAACTTGATGTATTAAAGCAAGATCCCAGAGTAGGATGAGCATTAATCTGTGACATGCAGTGGTCTGAAGTCAAACTAAACTCCGGCCCATCTATCTCATGAGCTCAGTGGCAGTCTCTGCGCCTCGCCATTAATCAGTGTGTCACGTTTCATCTGGAGGTGTTGGCACTCCACTCCACTCACCCAAACAGCTGATCACACACAGCGTGTTCACAATTCCTGCGGGCTAATTGCACATTTCGCAGTGGCCCCGGTCCCCGTGTGGGACTATCAAAATTCACTTTCACTCTTGCAGTCACGCCACTATTAGTTCATCATCGTCAGCTAATGAATGCAGACTCCATTGTCTCTCAAAGTTTGATGAGATGACATGTAATTAATTGTGAGTTGTGCAGAATGCAGCTCAGGGAGATTTGATGTCTAAGAGTGCTGATGTTCTTACATTGTATCATGTCCATTTTTTTCTGTATGCACTTGCCATTGTAAGCATGGCTGACCCGAAGGCTTATGCTGTGGCTGAAAAGTCAACATGAAATCAAAAATCAAGTCATATTGTGTGGTGAAATATAATTTCAAAACAATTTCCTCGTTGTAATTTTTCATCAAAGTGTAATAATTTGCTAGGGCTGGGCAATATGTATATCATAGGCAGAAATGTTTACATTTTGATGTCCTGATTTTCCTTGTAGAATTCTTTCCATCTTCAAGGCTTTTAAATAACCATCTTCAAGACATTTACTAAAGTATTAGTTCACCCAGGACTCATTAAATTGATCAAAAGTGACAGTAAATACATTAATAATGTTATAAAAGATTTATAATATATTCAAATAAATCCCAAATCAGTTTTTAACATCACTGATAATAATGAGAAATGTTTTTTTGAGCAGCAAATCAGCATATTGGAATGATTTCTGAAGGATCATGTGATGCTGAAAATTCAGCTTTGTGGTCAAAAGAGTAAATTACATTTTAAAGTATATTCAAATAGAAAAGTTATTTTAAATTGCAATAATATTTTACAATATTACTATTTTTTTACCAATACTGAATTTGTATTGCAGCCTTTGTGAGACTTCTTTTAAAAACATGAAAAAATCTTACGACCCCAATCCTTTGAATGGTAGTGTGTTTCATTTATAATAAAATAAGAGAAAATGAGCTTTAAACTGTGTGTGTTTACCGGCTTTGTCACATCACCAGGAGTGTCTTATAGCATGTCGCCAGAAATCAGCAACTCTTTGGGTCACTGTACAACTGCAAACCACTGTCGGTGTAAAATGTTCTTTAGAGATAAATGAGTATGTGCACTCCTATTTCCTGTCAACACTCTGAATTCAATGCACATTCATGCTGCTGCATTAATATATATGCTGTTTATTGATATATGCTGTTTGATTTGAAGCCTTTTTGGTGTAATGAACAGCAGTTTACAGAAAACCACACAGAATTAACAAGAGTTGTTGTCATTTGTATAATAACACAAATATCCTCCGGCTACAGACAGGAATATTCTGACTACTCACGTGTCTTCTTGCCTCAGGTTGCTGTTAACCTGATTTACACAAGTCCTGTTAAATTGAGCTAAGGGCTCTCATGGTGGGATCATCCTATTCCTGAAGCCATCCATCAAATTGTCTATCGATTTCTGACATTTGGAAAATGGGCAGGATTCTGTATTCCAGACACAGGCGTTCGCTTGTTTCTCTACTTTAATGGGTAAAAGTAAGAGACTGGGATCTTTGCAATGACTATGATGGAGAACAGTTGTGATCAGCGGTTGGTTTAAATTGACAGAAGTGATTGGTGGCCTTCAATACAGACTAAAATGAGCCCAAGTCAAAACTCCACTGTGGCAGACTTGCATCTGCATACATGACGCAGATTATGAAGTATTCACATGTCATGTACAAGCACTGTATATTCTGTCGGCATGCACAGGTGAGACTGATCAATGCAAAAGTGTGTGTTTGTGTCTTTAAGTGGCTCTGTCCTTCGTGCCAATGCTGTCCATTGAGTTTCTGTCTGCGTGAAGATGAAACGGTAATAATGACAGCTCCCATCAATATGCTGCCCTTCAGCAAGCAGTGATGGATGAATAGCAATATTCAGTATAATTGAGAGCTGTTACCTGGTTTCTTTATGTTTTCTTTCTTTTCAGTGGAATTGAAACACTGCATTGGATTATCCCCACTATATAAGGGCTTTTTATACTACACTTTAACCTGAGGGTTTTAACTCTAGATTAAGGTGATTTTTATCCTTGGGTCAAGTTTTTACTATAGTAATTTCACTTTTTAATCCTAGTGTAATGGTGGTCTGCAGCATTGGACATTGGAGGAGGAAGACACTACGGGTGGGACCGGAGCATCCGAAAGGCGAAGACTCAAGGGTGGGACACAGATCACAGATCTAGCAGACAGTGCTGCAGGAGCACTCCTGGCTCTGAGATGGACTGGGCAGCTTGTTTCGGCTCAGGGAAGACTCAGGCAGCTGGTTCTGGCTGGTTACCCGGAGAATCGCCCTGCTGTATCCTCCACCACCAGTATTCCACCAGCGCCCAGCATTCTCGCAGGTGATGAGCCTCCGCAAAGCCATGTTAAAAACTTGGGTTGGTTTTTCTGTAATGGTGCTCTGCAGCACACACAACGATAGAGTTCACAAACGTCTTTATTTAGAATAACAAACACTCAGGAGATATCTTGGAACACTTAGAAAAATGCAAACCATATCAGGGCTCGAATTTCGGCGCAGGATAGTGGGTATTATGCATAATTTTCATCATTCCCCCAGGTCTCGTGCTTTAATGCGGGAAATTCCCACAAATATTTATTCACTTTAGCATGCAGGTTTATAATCCAGACTCTCTCTCAAAATGCGCTAAACATCACACAAGGTGCATCTGCACAAGCCAAGGGTCAAGCGTCATGCAGGCAGCGATACCAGGCTCTCATGCTTCGGGGGTCAGGACAGTTGATGCTTGTCACTTGCACAATCAGGCCAGTGTTGCATCGTCACTAAAGTTTATCATTTGCACGTCTTTTTAAGTCTTGTCAATTTAAACATTCAAGGCGATTTTAAAAACTATACAGTACTCGTGCGCTCTCTGAGAGATGTTTTTTTCTGCGCACATACATAAGCCGCCTCACAAACAGCTTGTGATTAATAAAACAGAGTAAATCATGGGCTAATTTTCATTTTTGGGTGAATTTAAGGAGGGAATTCACTCACATTTTCCAAAACGAAATTCAGACCCTGCATATAAAAGACCATATCAAATTTTTCTTGGAATTGCAAGTTTATATCTCACAATTCTGACTTTATATTTTGCAATTGCGTATTTATAACTCGAGTTAATAATTTCTGACTTTGTAACTCTCACTTTATAACTCGCAATTGTGAGCTTATATCATGCAATTCTCACTTTATAACTTGCGAGTGCGAATTTATATCATGCAATTCTCAGAAAAAAGTCAGAATTGCGAGATGTAAGCTTACAGTTGTGAGATTAAAAGTCAGAATTACCTTTTGTATTTTTTATGCAGTGGTGGAAACAAGCTTCCATAAAAAACAAACAAACAAACATGGTGCATTTTTGTATCATTAATATACTATTATAGTTTTTGTTAATAGTTTGAATTATATATTTGTTTTTATAATCATTTTAAAGTAGTTTTCTGTGTTTTTTGTCATGTTTAATAGTTTTGTTTTATACTAGCCCATTGCTATAATTTATTTTATTTTATTATTTTCCAAATTACAAGTCACAACTATCGTTTGGAGCTATTTTTGTTTATGGAGAAAACAAAATAGACAAAGTAAATGGCAATAAGATGCTTAGAATGCAAGTTACTCTATATTAACTTCTTGCTTATTTAACTGTTGTATAATATCAATATCACACTTGCAGTCATGCTGTTGGTCTGAATATCAGCACAGCTGTGATTAACTGGGGCTGGTGTCTTTTTTGTACCCTTTTATAAAAGTAATAAGCCACAGGTTTGCCACAGTTACTGTTCTGAGTTGTATGGGTTTTCACTAACAAT
Source organism: Gobio gobio (assembly GCF_949357685.1). Lineage (NCBI taxonomy): Eukaryota > Metazoa > Chordata > Actinopteri > Cypriniformes > Gobionidae > Gobio > Gobio gobio. The sequence continues at coordinate 12,500,984 of NC_137100.1, read as the reverse complement.
AACCTCTCATGGCTTATTGCTTTATTTAATACTAATTTCTATTTTAGAGTAATTAGCACCCTGATGGACAACACAGTATCACACACTGACAGTCTTACTAAGAAAACTGCCAAATAGACTGATTACAGCACATTGAGCAATCATTAAGATGTTAGTATCAGAAGCGTGATGCAGTTTCACAACACAATGTGCTGAAATTAATAGTCTGATCTCTAGAGAAGATCACGGCGACCGTTCATCATGTCTCGAACAAATGAGGAAAAGATACAGCAGATTACACTTAGTTTGTTCTCCAAAAAATATATGCAGTGCCCGTTCATTTATCTGTGTGCCACAAGCTTTCCATGCAATCATTGTGAGTGGGTTAGTGAAAGGGGAAAATTGCCATCCAGCTCATAATCTTCAGGGCAGCGACTCAACATTTTCATTCCATGTCCTACACGTACATTTAAGATTTGATCCCAGGCCAGAGGCAGTTAAGCAGGCTACATTAATCTGGATACATTTGAAAATGCACCTTTTGCTCTATGTTACGTTTTGGCCACACTGAGACAGTGTTTTTGTCCGGTGAAAACGGCCTTTTAAAAACGCTCTCCTAAATGGATGAATTTAAAATCGTGACATATGAAGGCCAAGTGTGTCCCATACTTTGGGGGGTGGGTGGTGTTCTTATTGGGGGTCAGTCATTTCCTGCCGGTATTGAGAATCGAACCCACCACCTCTGGGTTACCAGTCTTTTCTCTAACCATTAGGCCACGACTGCATGTGACACATATTGTATTGATAGATATCTATGGTTATACCGGCAATGTTGTATGTAATGAAGTTTGTTGTTATGGGAAGAAGGAGGGGGGAACCGGCGAACATTCAAAAACTTTAATAAATAAACAAACAGAAAGTAAAAGCGGTAGCTCCTCACGGACGGATATGCTGCGCACACAAATAACAAAACATAAACAAAACACAACGTAAAATCCAGGCCTGGTCTTTTCTCATCCTTCACTGTCGTCACCCCCACTTGCATGTGTCCGAGCTCCTCCGTGAGAGATCTGAGACCTGAGATCTCAAATTGGGCTGTGTGACGCGCAGCTGGCATTCATCATTCAATTACTCACCGGCCTTGCGTTGCTCTCACGGCTCTCGCTCGTCCTGCTCGTCACATTGTGCCTGCTCTCTTAATGTTGTTAAATGTAACTTATACAATCTTCAAATTACTTTCCTGCAAAGTAGGGATGTGACAGTGAGGACATTTTCCCACCGGTTAATCGATGTGTGACAACACCGGTAAAACCGGTATCACCGGCGGGGGCTAATAAATCTCTAATTCTAAATCGCCAGTGCACCATTATGAATGCCAGTGCGGCCGTGTGCATTTTTTGCTTTTGCTTTAGAATTTGGCCAATTCAGGGGCGAATTGCTTGAATGGTGGGTGTTCAATATTATTCTTAATGAAAACAACAACAAAATGATACAATGACAAGCTCGCTTGTCAGTCAGCTCCTCACTCTCGTGATGAATTAAATCTGACTCCTGCTTCTTGTCTGTGCTGCGACTCTCATTCGGCTCACGCTGTATTAAGCCCCGGGTATACTTCAATTTCCGCGGATGGCAGAGTTCGACACATTCACAGTAAAATTGTTGTGACTCTTTTGACTTTCCGTGGGACCGTGAGAGCGGGCTGGTGGCGAGTGATAATGAGCGACACCGGTCCCGTCTCACGGCTGAGTGACGGGAGCATAAAAGGAGGAACGACGACAGTGCAAGACGAGAGAGTACCAGGCCTGGAATTTACATTGTGTTTTGTTTATGTTTTGTTATGTGTGTGTGCGCGGCAGTCGTCCGTGAGGGGCTGCCGCTTTTACTTTAATTTTGTGTGTATTATTTGATTCAAGTCTTTTAACGTTTGCCGGTTCCCGCCTCCTTCTTCCCTGAACATACACACTCCGTTACAATTACGTCATGCGGACGGTGCACGAACGCGGATGGCCGAAGTATACTTTGGGCTTTAAACAAACATGATTAGTTTTTGATAATTGTGTTGACTTCTCTATCTGAAGTAAATTATTTGTATTACTATAAAAAATGTAAACAACGGTGGGGGCGGTGCCACGTGGGAAAGTGATTTAAACAGTGTTGCTGATGTGACGTAATTTCGAACAAAATCAGGCCAAGGGATGTTCGTTTGGAGTCGGTTTTTTGGAGTTCGAAACAGCTTGCAAAAAAAACGTTCTGTAAAAGTTTGCTTTAGCTGGTAAACACCTTTGTACAACCATTGGTCCATGGCGATTACGTAATAGGTGGGTGTGCGCGGAGGCTCCACCTTCTTTCACGCTGTAATCTTTTCTGGTTAATTTGGCCTGTTCAGTCCGTCGAGGTCAGATGTCTGTGAATGAAAACATAAACACACTGGAGAGCTGCTTTATAGTAGAAAATTAAGTTGTTCTTCTGATGAAATGAGACACTGATAATGTAATATGGTAAAACTGCTTGATTTTAAGCAATCTATTGTATTGTATTGTGACGTGACTTTACTGGAGTGCAGTAAAGCTTGTGCAAACATATCCACATTGCTATGATCAGATGCTTTTCTAAATGCTTGTTGTTTTCTCAGTTTCGTTGTGTGTTTATTTTGTTATTGAGAGGAAAGCACGCAGCACATATATTCATCTGTCGGATGTTCGATAAGAGTACATCGCTGCTTACGTATTTCAAACTTTGTTTTACCCCTAAACGAAGAATGAAAAAGAACTTTGCCGTGAGTATATCGGGGCCTTTAGTGGTGGGATAATTTGCTAATAAAATTATGCCAGAAGAATAGTGTGAAAACTTTACTCCTGCATGGTCTCTCTGTAAGTTATTATGTTCAGTAAGATGATTTAAGCAATTTCAGATGTTTCCATGTGGATGTGCAACTTTTGTGTATATGGAAAGCGTTTTGAAACAAAACATTATCTAAAAATGAATTTTATCCCCATTGAATACACAGGAAGCACCGCGGCCCATCGCTTAATATTTGTCTCTGACTTGAAGTGTGTGACAGTGGGCACAGTGGAAATATTGAGCTTCACTGAATACAGACAGTGAAAAAGCCCAGCCAAAACACTTTATATAATGTGCCGTGAAGAATGGGTGGCTAATGGATTCTAGCCAATAACCTTTTAGATGGCAGCAACAGCAAAATATCCTTGGAGCTCAGTCCTCTGTCCTGGTGAATTGTCTTGGAAAATACTTGGTCTGTACTTTACACTCGAAACAGCATGAATGAAATCTTAAGTGGCTCCAAACTGGATCCACTGTCATCCTCACAATAGGACGTCTGCCTGCTTTGCTTCATGCAGTTACAAACACCCCTTATCTTGGAAACTCGGAAAAAACTACTTTTCAATACTGAAGTTAAGAAGAACTTTTAATGGCTCATTCATTCCAGCTGAAATGTGGTGTTGACCTTTTTCACAGTCCTTTTCTGGTTGCTACATCAACATGGGAGAGAGATAGAGGCAAGTTCTCTCTCCCTGCTTCGGCAGATAGTGCTTCTGCCGAGAGATGGCAAATCAACTGTGGACAGTTGGGTTGGGCTTGTGTTTTCAAGCAAACAATTTGGCCTTTCCCCCCCTTTTCAATCCGCTACGAGAGCAAACAGGGTTAGAGTGGGACACGGTGCTGACACGCTTCAGTCCTGCAACCTTAAGCACTCCTCGGGGCCTGTTTTGGTTTCTCATGCTCCGACAAGATTCATTTTTCCCCCAGCAAGTTCCATTTGGAAAGGGGAAAATAGTATTAATAAAATATTAGTCATTAATCAAACATGCTGGCTTCTTCGCCAGTCCCACGTGGTTATTGAGGAGAATTTAACGCTGTGGCGGGTAGTAGTGCCTTACTTTGTTCCCTTCGAATGAACGAGCTTTCAAAATTTAAACCGAGTAATTGACTTATGCTCCCCTGACGGAGCACTATAGTAATGGATGACTTAGACGCTCTCTATGTATCCAGAAAATACATTGCTTTGCGATGCAAAGTAGCATTTCTACCCTTGCATGCGTGATTTATGCGTGCGTGTAAGCTATAACGGCTGGAGTATGTTGAAAAAGTGGCAGATCAAATCCAATCAGGACTGCGGAGAAGGAACTCCAGGCCCTCGTTTCTTATCACGCACCTTAGCCTCTAAAAGCGCTGTTCGGGATTTGAGTGGTTCATTAACAACTTGAGGGTGAGAAACGAGTTCCACAAGGGTGGTTAGGAGCTTATTGATTTCAGAAGCTCTTTGCTCTATTCCGCCATATGCATTGCCTTGAATCAGCATGAGCAATGAAGGCCCCTAATTCATCATTACAAATCAAATGCTCACTCTCATTTGCATACACTGCCTATACTTACCAGCACACATGCTCTCATTTGTCTCTGGAAATCTCCATGGAGACTGAGGGGGAATATTTTAGATATTTGGAATTGCAGACTCATTGGTCTTGTGAGAATTATTTACTCTCTGGTAGTTATCGATAACTAGATATGAGTAGAGCTGAATTCCATCTGTAGAATTGGTGCATTTGTATATGGTCTTCAGTGGTCATTATTTGTGATTGCATTGGAGAGCTGTAAGCCTGCTAATAAATTTCACTCTGTCTTGCAAACACTAGTTTGAGAATATCAAAACTGAGAACCATTTCCTGTATTAACGTCTCCGTATAATGAAGTTGGGCCACCAAATTTATAGCGGATCTCTGAAGATTGTCTCATCATAAACTAATAACGAAACTCCCGCCCTGGGGTATTACTGCAGATAGGCTATAAAGCTTTCCTGTGCTAAACGCATTGATGAAACAGTGAAAATGTATTTCACGCATTTACATTTAGCAGTTTGCATCCAGCTGAGCCATTATCTAGATCTCATTAATGTAATAAGATGTTCCAGTTGACATAATTGAGTGAAACTTCAACCCTTTTTTGTCCAGAGACAATCTCCTATAGTGCAATAACATTGTGTACCCTTAAAGTACTGCCTTTACATTACATTCATTGACAGACATTTTAATCCAACCCGACTTGTGCATTCAAGATATACATTTTCTCTGGGCATCAAACCATTGACCATGACACTATTAGTGACATTAAGCAGGCAAGTATTTGATCCTTCCTACGTACTGCAAAGTAGTAATGCTTAGTACACACATAAACATTGCATACTAACATGCATATTAAAGTAGTGTTGTCACACACAGATCACACACAGTTTATGTAAATCTCATGTCAATCTTGAGTACCTATAGAGTAGTATTGCATCCTTCATATCTCCGAAAAGTCTCCTTCCGGGCATGCTTTTGCTCTCTCGCTCTGGTCGACGTGTGCGTGCGGGAGAAGTGCCCGTACGGCCCGTACAAGGAAATTCTGCCCTTTTTGATGTCACAAAGGCCCATACTCGAAAAAAAACTTTCCGAAACTTGTGAGAAACTGGAAGGAGTATTTTTGGCACAGAAATACTCCATCGAACGTCCAACTTATTTTTTTGTGTGGTATCACACAGACCAAAACAGAATCAGACATTCCGACACGGAACGCACATTTCAAAGTAGAATAACTGGCTGTAGCATTGTTTTTTAGTGAAACGAGTATGTGAACTCAGCATGTTTCCTAAGTACCATTCAAATATACTACCGAATTTCTGATACAAAGCTTAATGCTAATCGCTGAAGTCCCCCTTTAATTGAAAACTCTGAGTTTGTTAACCCTGAAATGAGGGGAACTCTGGGTTTTCCGTTTCAGAATGGGAGGTATGTGTAACCTGAGAAAGCAGGGTAAGTCAAGCCCGTTTCTGAAAGGGAGGTAACTTATACTCAGAGTCAGTTACCATGGTAACTTACTCTGTGAACCTTACCTGGTCAGGAGCAGGTTTTCTTTGGTAAACCCAGAGTTTCTTTTGGTCTCCTCCCCTTTTTTAAAGAAGGATGTCAGATGGATGGGTAGTCTGAGATATAGCTGTTAAATTAACACAAATTATTCACAATTTTATGGTCATCTTTATTTCCTTCAAAAACTTTAATATTAATATTCTTCCCCATCTCCTCGTCATCTGTTGGTGATTTGCAAGCCTCTGCCTTCTTGCTGTTGGCTAGCCTGAGACGTCAAATGTTAATTTCATTACCCTAATTAATAAATGTAACAGGCTGCTGCACATTGAAATAGACACTGAATGATATTTATTTAATATGTCAAATGTTCGTAAAGTCATGTAGCCTACACACCCATGAACCTTTTATACTTAAAGCTTTACCTGATTGAATTATGTTTTTATACTTAATTTTTAGCTGCGGCCACATTCTTTTTTTGCCTGTGGGCCATGAAAAATAAACTTAATTAAACTTACATATTGAGCCGGAAGTATGCAGATGTTGGCTGTTGCCATGGTGAATCGTAATTTTGGCGCTCCATTGATCATGGCTTTTCATAGTCGTGGTGTACGCGCTTAACTCAGAGTCAGTCTACTCAGAGTTGACTGAACTAACTCAATTCAGCTGTTCTGAAACCCAAAAGTCAGAGTTTCCCATCTCAGGGTAAGTCAACTCAGAGTTCAAGTTGGTTGAACCTCCTTATTGAAACAGGCCCCAGTACTCAGTTGTTTAAAAAAAATAAAGATACCGGAAATTACATATGTAGGCAAGAACAATTGGATTTTTGTTTTTCATTCACCAATACATTTTTAGGTTTCAGGATTTTTTTTAAACCAAATTTTGTATAAAGATGATTACCAACTACGCTATGAAAGATATAATGGAATTAAATATATACCATTTTACTTACAGTATGTGGGTGCAATATGTGCAATGGTAAAATGGTCATAAATGGGTAGTCCCATTCAATAAAATGTATCTACAGGGCTGCCAACTTTTCAAAAAAACGTAGTGAGATTTGGTGCTGCCAACCAAAATTTTGCTGTGTACAAGCAAAAATGGCAAAAAAACAATACAAAAATAAATAAATAATAATAATAATAATAATAATATTAGCTAGGGCTGTACGATTAATCGAAAAATGATCAAAACCGAAATTCAGAACCTCTGACCGACGTATTTTTTCCATGTCGGTTATTTCGGTTTTAGTCACGTGACTCCGCCCCGTCAGTCACATCAAGTGCAGTTTGAAGGCACACAGAGAGATGCAGGAGCAGTTATCTTTATTTATAGATGCCCATAATCACTATAGTAACTGCATGTTTTACACAGTTTATACAGGTAAGTTAATTGCCGTTCTTATAACCTACGCTGCCGCACGCACGCACACACACACACACACACACACACACACACACACACACACACACACACACACACACACACACACACACACACACACACACACACACACACACACACACACACACATGTTGGGTTTTCCTGTTTTATGGGGACTTTCCATACGTGCAATAGTTTTTATACCGTACAAACCGTATTTTCTATCCCCCTACACTGCCCCTGCCCCTAAACCTACCCATCACAGGAGACATTCTGCATTTTTACATTTTCAAAAAACATCACTTAGTCTGATTTATAAGATGTTTTCCTCATGGATGTTTTCCTCATTAAATTTTCTATTTTCTATTTTCTTTTTCTTTTTTTTACAATGAGATTGTTACAAATAACTTAATAATTGTTAATGAAGAATGTTATAATATTTGGGGTTTCAAGCAACATAATGCAATGTAATTATGATTTCAAAGAGTATGGGGTGAATTCAGGGTTATTGGGACACTTTTTTACCAGTCATTTCAATGGCAAAAACTGTCAGAATCATTACACTCTAAAACTCAATCTGGCTGTCAAAGTGCAAAATGGCTACAAATTTAACATCAGTGCAAGAACAAAATGTATCTAACTTAAATTAAATACTCAGGATTAGTCTAAAAATGCAGGTTAAACTCACAGCACATGCAGTGATGAAGCGCGAACAGAAACGCTCTTAGACGGCAGTCATGACTCATGAGCTGCTCGTGTGAACAGTGCGCATTGCTCGACTATTTATTTTCGTTACGAATTGTTTCGTTTAAAAGTGGACATTTAAGTCCACATGTCATGAAACCAAGAAACTCTGCTTCTAACCACAGGTCGAGAGCTGTCATTCCAACCACTCAACTTTGCAATGATGTTTGCGAACGTTCGTTGGAACTATGTTTCGGGAAACACAGACTCGTTTAACTATGCTTATAGCGACGGAACTTGTGACCATAGTTAGCTATCGACGCTTTCGGGAAACGCACCCCTGAGCGTCACAGCGCTCCGCTTCACTCATTACAGGCTCGTTCTCGTTAGAACCCAAAAAGGAATGTAGCTTTCGGTCGCGCTACACCATATTTATTTGCACGTTTATCTTGAACCCCCTAACCAAAAGCATTAATAATCGATCTCGAGTGGCTCAACAGGTAGATTTCTAGATAACTCATCTTTCACGCATTTGACCGACCAGGTTGACACTTCAGCGTGAGAAATCGGGGGTGTGGCGTGTGAGCATGTAAAACCAATCAAATGCGTGTTTCTCACGGCCAATGCGTGAGAGTTGGCAGCTGTGTATCTATACACTGTATTTAATTTGCATATTCATGTGTTCTTGGGGAAACGTAATGAAAAGAGACTGTAATAATGGGAGTAACAATTGGCAACATTTTCATAATATCTAATATTTCATAGGAATATATATATATAAATTCTTTCCCTATTCACGTATTGTGTCTCCCAAAATACCTGATAAACATGCTTTAAGTCCTGGTGTCCTGTGGACATGTATGAAATCAATGCCCTGTTTTGTAACAGAAAGTCGTATTTTGTTTAGAAACATTTTCCTTAGATGTTGATTTTTGACAAACAATTTGAAAATGAGTCAGATTTAAATAATAATTACAAAATATTACATCTAGGACATCCAAACTGTTAATTCACTAAAATATGATGTCCTCTACAGAGGACAAAAGTCTATTCGTGGGTCTGTTACAAATTTTTTTTAAAACAGTAATATTGTCAAATATTATTACAATTTAAAATTATATATATATATATATATATATATATATAGTGTCAGTGTCACATAATCCTTCAGAAATCATTCTAATATGCTGATTTGGTGCCCAATAAACATCTCATTATTATTATTATTATTATTATTTTTTTTCCCCAAGATTCTTTGAAGAATAGATAGTTCAAAAGAACAGCATTTATTTGAAATGGAAATTAATTATAAACTTGCATGACATTTTAATATTTGACTGTCACTTTTGATCAAATGAATGTGTCCTTTTAAGGAAATAAATGTAAATCAATTACATTATTCTATAATCTGTTTTAAACGAGTACGTTTGAACATCCTTTTTGAAGATTTACATTTGTATTTTCCCTTGCTAAGATCAGCCTGAATGTCCATCTTTTTATAGTTTATACTGTTTGGTGTTAGTTTGGTGGAGACACTAACACAGCAGCATCCTGTGAACAGCGATACTCTTCTTTTCAGTGACATCTTGCTGTCTGTGTCAATTTTCCTTTTTTTAATATGACTCAAAAGCAAAATACTGCATTTATAGCCCATGAATCAACAGCTTGACTCCTGCATGGAAAAGCCACGTGTGTCCCACTGCTGATAAGCTGAAATATGTGAAGTGTGCAGAAGCACAAGTGCCTGTCACTGCACTGACTACTCCACCATGCAGGCTGGATCAAATACTTATCTGCACACTTCCTTAAGCCAGATGTGCTAACTAAATCAAACATGAAGAGAGCGAGACATGGACACTGGATAAATCTGCCCCCCCCCGAGTGCGTGATCCGACTGAGCATGTGTAACAAATTCTTAAAAGCTTGTTGAACAGGTAAAGAGTGTGTCAAAGTGTATAGCTTCCATCTGTATGCAAGTGGACGTCTAAAAGTTGGCAAAATAAACTTTTAGCAGATATTTGCCTTTAAATTTAGTTTATTGTCCAAGAAAATGGACCAGAAAAACTGATTTTCATCCATTTAAATGCTCTAGAAGGATAATGTCCTTTCCCCTTGTCACGATCTCCAGTCACCACCAGCCCAGTCCCCTCAGCTCTACATCTCCCAGCATTCCTGGCTCCCACTTGCACACACTAAGCCATTACCCACACCTGCCACAATCACCTTCATCAATCAGCACCACATATAAGCCTGCAAGTCACACACTCTATTGTTTGGTCTTGACTGGAACAAACTGAAGTATCGGATTATCTATTTACCTGAGTTACCTACCTATGTGTTATTCTTCTCATCTTCCCAAGAAACCTGTAAGAGAAGGAGACATTCTTATAATTCAAGGATTCGGTGATGCACTGGTGTTTTTGTGGTTGTTGTGCAACTTACCTTCATTGGACCGATTCTTTCCCATCTTCTCGTTTGTTGTCGATTTGCAAATTCTCCTCTATTGAATATGTAACCCGGTGATTGACTCTCCTAAGAGCCAGTGATAAAAGCGCATTCTCAAGTCCCGTCCACATGTTCCGTCAGCGCAGCTGCACTATCAGCTGGGCAGAGTGAGACAGAACGAGCCACGGAAAGCAGCTGCACAGAGTCGAGGTGTTTGCGGATTAACTGATTTATGTGAATGTGAGAAGTTATTGACTTGACTGGGTTTTTTTTGTTTCTATGTCTGTTTCTACATGATCTCCAGCGAGAGTTTTCCTGTTTTGTGCACATTGAATCTGTATGGAGAGGATTCGTCTGTGTATTGGACGCAATTGAATGTGCACAATGGCGAGCTACCCACGAACCGATTTCCGATTTGAACTGTGCTTTGAAGTCACTAACTAGTAGGACAGTTCCAATTTCTCTTGTTTTTGACACTGAAGACTTCCTTTTCGACGAACACTTTTGATATTTTTTTGCTTCAAAAAGGAGAGATCATTTTTTGAGCTTGAACTGATCGAGAGAGTCTAACGACTCTTTGAACTTTGAACATTTGATTCACGAACTCTGATCAACTGAGTCGTTTGATCCATGGACTTTGTTCAAGTGAATCAACTAATGGATTTGTGTATTTTCAGCTCACATTGTTAATATACTTCTTGGGTTTGAAAGGGAAAGTGATTTAATTCAAAGAATTCTGAATCATATTCAGTGTTTGAGTCAAATTGAGAGTCCAAATTGAGTTACATTTATTTGGGTCATTGAATGTTATATCTTGTTGAAGGTTATAATATTGTGAATTACTTTACTCAAAGTGATAGAAAGACACATTAATGTTTTTTTTTTTGATAATCTTCTTTATTTTTGCATTCTGTGAAGTGTGAATTTTCAGATTGAATCAGAGCTGTCAAGTTGTTGAATCCTTGGTTCTATAAGAAACAACAGAAGATTTAACTGTTTTGATTCTCATTGTTACGAATTGATTGTTCACATTTGTGATTTCTTTAATTGAAACAAACTACGAAAAGAGACATTTTCTATATTAATACAAACGACTGAATCAAACCAAAGCTTTGTCACCCATTACTCACCTGCTGCATCATCTCTTCCCTCCAGAAGTCGTTCCTTGCTCCTGATACGTATTGGCCCATACTGAATATCATTACCAGACGTAGCACATTAGTTACATTTCACACCACATGCTACAACTTTGGCGAGCCAGCCAGGAGGGAGGAAGCAGCAGTAATTGAGGTGAATAACCACTGAAAGAGACATATAGTGAACCTGACAGAAATGGATGTTGTAGAAAGAGAAAACGTCAACGTGCAAAACTCAGTCATTGTTAGTGGAATAACACTGACTGAATTAGATCAAGTTCTGGAAGCATACCTTTCAAGATTTGGCTCAATACAACGCAATCTACTAATTGATGATCCACAATCTAAGTTTCATCATAATGCAGTCATAGAGTTCATGCACAGTTCAGCCATGAGCAATCTTGAGCCTCAGCTGCCTTTAACCTTTGCGAGCCCCATTGATGCAGATACTGTGTTCCATGTGCGTGCCCTGGGTACGGTTTACACACCTACCACAAGTAGCGCCACTGCTGAGTGCTTGGAGAAACTGCAAGCAATAGCAAGTGCCAATGGAGAAACCTTACAAGATGTTCTCCAACGAGAGTTGATGAAGGTTGGAGGAGTGAAAACTCCAGCTGATGCGCCACCTAGAGCTGAGCCTGGGCTAGAGCAAAGCCCTCTTGAGATTAACCCTTTAACAAGTGCGACTAGCACTCCCTCACGGTTAGAAGGATTCAAGTCGCCCTCTGTTTTGAGAGTAGAATCTGAAAACCCAGTCAAAGAAAACATAGGTGCAGTGTTGCCTCACTGTTCAAAGGATGCTGATGCTGATTCTGTTGAGACAATTTCTGTGAAGTTTCCCATGTCTGCTATGCATCCCCTAGGCGTCCAGAGAGTAGTAATGGAACATATAGTGAGGACGAGTGATCCTGTGTCCCCGCACAACACCTCATTCCGCCTAAAGGCTTTCTCTGGAAGGAGCCCCCGTCTAAGCAATGAGCCTGATTTCGACACCTGGCGGGCAAGTGTTGATTACCTGCTAAATGATCCATCCCTTCCAGAGTCACACAAAACACGCAAAATTATAGATAGCCTGTTACCACCGGCCTCAGACATTATCAAGCATGTGAACCCACTCGCTCCCTCGTCAGAGTGCCTCAAGCTGCTGGAGTCTGTTTACGGCTCAGTAGAAGACGGGGATGAATTATTAGCTAAATTCATAAGTACTCTTCAGAATCCTGGCGAAAAGTCATCCGTCTACCTCCACAGATTGCATGTCGTCCTGAGTGCCACTATCAGACGGGGCGGAATTGCAGAAAATGAACGAGACCGATGTCTACTAAAGCAGTTCTGCCGCGGCTGCTGGGACAACACCCTGATCGCTGACTTGCAGCTCGAAAAGAGAAAATCAGACCCACCTCCTTTTGCTGAATTAGCAATACTTATTCGTACAGCTGAAGAAAAGCAAACATCAAAAGAGGAGAGAATGAGAAAACATCTTGGTGTAAGCAAACACCCACCAACCCAACTCAAACTGCGAACTGCAACCCACCAACAGTCTGCTTATTCTTGTAACGTGGTAGAGGAGGATGACAAAAGCTCTCTAGACCCTGCCATTCTCAAGCAGAAAGCCTCCAAGCAGAAAATCAAAACTCAGTGCCCTGAGATGTCTGAAGTAGGCATTCTGAAAAAAGAGATTGTAGCTCTCCAAAGCCAAGTTGCAGCCATTAAAACAGCTACTAACCAGGAAGTGAGGGAGCACACTGGAATAAGTGATCTTCAGGCATTAAAAGAACAGATAGCGGAGCTTAAAGTCCAAGTTGCTGCTTCTGGAGCGTGGGGAAACCAGTCAGAAAGACCCCTCGGCCAGAGAGAGAACCCAAGTAAACCTGGTGCTAACGAAATTCGCAGAGACAGGAATGGGAGACCGAAGCACACCGATATTAGTACAAATCGGCCTCGGCCATGGTATTGCTTCCGTTGTGGGGAGGACGGCCACCTAGCCATCAACTGCTAAAGCCCTCCAAATCCATCCAGGGTTGAAACAAAGAGAAGAAAGCTGAGAGAAAGGCAGGCTGAGTGGGATTTCCAACATGGATTCACCCTAGAGTCGTAGGGCTGATGGGGACTGAGAAAAACAAACAATGCCCTAAGTATCGACGAGTGTTTAACAAGCAAGCTGACTCCAGAAACTCCTTGAAATTACCCGCTGGACTAGTGAGAATGAGATGCACTGCACAAATAGAAGTCGAAGGGAAGAAAGTGAACTGCTTGTTGGACACAGGATCTCAGGTTACGACAATTCCCCTGTCTTTCTACAACAGTAACTTGTCACAGCATTCCATGCAGCCGTTGAACCACCTGTTGGAAGTAGAAGGGGCAAATGGACAGGCTGTTCCCTACCTGGGTTATGTTGAATTAACTCTGAAGTTTCCTCAGGAGTTCCTAGGAATTGAAGCGGAAGTTCCAACGTTGGCCCTAGTCGTCCCAGATCTCACATACACACCCCAAATCCTCATTGGCACCAACACTTTGGACGTCCTGTATGCTGATCATGTACAAACGACCATGCCCCGAGTTGAGCCATATTATCATGGGTATCGAGCTGTAATAAGAGTTCTAGAAGCAAGACGCCGACGAGCTGGTGCGAGTGTCTTGGGCCAGGTAAAAATGAAGGGTGGCATTCCTGAAGTCATAATGGCCGGGAGCACCGTGGTTCTTGATGGCTGTGTCAACCTCACTGGGCAGCTGACGGAGACATGGGCGACAGTAGGACCGGCATCACCATCCTTCTTGCCTGGCGGATTGCTAGTGGTTAGTAGCCTGCACTCATTACCTCCAAAACGCAATGTCCAGATACCAGTAGTACTGAAGAATGAGACGCAGACTGATTTAATAATACCTCCAAGAGCAGTACTGGCTGAAGTGCATGCTGTCCAGCATGTGATTGAAGGAAGACGCCCCATGAGTCCTCCAGAGTGCAAAGATGTGAATCCTTCACAAGTTCAAGTTGTTCCTGATTTTGGTGACTCTCCGTTGTCATGTGAATGGAAGGAGAGGATAACAGATCTAGTGAACTCCATGTCAGAATTATTTGCACTGCATGAGTTAGATTACGGCCACACTGATAAAGTGCGACACCATATCAATCTTAATGACAACACACCCTTCAAGCAGCGTGCTAGGCCTATCCATCCGCAAGATGTGGATGCAGTAAGAAAGCACCTCAAAGAACTCCTTGATGCCGGTGTCATAAGACAATCAGAGTCCCCATTCGCTTCTCCGATCGTAGTCGTAAGGAAGAAGAACAATGATGTGCGCTTGTGTGTTGACTTCAGAAAGTTGAATTCCCAAACCATAAAGGACGCGTATGCTCTGCCAAATCTGGAGGAAGCCTTCTCAGTTCTAACTGGCTCGAGGTGGTTCTCTGTCCTCGATTTAAAATCAGGTTTCTATCAAATTGAGATGAAAGAGGCAGACAAACAGAAGACGGCATTCGTATGCCCCTTGGGCTTTTGGGAAATCAACTGAATGCCACAAGGGATCACCAACGCTCCAAGCACATTTCAAAGATTAATGAAGCAGTGCATGGGTTATCTTAACAGGAGAGAAGTGCTAGTCTTCATTGATGATCTTATCGTCTTCTCTAAAACCCTCGAAGAGCATGAGGCCAGGCTCTTGCAAGTCCTGAAGCGGCTGAGAGAGTATGGATTGAAGCTTTCCCCCAAAAAGTGCAGTTTTTTCCAAACATCAGTCCGATATCTGGGCCATATAGTGTCTGAAAACGGTGTTGAAACAGACCCATCCAAAATCGAGGCCCTCAAGACCTGGCCAAAACCCAAAAACCTCAAAGAGCTTAAGTCTTTCCTTGGGTTCGCTGGGTACTACAGAAGGTTTGTCCAAGATTTCTCTAAGATAACAAGACCTCTCAACGACCTTACTGTTGGCTACCCCCCTCTACAGAAAGACCAGAGGCGAGACCCAAAGGAAAGTACCCAGTATCGAGATCCCAAAGAGCAATTTGGGGACCGATGGACTCAGGAATGCCAGAAAGCTTTCAATACAATCATAGAGAAGCTGACTTCAGCCCCAGTTCTCGGATTTGCAGATCCCAGCCTTCCCTATGTGTTAACTACGGATGCTAGCACCACTGGACTTGGGGCTGCTCTATATCAAGAGCAAGAGGGCAGAATGAGAGCGATCGCCTTTGCCAGCAGAGGCTTAACCAAAAGTGAAATGAGGTATCCAGCACACAAATTGGAGTTCCTCGCACTCAAGTGGGCAGTTACGACCAAATTCAGTGATTATTTGTATGGAGGAGATTTCACTGTAATAACGGACAGCAACCCGCTCACCTATATTCTGACATCTGCGAAGCTCGACGCGACCAGCTATAGGTGGTTGTCCAGCCTGTCGACATTTAATTTCAAGATCCAATATCGAGCGGGCAAGCAAAACCTAGACGCAGATGCACTCTCAAGGCGTCCTCATGACAGGCCTCTGGATGACTTTGTCTCTCAAAAAGAGTGTGAAAGAATAAAAAAATTCACCCTTCACCATTTAGCAGAATCAGATCAACCAACAATTCTGCCAGCTGCGGTGAAAGCCCTTTGTGAAAGACATCAAGTGTATCAGAACTGCACTGATCCTAACACGTCATACTTTCAACCTACCGTGTTTGAGTCACTGTCTCTTGTCCTTAGTGCAATACCCCAAGAGTTCCAGCGAGAAGACACCCATGGTCTTCCAGTTCTTCCCCGAATGTCTGACGAAGAGCTGAAGAAATGCCAGAGAGCTGATCCAGAACTCAATGAAGTTATTAAATATCTTGAGTCTGGTAAGAAGCCGGTTGGGAAAGTAGAGCCTGTAGAAGTAGCCTTATGGCTGAGAGAGTGGAGCAGACTTGAATTCAAGAACGGGACCTTATTCAGAAGAAAGCAGGATCGAGGAAGTGTGCTGTACCAGTTAGCATTACCTGTGGACCTCCGGGAAATTGTGTTGACAAACCTGCACAACGACATGGGCCATCTAGGGATTGAGAGGACCCTGGACCTCGTTAGGTCCCGTTTCTACTGGCCAAAGATGGCAATGACTGTGGAGGAGAAAATAAAGACCTGTGAGCGCTGTGTGAGGCGAAAGACCCCTCCTGAGCGAGCTGCACCCCTAGTGAACATAGTGACAAGCAGACCCCTCGAGCTAGTCTGCATGGACTTTCTGTCACTTGAGTCTGATCGAAGTAATACGAAAGATATCTTAGTAATCACCGATCATTTCACCAGGTATGCTGTGGCTATACCCACCAGAAACCAGAAGGCTGAAACCGTGGCCAAATGCCTGTGGGATAACTTCCTAGTCCATTACGGATTCCCGGAGAAACTCCACAGTGATCAGAGGCCCGACTTCGAGTCAAAACTGATTAAAGAGCTTTGCGCCATAGCAGGAATTCGTAAAGTGAGAACGACGCCTTATCATCCTCGTGGCAACCCCGTGGAACGCTTTAACAGGACGTTACTCCAGATGTTAGGGACTCTGGATGATAAAGAGAAGACTTGCTGGAAGAGTTTTGTTAAGCCATTAGTCCACGCGTACAATTGTACTCGTAATGATTCGACCGGATTCTCACCTTATGAGTTAATGTTCGGGAGGCAGCCCCGACTGCCAATCGATCTGGCCTTTGGTTTACCTACTGATGAGTCATCTCAGTCTCACTCGAATTATATGAGGAATTTGAAAGATCGACTGGAGGAAAGCTACAGAGTAGCAAGAGAAAATGCTGCAAAGGTAGCAGCGCGCAACAAGAGGAGGTTCGATGAACGAGTGGTCATTTCATTCCTTGAGGTTGGTGATCGTGTTCTGGTGAAGAACGTTAGACTAAGAGGAAAGCATAAGTTGGCAGATAAATGGGAGAAAGAAGTTTACGTCGTAATCAAGAAAGCTGGCGACTTACCAGTCTACACCGTTCAACCTGAAGGCAAGGATGGGCCGCTTCGCACATTGCACCGCGACCTGCTGCTACCCTGTGGGTTTCTGCAAAAGAGGGATAAATCTGAGGAATCAGTAGGCCCAAATAAACCCTGCAATCCCAGAACTCGAGCGAATTCTGTTTCAAAAGAGCCTGAGAGTGAAACCCAGACTTCTGAATCCGAAGATGACTTCACAAGTTATGGACTTAGGAATTTACCAAGTATTGAGAGTAGGATCCTCTCCAAACATGGACCTGAGAAGCGGTCAAAAACTGGAGTGGTGGCAGAAGCTTCCCCTGGAATGAGAACTGCAATTGGTACAGGAGTCGAGCATCCTACTTCAGCAGAGTCACAAGGGAACTTACCTGACCTTCCTGATGATGGTGTCGAAAGTCTGCATGATGAACCTGAAAAGGAGAACACACAGTTGAAAGATCCTACAGGAATTGACGTTTCAAGTGACTTGCCTGTGCAGATTGAACAGCAGGACCAGGAGTCTGATGAGCCTCCATCTGGGACCCCCAATGGAGAGGATAGGAATAATGGCTTGACACAGGACGGATTTGCCAATTTGAGTTCTCAAGACAGCCCAATGGAGACTGGACAGAGTTTAGAAGATGTCCTTCGACGTTCTCAGAGACATTGTGAGCCACCAAAGAGGCTGCAGTATCCTAAATTGGGTAATCCCCTTTCATTGGTCGTACAGTCATTACTGCAAGGGCTCAGTACAGCCTTCACTGTATCATTGGAGGAGCCTGATTCTCTAAAGGATATGTCTGGGGAGCTGTATAGTGGATGTCCCCCTGCAGTGATTTTGCAACCTCAAGGATGCAGCGGGACCTGCATATCTTCAAGACGGGGAGTGTGTAACCCGGTGATTGACTCTCCCAAGAGCCAGTGATAAAAGCGCATTCTCAAGTCCTGCCCACATGTTCCGTCAGCGCAGCTGCACTAGCAGCTGGGCAGAGTGAGACAGAACGAGCCACGGAAAGCAGCTGCACAGAGTCGAGGTGTTTGCGGATTAACTGATTTATGTGAATGTGAGAAGTTATTGACTTGGCTGGGTTTTTTTTGTTTCTATGTCTGTTTCTACATGATCTCCAGCGAGAGTTTTCCTGTTTTGTGCACATTGAATCTGTATGGAGAGGAATCGTCTGTGTATTGGACGCAATTGAATGTGCACAATGGCGAGCTACCCACGAACCGATTTCCGATTTGAACTGTGCTTTGAAGTCACTAACTGGTAGGACAGTTCCAATTTCTCTTGTTTTTGACACTGAAGACTTCCTTTTCGACGAACACTTTTGATATTTTTTTGCTTCAAAAAGGAGAGATCATTTTTTGAGCTTGAACTGATCGAGAGAGTCTAACGACTCTTTGAACTTTGAACATTTGATTCACGAACTCTGATCAACTGAGTCGTTTGATCCATGGACTTCATGGATCATGGTTCAAGTGAATCAACTAATGGATTTGTGTATTTTCAGCTCACATTGTTAATATACTTCTTGGGTTTGAAAGGGAAAGTGATTTAATTCAAAGAATTCTGAATCATATTCAGTGTTTGAGTCAAATTGAGAGTCCAAATTGAGTTACATTTATTTGGGTCATTGAATGTTATATCTTGTTGAAGGTTATAATATTGTGAATTACTTTACTCAAAGTGATAGAAAGACACATGAATGTGTTTTTTTTGATAATCTTCTTTATTTTTGCATTCTGTGAAGTGTGAATTTTCAGATTGAATCAGAGCTGTCAAGTTGTTGAATCCTTGGTTCTATAAGAAACAACAGAAGATTTAACTGTTTTGATTCTCATTGTTACGAATTGATTGTTCACATTTGTGATTTCTTTAATTGAAACAAACTACGAAAAGAGACATTTTCTATATTAATACAAACTACTGAATCAAACCAAAGCTTTGTCACCCATTACTCACCTGCTGCATCATCTCTTCCCTCCAGAAGTCGTTCCTTGCTCCTGATACGTATTGGCCCATACTGAATATCATTACCAGACGTAGCACATTAGTTAAATTTCACGCCACATGCTACAAATATTCTTCTTACAAAAAACTGTGTTGCTGCTCAATCTCTGCAAGTTTGTTCTGTAACGCTCTCTCTTTCTTCAGCGTTAATTCCGCATAGTAGCAGGGTCCGCTTCTCTGGATCTCTGGTGTCATTTGATGCGATTGTCGGCCTGATCGGGATGCAAACCAATAAGCTTCAGATCGTTGTGCAGCATGTCGAGCCACCACTGCTTCGGTCGTCCCTTTGGTTGCTTTCCGGTGACTTCCCGCTGGAAGCCCATTTTTGGCAAGCGTTGTATGGTCAGCACGCAAGACATGGCCATACCACCGAAGCCTGGCTTCACATAGCTTGTTGGATATTAAGGCAACACCGTACTGTTTCCGAATGCCATCATTACAGACGTGGTCGACGAGTGTGATGCCGCGATCCACCGGAAGCATTTGTGTTGTTTTTTGTTTCCATGACACCGGCGCCGTTCTACTTCTTTCGTCATGGGCCAACACTCTATAGGCGTTTCTCAATGTCAAGGAAGGATCCTCGGAAGCCAGAATTCCGAGGATGCTACGTCATCGACATCCGTCGAAGGACTGTTCCAATGTCGAGGATCCTCGGAATTTCAACCAAGGTCTGAGTCCTTCGTTCGAAAAATATGCCATATACAGGAAAGGATGCATACGATTAGCCTTCACGCTCTCAAATCACCCACAATCCGCACAGCTTTGCTATCTTGTTCAAAAAATACAAAATATCAGACATTGGTGGAGTCTGAGCATTAACGGGGCAATGCTTTCAAGTCTAAGTATTTACGTTACCAAACATTTGTTATAACCGTAGTAAATATAAGTAAAGTTTAACGTTTAAATGCCAGTACAAATTACTACCATATCGATATTATACAAATTACGTTATTGATGGCTAACAGACCTTTTCACTGACATAATGACGCAATGACGTGCACTTGCTAGCCTGTTTCATTTACCTGTTCTCCGAATGCTACAGAGGAGCCTTGCCTAGCCTCTGAAGGAAATTACTTGGAAGGACCAGTTTTGCAGAGGAAGTATCCTTGACATTGAGAAACACCTAGTGCCTTAAAGAACAGCGGTTCAGAAAAAGATAGGTCTTCCTATCGCACGTGAAGCTGGTCACCTTGCGCCACTTCAGCCAGGGTTACTAGTGCAATGACTTCATAGTTCAGACTTCCATCAACTGTGATCGAGCCATTTTATTTGAATGTCTCGGATCTTGGTAGGTCAGTGCCGTCTATCTTAATCATATCCTGCTCATTTGGGTCTGTCGTCATATACTCTGTCTTGTTAACATTGAGGCGTAGGCCGAAAGTTGCCAGCCGATTGCTCCATGCCTGGACATTCTGCTCGAGGCTGGCTTTCTCTTCAGCAGCAAGCATAACATCATCTGCATAGAGAAGTGTCAATGACGTTGGCTGCTGTAGGTCTTGCGTGATGACATCCATCACAAGAATGAATAGGAGCGGTGATAACGCCGTGGTGGGCACCCAAAGTAATATGGAACTCCTTCGCTGTTCCGGCATTTGCCTGCAGTTGGCTTTTTGGTTCATCGTACAGCAGCTTTACCCATTTGATTAGCTTTACAGGAACTTCATGGGTTCGTAATGTGTGCCAGATGGCTAAATGAGAAACACGGTTGAATGCCTTTTCAAGGTCAAGAAAAGCAACGTGCAGGGGCTTCTGTTTCTCTCGATGCTTCTCAAACAGGAGCCTGGTGGCATGAATTGCATCAACTGTCCCACAGTCCTTCACAAATCCTGCCTGATTGACTGAATAATGTTACGAATTCGCTTATCCAGGATAAGTTCGAAGATCTTTATGGTGTGTGAGAGCAATCGAATTTGCCGGTAGTTTACACATTCAGCCGGGTTGCCCATCTTCCAGATTGGAATGGTTTGACTGACCTGCCAGTCGTCAGGTGTCTTCTCTGAAATGACCTGGTTGAAAAAACATGCTAGCCAATCCATTGTGACTTTCACACCTCTGCTGCCAGATCGTCTGGTCCAGTAACTTTACCCGGCTTCATTTTTCTTCACTGCTTCGGCAACTTCATCAGCTGTGAATGGTTGCACTGGAAAGAGAACCGAAGTAGTGGACACAATCGGTGGATGTGGGAACTCCTCGGCCGAGATCTCGTCGAAGTAGTCCTGCCAGCGTTTGACAGCATTCTTGAGGTCATTGATCAGCTGCCCATTTTTGTCATTGACATCAAAGAACTTTTCGATATCCTCAGTCTGGCGATGGCACGACTTCAGGAGGCGATAGATGTCACGTTATTCTGTAACACCCCTAAATAGAACCTACAAACCATTTGTAAACTATAGTTAATTCATTGTTAGTGAGTACTTCATTCATCGTCACTGTAATTAACCAAATTATTTAACTAGCTCATATGTGACCCCGTCTGTCAAACCCCGGCTAAAGTCGCATGATCTAATGATGAGATATAGAGCGTCAAAGTAGTCATAGCCATAAAAATGACCAAAACAGGTGATTTGTGTTTATTGCTGTAAATGATAGATTATACCAATGGCTTTGAGATGCAGTACTCAATTTTTCATCTATAATATTATAAATACTAAAATAAATGATTTTATTGACGCTACGTTTTATTATTTTGCACCAAAAAATACCGGAGGTGGGCTTCTTAAATTTTGATTTAATGTTTACTTTCGACGCAGAAACAACTGCTGCTTCTTATATCATTCGGTTCAGAAACATATTTTTTACAATTACAAAGTGCAAACAGACCATAATATCAATCTACACGAGCAACGATCAGGTCAGTGTCGGGAAAGGCAAGAAAACGGCGACTTAAGCCGGGTTCCGATTTCTGTGTGGATTTCTTTGTGCCATCACCGACATTTCAGGAACAGCTTATTAGTTTTCTAACTCCACCTTCTGCCGATATATCCATCTTATTTTAAAGGGGTCATAGAATGGTACATGCACTTTTACAAGTTGATTATACGGAAATGTGTGTTGGCAGTGCCTGTACACAACCATCCTATAATGATAAAAATACATCCAGTGTTTTTTTTTAATTTCCTTATATATTTTCCCCGGTCTCAAATAGAGCCGTCTGACCGTGTGACGTTACACGGTGTACGCCCCTCCTAAGATTGTTGATTGACAGCAGCGTTTCAACACAAACCCGCCCTGAGCGATCAGTCCGCCATTGTTGATACTCTGGAGCAGAATGGCGTCTAAGCGATTGTGGTGTTGTGTTGTTGGGTGTAATAACGAACACAGCAGTCATTTTGATGTTCCTAAATCCGAACTGCTGAAGACCCAGTGGCTGCAGTGCTGAGTTTTGTTTTAGAAGGGAATACCCCCCCCCCACCCCCCCCCCCCATCAACGTCAATGTTTGCGCAATCATTTCTCAGCAGACTGCTTTATAAACGAGCGTCAGTATAAAACAGGTTTTGCTAATAAGCTGCTCTTGAAAAAAGGATTGTGTTCCTGCTGCACCTCAGGAAGATCGAAGATGTGAGTGTAACGTTTTATTAACCTTTATATTAATCTTTACAAATCGCTTGCACGCTTCACGATGAATGAGGCTAAAGTTTACAGGGTAAGTTATATTACGGCATGCTTTCTGTGTATGACGTTCTCAATATAATTCATAATCCCACGTTTATAATGAACAACGCGTTATGTTTGTTATTACAAACTGTGTACTCGGGTGATAAAGTTAACGTGGTAACACTACACTAAGCTTACTTTTGTACATGGTTTATAACGGTGTCTGTTACTGATTAAGAAGTAATGTAAAAAAAAAAAAATCTTATAACATAACATCAATCTGTCAATGAACTAACACATCAGTAAACACATAGCAACTACGCTACTCTGCCAGTACAAAGATAGATCAAAGTGACATGACGTTAACCAACCATTCAGAAACGTCCTGTTCGAACTTCGATGGGTTCGTCATCTGTTCCTTGTCCGACTCCGGTTCAAAATGATAAGGTTGCTCAGATGTGTCTTCAGAGACTCCCGTTGCCATTATTTCTCGAAAATATAGGCTACCCTCAAATGTTGTCAAGGCAACACTCCACGTGTGTTGTGGTGTTGTGTCGGGTCGAACCGAACGCCACACAGAGCACAGGGGGCGGGGTGAGCAAAGCTCATTATCATTTAAAGTCACATACACTGAAATGACTTGCTGAAAACTGAGCTGGTTTTGACCAGGTAAATTGAGTGTTTTCTTACAATACTAATGAGAATTTTTAATTAAAGTATATTACAAACTTTTCATTTAGACACTAAAGAATCATATTAACTTGTACAAAAATGTCATTCTATGACCCCTTTAAACACATTTAATGGCTGCGACGTGTCGAAATAGTTTGGTTTTTGGATGCTGATGCGCTGGGTTTATGAATGCCCTCTCTGACAGGGCGGCCGCGGCACGCTAAGCGCAAGGGACAGAACAGCTGATAGTTTAATTAATAAGGATTACTGTTTTTTGTAGGCTAAAGAAAGAACCCGTATTATATATTAATATAAAAAAGTTGCGTATGTCCTTCGGAAGCAAAGCTCTTGCGTCTGATGTTTTGGTTTCGGTTTGTAAGCCTATACGAATAGAACATGCATGAATATGATAACATAAAGTGCAGGACGTGCTTTATGTAAAAGAGTTATTAAGCGCAATCAGCCATGAAAAAATCATAATGAATCATAATCTAATCGAAAAGTGAAGATTCACAGGTATCACTAACTGTACAAAGTTTGAGATGACCTGTTCACTTGGTAGGGCATTAGATTTACTTTACAAATGTTACAAAGTGAGATTTTCTATGGATGTTTTATATATTAATGGATATATATTATGGGGGTAGATTTGTTGCATTATTCCAAACAAATAGATTGTTATCCACAAATAAATGTAAAGAGATTCACAAAAATGAAATAAATTCACAAATAAATAGAATGAGATCCACAAATATATGCAGGAGTTTCACAAAAATGAATTAGATTCACAAATAAATACAATGACATTTGTGAATAAAAAAAATATCCACACATATGTTTTTATGTCACAAACACAACTCTGCCCTGCATTCATTTGTGAATCTCTTCCTGTGCATTTGTGAATCTCTTCCTCTGCATTTGTGGATCGCTTCTTGCACATTTGTAAATCGCAGCACAGCGCGTGGATTTTGAAACATTTCTAGCGTCTACACTCAAACAAATCCACAAATAGGTAGACTCCACCCACCGTCTACTTGAGCCAATCATATAACGGCCATATTGTGCTGACTAGAGCCATAGAGCTCTCGCTAGTTCTAAACATCTCCGCGCTGTCAGTCTGTTTTAATAGGATTTAGCAGGATAGACAGCATTTTCACTGTATTTGCAGCGATTTCTGTCGAATATTAACACAATATGTGCATTGATTTCGATTAGGCTTTACAGTAGCATTTTATTCTGGGGAGAGATAAAGAAAAGACAACGTTAATCTTTTTTTGAGTGATCGGGTCATTTTATTTGGGTCATGACAGTACAACATGATATTACATCGTTGAGTATTGTAGTCAATCGCGGGCATTTCTGTTGAAAATAATAACCAATCACAGTGTTTCCCACACATAGACTAACTTTTTTTTAACGCTATTTAAAACGTTCAGCTGCATTTCCTTTCCCTGCTCTTCCTCCGTCTCTCTGTCACTCACGCGCGTCTCTCGCTCTCAAATTGCCAAGCTGCTTTTGATATGAAACAAAGTCTAAGCGTTTACATTTTTTTACGTTTTAAAACGAAATTCAAACAATAAAAAGCGGTGTGGCACTAATGAGTAAAGTCAGAGGCGTTGAAAAACTACCTGCTCTCATCTCCCTGCGGCACGCGCGGTCACGTAGTTCACGGAGCTCTCATAGACGCTTTTGACTGAAAGATCTCAGAGAATCTAAAAACTGTTGAAATGACAGATAGCATCTGGATATAGTAGCTGTTGCAGTGGTGCTCACGTTATCTAACTGAAGTCTAACGATATATTATATAACACTAAACATTACCTCTAACGTGCTTCACAAAATACATCTTCTATCAATATTCCTGAGAGGTCAACTAATGTCATAAAATCTCAAAATATGCAGTAATTTCATCAGTTTGCCAGGAGTGTGCTTGAGATAACCTACACTGAAATGAATGGAGTTCAGGGTTCAATGCTGGAAGAACTATTATTGGTCACTCCATGACACTCTTTGGGCCCTATCTTGCACCCAGCGCAATTGACTTTGTACACCGACGCATGTGTCATTCCTATTTTGCACCCGCGCAAAGCGCGCTTTTCCCTCCACAGAAGCACGTCGCTAAACTAGTGAATGCACTTGCGCTCCCTGGGCGGGTCAGCGCAAAAAAGGAGGCGTGTTCCGGCGCAAAACAATCCCTGGTGCTATTTTGCTGTTCCATTAAACAATTGCGCCACTGACCAGAAAAAACCTAGTCTAAAGTCAGTGGCGCGTTGCGCGTTGTTCATTATGCTATTTTAAGGGCGCATGCTTGACCATAATGTATAGCGTGCACAACGCGCATACACTTTGCTCATGTAATCTACACAGATGCAACAGTTATTTTTGCAAATCATAAATTGTTACACTAAAAAAAAATATATAGGCTAATATATATAATAAAAAAATAGGCATAAATCTAGCTTACAAATGATTCAGGCTAATTGTAATAATTAAGGATAAGACCTGTTTGTCCAATAGTGGCAAGACATGTATATAAGGACATCTGACAAATTGGTTTGTCCGTCAAGAACCAGGAACAAAAATCGACTGAAAAACTGAAAAAACTGAAAGACTGAAAAAAAAAAAAAGACTGTGAAATCACCTTTACCATAATGTACAACATTACAACTTCACTTCTCTGTCTTTCACTGCTCTTACAAGAACATCAGTCTCCTCGGCTGTGAACCGCTCCTGGCGTGCGCCTGGTAAATACGCCATAATAATAGCAATCCATAATGGAACTTGCGCACCTGCTTTTAAAGGGAATGTTGGATGACGCTCGGATTGGTTTATTCGCGTTACGCCCAAACCACACCTATGAATAATGAAGCTACTTCAGACCAACCCATTTTAGATTTGCGCCGGGCGCAAGAGCCATTTATTCCGCCGGGAAAATAGCAACAGCGCCGAGACCCGCCCACAAAGTTACTTGCGCTTCGCGTTTTGACACTTGCGTTTCAGATCGTTAAAATAGGGCCCATTAAGTCTATGGGAGTGGTAACTAACGGCTCTGGCCAAAACGTGATTGGTTGGAGCGAGAATGTGCTACGATTGGTCAGCACAATATGGCCGTTATATGATTGGCTCAAGTAGACGGTGGGTGGAGTCTACCTATTTGTGGATTTGTTTGAGTGTAGACGCTAGAAATGTTTCAAAATCCACGCGCTGTGCTGCGATTTACAAATGTGCAAGAAGCGATCCACAAATGCAGAGGAAGAGATTCACAAATGCACAGGAAGAGATTCACAAATGAATGCAGGGCAGAGTTGTGTTTGTGACATAAAAACATATGTGTGGATATTTTTTTTATTCACAAATGTCATTGTATTTATTTGTGAATCTAATTCATTTTTGTGAAACTCCTGCATATATTTGTGGATCTCATTCTATTTATTTGTGAATTTATTTCATTTTTGTGAATCTCTTTACATTTATTTGTGGATAACAATCTATTTGTTTGGAATAATGCAACAAATCTACCCCCATATATATAGGCCTATTAATGGCATTTTCTACTGAGATTTCATTTTACTAATAAAGTTATAGTCTACAAATCATTAGAGTGAACTGACTTTGTAAATCAAGCTCTTGTGGTGCCCCCATTCGTTTCAATGTTTCACGCTTTTTGGACATGCACATCATAATAAATAGACTTGTTTTACAAAACTCTAAGAATTTTCCCATAAATGTGTCCTATATCACTGAAAATGGGAGAATCTTAGCTTTTATGTGGTATATTGCACATTATCAGAATAATAATGGTTAAAATGTTTTGCAATTTTAAAAATAAGCTTGATTTTAAAATTGGAATTTCTCAAAATCATGATTTTCTGAGGCCGAAATTCAAATAATTTTTTACATGGTCTTATTCAGTCAATATTAAAGATATCAAGGTTATATTTTCACAGAATGTTCTTTACATTATGTAGGATGATTTTATGTATAAAACAGTGAATCACCAAAAAATGACTTTAGCTGGGTTTTCACAGACAGGGTCACATATGTAAAGAGTTAGACAATTTGCATTGTTAACAACTTAACTAAACAGTTCTCACTTTAGATTAGGTCAAGGAAAATGTTAAGTGCTTTAAAACAAACTTTTATTAGACATTAATTGTATTAATATGCCCTATACATTTAGGGGTAGAGTTAGTGTAAGGGAATAGAATAAACGGTGTGTACAACCATTACGCCTATGGAGAGTTCCCGTAAACAACATGTTAGTGTGTGCGTTTAATGTATTTGTCAACATTTTAAAGAACACTAAATATGATTACAATGTCTAATAAAAGTTGGTTTAAAGCACTTAAGTAATGACAATTTTCCATGACCTAATCTAAAGTGACAGCTATTTACTCCTAATAATCAATTAACAATTTCTTAACTACGAGCGAATTAAACAATAATAATTGTGCTATTACGGTGACAATGAATGAAGAACTCACTATTTGTATCTAGCCTATTAATATATTAACAATGTAGAGACTACAATATATTAACTGTGCATTAACTATAAATTAATAGTTTGTTAATGATTTGTACTATTTGATTACTGTACACTTATTATAAAAGTGTTCCTAAGTTAAATTATAAAAGCTACTACTTGTACCCCTGTTGTCCAATTAGCAATAGCAAGTACACTGAAGAAAAAAAAAAAAAGTTTTTCAAAGATCTTTACACAGAATTTTGAGTCTCATACTTTATTTTTATTTGTTCTGGCTGAATCACATATATTTGTACACATATATCACATATATTTGCATATTAAATAATTTAATAACAATAGCCTATATTTATGTTGTACCATTTCATGGTGTTTGAGAGATGTGAATAACCTTACTTTCTTTGTGTAATGTCATTTTATTATGTATTTTATTTAGGCCTACTAGAATATTGATATTTAGAAACATTATATATATATATAACTTTACTGAAAGCCTTTATGTATAAAGCATTTTGAATGCATTGTAAGGTCTCATGAATAATTGTAACCACAATACATTATAACACTTATCTATACATTGAAAACACCTCTAGAAAAAAATATGCATTAAATGAAAGACAAACAACCAATTTCAGAATCTGCAAATATTATAATGCATTTTAACTGCTAACTTTGCTTACAATTATTTGAAAAGATGTAATGCATTATAACATACATTATGAATACCGATACTTTTTTTTATAATATACTTTTTTAACCTGCTTTGCCTGAGCCTCATCATTTTATTCTAAGTGATTGCGTCTGTTTCTATTCCTGTAGGTTTTAATCATCAGAACGACTCGTAAACAACATCTCTTAAAATGAACACAGGATGAGTTGCTGTGAATCTTGGGTACATGCTTAAAGAGATATGACAGGTAGGAACAACCTTCTGTTTGCGCCCAAGTTCATTGACTTTATAACATCTCAGAAAGTGGCAGTAGAGTGAAGGAAAGGCCATATTTCACCTGACAAACCTATTAAATGCGTTTTTTTGACTGCTTATGGTTCCCTCTGCAGTGTTGCATTAGTACATATCAGCCTATTCTTTATTGTAGCTCTCACACTAACCTCTCTCCCACGCAAACATCTTTCGGCTATGTCTAACTACACTTGATCCATGTGGTCTCAGCTCTCCAAATGTGCTGTCCTTTGCCCTGCTTTTCTGGTGGTAGTTTTTTACGCAGCACACCATCTTGTAGATTTAGATGATGCCGCTTTACCCGACAGCAGAGAGGAGCTCGAGGACATGCTTTCCATTATCAGTCATTGTAACACCTGCAGTTCATCTGCTGGGAACTATTTACAGGAGCTTTAGAACAAACAGCCTGAGATTTATCACTCTTTTGTGTATGTAGTCTGGGAGATTTCTTGTTTATTGTACCTTTGTTGTTGCAGTACCAAAAAGCCCTTCTCTTTTGTCCTTGAAAACTCATTTTGTTATTAATGTCTAAAATTGATTTTAATAACTGTGCCCAACCATTCTTTCATGCCTTCACACAGTTTAGATAGAACATATTACGGTAATAGCTATCTTTTGAGCAGTGGAGTTCTTTTTTTTTTTTTTTTTTTTTGAAATTGGGTTCCTTTCACAGGCAAGATTATATTTTGATTGGTCATTATTTTTTGGTCATTATGATAAGCTTACAAAAGAATCAGACTGCTAAACAACTTGCATGTCGCAATGAAGTAATTTTCTCTTTTGTGTCACATCTGCATGATGTTAAATACATTGGCCTGCACAAATGACTAATTCACGGAATTCATGGACAGATCTCACTTGTAGGAAATGTCTTTAGTTCATTCAAAGCTTGATCCTTTGGCTTCTTTTGGGGCTATTTTAATTGGTGGAGAAAAATGTACACTTCTGTCCAATCGTTTATGGTCAGTAATATTTTTCTTTAAAAAAAAAAGAAGTCAATACTTTTTAGCAAGGATGCATTAAATTGATCAAAAGTGTCTAGTTCAAATAAATTGTTCTTTAAACTTTTGACTTATCAAAGAATCCTGAGGAAAAAAAAGCATAAGAGTTTCCAAAAAAATATTAAGCATCACAACTGTTTTCAACATTGATAATAATAATCATAATAATAATAATACACTTGCCCAGCCCAAAACATTTGCTGATTGAATCATTATTGCTTTGATTGTTTTTAGCATCTTGTATGTTTGGCAACAGTTCTTTTAACCCTAATTGGTGGAGTGTGTAGCTTTTCATTTCTTACAAGATCTTGACTAAAAATTGATGCACCTCTTGATGGAAATAAATGTTGATGTTATTTCCATCAAGAGGTGCATCAATTTTTGGTCAAGAACTTGACAAGACAATGCAAGAGTCAAGCACTTTGTAAAGTCTCCTCCAGCACACCCCAAAGATGTTCAATGAATTGAAGGTCTAAACTCAGAGATGCCAATTCATGTGTGAAAATGATTCTTCATGCTTCCGCCCAACCATATAATTTCTGTGAACAATTTCTGAAGCACCATGTTGTGGCAAATGACATCAGAAATATTGCCTTGTTTGAGAGCTCTGGGAATTTGGAAGATTACATACACTTCGCTTAGTTGTAATTAAATCAGGTCCTATTAATGAGGTTGATGTCGTGTGCTTTGCTCCTCTTTTACCGATGCTCTTAGGAATAGGCAGATAATTGTCAACTGACTTACTGAAATCATTAGACATAATTAACTGAATACAGTTAGAAACAAGCAAGGTATCTCACCTCGCTATAATTAAAAAAAAAATAGTTTTAATATATTTCAAACTGAAGTTATGAGATCTACGCCACACCCCCCACCCGGCAATACCTCTGCGGCTCACAATTTGGGAAGCACTGGTTTTGGAAGTAAAATGTGTTGATAGGATCACTTCATTAAGCAGAAGATATGAAGTGTGAAGCATGAAAACTGAAAAAAAAGCAATGAGTGCGAAGAAGGAATAAGACTTATTTACATGCCACTGAGATTTAAATGACAAGAACTGTCTGTTTGACAACCTAAATTCTGTTTGAGAGGCTGAAGTAGTCACGGCTGACCATATGGTACATCAGTTTGTCCATGTAAATCAGACTGACATCTCTGTTAAAAGAGATTTCATTATTCTAATGAATGAGTCCAGTCAAAATTGTCCAGACCTAACGAAAATAATCACTACAGTGTTTATAGTTCATGATATTTTGTCATTTTAATTAAAATTAATTAACCGTCTGTCACTTTCTGTTAGGTGTAATGTCAGTTATAAAATTCACAGTGAAATGATCGTAATAATGTTGTGTTTTTAAGGAAAACTTTTAAAACAAGCACAAACTGTTCTAACAGGTTCTGAGTTTAATGTCCATGAAATGCTTTTAAACATTCCAGCTGGTCACAGGCAGCTTTGCTGAAATTAGGCATTTTTTCACAGCAGGGTCCCATGATGTGTTCTTAACACCTTGGAGGAAGCTCTTAAACAAACTGTGATCATTTCAAGAAATAATACAACCATATCAAACCAACGGATACATGAGAAGACCTTCACGATCCCCAAAGTAAAAGTGTTTACCAGCACTGGATGAATCACTCTGCACTTTCACTCGACAGATTTAATTTCTGTGCCAGGTTTCCTTCTGCACTCTCAGCGGAACGTTCTATTGCTCAGAGGTTGCTCTTTCATGAAGTTCTCATATTTTTCTTTTCTTTTTTTTTATACTATCAACTTTGTCTTCTAAGTTTCTCCTAAAATTCCTTAGGAAAAAAAATTAATCGATATGATATCTATTCTATATCATAGAATAGATAATATGGGACTGGAGTATATAAGTTCATATTGAAATCTCAGAACCCTAAAGCCCAGGACACACCAAGCAGACGTCAAACTAGCGGCGACGAAAGATGACTGTGTTGTTGCCTCTTGTCGGCTGCGTCTCGGCCAAAAAAGCTGCGTTTTTTTTTTAATTTTTTAAACGATTTGGCAGACAACAAATTATAGATTCATGACACCGAAGATCGACCGTTAGATCCACACAAGACGAACCACTACAGGGCATCAGAGCCAGCGGCAGACGGCAGAAGGACTAGCCGAGGAAAGGTTGCTCTCGCCGGGTTAATGAGCGCTGAGTGCCTGGTGATCGCCTGGATCTCACAACTCCACAAACGCAAGATTATTTAAAAAAAAAAAAATAGGCGCTCCTTTATAAATAATATTTTTAAATTATGCAGGGTTTCTCATCACGTCACTTCACCACGTGACAGTAGCGAGCAGGCTCCTGATTGGTTAACGCGGCGCGAATTGACGGCAAAGTTAAAAATTTTCAACTCGGGCGTAAGAACGCGAATTCGCTTCAAACGCGTGAATGCACAAAAAGCACGTCTCGCGCATAACGCGCGTAACGCGCAAGACGCTCAATTCGCGTTGTGCGAATGAGGCGGAATTGTGTCCATTGCGCCGCAGGACCTCCAGACGCGCGTCAATGCGCCTTTCCATTGACTTAACATTGAAATCACTCGGCTCCTGACGCTCTATTCGCGTTCGGTGTGAACGCAGCATAATAGCTCGCAATTCTGACTCGAAATTGTGAAAAAGTTTGATATAAATGTTTTTAAATTCTGTGGCAGAAACAAGCTTCCATACTTTTCTCTCTTTCTGCCTTTTTTATTTACTGTATAATCCTTATTTTGCTATTTGATGCGCAAGTTGAGATATGGCAAAGTACCCAACTTCTTCTGTAGAGTAAATGCAATATTGATGTCAAAATATGTTGCTGTGTTTTACAGTTCAAAAGCACTTACGCTGTTCCAGAAAGTGCACACAGAATAAAACAATGATGAATTTATGAGAGGAGCAAACCGAGACCTTCTGACATCAATAAATTGGCCCTGCATGAAGATCTCCCGATGGTATAAAATACATTGGCCACTTTTGCACGTCGAGAAGGCGAAATACACAAAAGAACAGAAAGCATCGTATAGAAATGCATGCTGTTTGACACATATTTATGGCACGGTGGTAGTTGAGCAAAACTTGATATGCAATATGAAGATGTTTGATGTAATTACTTTGGCACCTGCCTCACAGGATACACTTCGCCCAACCTGCATATGTCAGTTCATTACTCAAGGAGCCCTCAAGGACAGCATCTCTTCAATATTCAGTGACTACAGTGCAATAACTTGTTTTGTCGGAAATATATGTATGTGAACATGTAATGACTCTCAATGGACACTGCGAGAATATTATTATAGCGCGCCTGAAGCGAAGCTATTGCTGTCCAACTGAGTTTTTCTTCTTCACACCAACACAAATTATCCAAGACTGAATGCAGTGTTTAAAAATAAATCCATATTTAACACTTTCATTTCTGAATCGAAAGTTCTTCACTCTAGGTTCTAGATTTTTTTTAATCACTTTTTGTGCCAGAGAGACTTTTTTTCCCTGGCACATCCTGACTATGTTGTGGTTCTTGTAGACATTTCAAAAGCTCTTCCCGACCACTTTATTACACCGCACAGGGGTTTCAGTCGCCCTGAGATATAAAAACAGTTTAACAGAATTTAAAGTGAGACCGCAATTAATTCAGGACATTTAATAAAGGAAGAGTGCATATAAATACTACATTATGCCTGAGGAAATGCAAATAGGACCGGCAGGTGGCGCTCTTACAGAGACACTGAATGTTATATAAATTTTGAACTATATTAATAGCAAAATAGGCAGTGCAGAAACTTCAACCCCTTTGAACTTGATGGTTGGTCATGGTTCAACAATCTTTGTAATTGTGGTTTGAACATCTAAGCAGTGATGGTGAAATATCATATAGGCTATATAGGGGACTGTGCTTCATGTGAGAAATGGGAAAGGGGTTAATTTCTTCATTCTGTCATTAGAGAGCAATACTTCAGCAGTACTTTAGTTTCCTCTGGGAACTTTCATAATGTTATGCTTAATTTTCAGCCGTGTGCATCTCTACTGCTCTTTTCTCATTAAACTCCCAGCTTAAATGACTCTTAAAGGATGTAATGTGTCTGGTTTTGCATCAGACCGGTCCGAGCTTTTATCTGTTGATTTGACTGTCTGTCTGGTGAAACTGCAAACTAGCTGGCAACAGATATGCCTGCATTGTATGAAAAAGCCAGGGCTGTCAATTAATTAATGTTTAAATTCAATAAATTAATATGCTGATTAAATGATCATTAGTTTGATTAATCTTATTATAAATACACGTGAGAAAAGCCATGTAATGAAGATACATTACTATATTTTTACTGGACAATTAAACAAAAATACTCATGAATAAGATTATTTTTGCACTGAGGAATTGTATTAGGCTATCTAAGTACAAACTAGATGAAAATGCCCCACTTTACCAATTGCATTGTCCCACTTTACCTGAACGCATCAAATGGGTTTGTATCATTTTCTGTGTATTTAAAAAAGAAACACAAACATTCCTTCAAAAATCATAGTTATGGAGATTAGTAGACTAGGTAGAATAGATTTATTTGTATTTAAAGGGCACCTATTATGCCCCTTTTTACAAGATGTCATATTGGTCTGTGAAGTTTTAGCACAAAATACCCCACAGATAATTTATTATAACGTTTTGAAAATGTAATTTTGAGGCCTGTCTATAAAAAGCGCTGTTTTGGCATGTACCGCTTTAAATTAGGGATGCACCGATATGAACATTTTGGCCGATACCGATAACCGATAATTCTTAATATTTGAAAGCCGATAACCGATATATTGGCCGATAAATCTAAATACAAATTTTAATAAACTCTGAGAGCCTGATTACAAAAACAAAAGGCTCACCATTAAAAGCCATGTCCCAAACACTTCAACATAAACCAAACAACTAAACGCTTCATATATGAGAACAATCAGATATTTATACAAAATAAATATAATATTACAACTTATATTAGCAAAAAATCA
Source organism: Gobio gobio (assembly GCF_949357685.1). Lineage (NCBI taxonomy): Eukaryota > Metazoa > Chordata > Actinopteri > Cypriniformes > Gobionidae > Gobio > Gobio gobio. The sequence goes on along the minus strand of NC_137100.1, from coordinate 12,465,865 downwards.
CGCATAGGTGAAGGGTTATAACTCCTGTGGATGCTCTTCCCCTGTTTGAGAGCGTGCTGAAACTTAAGATGATCACCGGTACAGTGAAGCACTGCGGGTTATTGACTTAACCAAACACATCCTATATGACTTTAATCAGATGTTTATACTACAAAAACGTAATATTACGACTTACATATGCTTAAAATGACGCGAATGCACAAGCGAACTTGACTGTGCTGGTCAGAATGCGTTGTTGACGCTTCCCACAACAGCGCGCTGAAAAACAACTAAACCCAGAGAATTCACTACGTTTTATAACAGAAATATTCTCATTGCAGTGTTATGTATAGGACAGTCCCAGTAGTTATTAATGCTGTGCATTTGTTTGAAATGCGCGCGCCGGTACAATGAAGTGCTTTACTGCATCGTTAATTAACTCAACCAAACGCATCCTATATGGGTTATATACACAAAATAATAAATATAATATTACAACTTACAATGGCACAAAAGGCTGTGAATGCACAAGCGAACTTGACTGTGCTCGTCATGAAGGTGTAACTCCGTGGGCGCGCTCTTCCCTCAACAAAAGCGCTGAAACACAACGCTCTTTTACAGCCTATTCTATTCTCATTATCATTTTATGTAGATTATAGAAGACTTGCGCTGCACATGTTGCACATAACTGTATTTTCCTTTTCGAAGTGATTCCAAACATATTTAGAGCAATTCAAACCCATCATGGTGGACAGCGCGTCCGTCTCAGCTGAAGGAAATAATACATTATCTATCGGCTTGACTATATCGGTCAAATTTTCTTATTGGACCGATAACGATAACATCAAAAATAATCATTTATCGGCCGATAACGATATGTTGCCGATATATCGTGCATCCCTACTTTAAATGTAAATGAGCTGCATATCCCCGCTCCGTCTTTAGAAGAGGGCGTAGCATATACATCTCTCCTGTGCATGGCAGATTGCATACAGGTCTCACAGGGTGGGTCTATGTTAAAATGGCAGTGTCAGTCAAACCTTGCGGGCGGGCCTTTGCAGTGTGATGTCACACTGCAGAGAATATGAGAACAGCTTGTTCTGAAACACTGCTTATGATTTTTGGGGATTAAAAAAAAATACTGGGTGGATTTTTATCGTTATAGGGTGGTTGTTTACACACACTGTCAACACACATTTATGTTCAAACATCATGTAAAAGTGGATTTTGCATAATAGGTGCCCTTTAATAAACAGTTTACCAAAAAGTGTCCCAATTTTGCTGACTTGACCCTAATATATACAGTGAGGAAAATAAGTATTTGAACACCCTGCTATTTAGCAAGTTCTCCCACTTAGAAATCATGGAGGGGTCTGAAATTGTCATCGTAGGTGCATGTCCACTGTGAGAGACAATCTTTAAAAAAAAATCCAGAAATCACAATGTATGATTTTTTAACTATTTATTTGTATGATACAGCTTCAAATAGGTATTTGAACACCTGAGAAAATCAATGTTAATATTTGGTACAGTAGCCTTTGCTTGCAATTACAGAGGTCAAACATTTCCTGTAGTTTTTTCACCAGGTTTGCACACACTGCAGGAGGGATTTTGGCCCACTCCTCCACACAGATCTTCTCTAGATCAGTCAGGTTTCTGGTCTGTCGCTGAGAAACGACAGTTTGAGCTCCCTCCAAAGATTCTCTATTGGGTTTAGGTCTGGAGACTGGCTAGGCCACGCCAGAACCTTGATATGCTTCTTACAAAGCCACTCCTTGGTTATCCTGGCTGTTTGCTTCGGGTCATTGTCATGTTGGAAGACCTAGCCTCGACCCATCTTCAATGCTCTAACTGAGGGAAGGAGGTTGTTCCCCAAAATCTCGCAATACATGGCCCCGGTCATCCTCTCCTTAATACAGTGCATAAAAACACCCCCAAAGCATGATGCTACCACCCCCATGCTTCACAGTAGGGATGGTGTTCTTGGGATGGTACTCATCATTCTTCTTCCTCCAAACACATTTAGTGGAATTATGACCAAAAAGTTCTATTTCGGTCTCATCTGACCACATCACTTTCTCCCATGTGTAGCGTCTGGAGTGTCTCTCAACTAGGATCAAAGAGATGAGTCGTTTGGAGAAACAATCAGAGATGCTTTCCTCCAAACAGCTCTGCATATAAATTAAATTCCTGCCCCACTGGCTCCAACAAGTCTGGGTCAAATTGCGCCTCCGACTGTTTAATGACCAGCTAGAGCTGACCAGAAGATACTTGACGGCCCTTTCTGAGCTTCAATCAGATCCTAATCAGCCAGGACAGTTCCCTCACCCTTCAGTCTGGAACGGCCGGGGGGTTGACTCTAATACACACACACACACATACACACACACACACACACACACACACACACACACACACACACACACACACACACACACACACACACACACACACACACACACACACACACACACACACACACACACACACACACACACACACACACACACACACACACACACACACACAAGCATTCCCCTCTATTTAGCCTTTAATTAAACTATCCCAGAAATTACATATATGATGATTTCTTAAGTGTATGCATGCTCCCTATATTTCTTATGCTTGCGTGATGTAAGAACTATCTTAAACGCTCCAAATTGCTCTGTATAGAAGATGCACTGCCTTCATGTCTGTAAACCAAGGCATGTTTGATGTCTAAATGTTCCTTTTTCTGTGTCTTAGTCAATGGTACAAATTATATGATTATGAGATGTACCGCTAGTATGTTTTAGTCCTTTTGGAGTGAAACTTTACTAGTTCTGGCTTCCAGCAAGAACATTCCATTGGGTAATAAAGTCCGAACAAAGAAACTCTCTCCCGCCTGAAATTCACACCAACGATTGGTCGCCGCAGGGAAAGTGGGCGTAGTTTAATGGACTTCAAAAGACAGTAACACTAGCATATCTGCTGCTCAGTCGACTTGCAAGGACCCCGACGAGAAACATTTCCTTTTCCTCCCATCTCATCAGCGCGGCTCGCGGGCTTCGACCTGCGAGGCGGCGCGGTCCAGCCAAGCTGTTGTTTCCTTTGAAGATCGACGCGCTCCGTGACGCAGTCAGCGGCGCGCTCCACCAGACCGAGGAACTTAGCTTGGAGTAGAGGAACTTTCCCTTCCAAGACGCTCCCTTCCCAAACACCTTTAAAACTCCCGCGGACCAACGAAGCTCCGGAAGAACCAAACGGAGAGAGCGCTTCAGCGCACGAACACTCTGAGAAACGCCAACGCACGCATCTTGCTTTACACAACACCAAGAAACCATGCAAGTATCAATTCTACCGAAATTTAGATGCGTTTTAAGATTGTACCCCTGTTTAAGGTGATATGGTTCTTGCTGGCTCTAGTGGTTATGTCTGGGAAGGTGTCGGATCGGACACGATCAAACCCTTCTTCCTTTCCCTTCCCCTCATCCTCCTCTTTACCTTCCACTATTCTCTAAATACATGTATTCTTTATGTAGTCATATGTAATCGTAGTATTAATCTTTATTAAAACCATGATATTCACGTTTTGATTGTCATTGTTTTGCTCACAGAACACGAGTCCCTTTAATGTCAGATCTAAGCTACGAGCTCTTATAAGTATCGTTGAATGCTTTAATTAATACCATAACTCGGAAAGTTTGTCCTTTGTGGCCAGAGGGATAAACTTCCCGAAAATTGGGTAGGAAGAATAGACCTGGTGAGTGGATAAAGAATTACCGCTCGTTCTTTAAACGGAACGGAGAGGAATTTTGAATCAACTCCCTAGGTTATTCTGTGATTATTTAATATAGATATATCTGTAGTTAATTGCAATAAATTGTTGTTAACCATATATATATTATATATTGTATAAATACAGAGGTTAGGTATTCCCCTTTTGGGTGATTTTGGAGATTTGTGATTAGATTATAACCCGTTATGATTAATCATAAATCCCTAAATATTAATACCCACAATTCCCTATTGAGCTAATTTTTAATTTAAATATATATGTAACCCTAAGACGCTACACATGACTCCTCTGGATCATCCAAATGGTCATTGGCAAACTTAAGACGGGCCTGGACATGTGCTGGTTTAAGCAGGGGAACCTTCCGTACCATGCATGATTTCAAACCATGACGTCTTAGTGTATTACCAACAGTAACCTTGGAAACAGTGGTCCCAGCTCTTTTCAGGTCATTGACCAGCTCCTCCCGTCTGATTTCTCACCTTTCTTAGGATCATTGAGACCCCACGAGGTGAGATCTTGCATGGAGCCCCAGTCCGAGGGAGATTGATAGTCATGTTTAGCTTCTTCCATTTTCTAATGATTGCTCCAACAGTGGACCTTTTTTCACCAAGCTGCTTGGCAATTTCCCCGTAGCCCTTTCCAGCCTTGTGGAGGTGTACAATTTTGTCTCTAGTGACTTTGGACAGCTCTTTGGTCTTGGCCATGTTAGTAGTTGGATTCTTACTGATTGTATGGGGTGGACAGGTGTCTTTATGCAGCTAACGACCTCAAACAGGTGCATCTAATTTAGGATAATAAATGGAGTGGAGGTGGACATTTTAAAGGCAGACTAACAGGTCTTTGAGGGTCAGAATTCTAGCTGATAGACAGGTGTTCAAATACTTATTTGCAGCTGTATCTTACAAATAAATAGTTAAAAAAATCATACATTGTGATTTCTGGATTTTTTTTTTAGATTATGTCTCTCACAGTGGACATGCACCTGTATATAAATATATTTTAAAGGTGCACTATGTAAAAAATGTTCAGTAAAATATCCAAAAACCACTAGGCCAGTGTTATATATTTTGTTCAGTTGAGTACTTACAATATCCCAAATGTTTCCAACTATTTGTAAATCGTGAGAAAATTGCTATTTTAACCAAGGAACCGGGACGTGTCAGGGAGTTGCCTGTCGATGGCATCATATCTGAGTTAACCCTCGGTTTCCGGTTTTATTTTGCAGAAACGCTTTACTCTCACTGCAGTGCGCAACAAGTGTCATAGCAGCCGCCAAGCGAACGCACAGAGTACCTTCATAACATCATTTTCAATAATCCTCCACAACTGAGTGCAAACTGGCATTCAAATCTGCCACCATTGTGTTAGCAACTTCCAACGATCCAATCAATTCCCGAAGGACAAAATCAAGCCCGTCTACCAGTGATGCGCGGGTCAATGTATAAACAACCCGCACCCGACCGACGTTTTCAACTAACCCGCCCGCAACTCGGACCGCAAAAAAAAAGAAGAAAATATTGTACCCGACCCGCTTCCTGACCCACATTTTTTAAAAGTAGTAAATGCTCATCGTAGCTCATTGGGCCATTGAGAAAATGTTTCAGGCCCTGGCGTGGTGCTCAGAGGTGCAGTAGCGAGAGCAGGCAGTTCTTGAGGCGGCCCATCATTTTCCATTTCAGCTCCAGATGCATATTATTGATGAACGCGATGTTTATGTTTCGACCCGGCTTGAAGAATTCATCAGCCCACATTTGGAAAACATTTGGAAAAGTGTGAAAGCCCTTAGGAGCGCAAACTGTTATTTTTCTGAATGCTGTATGATATAGCCTAGTGTTATGTAATACAGGCTTGATTTATTCATTTATTTTGTTTAATTTTCTTAACAATTAAGATGCTGCATGTGTTTATCCAGTCTAATCGAAGTGTGCGTCTCTCCCCCGACTTTCCCAACAAAAATCCCGCCCCCTCTCAGAAAATACATAAAACTGACTTTAAATGCGTTTAAAAGTAGCCTATTAAAATGGTACAATGGCATTGCTCAGTTCAACGTTTTGGGAAATCGGGCATTTTGTCCCGCGTCAGCATTTATTCAAAAGTTAATAACGCTCAACATCCAAAAGGTAAATAAGGATTTATTGACGATCCGACCGACCGTGACCCGAATATCATTAAAAATATTTTTGGATGACTCGTAACCGCGGGTGGCCGCGGGCACCCGCTCATTTTGGATCAACCCGCGCATCACTGCCGTCTACCATAGTGGGGGAAAAAAATACTATGGTAGTCAATGGTTGCTCTATCTGCTTTGTTACACAGATTCTTCAAAATATCTTCTTTTGTGTTCAGCAGAACAAAGAAACTCATACAGGCTTGGAACAACTTGTGGGTGAGTAAATAATGACAGAATTGTCATTTTTGGGTGAACTATCCCTCTAACGTATAGGTCTATTTATTCATCAGTATAAGTCATATTCATACAATTAATGTGTTTGTTAAGTTGGCTACAGTCGGACATTATGTGTGTGTCATCAATTTTTGTTAAATAAATGTGCTTGTTTTTTTGTTTTTTTACATTATGGTAAATGGTAAAATGAGTAGATTGTTTCTGACTAGTCTACAGTGCAGACATTTATTTCATTTTAGTTTACTCAGGTATGCTAACTGCTCTAAAGAAAACGTGAAGCCAATGTGAATCTAGTGTTATTATTGCTGGTGCCCTTTCATGAACCCTGTCTCCACAGCAAACAGAACCGAACCGTGGCTCCAAAACCATGACATGAACTGAACCGTGGCATAGGTTTATCGTTACACCCCTATTAGTTTATACAATAGTTCATGTTATTGTTAACAAATGTGTTAACAACATTTTTGTAGAAACAATGATATGTTTTCTCTGGATTCTTTGATGAATAGAAAGTTCAAAAGAACAGCATTTATTTGAAATGGAAATCATTTGTAATATTATAAATGTCTTTACAGTCACTTTTGATCATTTTAATGCATCCTAGCTAAATACGTTTCTTAAAAAAAAAAAAAAAACTTTTGAACAGTAGTTTAATTTAAAAACATTATTGTAGCAGACAACCGTAAATAATTCAACACAAATGACTTTAGAAGTCAGTATGGTTTTTGTTTAAGTCCTAGTACTTCTAGTTTTGCTCCAATCCTTTGTTTTCTTCTTTTGACAGTTTTTTTTAAATTAATTAATTGGGTAACGCTTTATTTTAAGATGGTGTAGTTACACGTTACTACATGTACTTACTAGAGTAATAACAGTAAATTATGTATAATTACAAGCAGTGTTGGGAATAACGGCGTTACAGATAAACGGCGTTACTAACGGAATTATTTTTTTCAGTAGCGAGTAATCAAACGAATTACTGTTTCTCTCGTTACAACGCCGTTAGCGTTACTGAGGGAAAAAAATGCGGCGTTAGTCGCGTTACTATAATTGAGCTCACTGAAGCGCTTTTCATCCGAACAGGCTCTCTGTCAGTCGGATCTGCAATGTGTGTGTGTGTGTGTGTGTGTGTGTGTGTGTGTGCGTGTGCGTGTGCGCACCAGCCATGCGTGTTGGGGGTGGGTGCGGTGGTACACATAACTGATGATGATTGGTGGGTGGGAGACAAGGTTGAAGTTGATAGGTTGAGTTCACACCTATTTTTTTTCACGGTCTATGGTTCACACACACACACACACACACACACACACACACACACACACACACACACACACACACACACACACACACACACACCTATGACGCACACACATTCAGCGATAGTCCAACGACTTCAAAGGTAGCTTTCGCAAATTGGAAGTATAAGCGCTACTTTTCCCTCGTTGAGGTGAAAGGTAAGAATATTTAAGTAACGTGCAACTTATGCCCAGGAAGAAAGAGTCTCTCCACGCCGGTGGCAAGTGATTCTGAAGCGCCTCACATCATCATATGCCACAAAATTAGTGGCTAAAAACCCAGGTGATAATGTGAGCTCCACTACCACAGGAAAGTATAGTACTGATAATATTTACACAATATTTACACTATAGTAGGCCTACTGATAATATTTACACAATATTTACACTATAGTAGGCCTACTGATAATATTTACAATAATGCATTGAATTTGATAGGTGTCTCTCACATTGTCCCACAGCAACATTACAATAGTGCACATTAATGTACAATGTTTTATAATAATAATTTATTCTATTTAGTGTCCAATTCATTCATTTAACATATCTAATATTGGGGGCATCCAAATTATTTGACATATTTGAACATTTGAAAGAAAAAAAAAGTAACGCAGTAATTACTTTCCCTGGTAATTAGAACTTTTATAATGATGTAACTCAGTTACTAACTCAGTTACTATTTGTAAGAAGTAACTAGTAACTATAACTAATTACTTTTTTAAAGTAACGTGCCCAACACTGATTACAAGTAACTAAACCCTAACTGTAACTCTGTAGCAAGTACATGCTAATTAATATTAATCTGTACTTATTTGAATAAGTACAATGTAACGGTCACCTTAAAATAAAGTGTAACCATTAATTGTGCTAAATGAATACAATATAAAGAGCTCTAGTAATAACCGTACTAAATATGTAGACTCATGAATGGTGTGCTGCTGCCTCACCTCACTTACATGACTGACTGAGTCCTATGCTAATTTAACTGCTGCTAATATGGCCATGTCAACAGATTGAGGAGGGTTTGATAAATCACCTGAGGAATAAACAAGCAGAAGGTAATAGTGTTTGTTGCCAACTTGCCGTCTGGTGAGATTCAGGGAGAGAGAGGTCTTGAGGATTTGAGCCGAGCCGAGTCACCCACATGCTTCACGTCTCACTGGATGGACACTATCCAACTGAACGCCGGTCGAGGAAAGTCACTGAATCTCTAGCGACCAAGGACACATCTGTGACTGTCCAAACGCATTAAGGTTCTTTGCTGAAAGTTTCTAAGGGGATGTCATATTCTCCTGGTCTCAGCATCGTTCACAGTGACAACATGAAGACCTTGGTCCCGGGTTCTTATAATATCCAGACCTGATCTCCTCTCACTTCCTATTTTCCAGCTCCCATGTTAGTGTGTCATGTGTCCACAGACAGATTGAGCATGTCAAAACCGTGTCTTCATTACAAATACTGTCTCGTTCCATGAGTCTGCTGTTTGAGGGAGCTGTCAGCAATGCACTTTCATTCCCATGACTCCTTATACCCTCACAGCACCATCATCAGTAAGACTCAAGTACCCCTTCAACAACACCAAGTCTGAAATGTTTTTTCTCATGTTATACTGAATTGAATTTACTCATGTCATACCTGTATTATAATGGACTTGCACTGGGCTTCATGACGCACTTCTCTTTTGAAATAGTACATCTAGTCCGGTTATGTATATTTTCAATGCCAGATTTAAACATTGGACATTTTCAGAGACAGGAGAAGAGATATTCTGATGATTACTGTAAAGAACATTCCAAACTCAACGGAACATGAAAGGACGCATTATGCACTATGCACATATACTCTTTGTACTTATGCACTATGTACTCAACCGTGCAGTGTATGAACTTTATATGGTTATTTTGTCATTCAACATCGGAGTCTGATAGCTAGAGCTGCACGATTAATAGTTAAAAGATTGCAATCTCGATTCAAACCCCCACGCGATCTTATTCCTAAATGACCACGATTCTTCTGTGTCTCTTATGCCTGTTCCACATCGCAAGCGTCAGTGGAGCGTGAACAGCGCTGTGTTTTTCCTATGTTAATGAATGACGGGTATCAACTGGCGCGAAGCAAGCGGAGCAGAGCAAGCATTTCCAATGAATTCCTATGAACTTCCATAGGTTACTTTTTGATAAATCACCTGAGGAATTACACCTCCACTACGTAAATAAACCTTTAAAAGTACGATCATCCCACTGCAACATTCAAACCTGCGCACGCTGCTTATCTGGAGAGAACAGCTGCCATGTATGAAGCAGCTTCACAAACAAACAGTCTTTTCAGCCTGTTTTACAAACATTTAAATAACGGGATAAAAGTTTATAGTTTGGGTATAAACATGGTATTGATCAAAATAATAGTAAAATATATTTTAGAAATGTATTTTGACACTTGTATGTATTGCATTGCTTATCGTTATGTACAATGTAATTATATAAATACAATTACATTGTAATGGCAGCCGATACCGTTAACGTGAGCACCACGACGCATGCGTGTGAGGATGACACAGGAGTTGCACTGTATTTACAGCATAAACTGTGTAGGAGACTGACACAGGCTAGAACGAAATTGTTGAATAAAGTTGTTATTTTGTTTGTTTTTGCGCACAAAAACTATTTTAACGATGGACCTTTCTACCTTTCTGGGCCTTGAAAGTGTTAATTAAATAGCTATCTATGGAGGGGTCAGAAAGAAAGGTCAGAAGGATAATCATAAGACATGATTGTCATTATTTAATTTTTTTTATGAGGAACAAACCTTATTGATTCTTGTGTGTCAAGCATGTTGAGCTTCTGTTTACCATATTTGATGTGCTAAAAATATCTTGAATTTTCTATGTTTACAGCAGCTCACCAACCCTCATTGAAAACCAATGACTTTGTGTAATGCTTCTCTATGCGATTTCCTTGCTGTGTGATGCAACAAAATCACAGCCAAAGTCAAAGTGTGTGGATGACTTTGCATGATCTCTTGCACTCGCAACTCACTATAAATCTGAAAACTATATATGGCTAGTTGGCTACATACCTTGCATTACCATGATGCTTCTTTAGACAGCATCCCTTCTTTTTTCTTCATTTTCTATATGGATCTTGAGCGATTTTTCATATGATATTCAATGTTTCTTAATTTCCAGAAACAGTTTCTCCTTGTCCATGTTTGATGTTTAATACACTTGAAGAGCAGAGTTTTGGTATAATGAGTTTTTGGTGTCGGCGGAGCTGCCCAGCATGATATGGCAGAAATACAATTCAATCCAATTACAAAATGTAGTCCCACACATTGCTTACCGCAGCTGGTCATGCAAATTTATAGTAAAAAGCTTTTATCGCTTGTCGCTTTGTTCCTGGTTAAGAACAGGTAATTGAAGTTGGATACAGGAAAATTCCTTTGTTATATTTCTTCCGTCTCCCTGCTGCTCTCGTAAGAAAGATGAACTGAGAGGGAAGGTAGTCCGAGATTTAAAAAGAATTACAGCAAAAGCCCACACTGCTTTAAAATAACTTCCTGATTCTATTGACGGTGACAGAAGGAGTGAGCAGTCAGTCATCTCTGAACATGAGCAGAAGTGGATGGAGAGAGTAAAGCAAGATTGGATCTGCTTTTAAATGATAATCTAAGCAAACGGATTAAAATCCAGAACCACAGACAATTGGTCGCCCACCAAACCCAGGTCTAGTTGATGTGGTTATCTTAGTCATACACCTACAAAATACTGCAGTAAAATCACATTACTGCTTCATGACCTCAGGACTGCAGCCCATGTAAATCAGTTTGCAAACTCTCATTATCTCGTTTTCCCCCTCACTGAAAATAATGAAAATATACCAAATTCAGCTGATGGAGTTCTGAATAAACATACCATCATGGTTCTTGTAACGCAAGTCCACTGGAGGCAAGTTGAAGTGAACCCAAGTGTAGTTTATTTACAAAAGTGATAAACAGAATCCAATGATGACTTGAACAGACTTGAAACCAGACTTGACTTGAAACACGAACAGACTTGACTTGAGAACAGACACTCACCAACTGTGGTTAGAGGAAACGATACTCGACAAGGACCATGGCAAACATGAGGGTATAAATACACAAAGACTAATGACTAAACAAGACACACCTGTGAACAATCAAGACAATGAACCAATGACAGAACTGAACTAAGAACACATGACTAAAACAACCAATGACAACATGACACGAGACTAGGGAATCACATGGAGCACATGGCAGGATCACATGACAAATAGGAACACATGACGAAACCAGGAAACATGACTGATTACTCAAACAGAAAACATGAAACAAAACCCAAACACACCGTGACAGATCCCCCCCCGGATAAATATAAATGTAAGAATTTATCAGAAGAAATTTCTGGACTTCTTTGTTAAGAATATTATTGTGAGTCTGGCCCCAGAATATCATAGATATTTTGGGCAAATAAGCAACCACCCACAACAGTAGTGTTACATTTTCCCTGTGTTTGCCCGTGGACTTATAAAGGAAAGTGACAGTGATGAGATGTGATGTGTAGCCAAGTATGGTGTCCAATACTTGGAATTTGTGCTCTGCATTTCACCCATCTAAGTGCACACACACAGCAGTTTTTTGGACATTTTTTTAAATCTGATTAGATCCGTTAGCATCTCGCTAAAAAAAATGACCAAAGAGTGTCTATATTTTTCCTATTTAAAACCTGACTCTTCTGTAGTTACATCGTGTACTAAGACCGACGGAAAATTAAATGTTGCGATTTTCTAGGCCGATATGGCTAGGAACTATACTCTCATTCCTGCACAATAATCAAGGAACTTTGCTTTGTACCATGGGTGCAGTGGCGCAATGATATTACACAGTTTTTAGTTGAAAACGGTGTCACGTAAATGATCCCCTCACTCTGCATTTGGATCCACCTCTCCCTCGTTTCTGAGTTTACCAGTTGAACATCACGCCAGCAACTTTTGCATGACCAAGAACCACTCACATTTACTAAAGAAAATGTAGTTCTTTATAAAGTATAAAATGTAGTTATTTTTAAAGTATAAAGAACATTTGAGATTGACATTTGAGACTGATGTGGTTATAACATTGCATAACACTTTCTACTGAAATTTGTCTTCATTCCTAGTTAGTCTATGCCTGCATATTTTCCATAATCAGGTCTGTGAATCAAATTAAGTCCCTAATCTTTTTAAATACAGGATTTGCTCTGTATAATTGCAGGTATGTGCTCCATATGAGTGCAATCATAAATTAAGGATCTGCATAACTGCTGAGCATTATGGGAATCCACAGTGAGGTTTAACTGGGGAAATCTTCAGAAGGGGGCACTCATCGAAACAGCTGTCATGTTGATCACCATGACCAGCCCATTAACACTTCAAGCTGTGAATGCCAATTAAATTAACTTATTGATCTTTGGTTTAATAAAGCTATTAAATGCAGGCATAGAGGAACAAAAAGGAAAGGAAATGTATGTGAGAGAGGCAAAGGTCTGTCCATTTAGAAGAAAAAGTGTCATTAAATGTGTCATGCCTTATATAGATGTGCAGACACAGAGAGGAATTTCTCTAGGTCTGACTACTTAGACAAAGACAAGCTTAAGTGGTCAAGCTTTAAATGTGTCATGGCTTTTAAAGATTAAACTTTGCAAAGCAGCAATCTCACCAGCCAGAAAGAGCAACATCCTGCTAGGACGAAAGGCTTGAGATAACATGATATACTTTTGCGGTATAAAAACACTATTGTCCTTTCTCCTCCAAGTGCTATATGTCTTTTAATCCCCTGCCACAGTTAATGCTGCTATCAACATCATGAATTGCAAAGATAAATCCACCTGATTTAGAGGAAATCTGATTTTGTTTGATGCTCAACGATTGCAGAGTGGAATGACATGGTCAGATCGCTCTCAATGGGCATATTGGGGATATTGCTCTCAACACCATTTCTTAAAACTATTTTTTGAATGTTCCAACTTAAGATGTGACATGCTGTTGATTTTCAAACACACACACACACACACACACACACACACACACACACACACACACACACACACACACACACACACACACACACACACACACACACACACACACACACACACGTTTGTTTTTGTGAAATGTGAGGACATTCCATAGGCGTAATGGTTTTTATACCGTACAAACCGTATTTTCCATCCCCTGAAGGCCAATTTATACTTCTGCGTCGAGTGCACGCAGAGGGTACGGCCTACCCTACGCATAGACGCGTTGGATACGCCGTACCCTACGCCGTAGCCTGACGCGCACCTCTCCAAAAATGTAACAACGCGCCAATTCTACACGGACCACAAGCTTTGTGATTGGTCTGCCAGAATCCTTCCCTCAGGTCAATAAATAAATAAAAAATCTGCGATAGGAGTGTGTGTGTGTGTGTGTGTCCAGAAATTGGATGATAGTTCCTTACGTCTGCTATAACACAATATTTTGCAGTCCAGCGATTCTTTGTGGTAGTAAATAAATACATAGATCCGCTGAGTATAGTTTATTTATTTTCTCATTAAAACCAAAGATGTTAATCAGTAATTGTATATCAAGAACAGGGAAACATTAGGGTATATTTCGTGAATGAAGTCTCCGCAACAGCAATCGATTGCTCGAGCCACCGTTGCTGAAAACAGCGCCCACGAGCTCTGCATGATTTCACAAACACATTCCAGCGCCAGATCGCCTTATTTAACTTTACTAATCAACTAGAGATGCTTAATTTGTATTAGATACAACAACTCAAGCTGCAATAAAAGCCGCTCTCTCACTGCTGCTGATATTCCGACATGAATGTACAGATTCTACAAGCTGCTTCTTCTTCGGCTGTTCTCTTGATTACACCAACATGCCCGAGGACACTGCCTACTAGCGTCTGCATGTGTAATTGCACATTGACGCAGACAACAGCGCAGAAGTATAAATGCTCACGACGGCGTCGGCTACACGCGTAGCCTACGGCGTACACTCGACGCAGAAGTATAAATTGGCCTTTACACTGCCCCTACCCATCAGAGGAAACTTTTACTTTCTGTGAAAAAAAACTTGTTCTGTGTGATTTATAAGCATTTTGAAAAGTGAGGACATGGGGAACGTCCTCATATTTCACCCTCTTTTTGTAATACTGTAATAGTAGGAGAAACCAGGAGAGTAGAGGACACTACACCAGGATGGTAGTTTACACACAATACTTTATTAATCGTTAAAAACACAGCATAACATCATAAAACACGTTACCGCCCTTGTGTCAGTAGGCGCAGTCACACGCAAGCTCACGTCAGCAGAGAAGGCTCTCTGGGGTTCCCCTTGTCGATTACGTCACACAGTAGGCAGATTGGTCTCAGGTTCGCATCATCCGCAGCCCAGTTTCCGGGTTCCGGGTCACTCAACAGTTCTCTCAGTGTCCTTGGGAGCTCTCCTAGCCAGCGAGTCAACTCCTAACTATCTAACACATTTGCCCCCCGCTTACTGACTATCTTCACTGCCGGAGACACTAATTGTCCCGAGCGGCCGGTTAGCGTTCCCCACAAGTGAGAGCTCTCACCACACAAAACTCAGCCCGCGCGCCTCTAGAGCGGCACTCAAACACTGCTTATATAATCAGGATTCACACGCATCACCTGCGCACATTAATTTCATTACGGGACACCCCTTCACATTAACTGAGTGGCGTGTACGTTAACCATAGCCATTCTCCTACTATTACACTACCCCCCTCCCAGGCAAAAAGGACACGTCCTCGAGTCAAGCAGATAGCTCATAATCCAGCAACCGGGCTGGTAACTTCCTGGCCCGCGACAACCGTCCCTCAACCAGTTTGTTTTGTGCCACAGCCCGCGACTCACAGGCTCCATATACCAACTCCATAAGTCCATCACCAGACAGAGAAGCACCCATATTCAGCCTAGGGATAGATAGAAAAGTAGGGGCAGAGGGCAGCACAGGGTCCGGAGGCAGCACAGGGTCCGGAGGCAGCACAGGGTCCGCCTCCCCCCATTCTGCTTTTCGGGCATCCCTACAAAGGAATTAGAGACATATGGCTTAAGGCGATTAAAATGTACAACTCGCTCAGACCCTTTCTCCGGTGGGGCTATTCGGTACAGAACATCCGTAACTCGTTCCATTACAACAAACAGCCCCACAAAATGCCTTTGTAATTTTGGACATAGTCCCCGCTTACGAGCCATATTATTTACCCACACCAATTCTCCTTCTGTATAAAACTGATGAGAAACCTTTAAATCAAAACATTGTTTCTGCCATCCTGATGCTTTAAATTGGTGTGTCTTCACAGCTTCTGCTACCGTAGACAGGCTTTCAGCTATTTTCACCACATAATCACTTACGGAATCAAAATGTTCCACCTCCCCCACTCCCAGAACAACATCAACAGGCAAAACAATTTCTCATCCAAAAAGAACCTTATATGGTGAAAATTTTGTAGTAGCATGCGTGCTGCTCCTATAAGCCATCATGACATAAGGCAGGAGTGTGTCCCAATTCAGTTGGTTACTATATACAAACAACGACAGCATGGAAAGCAGGGTCCGGTTAAACCGCTCAACCATCCCATTCGATTGCGGATGATACGCTGTCGTCCTTGTTTTATGCATCTGCAACAGACGACATAATTCTGCAATTAATGTTGACTCAAAGTTACGACCTTGATCAGAGTGAATACTGCGTGGGACCCCAAATCTACACACCCACTCCTGCACAAAAACCTTAGCTATAGATACTGCCTCTTGATTTGGGAGGGCAAATGCTTCGGTCCACTTCGAAAAGTAATCCCCAATAACCAGGATATACCTATTCTTCTCCGCAGACAAGGGCAAAGGCCCCAAAATGTCTACCGCTACCCGTTCAAAGGGCCGAGAAACAGAAGAAAGCTGTAAGGGGGCACGAACATTTAGACCTGAAGACTTACGAGAAGCACATTCAGTACATTCTCTACACCATTTCCTTACATCCTCAAACCACCCGGGCCAATAAAACCGATCTTTTATTTTTGCCTGTAATTTCTGCACCCCAAGATGGCCACCTGTTGCCGAATTATGCAACATTTTTAATACATCTGGAATCATCACCTTTGGAAGAATCACCTGAATTTTTGAAGCTGCATCAGTATTCAAGGGTGGTTGGCGCACCAACCGACCTCGCTCAAACGCCAATTGATTCCACACAGGCAAAAAAGCCCTCACCTCTGCTCTAGTCTGCGCTTCCGCAAGCCCCTCCTCCCCTCGCGACCACAACTGAACTACGAGCTGTAAAATGGCATCCATCTTCTGTGCCCCTACCAACTCATTGTCAACCTCAACTTCTTCAGAAGGAGCCGATTTACACACAACGCAGACAGAAGCGCTACCATCCAGACGCGGATCTACAGAATCTTCTCGCTTAGCACGAAATGATGGCAATCGTGAAAGCGCATCCGCGTTAACATGCTTTTTCCCGGGGCGGTGCACAATGGTATATTGAAAACTGGCCAACTGTTCGACCCATCTAGCCAGCTGTCCCTCCAGCCCCTGAAAGTTATGAAGCCACCTTAAAGAGCTGTGGTCTGTACGCAATACAAACTCTTTTCCCAGCAAATAATGTTTGAAGTATTTGGTAAATACGACCAAACTAAGTAACTCTTTTTTTGTAGTGGCATACTTGCGCTCCTGTTTCGTTAACGCTCGGCTCGCATACGCCACAACCCGCTCTAAGCCATCCATCTCCTGTGACAAAACTGCACCGATCCCCCCATCACTTGCATCAGTGTCCAAAATGAATGCCTTATGCGGGTCGGGATATGCGAGGACTGGAGTGGTCACAAGGGCTGTTTTGAGCTGCAAAAACGCCCGTTGACACTCATCATCCCACTTAAATTTTCTACCTTTTTCCATGAGGCGATGTAATGGTCGCGGAATTTCAGCAAACCCCTTAATAAAACGCCGATAATATGATGCCAAACCCACAAAACTTCGCACCTCAGATTGATTTACCGGTACGGGCCACTGCCTCACCGCATCAATTTTAGCTGGATCTGCTCGTACTCCGTCTCGTACAGAGGACCTCATCAAGCCATTGTAGATGTTCTCCAAATGTCCTGCCAAAGACAATAATATCATCTAAGTAAACAAGGCAAGTCGTCCACTGCAAATCCGCCAACACCAAATCCATAAGGCGCTGGAATGTGCTTGGTGCGTTGCATAATCCGAAACTTAAAACATTAAATTCGAATAACCCCTGTCGCGTTATAAATGCGGTCTTATGTTTATCTTGAGGGTCCACCTCGACCTGCCAGTAACCACTGGCCAGATCAAGAGTGGAAAACCATTGGGCATGAGCAAGACTATCCAACGCATCATCGATACGCGGCAAGGGGTACGCGTCTTTCCGTGTTACATCGTTCAGCCGCCTATAATCGACACAAAAACGAAGTGTCCCATCCTTCTTGCGTACAGGGACCACACTAAAGCATTTGTTAATCTCGGTTAATGTTAATCTCAGCATTTTCTAATACATTATTAAAATCAAATGTTGTATCTGTTAACATTAATGAACTTGAACTAACATACAAAAAACAATTGTATTTGTATTAATTAGTGTTAACAAAGATTAATAAAAGTACTGTAACAAATGTATTGCTCGTTGTTAGTTAATATTAGTTATTGCATTAACTAATGGAACCTTATTGTAAAGTGTTTTGACCAACTCCAAACGTTTAGCCTACGTGAATTCTTGAATAAACTACACAAATTATTTTATTAATCAATATATATATTTTTTTTTCCTGAAAAAAATATCTAACAATCCATAAAACAAGGTGCATTTAGAAAAATCCCTATCAGAGAACAGCTTTAAAGCCCAAACCCATCTACATTTAGTTTGATTGTTACAGCAGGGGTCTTCAGAGTTTAAGACAGTGAACCTCCTCGCTTACAAGCGACAGCGTGTTTGTAGTTTTACTTGGTGGATTTATCATTGCCGTGCCTCCCATGTTATTCTCTGGCGGCCCCCTGTGTGGAGGGGTCGAGAACCGCTGATCTTCAGGATAAGGGTGTAAGTCCGTAAGTGCTGTTGGGCTTTATAGTTGTCAGTACATATGATTGTGTTTGTATTTGATCATGTGGAACAAAACAATGAAACCCTGAAAATACAGATTTTTATGATGGAACCCTCCCTTCTCCTTTGTTCAGCCTGTGATGGTTCATTTGACTTTGCTTTTGGGAGTATTTCACACGTAACAGTCCACTGTAAATCGTCATTCTGATTTGATGTGACCGCACTCAGAGTAGATTCTCTTTGTGTTTGCTTGTGTTCTGAGTTTGACTGATGCTTCTGGTCATGGATATGGAAATGCTGTGAAATTAACTTAAGCTCTGCATTTTATTTATTTGTTTTTTGATGGTTTTCTTTTTTTTAAAGTTGAGTTTGCATAAATGATAATGCAATCTGCGGAACAAACACTACATTTATCTCAAGCTCCCTCATCTTTTGGCTGCCCAGCGGTTGCAGCGGCACATAAACAGCATAATCATCACCGGAGGTGTGTCAGCCGTAGCTGTGCGCCGTCTAAACATTCATGTCAAAACATTACTTCCAATGATGAACGACAAGGTGACTCAGCCCCTGTCACAGAGTTGTCAATGCTGCCACACTCCCTTCTGGACATTCTTGCGCTCTTTCACAGGAAGTGAGCCTTTGCCAACTGCACATACATTTGTCAAAACAAAAACTCATACTTGGCTCTGTTGAGGGAGATTCTGAATTGCATCTACAATGTGTCTATGGTGCTTAGTGAGAGAATCTGTACTGGAGATCATAGTGGTGAACATAGTTTTCTTATAGTGGTGAAGATGGCAATCTCTGCATCTATATCATTGGAAAAAGAGTAACTGTCAACAAGGCTCAATATGGTTTGTGCACTCTTTGAAAATGAATGGTCCTGATGTCATTGAAATAAAAGAGGTCTATAATACAATGGAGAAAGCTATTCATTAGCATTCTCATTCATCTTAATGGCAGTTTCTCAGCTGGTGCAAGACACCCTGGGTGTACAGTACAGTATGTGATTTGAAATCTGATATTTTTGCACATGGATGTTCATTTCTACTGCCAAGTTGTTTTGAGCCACTCATCTGACCTGTAAATGTCATGTGACTAATTATTCTGGAAAATGACACACTGATGGAACCACAAGATTGATTGGCTGATAGAACCATTAGAACAGAACTGTTCCAAACTCTTCATTATGATGATTTCCTGATCTTTGATGTCACAGACGACTGACAGGGAAATTATAAGCCCATTTTTCTCAATTTTAGGAGGGAAAAAAATCAGGCATTACTAAAACATCCATTTAATAGAGTGGTGCAAGTATGACGTCACTTTGTAGGCCAACCAGCAGTTGGCATCGCACTGGTTCCCTCGAGAAAAACCCAATAGGATTTTCCCATAGGCTTTTGGATTATTGCAAAAAACAAGTTCTGTGATCAGCAAAAGTTTATGATATTGAAACGTTTTGTCCATCAAAAACATTTTCACAAATGAACAAAACTTGTATTAATTTTGAAGCCTAAATGTAGTCGCCAGAAGTAAAAGGCTAAAGCTATAAACAGACTACACCATGGTCCTTCAATTTCAACGTCATCATCACTAAGCTTCCGACAACTCTTTCTGTTGTTATCTCAAAACATTTTTCCAGAAAGTTTGAGTTAGACTAGTTTACAAGAGCAAAATTATGAGCATAATGAGGCTGTAAGAGCAGACTGGGTTTTCCTTTATGTCGTGATGATGTTTAATCTCCCCGACAGCCTCTGTAGTCCCATTTAGCCACTTGTTACCAACCACCTTTTTCAAGACAAGTAACGGCTTCAAAAAAAACCACGAGTGGGGTAATACTGATGTATTTTATGTCGTAGAATAAAACTTTAGCTTGTGTTCACCACAGGCCTTATTTCAGCCATTTAAAGGTCCCATGGCATGGCATTTTTCTATTATTTTATAATGTTTCCTGAGGTGTACTTATATTGTTAGTATGATTTTTACATCATAAAATGTAAAATAAAATGTGACTCGAGACGCAAATCGTTTAGAACGATTCAGTCCGATTTGGTGAATTGGTTCGGTTCACTAAAAAGAACCGGTTCAAAAGAATGATTAATTCGCGAACCGGACATCAATAGACCAGAGACGGAGAGATTGCTAACTATAGTGATATTGTACTGAGTTGTGAGAGCGCTGTCAGCGTGAGTTTATTTTTTTTTTATCTGAGAGTTCTGAATAAACACGAGTCCCAGTCACGCCGAGCCCGTCTTCCTCCTTATAACCAACTTTGTAACACATGTAATGTACCATAACAGGAGATGAACGAGTTACGAGTAAGTGTTGATTATAGCATTATTTTTTAGATATTTTCCTATCATATGAAAAGCGTCAGTGACGCGCATTGAGTACACAGCGCAAAAAAAGACACAACAGGGCAGTAATCGAATGTAATTCAGTTTATTGTGGGGCTAGGCTGGTTAGCCCAGATATGCTCACGCTTACCCCCCTTCTGCTTAAAGGGTTAGTTCACCCAAAAATGAAAATTCTGTCATTAATTACTTACCCTCATGTCGTTCGACATCCGTAAGACCTCCGTTCATCTTCAGAACACAAATGAAGATATTTTAGTTGAAATCTGATGGCTCTGAAAGGCCTCCATTGGCACAATGGCACTTTACACTCTCAAGACCCTTAAAAGGTACTAAAAACGTTGTTACAAAGTCCATCTCACTACAGTGGTTCTAAAATAACTTTATGAATCGGCGAGAATTAGTTTTTGTGCGCAAAAAAAACCTAAATAACGACTTACATACTGATGACGATTTCAAAACAAGGCATCATGAAGCTTTGAAGCGTTATGAATCAGTGAGCCGAATCATGATTCGGATCGCGTGTCAAACCGCCAAACTGCTGAAATTTGGCGATTCAAACCGCTGAATCGACTCGCTGTTTCATAACGCTTCGAAGCTTCATGATGCCTTGTTTTGAAATCGTCATCACTATGTAAGTCGTTATTTAGGTTTTTTTTGCGCACAAAAACTATTCTCGCCGATTCATAAAGTTATTTTAGAACCACTGTAGTGAGATGGACTTTGTAACAACGTTTTTAGTACCTTTTAAGGGTCTTGAGAGTGTAAAGTGCTATTGTGCCAATGGAGGCCTTTCAGAGCCATCAGATTTCAACTAAAATATCTTCATTTCTGTTCCGAAGATGAACGGAGGTCTTACGGGTGTCGAACGACATGAGGGTAAGTAATTAATGACAGAATTTTCATTTTTGGGTGAACTAACCCTTTTATCTTGCGCCGCGTTTGTTGCCTCCGCTGTGGGCCAGATGCAATCCTGGGGGTCGGTGATGTTAAAGGCCGACCGGTCAGTGCAGCCCGAGCTTTGGCGTGTGCGTGAGGTTTATCTCTAAAGATGTGATTCTGCCGATGTTGAGCAGAAACTCACAACTATATGCACATTTTAGAACAGATAGACGCGACGAGGACAAACAAAAACACTGACTCACAAGATAGAAAACACCATTCTGTCGGGAGAGAGAGAAGCCGCAGCACAAATAATAAAGTTCTGTTAAACATCAGAAATCACTGATCACAGATCAGAAGGAACTGAAAAAAGACTTCTGTTTTCATTTGTACATCCAAACAGTGAGAAACTACCAGCATTCACTCGTTCACAAGCCATGATCTCTCGAGGACAAACAAATATGGCGCTCGCATGGGCGTGCCAAATTCTCTGGGCGGAGGAAAGGAAGGTAACCGTTCCTGTTATGACGTCATAACAGAAGAATTCAAGATCAGCTCGTCTGGGCTGTCATTTTCTCAAAGGCAGAGAAAGACAGCCAGAACTCGGTTTACACCGATCAAAATTTCTAGCCACTTGGGGATAGGCATGTGCCGGTATCAAATTTTCATGTTGCTATTAATTGCTGAAGCTTTTTTCACGGTATACGGTATTATCACGATATTTTAAAAAAAGTTGCAAAAAAAGTGTTGTCATACTATAACAGGTTTAAAAACTTTCTTAAAACAAAAGAACCAAACATTTAAATACAATAAAGCAATACACAAAAATGAATAAAGTAAACAAATATTTGAAACAGATTAAAGTGCTAAAGAATTATAAAGAACAATAGGTAACACTTTACAATAATGTCTCGCCAGTTAATGCATTAACATTAACAAAGAGCGAATAGCTACATTTTTACAGAAGTTATTCTTCTTTGATAATGTTAGTTTAAAAAAGCAACTGTTAGTGTAAGCTAAGGTCCATTAAATAATACAGTTACAACTTTTTATTTTAATAATGTGTTATTAAATGCTGAAATGTACATTTAACTAAGATTAATACATGCTTTAGAAGTATTTTTCATTGTCAGTTTGTTAATGAATGAACTAATGTTAAATAATGGAGCCATATTGTAAAGTGTGTGATTGAACAACAGTCAGAACATATTCAAACAATATCTAGGGCATGTAATTTAAAATTAAAAAAAAAAAAATTAAGTTTGAAAATGACTTTAAGTCTTTAAGTATTAGGTTATGTGATGACGAGCACCGGATTGTGGTTACTGGGGAAACGGCTGTATTTCTGCTGTTCCATCAGCGCCCTCTGCTGTCTGAAAGTGAATGTGCACTCCAGTGCGTCTTCACGCCTTCCGCCATGTGCTCGGCTCATGAACTGTCTGTTTACATCAGTGCGCATTCCTCTTTGACGCGTTGTTCATTTTAAACGGTTGATGGGTAAAGTATTCTTAAAATACATTCTAAAAATCTGAATAATTCGTAATAAATAATTATTCACGGTATTTTGAAGTGCCCACGATAACAATATTGTGCATGTTCATTATTGCGGTATATCGTATTACCGTTTACCGGCACATGTCTACTTGGGGACAATGTTTAGGCTAGGGGAACTCATATTAATGTTGAAAAACCTCATAAAATGAAAATTTCATGCCATGGGACCTTTAAAAAATCCATATATGTGGATCTATATGTTGATCTGATGATTATTATGATGTATTTTAATATAATGAAATATTTATGTTTTACATTTTGCTTGCAAAAATGTTATTTTGTCTGAATATGGATACTTTTAAATGGTTATCAATAAAGAAAGATGCTTTTGCACCCAGATGGTATAGTTACAACATCTCACTGCAGTTTAATTGGAAATTTGTTAAAAATGAGCAGAAAGACAGTTTATTAAGTAATGAGCTGTTTCTGCACAAAAGTTTATGCGTACCGAGGCATCTCTTTCATTGACTTCTATTCAGACAAAACAGCCTCTGGTCTCCCTGTTAGCCGTTACGCTAACGTTTCAGCTAACCTTGAAAGCTTCCCCTGGGGGAAGGGCTCTGCCAATATCAAAACTTAAAAGGTGAAGAAATGGGATATTATGTGCAGGCAACCATACTAATGAGAATCTGCACTTTTCTCTAATTTATAGCTGATGTTTTTCAATGTTAAAATATTTTCTTTTCAGTTTAATATACCTTTATAAACAAGCCATTGATTTTTCTGAAAAGTGTGAACAGTGGTGCTTTGAGCATTGCTCTGTTTGTTTGAGTGGCCTGATATAGCGAATTTAGCCAATCCAGGCTCAATGTAAACACATGCATGTATCTCTACTCAATGATATTACATTACTACTTGCATGTTTCTCAACACTTTCCAAATGAAATGTCTAGTGAGCGGCACAAAAATTAATTCAGTTTGATCTGAAACAGATTAATGTGAATTTGCCAACATTTTATTTCGACAGGTCAGAAATGATGAACTTTCATATTGACAGAACGATAATGACAATGTTTTATCATGCTTTTATTGAATCCGTTTTGTTCTTTTCCTTGGTGGCATGGATTGGTCATACATCCTTAAAAGCAATAAAATCCTTAAACCAGATAGTTAAATTGTCTAGTCGGTTGTTTGGCGAGTTACAGTTGTATCCAGCATCTCTGTTAACTAGACAGTTACAGAGGATGCTACCTCTATTTTAAACGATGACTCCCACCCTTTGCATGGTTAGGTTCAGCTTCTTCCTTCTGGGCGAAGGTTTTTAGTCCCAAGATGCAGAACAAAGTGGTATAAAAGCAGCTTTATTCCTGCTGTTTTAACAGTGTTGAATAATAAATAGGGTTTTTATCTGTGTATGGATGTATGTTTATATAGGTATATGTATGTATGTATGTATGTATATATGTAGGGATGTGTATTTGTATATGAATGTACAGGTTTATATCCTATTCCTATGAAAAGTCTTGAACACTTGTATCATGTATCATGTAATTGTTATTTTGTTTATTTATTGTTTTTTGTCGTGATGCCCTTATCTTATCATATCATACTGCAAAACAAATTAAATGTCACATCTGTTTTGTGTTTTGCACATTTGGGACTTTTATGTTGAAGTTTCTTTGTGACTAGGTTCTGTGTTCTTTTCTGTGTCCTGTTCCTGTGGAGTTTTGTAGTTCTTTGTAGTTTTTCCATGTCGATTAGTTTTCCCAGGTGTTCCCATTCACCACACCCCTTGTTATCTCATTTAGGTAGTCTCCCCTGTGTGTTTATATAAAGCCCATGTTTTCTCTGGTTCTCTGTCGGTCGTTGTTTAATGTTTGCTTTCATGCAGGTGTTTGGGTTCCCCGTTCCCCGTTCCCCGTTCCCCGTTCCCCGTTCCCCGTTCCCCGTTCCCCGTTCCCCGTTCCCCGTTCCCCGTTCCCCGTTCCCCGTTCCCCGTTCCCCGTTGTTTCTTTTGTGGGTTTTTTCAGTGTTACTTTGTTCCTGGTTTTTGATCTTTTATTGTTATTAAATTCTCCCCTACATTTGGATCCGGTCTCTCTGCCTGCCATCTGTTTATTCCCCGTTCCGTGGCAACTTTAGCTTATAGCACTAGCAGCTTTTTATACTCCGCTGTGTACGTTCAAAACTGAGGCAAGTTATTCCCAGCTTGTCTCTTTGTCTATAATCAGTAATCTGCCCCTGTATTTGTAACTAGCTATAATATCTATCTACGTATCTATCTATACTATACTATGTACATATCCATAAAATTGGTACATGTTTGGAGAAGCATTTTTTTTTCAATGAGCCTATGTTGATTTTAGCTCAACTAATGTTGTGAGTTTGGCACATAAAGGAGTGTTTGGGAAACCTGATTGGTAGAAATTGTATTTTTTTTCTATTTCTGTGGTGTTGGTAGTTGTGCATTAATTGCTGAATGCAGATTCCTTGGAATGCAGAAAAATAAAAATATATATATATATATTTTCTCAAAATTAGGGATCATTATCTTTTCCCACTGATTTTCCACTAAACCCTCTTAGTTTTCAATACCATCTTCCAACTAACAGTCAAGTGAACTTTCCATGATCCAGTCAATTCCCCAAGTTAATTTGGATAACAAATGCAACCTGTTTACACCTCACGCAGAACTGTAAGTTTTGAGCGCAGATAGCTTAAAATATTGAGTAACTCCAAGCTAATTTTTGTATGCATTGTATTCATGCAAATGGTCTGTCGGCCTGTTATTTTCTGACAAAAACAAAGTGAAGAATTTCACACAATCTCACAGATTCACAGAACACGTCCTCTGTTCTTAGCTAACACACAGACAGACCTCTAAGCTTGTGCTAAGAGCATTGAACAAGTCAATCAATGTGTTATCTTCTCACTGTAACTAAAGGTCACGGCCTCATTTGGAGAAATGTATTGCCCGTGGCCTCGCTCCTGTGATCCAGATTAGCTGAAAAACATGCCATGTTCCACCTGTTGAGCTGTTAAGCTTGAGGTCTTTTCAAATTAAAGCTGTCAGATCTTTCGATATCTACTCATGTCACTTCCATAACATTGGGATCAAGCTGGGCATTATATTGTCTGTGTCTTCGGGCATGCTGGGCAATTCATGTCTCTAACGATAATATAAAGAGGAATTCTGATAAGTAACAAGCTCATAAATATTGTAAAAGTCAACTAGAGGGTTGCTAACTATAGGGATGCACACTTTCATGTTTGGTCTAACACAAGCTTTGTTTCCAATCAAAGTTGTGAACTAATGCGCAAAATTAGAACATCATATAAACAGAACAAAAATGGTCACTTCTATGGAAAGCAAAGTATTTCTAATAAAAATGAAAGTTTCTGCAGTCTGGAAAGCTACTGTGGCTGTTTTTCATACATCATAAATTACTTGCGCCTCAGAGAGCACAGAAAAAACGCAATAAACGCTGGCATGTTATCTTGCGTCCGGAGGCGGATGCCTGGTGTTTGGGAATGCAATCATGTGAGACACTTCTGGGAGGTCATTATACCCAACCTTTGTGATGAAAGACATTGACTCATGCATTTCAGAATGACCAAAGCAACATTTGAGTAGTGATGGGCAGACAGAGGCTTCGTGAAGCACTGAAACAGTTGAAGCAAATGTGCCATATTGTTTCGAAGCTTTGAATCAATCTGACACCCGTCTCTACAGTGACACCTAGTGGCAATGATCCATGTAAAAAATAAAAAAATAACAGTTTTAACATCTGTCTGACAACTACATGATCTTGGTTTTGTACCCTGTAGCCTCCTCATTGTGAATAACTATAGTTTTATTTGTGGTCATGAAAAATGAACATTAATAAAATAAATAAAGCCACAATGTGTCACATTTATTACACAACATTTTTATTCAAAAATATTATTTGCTCTGCTGTTGAAGGAGTTAGCGGACTTCTTTTTTTATTTATTTTTTTACATATCATTTCTCCAGCCTTTGAAAAAATCCTCTCACATGGGACACCTGTTGTCCTCTGCAATCTCCAAAATGCCAGGATGAGTGCTCTTCAAATGGTGCATCAAGGCTAGCTGCCTATCACAATACACACATCTCACTTTATTTGGTGTTTCCAAATGGAAATGCTCCCATATCACAGATGTATGGCATCTCTTGTAATGGACAATAACAAAGATAACTTCCTGATTAACAACATCCTCAAGCTGGGAAAATTTTATATACACAAATGCAAGTTCTTAAAGGTGAAACCAAGATTTTATTAATTTCATAATAAGTTTAACTCTTATACAAAAGCCCTCAAAGTTATGAAAATGCAATCAGTCTTTTTTCCATTATTGAAGAATATGGTCTTCAAACAAAACCCTAGCCCCTTTAATGTTTTTTGTTTCTTTTATTGTGATTTGGCTGATATATTTTTCTACTGTACTTTCAAGCACCTGATCTGTATTTTGTAATACAAAAATGTTGTTATTGCCATGCTGTTTGTAAATGATTATTTGTTCAGCAATAAAAACATGTACGGCATCTCTTATGTGGAGCCTCCATTTTTATCTATTCTATTAATATATCTATCTACACTCACCTAAAGGATTATTAGGAACACCATAATAACACTGTGTTTGACCCCCTTTCGCATTCAGAACTGCCTTAATTCTACGTAGCATTGATTCAACAAGGTGCTGAAAGCATTCTTTAGAAATGTTGGCCCATATTCATAGGATAGCATCTTGCAGTTGATGGAGTTTTTTGGGATGCACATCCAGGGCACGAAGCTCCTGTTCCACCACATCCCAAAGATGCTCTATTGGGTTGAGATCTGGTGACTGTGGGTGCCATTTTAGTACAGTGAACTTATTGTCATGTTCAAGAATCCAATTTGAAATGATTCAAGCTTTGTGACATGGTGCATTATCCTGCTGGAAGTAGCCATCAGAGGATGGGTACATGGTGGTCATAAAGGGATGAGCATGGAAACAATGCTCAGGTAGGCCATGGCATTTAAACGATGCCCAATTGGCACTAAGGGGCCTAAAGTGTGCCAAGCAAACATCCCCCACACCATTACACCACCACCACCAGCCTGCACAGTGGTAACAAGGCATGATGGATCCATGTTCTCATTCTGTTTACGCCAAATTCTGACTCTACTATCTGAATGTCTCAACAGAAATCGAGACTCATCAGACCAGGCAACATTTTTCCAGTCTTCAACTGTCCAATTTTGGTGAGCTTGTGCAAATTGTAGCCTCTTTTTCCTATTTGTAGTGGAGATGAGTGGTACCCGGTGGGGTCTTCTGCTGTTGTTACCCATCCGCCTCAAGGTTGTGCGTGTTGTGGCTTCACAAATGCTTTGCTGCATACCTCGGTTGTAACGAGTGGTTATTTCAGTCAAAGTTGCTCTTCTATCAGCTTGAATCAGTCGGCCCATTCTCCTCTGACCTCTAGCATCAACAAGGCATTTTCGCCCACAGGACTGCCGCATACTGGATGTTTTTCCCTTTTCACACCATTCTTTGTAAACCCTAGAAATGGTTGTGCGTGAAAATCCCAGTAACTGAGCAGATTGTGAAATACTCAGACCGGCCCGTCTGGCACAAACAACCATGCCACGCTCAAAATTGCTTAAATCACCTTTCTTTCCCATTCTGACATTCAGTTTGGAGTTCAGGAGATTGTCTTGACCAGGACAGCACCCCTAAATGCATTGAAGCAACTGCCATGTGATTGGTTGATTAGATAATTGCATTAATGAGAAATTGAACTGGTGTTCCTAAAAATCCTTTAGGTGAGTGTATATCACCTATGAATCTATATAATTCTATATCTCTAACTTATGCTGTGCTATCTGTCACTATCTAACTTAACTATATGAATGTGTCACTATATCTATCCTATATATATCTATCTGTCACTGTGTATACCTATCAGTAAATATGTCATTTAAATCTAGCCTAAATATAGCCTAACTAACCAAAGCGCACTATAAATCTCACTTATATCACAAAATCACTGCTATCACAAAGTCTCTCTCCTCTCACAAAAACCCACGAGGTGAAGATGAATTTACTTCACTTTTAAACGTAGGGGAATTAAGTTCATACAGATGTGTGACTGTGTGGTTTGTTCCCGCCCCCTTTTAATCAACGCAGTTTCGACAGGCGCCACCTGATGAAACACTTCGAAGCTTCATTTAGCCATAGTCACGTGACATGGGTGTTTCGAATCACTGTTCGGAGCAGTGTTTCGAAACATCTGCGCTTCGGGATCTCTGCAAAGCGCCGAGACGTCAGTTTCGCGTCAGCCATCCCTACATTTGAGATGTTGTGCAATGAAATTAATCAATTTTTGCCATCCCACCACAGCGCAGTTCTGACAGAAAAACGTGTTCATGCATTTTTTGCTGTTGTTGCACATCATGGGATTATTCTGTAAATGCGTTTCCATCATAGTTTATGTGCATATCATCTTATCGGATAATTAATCCTCGATTGAACGCATAAGTATTTTATGTGTGACACTTTCAAAGTGAAATGTCCTGTCCAGTGAGTGGTGCTAAAAGCGTGTTTTTTCAGAAAAAACATGAATCTGACAATGTTTTATCTCATTGATTGTTGTATGAATCACAACAATTCTGGGCAACACTTTCTATAATGAATTATAGCTCCATTTATACTTATTTATAAGTAAGTATTACCATTTTATGAATATTTTTATAAAGACTAATTAAGATCTATACTGCATTTTAAGAAAAGTTATTGTTACTTTTATATTATTTTTATAGTTACTTATAAGTCATGCATTTGCTTTTTCAATGCTCATGTTCATAATCCATTATACACTGATTTATAAGTATTAATTAGTCAGTCATATGGCTCCATGAATGTATTTATAAAGATGCAACCTGCATTGCTATAATGTTATTATATTATAGTTACAATGACTTTTTAGTAATTCAGATTTCTGTCAAATAAGTGAAGATATTGTTATTAATAGCTGTGTTGTGTTCTTATAAATACTTATTGTGAGTAGTAATACAGTTATGAATCTCTATAAATGCATCCTTGATGGCTTTAAGTAAAGTGAAAACATAGGATGCAGTTTTCCTTGAATTTGTTTATTTGTAAATGTAACTAATGAACAATAATTCCTGTAATAAAATCATTAATACAAACAGTTGTACAAACAACTACATTATTACAAACAAATGTTACATACTAGCAAAGCACAGCAACAATAATATTTTAAAGTATAATTGCAAACTGCTTTAAAACCCTTTTATGCATGTGTCCACATTTGGGGACAGTTAATTTAACTCCATTTAGGGTTCAGTTATCATGGTAATTTTCTCCAAACCACTTGAGGGCAGTGTCAGTAGACTGACAGCAATATTTTAACTGTAGCTACTGTCTTGTATTCCCAGAGGTGGGTAGAGTAGCCAAAATCTGTACTCAAGTAAAAGTACAAGTACTTACGGAAATATTTACTCAAGTAAAAGTAAAAGTAGCAATCATAATATTTACTTGAGTAAGAGTAAAAAAGTATTCGATGAGAAAACTACTCAAGTAGTTAGTTACTAGTTACTGTCAATCTGATTGATAAGAAGCGAAAACCCTGAATTTCAGGCTACTTGGAGAGCTTTCACACACCTCTCTGTAACACTTTACAATTAGGTTGTATTAGATAACATTAGTTAATGTATTATAAGATGAACTAACCATGAACAACACCTCTGTTCAGCATTAGTTAATATTTGTCAACGTTAGTTCATAAAAATCTAGCTGTTCATGGTTTATTCATGTTAGTTCACAGTGCATTGACTAATGTTAACAATATTTGAATAATGCATTAGTAAATGTTTAAATTAACATAAAGATAAGTAAGTGCTTTATAAGTGCAGTTCATTATTAGTTCATGTTAACTAATGTAAGCTAATGAACCTTATATATATATATATATATATATATATATATATATATATATATATATATATATATATATATATATATATATATATATATATATATATATATATATATATATATATGTGTGTGTGTGTGTGTGTGTGTGTGTGTGTGTGTGTGTGTGTGTGTGTGTGTGATTAATGGTTAAACAGTGTAAATTAATGGTGTGCTGGGCTAACTAGAGCTCTTCTTAAAACATACTTTGTTCTTATATTTTTATAGGCTATTCTTTAGGTAGGAATAAAATACAATACCGTTTTTATTTGTATGCATTTTCTACACTTCAGACAGGTTTCTGTCCGGATTTGTGTATAAATGCAAGACGTCACATTAGGCTGTTCAATTTGTTTCGTTTTGTGAAGAAAAGGATATGTAAATGTGAAGATGTGAACGTTTGTTCGTGGACGTGTGTTGTTTGGAGGATTCAAACGATTTGTCATTGCTTACACGAGCGCATATGAGGAAAACACTGGGACAGTGTGTGAAATAGTTTTATAATAAGGGAAAATTTCCCATAGTTACCAAATGACCGTTAATAGTGTTCAAATATAGGCATCATTGTGACACTTACCGCTACATGTTCTTTTCAGGGTGGAATTCTTGTATGCTGAGAGATGTCAGTTCGTTTTGGTGCACACAACATGCATCGCATTATGAAACTATTCTTTTTGACATCTTGGAGTGAAAACATAGACTGAACTTGAGGCCACGGGCAATCTGCCTCCCGTAGCTCACACACATCTTCCTCAGCTTCGGCCATCATCTTCCGACTAAACGCGCGCTAATTATAAGCGGGTGATCCGTAGCAACCTCTCGCGAAGCAGCCTCTCCAACGTTTCGCGAGACTTGCGAAAGTCATATGAACTTATTTTAATATATATAATATAATTATTACCATTTGACAGTAACGGAGGAACGCCACCGAATGTAACTAAGTAAAAGTACAGTTTTTTCACAAAAAATTTACTTGAGTAAGAGTAAAAGTACCCATCTTTAAATCTACTCTAAAAGTACAAGTTACCCAAAATATTTACTCAAGTAAATGTAACGAAGTAAATGTAATTCGTTACTACCCACCTCTGTGTATTCCAAATATTCATTGCTTGATGACATCATTAATCCAAGATGGCTGACAGCAATAGCCATGTGCCAAATGCCCCAAGCATATCTGTTAAAAAATGATATACTAAGGAGGTCGATTGAGCTAAAAAAAAGATTAGTTTGTACAGTAAAGTATGATGAATAGGTTAGTATTTTATAAACTAATATTTAGAGTAAAATGTAGTTTTTATACACCAAAAACGAACTGTCCACGCATGGACGTCATGCAACAGTGTCAGATTGCATAAAGTCTGATTTCTGTAACCTGCTAGTATACCTGTTCTATTTTTGCAAATATGTTTTGAATTGTCTTATATTGTAATAAAACAGACATTTAACTAATATATCAAAATAAATAACCATTTAAAATGACATATTACAGCATTAAATGGCAACTTTACACACACATACCGAGACAAATTTGCATTTTGCCTTCCAAACAGGGACAGCACAGGTCAAGCATTCAGTACAGAATAATATAGAATATCCCAGAGGACAGAGGAAGTGACAGTGACTGCAGTGATGAGGAGTATGGGCCAGCAAAGCCCAGTCCATATTGCTACTAGGTTTCCCCATATATGTAATTACCATTATAGTTCCTACAATATGTGTTTTATCGTTGTTATATTGTAATATTAGCGTTTTTAATAACTGAGCTGATATACATAGCATAACATGACATAATAAAAACACAATGTTCCATATTGTCATCTGTTGCTTTTTGTCCCATTTTACACCTTTGTTGCATGGTGTCCACATACGTTGGACAGTTAAATAATTTTTAAATAAAACTGAATTTTGTAAAAATTTTAATGGATTTAAATTTTAGCATCATATTAAAGTAATAAAAAGAAACTTAAAAAAATCTAGATAATGTTTTTCATAATTCATGCATGAAAGGGTAAGCAATACCATGCATATGGCCGAGGAGATTTAGGGCCCTATCATACACCCGTGTTTTTTGCTAGTTTCAGCCCGATGTGGTTATCATTTTCACGTCCATCGGCACGTTGTTTAAATAGCAACTGCACTTGGCAGGGTCGCCGCTAGCTTAGCTTAGCATAATGAATGGAATCCTATGTTGCCAGCTAGCATGTCCCGAGTAAAAGTGATCAAAAAAAAAAAAAAGCCACCTAATTACTTCTTGTGGCCTAAGTATTCACAACGAGAACAATTAGCGATGCAGAAGTATCACGCAAAACATGAAATCCCAGTGATATCTCTGCGCCCAAGAAGCAGTGCTTCGCCTGTGCTTCCCCATTATATAGTCCCAAGTTAATATCTGCCTAGGAAATCGCATAGTCTTAATCTCCATCGCTATTTGTACTCGTTGTGAATACGCAGGCCACAAGAAGTAATTAGGTGTTTTTTTTTTTTTTTTGGATCACTTTTACTCGGGACATGCTAGCTGGCAACATAGGACTCCATTCATTATGCTAAGCTAAGCTAGCGGCGACCCTGCCAAACTAAAACAATGCATGCACTGAGACAAAATTGCATTTGCCCACATATCTAAATGTAGGAAAGATGTTGAATAAGCCCTATTTCTAAAAACAGTGGAGTGTTCCTTTAAGAGACTGGGTACAACACTTTTGGACCATGTGCCTGACACGCCGACCGTTTTTCTGTCATTAAACTAGCAAAAGTGGATCCGGACACACCCTAAGTGCACATGACAATGCGCTCAGATCGTTAAAATAGGGCCCATAGATTTGAACACATCAAAATTACCATTCATGACCTCTAATGCAAAAATTAGCCATTAAAGACATAATTGATAAATAATTGGTACAGCAATTAAACAGCGTCTCTGGAACTTCGAAAAATAACGTACCACCACCTACACTAAACCTTAAACAGACCCGATAGTGTTAACTAAGGCAAATGCATTAGGCTAGTATAACCAATAATTGTTTATCAGTCGCTAGTCCCGCCTTGTTGATGATATTACACACAATCGTTAAAAACAGCTAACGATGATTCGTCAGGAAGCAACGTGTAGTCTTGTCCACAACAAGAATTTAGGAGTCGAAATCTCATAATCTGACGCAGTGACTATCGTAACAGAAGTCTGAACCTGACATTAGCTTGCTTCTGAAAGTCTTTGAGCTCTTTTATTTTGATTTGTGTTTCACTGGACGTGTACCTGAGTGCTCTGCATTGCAAGTTCAGTGCTGTACCATGTGAGCGACTTAGCAAGTCTGCTACATCTGAAAAGCCACACATATAGAGCTGGTTATATCATGCAAATGTAAAAATGTATTAGTTTAATATGCACTAATATAAAAGTGTTTTGAGATCATAGAATTGTGCGAGGAACTGCATGAAAATAAGTCTCGATAATCTGCCCCATAATCATAATTTTGTGAAAAAAAGGAATACAATTGTTTCTGATTTACTGCCTCTAGTGTTAATTTCAGCTGGCAACTGAATTGATTTGTATGTATTGGTATGTGTTTTGGGTTTTGTAAAAATGTAGGTAGAGACATGTTGTTCCATTGAGCCTGTGTTTGTAGAAACATGAAGGGGGTTTTTGCCGGGCAAATGTTCTATTTGTGCGGTGAGTGTCATACTGTCAAAGGCCAGGCAGGTTTTAATTTCATTGTGTATTAGTTGAATATGTGTGCTATATATGCATTTAAAATGGCAGAAGCCACAGACCAAATCACATTGAGAAAAGGGCACAACCCAATTTGCTTGAACATCAAAGGGACTTATAACTGATGTATAACCGAACCAAATTATAGCTATAACTTCAAAACAAGCACATGCGTTTCAAACAGATGGGCCACAACAGAGAAATTAGTGGTATCATTTAGAGTAAAATGTGCATTTTCATGTACAATAACATTTATGTAAGAAAATATATTTTTGTAACTGTAACAAGTTATTAATATAGACTCCTTAGCATTTAGGCCCTTGAGAGGAAAAAAACAATATCGTTACCATATTCAGAGTGCTGAATGTATGTGTGTGTGTGTGTATGTTCTAATGCTGCCTCCACGTGCTATTGGAAATTTCATCTCACTTCTGAACTTGTGAATACGAGCTTGTCACATTCATGTGCTTTGCTGTCGGAAAGAACAGGAATCATGGAGGACACCATGTTTATTCTTGGGAAAATCTTATTAAAGCCAAAATTATATTTAGCGCCCCATTCATTGACAACCATATAAAAATAGTGCAATCAATCTAGATAGTCTATTTGCTGACGATTCTTGGAATTTTGGAAATACAAACTATTTTTGCTGTGTATTAAACATACAATATGCTTCAAATGATTATTCATTTATATATGTAAAAAAATACTTCTTTAAAGACAAGGCGATGCATCTGTTGTGTAAAAAATGATTAAAGAATATCAGTCACAGCAGTAATTGTTCTCCTCTCTGCCTTGTTTAAAGTTTATGGCATGCCCAACTCGGGAACTGGAGTATACCGGGCTTCCCAGTGGTAAATGCGACTTGAGAGGGCATTCACGTCCAATTTTTAACTAGGAAACACATATTCCTAGTATTCCAAGATCACATTTAAACTATCATGTGTTAAGGTCACATTTAAACATTTCAAAATTGTGTACATCATATCTAAAGAATCACATTCTTCTGAGGGTCCTGTGGCAGCCAAGCAACTGCCATTGAGATGAATAGCAATGCTAATGTGCTAATGTATAGCTTTCTTTCTTATTAACCTCTTTGGTATACTCCCTTAGCTTGGCTAGGAAATATATCCTTTTCCTCATCTGTTTCCAAAAAATACTTTGAGAAGTTTACTTTTCTGAGATAAAAAAAAAAATCATGTAGCTGACATCTATATCAAACAGCTTTCTGCTTGCTTTAATATGTAGTTGCACTTTACAGACCAAAGTACAAGTCAACTTGAAAGGCTTATACGACAACAGAAGCACAAACCAACCAAGAAAAAAACAAACACTCTAAAAGCTTATTTTATTCTTAATATATTATAATTGGCAACATAAAAGCTTTGCGCAGATGTTCCTACAACACAAACAAACCGTCAGGGTAATGGAAAACAAGCCTTGCCAACAGTAGGAATTGTGAGGAAATTAAGTAAAAAAAATTCGTTTATTGACGCCCACACCAAGGGTTCCCATCATTATAACCACAATATCTGTCTGTAAACTGTGAAATCAGAATTTTAACTTGAAATCAACATTACCTCAGGGTTTTTACTGGATCAAAAATGGTCTTCGGTGGTGGCGGTTCATTCACATGGGTGGATGAAAATGATCATCGACCCATGTGAACTGTGAGCCCAGTACTGACAATAAATCCAAAGTAAATGCAAAGAAACAGTTGCATTTACACTCCAAGACCTAATGCACAGATTGTTTGACATTGATTGTTTTGCTTCATCCATTGTTATTTTTACATTGTTAATTGGTTTTAATGGCACTTTTAAAAAGGCTGCCAATCCAGAAACTTTGCAATGTGTAGCTAGCAGCATGAAAAATATATATTATACAGAAAGTGGGCAAAGATTGCTGTCTATATATTCAGCATCAATGAAGCTGTCAATTACTTGAGTTCAAGGCAAGGTACACAAAGCTGTACTTCACACGCAAAAACTCCTATTATAATCAGTGAAGCTGTCTACACTGTGCAATGAATCTCTTATTGATCATCTTTATACTTTGTTGGCTATTTGCGTGCAGAACTCGCACTGAACAAAAACTCTGCCTTTTTGAGTGGATTCCCACTAACTTTAATCGAATAAGCCATTGCGTTCACGTGCTTAACATATATGTTTGTGATTGCTACAAAGCTCAACACTGCAAAAACACATTGTAAAGAAACCTTTGATGCTCTTCACAGAGCGCTTAGGGTAACACTACTATCTTTGAGCTCAGATTATAAAAAGAAAAAAAAATATTTATCATCCTACTTAATGTCTTAACCAATTGATGTGTTTTACTATACCTCCTGTAATTTCAGCTAATCAGTCCATTGCACACTGAGATATGGGTTTACATGTGTTCACACTGTCTGGTGGCCATTTTGAAAGCTGTCTGAAAACTTTCACCAAAAGAGTCCCTTAAATGTGCATTTTTTAGATGTTTAAACCTTTATTTTCGATAAGTATAACTTCGTACTGCAAAATTAAGAGATTAATGTTTAGACTTTTGTATATTATAACCTGGAACCTGAATGTGGGAAATAATTACAGTTAGATCTAAAAGATAGTTTTAGCAACATAGCGCAGGTGCTACGGAACATTGTTAGCTTACTAGCTGTATAAGATTGTGTGCTATATATATTACTTCACAGGCATTACTGGCTTGTACTTTTAAATCCATTATATTATAAATGTACAGTTTATTGATGTTCTGTGGTTTTACACTGCTGTAATTTTTAAAGACTTCATATAATTGTAAGGTGAGCTTAAAGGGTGCACTACTATGAAAATCACAGCTTCAGTGTGATATCAATAAGAAAAAGTATAATTTCATAGATATTTTCAATAATAGCTGTTCATATTAAAATATGTATGAACTTAGTTCATGACCTAGATTATTTATTTAGCACAATTGCCCTTTTAAATTTAATTAAATAATATTTATTAATTAAAAAGGTTTGCTGTTCCAATAAATCTGTGTGCTCCCTTTAATCTCATCCACATTAAATGTAAATACTTCATAAACAGACTTTAAATATTAACTCATGGGTGTCACTTCAAGTTAATCTTTATAACCCCCCCCCCCCCCCCCCCCCCAACAAAAAAAAAGACATGTTGTGAGCTTAATGCAACAGGGGTGTAAAGGGTTCAAACATGTACCCGTTAAACACAGTCAGACTTTTTTGCATTTAGTAAAGTATATCTTCATTTAAATGCTTTTGTCATTTAAAATAAAATGTAATATTATTGTGCAAGAGATTAATATTTTATTTTAACATAACTTCTTATGCTCAAGCCAATACCCTGTGCACTAAAATATGGAGGACCAAATTACTCAAAATGAAATAATTCAATAAATAATGAATTCAATAAAACAACAATTAAATGTACCAGTTTTTTCTGAAATAATTAATTAATTTTATAATTTCATAATGAATTTAATTAATTATTAATTAAATAATTAAATAAATAAATGTATCTATTTATTTTGTAAAATTACATGAAAACACAACATTTATTGTTTTATATATTTCCCAATTACCTCTTCCACACACACTATTGTTGTTTAAAAATCTATATTTTCATTATTAAATGTGCTTTTTCAAAAAGCTTTTTTTCATAATGCTGCATTTACGAATGACGCCTATTAGATGAATCATGCATTTCCAAAGCACGATTTTCACAAAGATTTTTTTCATAATAATAGAGGACATTTCACAAATGCCAATCTACAGGCAGTGTGCGGTGCTTTGCGTTGATTGGTTTGAAGTTTGAAGTCGACAGACATGACAAATCGATCTTTGTGTGGTGTGGTGACATCACAGAACTCCAAGGGTGCTTCTCATTTCTTATTTGTGCCTGAAAATGTATTTTTTTCTAAAAACCTGTAAACTATGAGAACTGTGGCTGTGTTTAAGGACAGGGCACTTAATCACTGAAAGACTGTTGGACTTTGGCATACAAAAAAATATATAATCATAACCTTTTTCTTTCAAGCATTTCATAAAAAAAAACTTATTTGTGCCTCCTCGCTTCTTTTCCTTGCGTCTCAGCACCACCCCCGATGCGATCTCATGTTTGTATACTCATCTACAAGAGCTCTATGTTCAATTGTTTCTAAATTGTTTCATATGAAGTCATCGATTTCTAGATCCTGTGATGCACTTATTGCCGCCAGCAGATCCTTTATGTCATGTAATCCAAATAACAGAGCATCACCAAACAACCCATTCTCTTCTACATCGTCTGCAAATAAAAGCAGTGTGTTTTTAACTTGATCAATTCCTACCGCCATATTCATTTCCAATCAATTCCCCAATTTCCCCTTGCCACTTGCCAGACCCAGACAAACAAAAGTAATCAATCTGAAAGGATTGTCCAATCAGCGCGAAACACCGCCCACTGCCTGTTGATTGGCATTTGTGAAATGTCCTCTATTATGATGAAAAAAATCTTTGTGAAAATCGTGCTTTGGAAATGCGTGATTCATCTAATAGGCGTCATTCGTAAATGCAGCATATTATTATGAAAAGCGAATTTTTGAAAAAGCACATGAAAAAATAGATTTTTAAACATAACAATAGTGTGTGTGGAAGAGAAGTATATTAAAAAATAAATGTTGTTTTCATGTAATTTTACAAAATAAATAGATACATTCATTTATTTAATTAGTAATTAATTAAATTAATTATGAAATTATAAAATTAATTAATTAATTATTTCAGAATAAACTGGTACATTTAACTGTTGTTTTATTGAATTCATTAATTTTATTGAATTCAGTAATTTGGTCCTCCATACTAAAATGTCTCAATGTAGATTTTGGTGAGCTTAATAGGTACGTTTACCTTACACAAACACTCACAGAGCTTTTAAAACATTAACCTAGTCAGTTAGAGAAGTATGATTGTGTTTGTAACTACAGTGCCGCCGCTCCCACCACGCGCTCCCACCACCATGTAGGGCACCAAGTGCTCAGGGGGGCACCACAAGAAAATGCTCTCTCTACCCTACCCCGCTCGGCTCTACAAAATTCTCGAACGTCACCACTGCGGGCATCAAAAAGTGATCGCGCATAGGGCATCAAAACGGCTAGCAACGGGACTGGTACAATATGTACAGGGTTTTTGCTTTATTGAAAATATTTTGTCGCCAGCCAAAATGAATCTTTGTCCTGCCAAAGATTAATTTGCTTATTTAATGTGACGATACTTCTGCAGTATTGGTACTCGCTGATAGTTGATTGCTAGAGGGTATGCATGTGACGTCTCTGTCGACTGGAGTGACTGCGGTTAAACCCACTGAGTGGCAAAAAGACTGAGAGGCAGCATTGGTTTTCAGCGTGAATGCTGTGAAAAACACACAAAACGCATTTAAAAAAAATTAAGCTTTGAGATTGACTGTATAAATAGATTTGATAAGAAATCTGAGGTATATTTTTATAAGCTGCAGAAAGGCTACAGTGAAACGTGGATTTGCATTTATCATTTTGTGTCCATATGCTGAATTTTGAGGTAAAATCCAACGCTATCTCACGACCAATTCATACATATTTTACGAGGTGGCTAATTCGTACAAATTTGTACGACCTCACTCGTACGAATTTGTACGTTTTGTCTAAACCCCAGTGACGGGTAGGTTTAGGGGCGGGGTTTGAGGTAGGTCATTCGTAAGAATTCATACGAATTTGTCAACTCGTCAAATACGTACGAATTAGCAAAAATCGTACACATTCGTACGAGTGAGGTCGTACAAATTCGTACGAATTAGCCACCTCGTAAAATATGTACGAATTGCCGTGAGATCGGGTTGGTAAAATCATACCCTATATATTGTATTGTTATGTATTCTATTGACAACTCATCAATTCAATATTTACCATTGTATATTCTGCATAATTGGATGATATGATGATATATATTGATATGAGTGATGATCACCCGAATTTAAACCTACCTATATTGTATTTATATAAAGCATTCACAGGCAAATTTGCTTAATGTATTTCCCCAGCATGAAATCAGGCTCATATAAATGTCAGGAAAACACGATTCCTGGCTGCATGTCAATATCCATGGTTCACTGGATCTTTGGTAAGTTTTAAGGAACACTTATATTGAGTCCAACTTATATTTGTTTTACTCAGTTTCCCCTATTCATGCAGCAGGCTCTTTTGCCACTCAGTCCGGCTGAGGGGGAGTGTTCCGGTGGGAAAGTGATGTCAATGTAGGGCTATAGTCAAGTCCACCTTTGTCGAGTCCAAGACAAGACCAAGACCAGGACTAGTCGAGACCGAGTTCAAAGAGGTTCAAGTCCAAGCCAAGACCAAGTCCAAATGAGAGACAGAAAAAAAAAAAATCCTCTTCAAGACCACGTTTTGATCATTTTTGTGATGCGAGAGACAGCATATCTTCTATTCTTAGATAATCATTTTGCATTATATTTGTAATGATCAAAAAGCATGTGCAGAGAAACACTGGATAAAATTAGGAATTTTATTTAATCTAGGTATAGCAATTTCACTAAAGTCACATAAAGCTGAAGTGCAACTTCACATTTTCAGTCTTTTTATTATAGTGTAACAATCACATTCTGGGCTGCCAATGGAAAATGTAACAAATAACAAGCAACACAGGTGTCACTAAAAATGTTTCCATTCTTGATCATATTACTTGTCCTAAATAATCCATAGTACAAAGTAGGCTAACCAAAATAATGAGCATTTTCAACAGCCCTCCCAACAGCCCTCCCAAGCAAGGATGTGAAGCAATACACATGAACATCTTCAGCTTTGTGTGGCGTGTGTGTGTGTGCGTGCGTGCGTGTGTGTGTGTGTGCGTGTGTGCGTGCGTGTGTGCTAAATTTTTTTTTTTTTTGCAATGATGATGACTTTTGATAAATAAATAAATAAATAAATAAATAAATAAATAAATAAATAAATAAATAAATAAATAAATAAATAAATAAATAAAATAAATGTGCGCATATAGCTGCCTGGTTGTTTTTAAATTCCCTACAGGATTAGAATAAAATATTTGAATACAACTAAATGTTGTTTCTAGAGCAGCAATATTAAAGTTTAAAGCAGAAAAGTCACTATATATATATATATATATATATATATATATATATATATATATATATATATATATATATATATATATATATATATATATATATATATATATATATAAATAAACATTGTATTTTTACTTACAAGGGTTTAATTTCACATACTTACTATACACGTAACTAGCTGTTGTCAACCTGCTCCTTCACTTCACTGTGTGTGTGTGTGTGTGTGTGTGCCTGCGCTCATGAGAGAGCAGAGGGCTGCAGCCTCACGGCCAGTTTAATAGCATGTTTTGGTGCCCATCGCTTATACAATTCATCTTTCAGCCCTAATTTCTAACCTCATAAAAAGACTCCCGCTGCTCACCGACATTGTGTCTGTGGCCAAAATGAAAATGATTGATATCTCCGCACAGCGCACACACGTGGAGCCTGGCACATGATGCAGACAGGCGTCCAATTGCAATGCCTGTTCTAGATGGATTGTGAATTAAACCAATAATATTACCCGTTTTCTGAACAAGCGCACTCCATCAATGATTTTGTTTTGAAGGAGAAAAAAGCATATATTGCTGGACTCGGTCGAAACCAAAGAACATTTGGCAAGTCCAATGACCAAGTCCGAGACAAGTCCGAGTGCAAATACCAACCAAGTCCGAGACAATAGAAAACCCCAAACATCCCAAAAACACAAACACAGTTCTCATGAACAACTCGATAGCATGAGCACGAACATATTACAATTATGACAAGATTAGATGGTTATATCGATAACTAAAAGAGAAACCAAAGGAAACAAACATATATTAGGAGAATATATGTTCAGACACACGTTGGGAGCTGATGCTTGAAACCGACAGTGAGGAGGTTTAGACACTCCAATCTTATACGGTGTGGAAATGAATGGGTAATTATAGCTGAAGTGAATGACAGTACGATCGCAAGTGGACAAGCAAGCAAACATGACTCCTGAGCATATTCAAGCAAAAGCCAGCATATATTAGCCTGGTCCTACCAGACTCTCGTACATTTCATTTGTAGAGAGAGTCTGGCCACTCTCCATTGACAAGTGTTTACTTCCTTGAAGGCGGGTACTCTGTTGAAGTTTAAAACTATTGGATCTGTCCAGAGCCACTCTGGATCTGCCATAACCAATCGCTAACGTTTGGTCGTGATGTATGTCATCTCAAACTAGCGCACA
Source organism: Gobio gobio (assembly GCF_949357685.1). Taxonomy (NCBI): domain Eukaryota; kingdom Metazoa; phylum Chordata; class Actinopteri; order Cypriniformes; family Gobionidae; genus Gobio; species Gobio gobio. The sequence continues at coordinate 12,422,548 of NC_137100.1, read as the reverse complement.
ACATCAATGTCATCGTTCTCAGCCACTCCCTCTGTTGATTGGACCGGTTAAAATTTGATTTGTGAAAACCAGAGAATATATCGCAATCCGAGACGGAGTACTGAAGGAAAATTAAAATTGAGCGGAAGTACGTAGGAGGGCGGAGCCAGGCTATGCAAATATTAGTTCTGTGAAACAAAACAAAACCAATGTAACTCGCCTACCGAGAAGAAATAAACCTCGGCATCCGATTGCAGTCCTTAGTGCTCCTTGAGTTCTCTCCAGCACTGGAAAGCTGATACTTCTTACCTGATCGTAAGCCTTCTTTTGTTCCATAGACATTTTCAACTTTAGTTTTTTTCTGCCATCTCTTTCTGTCATTGCTCGGCTTATGTTCTTTATCATGTCTTTCGAATAATGACGTGCACTGAGCGCACTCTTCTCACCATCATTAGTAGACACGCTCCTTACTGCTGATGGGCTATAAGTTTGTTGGCCTGAGACACTTTTACTAAAGCATTTTTGAAATAACACTTACCCCACATTTAATTGATGCTGATGCAAAAATGTACTATTCACAGTCATACATGATTAATTTATTTCTCAGGGAAATGTCTAATAACAGGGATGTTATTGAGATAAGCAGTAGTATAAATATGGAGCCTCCATTAAGCAACCTGCTCCATGTACAATAAAAAAAGGAATTTATTTATCTACTGATATGACTGGTTGCGAGTTTGTGAGTGTACATCATTTTTAACATATTCTTCCTATGTAAAACTTTTTAATGAGGGAACATTACTTACCGAACCTTTAAATAGACTGACGGTATCAACAGCAGTCATCAGAGCCGAGGCAAAAATTATCAGGCAAATTCAGGTGCTAATGGGCAAGAATTAGTTCAACACGCCCAGACGCTATGTGTGATGTATGATAATCAAAATGTACTCATTACACATGCTCATACTCATGTGTAATTTAATTCAAATGATGAGGACATGTAGAACGGTCATGTTTTGATAAAAAATCTTTATAGGTCGATCAATATCTGAATTTTCCTATCAGTCACTGATGAAGGGATTTATATTAACTAAATTAATGATAACATATATTAAAAATTATTTCTCTTAACGATGATCCTGGCATCTAAAATGGGCTCGGAGATGAAATATGGAGTTCTTCGAAGAGCTGAACAAACTGTCCTGGAGTCTGGCATGATAAATTTGCAGTAAGGAACATTACCCCTGCAAAACAAATTGCATTTATATCAGGAGCTGCTGCATGATGAATTAATTCAGAGCAGCTGAGAGTTAGTTGGAGTTCCAATGAAAAGAGCTCTATATATTATCTGCCTTTACCTTTTTTGCTCTGGGTGAATGCAAGCATGTTTAAAGGAATAGTTCACCTAAAATAAAAATTCTGACATCATTCGCTCTGACAAATTCTCATCAGTCAGTTTTAAAGCACCAAACCTGTCGGACTTGCTTTTTTCTGTGGAATACACAAGGAGAAATTGTGAAGCCAGTGTTGGTTACTATTTCCAATGCAATTACAATAAATTATATTATAATAAATAGATTCACAAAAGGCATCTTTACACAGCTGTGTTATGGCTGCTCTAAAGCGACTCCGTGTCTGCTCAAAATTCTGTGTAAAGGCACACAGACTTAAAATACACCGGGTCTGACCCACCTCTGCCCCTTGTATCAAAGGTGACTCTGAAACGGTTTTGATTCAGTGTAAATGAACGCGATCTAAACTACGCCCTAAACTACATCATTGTCATGACAACCAGCTCAGGCAAAACATATAGGAATAGCTCCATGTCGTTTTAGGCAAATAAAAAAAAATTTTACCATTAAAATAAAAGATTTCCTGTACTCACATCATCTGCTTGAGAACAATATTTCTAGCGCGCTCCATCAATGATTTTGTTCTGAAGGAGAAAAAAAGCATATATTGCTGGACTCGGTCAAGACCAACTAGAACATTTGGCAAGTCCAATGACCAAGTCCGAGACAAATCTGAGTGCAAATACCAACGAGTCCAGGACAAGTTCGAGACAAGTACTACAGCACTACGTTAATGCATACCCTCTATAAGATGCACTCATTCGTTTCTGTTTGTTCGGCTGGCTGATATGACATTGGTCTTGTATTTGTACTGACACTTAGTGGTGTGGAGGCACTACAAAAGTGAAATTAACTGACGCTGATGCAAAAATGTTCTATTCACAGTCACACATGATTCATTTATTCCTCAGGGAAATGTCTGATAACAGGGATGTTATTGAGATAAAGCAGTAGTATAAATATGGGGCCTCCATTAAGCAACCTGCTCCATGTACAATAAAAAGCAGAGGCAAAAATGATCAGGCAAGTTCAGGTGCTAATGGGCAAGAATTAGTTCAACGTGTTGGTTTCACAGCGTGAGAAATCATCTCCTTGAGACGATATTTCACGACGGTCTGTTGACATCTGCTGTATTGCCTGAAACGCTAACGTTATCATTGTTCAGTTGTTGTGCCTGCTCCAAAGTGACTTTCTGGCTCTTTGAAAAAAACTTTCAACCACTTTTAATCAAGCAGTGATGCACGGTGTAATAATTCAAAATTTCTTTGTAGCATTTGTTCCAGCTGGCACAATTTTATTAAGAAATATAAAATAACTATACAGTACTATATCAGTAACATGCACATAATTATAACATCAAAGCGTGAGATATAGCATGCAGAGGAAATTAATGTAAAATTCAGTTTTTTATGGTCCCCATTTCCAAAATTGAGAAACTTGGGAGAACAATCAGCTATTATATCAAGAAGTGGCTTGGACTCCCTCGTTGCCTCAGTAATATCGGCCTGTATGGGAAAAGTGTTCTGGAACTCCCTGTCTCGAGCCTCACTGAAGAATACAAATGTACCAAAGTGAGACTGTACATGACCTTGACCGAGTCTCAATATGCTGTAATACAAGCAACTGCTCCCAGACTGGCAACTGGGAGGAAGTGGACCACGACTGAGGCCATACTGCAAGCAAAATCTGCTCTCAGGCATGGAGACATTGTAGGACAGCTGCAGCAGGGAAGAGGGGGTTTTGGACTCGGGACAAGCCGGCCCTTATGGTACAAGGCAACATCCGCCCAGAGATGAAAGCTGGTAGTAGCCGAGGTCCGGCAGCAAGAGGAGGCAGAGTGTTGCACAAAGGCAGTCTCACAGTCCAAACAGGGACAGTGGACTAACTGGGAAAACCTGGAGAAACATATGCTCACCTGGAAGGATCTTTGGGAGATGTAAGGAAACCGGCTGAGCTTCATCATCAGAGCCACCTACGATGTTCTTCCTACACCCAAGAACCTAAACCAGTGGACTGGAGAAGATCCATCATGTCCTCTCTGTCAAACCCCAGCAAAATTAAGGCACATCCTTGTCGGCTGCAAATTGAGTCTTTCCAAAGGCTGTTACACCTGCAGGAACAATCAGGTCCTGAGACAACTCGCGATTATCCTGGAATGAAGGAAGACCATCACCAAAGCCCTCCCTCCTCCAAAACATGTATGCTCAGAATGCATTGCCTTCATAAGAGCAGGACAACTTCCAATGAAGCCAACTACAAAAGTGGAATCGACGCTGCCCGGGACTGGAAAATGCAAGACCTAGACCGGAAGCTCAGCTTACCTCCTGAGATAACTAACCTCAGGCCGGACCTGATCATGTGGTCAACCTCACAAAAGTCCCTTTTCATTGTGGAACTAACTGTGCCATGGGAGGCTACAGTTGGTGTAGCGAATGAACACAAATGCCTGAAGTACTCAGACCTAGCAGCCAAAGTAGAACAACGGGGCTGGGGAACCCAGTTTATCCCAGTAGAGATTGGTTGCAGAGGTTTTGTAGTCACAACAACAACTAGGCTATTGAAGGGGTTGGGAGTCAGAGGACAGGCCTTCCAACAATCTGTTAGGTTGCTGTCAGAGGCTGCTGAGCAAAGCAGCAACTGGCTGTGGCTAAAAAGGAAGGACCCCAAATGGGCTGCAAAATGACCAAGATGAGTAAAAGCAGAGGGGAGAACACATGGGATGCCAAGTGTTGCTGTTGAGCCCGTTGGAGGTGTCGTGGGCCTCTCAATGAAACGCCATCTGCCCACCTGACCCCCATGAAGTGATTACCCCTACCCACTCAAGATGTTAAGAAAGTGCCGATTATTCAAAGGGATTGTACTATCATGTCCTATATGCTCAACATATTATTTCATTATTTTTTTTATTAATTTATAACACTTTGTTAAAACTATAGTTTTAAAATCAAAGCATTGTTTCCCGCAATTTTAATTCCTGTGTAAATGCATTTATGCCGCTTTAGAGAAACATTAAACAATCTGTGTAAATGCATTTTTGTGATATTATGCTGCTTCAGATTTGGTTTCTGTGACGCCTTTGCTATGTAAAGATGCCTAAAGTGCACAACCCTCGTAAAAAGAAAAATACTTTAGCAATTTAAGTTGCAATTTAGAATTTTTAAAATATATTAACTTTAAATGTAATATTGAATAACACTACAAATAAAATAATAATCAAGTACATTACATGTGCTCTATGAGTACTTAAAAGCAGGACAAAAGATGATTAAATCGTATTGATTAAAAATGTAATTTAAAGTTAACATTTTACTTTTTAAGTTTATTTAATTATATTAAGAATTAAATTAAAGTGTACTCTCAATAAATACATTTTAGTGGCCTTTTATATTTAAGTAATCTATAATCTGCAACTCCAGTTTTCAAAAAAATATATACTTTTAAAACTTGAAGTACAATTCAAGTGCACATTCAATACAATTAAGCTCACTTCTTTTTCTCAAGGGAAAAGCACCATTAAAGAAATATTAACAGTGTTGCATAAGACTCCTGCTATATTCCAAGTATTCTGAGGTCATATGATAGCTTTGTGTGAGGAACATAAAAAAAAGATTACAAAATATAATATTAAAGTTTGCTTATTTATTAGTGACTTAGAGTGGATTCAGACCCTTTAATTTTTTTCCACATTTTATGTTGCAGACTTGTTAAAATGCTTTAAATGTTGCTCTCTCTCTCTCTCTCTCTCTCTCTCTCTCTCTCTCTCTCTCTCTCTCTCTCTCTCTCTCTCTCTCTCTCTCTCTCTCTCTCTCTCTGCCGTAAATGTGTGTATAAAAACAACAGTAAACATGGAAAGGTCTTTCACCCGAGATGCTAATTCTGTCATAATTTACTCATGTTGACAGTGAAAGTGGTCTAAATAACATTAACTTTTATTATAAGAACAAAAACATTTCACTAAAAAATATGCTACACTCTTAATGTGTCAGCAATTGATTAATTTGTGTATATACTGTATTTCATAAGGAGTTTTAAGAGAATGCAGTAGATGTCACCTACTGGAAAGAAGAAAAAAAAAGATGGAACTGTATAGTCATTATGTGCTTTTAAGAAAACAACAGTACCCAACAATAAAGGGCTTCTTCTCTACTGAATTTTAAGCATGGACTTTACTGGCTTGAAAATTACTCATGGGAGCGCAGTGAGTTTTGGGAGCTTCATTTCCCTTCTCGGGAATAACACAATATATCTTCCAGAGATAAGAGACTGAGATCTGGCCAAGACAGGGTTGAATGATAGAGGCAATCCCACAGATGTGTGCATTTGATAGAGCTTGTGTCAATGTGCAGACTCTGAAGAGAAACAAATAGTACTGAAAGCGAACAAGTTTGCCACTATGATGCAGTTCAGTTGCTTGAGAGGAACAGCCGTGCGTCCTAAAGTTGACATTAGTGATTACCATAAATCACCACTGTATATACAGTATAATGTGTATATTATATATACAGTGTGCACTTGGCAAAATTCTCAAAGGAATCTCCATGGACAGGTGGTTATATAGACACACTGTTGTGTGGGGGCAGGTTCCATATTTTGGGAACGTCCACAATTTTTTCCATTTGCCATATTTTTAGGCACCTATTTCTTCTGAGTAGAAAAATAATAGGCTACATATTCAGATCTTTACATAAACTTTGCATGTGATAATGAGATTAGATTGAACGCTTTTTAGTTTGTGAGGCAAGCAAAGTGTAATTTTCTGCGAATGTGTGAGACTTCTGATTCATTAGCCACAATAGGTAAATAACTATGAGAATAACAAAGTGCAGTGAACTGAAAACCGTTTGTGCTACAAACAAGTGTGTTTGTGATTACGATAATAGATTAAAACAATATTATAACAAACACCAGCCTTGCACATTCATGCTATAATTGGCAAGGCCCACGCTTATATTAAAAATAACAGCCACTAATATTCACATTTTTGGAAGAAAAAGAAAGAGAATAGAAGGTCAAGGGTTTCAGATGTAACTGAAATGAGCCCCTTTTCCATCCCGGAAAAGTGCTATAAAATTGCCAGAGTGCAAAGTTCTGTGTGAACGCAAACGCGATTGATTCCGGGATCGATTCTGGAATGGGGACCTAGTAACATTGCCGGGACCAGTCCCGGAACACGGCCTGTGTGAAATAAAGCAAAGGGCTGTGTGTGTCATAGTGATGATGCTGAGATCGTTCGCCAACTTAGTGGAACGGACGCACTGCGCCAGTTTATTTCATCAGAAAAAAAAAGTGGTTTCTCGAGAGAAAGAACCTGGACATTGTACATGTGTAACTACGTATATTGTAGATGCTGTCAATTAGGGCTGCTCTAAATATAATTTTTTGGAGCTTTGAAGCTTCGGTAGTAATCAACACAGAATATTCGAAACTTCGGAGGGAGGGGGCTGAACATATTCTTCTCTCTAATAAATGCAGGAATCTGGAGAAGCGTCGCACCTCATGTGGCCAGGGCTTATATGCGCCGAGAACGGACACTGCACTAGTGATACAAAACACACAGGTCTGTTACGTCCCAGTAACAAGCTCCTATATTTCGCAGTAGATTCATTTAGATTGATAATAATAACGGGTAATAGGCTTGCTGCGATACCAGTTTAGCAGGCATAACACCAGTTACGCAATTGCCCACCACGGCACTTCCCCCCACCATCGTTTTGATTTTTTTATAGTAATACAATTATTTAGTTCAGTTGGAGAACAGACACTACAGATGAAAACTGAATGTGTCTGCCGAAGTCGCAGCACAGACCAGCAGCAGGAGTCAGATTTCATTCATCACGAGAGTGAGGAGCTGAATGACAAGATGACGGCGGAAGATTTGGTCTCAACGCGAAATGTAAAAGCGCCTATTTAAGTATGTTTGTCGTTGTACTGTTTTGTTGTTGTGTTTTTCATTTAATAATAATAGGCTAATGAACCCACCATTCAAGCAACCCGCCCCCGAATTGGCGCTAATTCTCACTGGCATTCATTGACGGCCCCACACACACTATAATGTGACGTGAGGGAAATTTTTCGTACCATCACAACCCTAACGGGTAAAAAGGCTAATATATTTTGATTCTATTATTCCATTTTCCGCAATGACAAACGAACGCAGCTTAACCCAAAATGCAAGTTCAGGCATGGCTTGCATAACCCGATGCATAAATCGAATAACCCACCGAACGAATATTCGAATATTCTGGTCCAGCCCTACATCCGCAATGTACGTTTTAGCATATATGCAATTGTACAAATATGAATACCTTTAAATATGGCTGTTTTATCGATGCAAAGATATATTATTGATTTGTTGTTACATTATTTGTTTAACATTGTATTGTAATCTGTATTGATAAAATATCAAACAAAAGAAACTGTTAATATCCACAAGTCAGAAGCCTGTTAAAATCACAATATTCAAACGTGGTGGCACACACGTGAATACACTGCTGTTTGCAATGATTAAGACCAGTTCTCCTGAGAGTGTATTCACATTTGCCTGCTAATTACCCATGATACAGTTCTCGAAGTGAGGTTATGTCTCTTTATACCCTTTCATCGTCAAGACTAATGCACATGCCTTAGCTAATGCTTGTGTATAGAGTTTTTTTTCTAGTAAGAAGGTGGATTTGGAGGAATTACGTGTTGAGGATTCATATTGTTCGTCCATTATGAATACAGATATTGAGTATGATCTTTGTGCTGATGTGAAACGAAATGCAACACTGTGTTGAAACTTTTGTTTTGGCAGTTGTCACAAGAAATGTTGATTGGATTGTTCGAATGATTTGTTTACACCCCAGAAGTGCCAATGGAAATTTTGCATCGCTTTAATTAGTGCGAGGAAACGAGTGAAAGAATTAGAGAAGACAGGAAATACGGCGGCAGGTCTAAATAATTAGCTGTTATTAATATGCAGACTAGCAGATGCCTCTGTTCCGAGTAATGGGTTTAATGTCGTGTCATGATGGTATGGAGCTGCCAAACCACTTGACAAATGCCTGTTAACAGACAATGGTGGTGTTAGCAACAAAGGATGAGTTTTTATCTCTTGTGCTAATGAACTTCTAAGTAATGACCTGCCAGTAAATAAGTTAATTGCAGCTTTGATAAAGGAAACTTGTCAGCTCTCCTTATGGAGCGTTAGCCCTTTTTGAAGCAAGCTGAATGTATGTAGGTATTAGTGTGACTTAGGATTGATTGACAACATACATGGACATTAATTAGCGACCAAGCATTGAACTTGTGCAGGAACCTATTGTGTCCATTACTTTTCTTATTCTGCTTCTTACTGGGAGTCAGCCTATTGATCAAGTTTAAAAGTTAAAACATTAAAATTCACAGCATGCAGAATATGAAGGGTCGGAACATTAACCTGGCCACCATTGGGGTCTGGTGCCACCAACAGTTCAAAAGTTTATTTTCTATTTATACATTTTTAGCCCTTTGGTCTACAAATGGGCCACGACAAGCTCAAATAACACAAACTAGTCTTTTATTGAAAAAAAAAATAGGTCACACTTTAGATTAGGGTCGACTTCTGGCCTCAAACTCCTAATTACTGCTTAGTAGTAATATGTTTAGGGATTTCAGGGCTTGACTCTTACTTTTTTCCCAAAGAGCACCTGTGCTCCTAAGTTGGAAAATTTAGGAGTGCATTTAGAAACTTTAGGGGCGCAACTAACTATTTTAGCATTTTTATATATGAAGACTTCCAATGCAAAAGCCACCTCCGTCAAAAATGAGATAACGATACTGAGTGAATGCTTTCCACACATTAGTATACATTCATCAAATACTTTCACTTCAAACACACTAAATCCCAGCCTCAGCCCATTCAGAAGAACCGGTACTTGGGTAGAAACCTAGGAGCCTGACAAAAACCCATATTTTAAAGAAAAACGTCAGACGGATTTAGATGATTTTGCATCTGAAGTCTTCATATATATATATATATATATATATATATATATATATATATATATATATATATATATATATATATATATATATATATATATATATATATATATATATATATATATATATATATATATATATATATATATATATATATATATATAAAACTCACTGTAACAGATTTTGCCATACTAGTGTTATTTTAGTATCACTGAGATACCATATCGTTTTTTGATCAATTTAATTCGGCTTTCATTTTGATTTTAGTTAAAAGCTTTAGTAATTATGTTGCTTTATTCTTTTTTTTGTGTGTGCTATTTTTTAGAAATGTCTGTATAGTTTTTTTTATTATTAATTTTTATTTCACTTTAGTTTGGTATAACAGGTTAAATTCAACTAAATGAAAATAAGAAATGTTTGTTTTTATGTTATTTTATGTCAGTTAACATTTATTTATTTCAAGTAAAGAAATTTTTTATGGTTTTAGTTTTTGTTAACGATAATAACACTGATACTAGTAAAATCTATATATTTTATAATATGTGTCAAATAATGTTCTTAGTCTTTCCTTCCTGTGACGGGGCATTCCAGACAGAAGCTAAAATGGTTAACTTGAAATTAAATGGAAATTAAATTAAATTAAATTACATACAGTTTGCGTAACCAAATAATAACCAGGGTGGAAATTGGACACAGTGTGTGACTTTTATTTAATAAACAAGCCCAAAATACACCTGGACTCTAATTTTGAAATGTCTATGCTTTATTATTGCAGGATGCTCTTGCTCATCTAAATTCAGACGAGGGAGATAAAATATGCATTTTTACAACTGTATACATCATACTAGAATGTACATTTCCTGAAGAAAATGTGAGTGGTGCTTGCCGTGGCAAAATTCGCCACCCGGATAATGCAAAAAAGCCAAGAAACATGTCTGTAGGATGTTCTGGGGCTGAGATATAGGTCTTTGTAAACGGTTGCTAGGGTACTCTGTTTGGTTGCTATGGAGTGTTTAGGCAACATTCAATGATGATACTGCTTGTCAGTATGAATGATATAAACCAACCCCCATGTCTCTATGTTGTTCTGAGGCTGAGATATAAGTCTTGGTAAACGGTTGCTAGGGTACTCTGTTTGGTTGCTATGGAGTGGCATGGAAGTATCCAATGATGATACTGGTTGTCATAATGAATGATATAAACCTACCCCCATGTGTCTATGTTGTTCTGAGGCTGAGATATAAGTCTTGGTAAACGGTTGCTAGGGTACTCTTTTTGGTTGCTATGGAGTGGCATGGCAGCATCCAATGATGATACTGCTTGTCAGTATGAATGATATAAACCAACCCCCATGTCTGTATGATGTTCTGAGGCAGAGATATAGGTCTTGGTTAAATTGTTGCTAAGGTACTCTGTTTGGTTGCTATGGAGTGGCTTGGCAGCATCCAATGACAATACTCCAAAGGCTGCTTGTCAGTATGAATGATATAAACCAACCCCCATGCCTCTATGATGTGAGATATAGGTCGTGATTAACGGTTGCTAGGCTGCTTGATAATGTTGCTAGGGCGTGGCTAGGAAGAGTTGAAGGTGATTTGTGATTGGCTGTTGATGCCCCGAGTCAAACAAACCCACCCTCATGTTTCTATGACACTTCTATCCAAAGATATACCTTTGATCTCTTTCAATGGAAGTCTATGGGATCAGTTGCTAGGGAGCTCTAAATGGTTGCTAGGGCGTGGCTTCATACGTTGACAATCATCCTGAGATAGTGATTGGCTGTCTGAGTAAATTGAGCCCACCCCCTTGTCTCTGAGACACTGTGAGCCAGAGCTGTGGTCAATACAAAATCCCTATGCAATTTCCCATAGTAAGAGAAACGCATGAGTTTTATGGGACGTCCCTCCCCATTATAAGTCAATGGGGCAAATTTAGGCAGCTCCTGCACCCCAGGGGTACAACTCACACCCCTTTGCGATGTGTCATCTTAAAGGGCCTGTCAGCCACTTCAAATGAGGTGACACATGCTTCGCAAGGCATCACTAAAACCGTTCTGGGGCTAGATAGTAATAGTGATGCCTTGCTACGCAAGCACCACTAATAAACCGATCCTGGGTGAGATATTAAATATTTATGGCTTGCTACGCAAGCCCCAATAATAATTTTAAGTATGGAGAATAACAATATTGATGCCTTGCTTGGCAAGCACCACTAATAAGTATGTTTGAGAGTGATGGTGATGCCTTGCTGCGCAAGGCATCACTAAAAACCGTTCTGGGGCTAGATAGTAATAGTGATGCCTTGCTACGCAAGCACCACTAATTACAATATAATCAGTAAAGTAAACATTGTCATAATTGATCAGCATTAGTTCATAAGCAATCGCTTAGCATAAATGTGCGCTATTCATTGATTGCGATCTGATCTGAACAACACGCCACGCTCAGGCTTTGAAAAGTGTTGCGATTTGTGTTTTTCCATCCTCAAAATATGAGATGCCTTAAAATGATCATTAAGACGCGTGTTATACCATTTAAGGTATTGAAGACTTTTTATGATCTTACAGAAAACTGCTCGGGTTATGTATATAACCCTTGTTCCCTGAGAAGGGGAACGAGCACTGCATCGGAACGACACTTTGGGGATGCTCCCTTAGCATCAGCGAATCTGAAACCAGAATGCCAACTAGGCCAATCCGATTGGCGTGCGTGATGACGTCATCGTGACGGCATACCCGGAAGTATAAAAGGGGAGCTGGAACGTAATGGCGGTAGTAATTGCTCTGAAGCATGCGCTCCAGGCGCGCCGAGGTGTGGCGTCGGGATGCAGTGCTCGTTCCCCTTCTCAGGGAACAAGAGTTATATACATAACCCGAGCAGTTCCCTTTCGAGGGAACTCGCACTGCATCGGAACGACGCTTTGGGGAACGAGTACCCACTAGGCCACACCGAAGGGTAGCACCTGCCCTAGTGTGAAGCCGGAGACCGGGCACAGCTAGGACTGGAGCACCCTAGCACCAGGCGTCGTAGGGAGATCCAGGCTATAGAACCTGATAAAAGTGTGTGGGGTAGCCCACCCGGCCGCCTCGCAGATATCCTGCAAGGGGACCCCAGAAAGAAGGGCCACCGAAGAGGCCATGCCTCTGGTGGAATGAGCCCTCACGGCCACAGGTGAAGGCAAACTGCGCACCTGGTAGGCCATGGTAATCGCCTGGACAATCCAGTTACTGATTGTCTGGGTAGACGCAGGCAATCCCTTCTTAGGTGAACCAAAACACACCAACAGTTGTTGTGATCTCCTCCACTGTGCAGACTTCGCCAGATAAACTCTCAGAGCCCTAACCGGGCAGAGTAGGTGAAGCCTCCCCTCTTCCGCCGTCACATGAGGCGGGGGATGAAATGCCTGCAGGACCGATGACCTGACCACCCTGGAAGGCACCTTAGGCACTTAGCCCGGCCTAGGGTGTAAGATGGCCTTTACTCCTCCCGGGGCAAACTCCAGGCAGGTCGGCGTTACCGCCAAGGCCTGGAGATCTCCCTCTCTCCTAAGAGAGGTAATGGCAAGGAGAAAAGCCACCTTAAGGGTCAGATTTTTTGGTCCAGCCGACTCCAATGGTTCGAAGGGGGCCTCAGCCAATCCTTCGAGAACCACTGCCAGGTCCCAGGTTGGAACTCTGGACCGAGCCGCAGGCCTCATCCTCCGAGCCCCACGGAGGAATTGTACAACCAGCTGGTGCCTACCCAGAAGCCCATCACCCATAGGAGTGTGGAAAGCCGCAATGGCAGCCACGTACACCTTGAGTGTGGACGGGGTAAGCCCTGCAGAGAAGCGATCTTGGAGGAACTCCAGCACTGAATCCACTGGGCAGTTAACTGGGTCCACCTCACGCTCTCTGCACCAAGTGGAAAATACATTCCACTTGAGGCTGTACAGTCTCCTCGTAGACGGAGCCCTGGAACTGAGTAAGGTCTCTCTCACCTCCGCCGATAGGCCAGCCTCTATGTACCTGGTCCCCTCAGGGGCCAGACCCATAGGTTCCAAATCTCCGGGCGGGGGTAAAATATCGTACCCGCCGCCTGAGACAGGAGATCCCTCCTCAGAGGAATCTCCCACGGCTGACCTGCTAGCAGAGCTATGATATCCGAGAACCAAACTCGAGTCGGCCAACAGGGTGCTACCAGAAGTAGACTGACCCCCTGTCGACGGACCCTTTCCAGGACTCCCGGGAGCAGAGCAATCGGGGGAAATGCGTACAGACGCAGCCTCGGCCACGTCTGAACCATGGCATCCAGCCCCAGCGGAGCTGGATGCGTGAGGGAAAACCACAGTGGACAGTGGGACGTCTCTCGAGACGCAAACAGATCCACCTCCACTGGGCCGAACCTCTTGCATATGGCCTCCACCACCTCTGGGTGGAGTCGCCACTCCCCGGGCCTCAGCCCCTGCCTCAGCAGGATGTCTGCTCCCTGATTTTGGACCCCCGGGACATACATTGCCCTGATGGACAACAGTTTCCCTTGGGACCACAGGAGGATGTGATGCGCCAGTCTGCAAAGAGGGCGCAACCTCAAACCCCCCTGCCGTGCCCCAGCCAGTGAGGAAGGCGTCTGTTGAAACGGATTTCCGGCAACAGGACGCTCCCAACACTGGCCCTTGGGACAGAAACCAAGGTTTCTTCCATATGACTAGGGAACGAAGGCCACTGCGCGTTACCCTGATCATACAGAATGGATTTCCCCTCAAGGAAAGCCACCTGGTTTACTTCCATATCAGGACATGGTGGCCGCGGAGGTCCGGGAAAAAGCTCCTCAGAGCTTTGTAGACCGCCAGCATTTCCAGGCAGTAGATGTGCCAGGAGAAATGCCTGGTCTCCCACAGACCTCTCGCAAAGCGACCGCCATGACCACGTCCCAGCCAGTGAGGGAGGCGTCTGTTGAAACGGATTCCCGGCAACAGAACGCTCCCAACACTGGCCCTTGGGACAGAAACCAAGGTTTCTTCCATATGACTAGGGAACGAAGGCCACTGCGCGTTACCCTGATCATACAGAATGGATTTCCCCTTAAGGAAAGCCACCTGGTTTACTTCCCATAACCACGTCCCAGCCAGTGAGGGAGGCGCCTGTTGAAACGGATTACCGGCAACAGAACGCTCCCAACACTGGCCCCTGGGACAGAAACCAAGGTTTCTTCCATATGACTAGGGAACGAAGGCATCTGCGCGTTACCCTGATCATACAGAATGGTTTTCCCCCCGAGGAAAACCCCTTGATTCCCAGCTACCACTGTAAGGGTCTCATGCAGCAGGCCAAGAGATATTCTGTTGGACGCAGCCGCAATGAGCCCCAGCAGACCTTAAACTGCTTCACAGTGATGCTGTGGCCTAGCTTCATTTTAGAGACCACCGCCCGTATGGACTCGATACGTTCGGGAGACAATTGTGCCCACAACGTAGAGAATCCCATACGACTCCCAGGAACACAGTTCTCTGAGAAGGCGTCAACACGCTACTGCGTGTAGAGTCTCAAAGGGCCAGGCCGCCTGGAAGAACCCGATATTGGTACGCTTTGCCCCAAAAAGCGAACCTCAGGAACTTCCTGTGACACAGAAGGATGGATACAGGGAAGTATGCGTCCTCTTCAGACCCATCGTGACAGACCAGTCCTCAGACTGGATCTGAATCACAATGGAGGAAATGCTAAGCATCTTGAATCTGAATCTCCTCAGAGAACGATTCAAGTACCTCCGGTCTAAAGTTGGATGCAACTCGTCATCCCTCTTAGGAACTATGAAGTACTGGCTGTAGAACCCGGACTCCCTGTCTGGCGGAGGAGCACATTCTGTGGCCTCCTTACCAACAGGGAGTGAACTTCCTGTTCCATTACCCGAACCTGCCCAGGGACCACTGCCGTCCAGACCACCCCACTGAACTTCAGGGGAAGGTAACCGGACTGCAGTCTGTATGCCCCTTCCTACAGTCGCAGGCCCCAAGCTGATATATTCGGAGGCATAACCATGCGCCGAGATAATCTGCTAAGGGAACCAGCCTCTCGAGGCCGGTCTCGGGTGTCAACCGAGCCTCCTCCCCGACCCCCTGAAGCGGCTAACCGGCAGGGCGAAATCGAGGAAGATTTACGGTGTGCGTACGCGTTTGCTGGACCACCGCAAGTCTTGCTAGAGGCGGCTGATGCAGCATGCGTGCACGGGGAAACGATGTGGCCCGAAGCGTACTAGACGGCGGGAACACAGCATCGACTCCCGAAAAACTCCACAGGGGAGACGACCTCGATCGCTCCTACCCGGGAGAGGGGGCTGGCCAGCAGGGGCCTCATCTAAGGGAGCAGCTCAACAGGGCCACAACACTAGAGCGGACACTGCGATTAGCAATTGCCTGAAACTGATGTGTCCCGCAGGCCACAAGGCAGCGAGAACGACATCAACTTCAGGAGGGCTCCATCTTAGATGAATATCCAGTTCACAAGTTAAACACGCTTGGGTGACAGAATTAAAGTATCCAACTTATCAAAGTCGGATAACATGACACTCAATTCCTCGGAATTAAATGCCATCATAATCACCAAACCCGTGCAACCTGATCTGAATAATAGGCTGAATAAAAAATATATCTAACTCCTCAAAGTCAGATAATATTTTAATTTAATTCCTCAGAATTAAATGCAGCCACAATTAAGGTGAAACATAGTCTGAATGATAGGCTAAATATCAAACTCCTCAAAGTCAGATTATATTTTATTTAATTCCTTAGAATTAAATGTAGCCGTAATTAATCAGACAACACTGTTTTATTTGTATTATACGGACTCATTGACCCCGCGTTGCCTCAGCAACGTGGTTCAAGCCGTCATAATACAATTGGTTTTCATCCCTCGAGAAAAAAGCCAAACAGTGTCACACAATACGGTGAAACATGGTCTGAATGACTGAATATCTAACTCCTCAGAGTCAGATCATATCTCATTTAAATCCTCAGACTTAAATGCCGCCATATCAGACAATACTGATTTAACGTACGTACGGACTTGCCGTTAAGCCAACCAGTATCTCATGCACACCGATCGCGTGTGTTCACTTTAAATGCAGACCCATAACCTGCGCGCTGCCTTTTTTTTCTGCAATCGCGAGATGGAATCTTGCATATTTAAGAAGTGCTTATAACTTTGACTGCCACGATGCTGAGCACGTCTAATTCCTCAGAATCAGACCGCTCACACATCGGGTCCTCCGCCCCGGGGGAAGAAGCCGCAGCGCGGGCTTCCACACGGGGAAGGAGAACATCTGAACTGTCAGATAAAGACTGGGAAGATGCCTCAGCAGTCCCAGTCCCGCTGACAGTCCATCCGTGAGCCCAATGACCAGCCTCGCCGCACCGCCTCGGCGGATGCGGGACCGATCCACGGGGCTCACGAGGCTGGCCGGCCTCATCGAGCACGGCCAGCCGAGAGCGGAGCACCCTGAGCGTCAGCTTCTTGTAATGCTTATAAGCGGCTCCCTCGAGAGCCGCTTGAGCATGCTGAACGCCCAGGTAATGCACACAAAGCAGGTGTGTATCCGAGCCCGACATGTAGCGAGGGCAAGGATGCACACACTGCTTAAACTCTCTCACACTCTCACATTTTCCATTTTTCAGTCACACACACTTTCACTGACAATACAACAGTAAATAGACAGACAGTTTGACAGATAGCGCTTGCTGAAGAGCAATAACTACCGCCATTACGTTCCAGCTCCCCTTTTATACTTCCGGGTATGCCGTCACGATGACGTCATCACGCACGCCAATCGGATTGGCCTAGTTGGCATTCTGGTTTCAGATTCGCTGATGCTAAGGGAGCATCCCCAAAGCGTCGTTCCGATGCAGTGCGAGTTCCCTCGAAAGGGAACTGGTTTTTTTATTCACATGTGCTCCAAAGTACATTGTACAGTTTGCACACATCTATATTTTTAGTCGCAAATGAGTGAAATGGTCACACAATGGTCGTGAAATAGAGCCCTGTATTGGGCAGGATTAAGGGATGTAGAATATGCACTCAAAAAAAAAAAACCTGTTGAACAAACTTATATAAATTAAGTAAAACCTTTCCACGAAATAGAATTACATTTTTCCAAAATAAAGTTTTTTAAATGATTTGTTGTAATCTTGTTGTTTGGACTTAAATTAATTTAGTCAAGACTACTTAAAAAATTGTCATTCCAACTTTTTTTTTTTTTTACCATTATGGTGAAGAGGTGAGCTTGTGCTTAGGTTGTGAGTAGCTGCCGTACATACACATACATGTTACAATATTGTTTGAGAGGAGTAGAACTGGTGACCATATAGACTGCGGGAACTAAATCAAACACATTTATTTTATTTATTTCTATAAAAACTAATAACCAACAAAACACTTGTTCACATGCTAAGTGAAGTGTAACTTTTCTAGCATGCAAGTAATGATCAAGTAAAACACTTGTTCTCTTGCATTAACACAGTTACAGCTCATTGAGAACAGACTTATTTCACGTAGCCACCCACAGCTTAACCACAAGTTCCACACTTCTCGACAATGGTAACCTCAAAAATCTCTTTTAAATGTTAACTCTTTCCCCGCCAGCGTTTAAACAAAAAAAAAAGTTGCCAGCCACCCCCAGGGTTTCATCATTTTCACAAAAATGTAGTGGCCCATAGAATATTTTCTTGTAGGGCTGCAATGACGTCGACTACGAAAATACGTCCACATGCGTGAAATGCGTTGACGCGTCACATCATTTACGTTCTAGATAGAACAGATCTAGAATAATGGCGGCTTCTTCTCACGGGCATAGTGAAAATTATCTTTTATCATATAAAGCCAGACCACGACATTCAAAAGTGAAAACAGAAGCCGAATAAAACGTCTCAGGTTACAAATGTAACCATTGTTCCCTGAGAACAGGGAACGAGACGCTGCGTCAGCTTCGACGCTACGGGGAACGCCTCCAGCGTGACTGGTGCCTGAAATCACATTGAATCACGTCAATCCTATTGACCGGCGACAGCCTATGATGTCATCAAGGTGCGACCAGGAAGTATATAAGGGCGCCTTGCCAACATGACAGTATCTATCGTCTGAAGGGACTGTTTCGGCAGGCAGGCCCTGCGGCATGGCACAGCGACGCAGCGTCTCGTTCCCTGTTCTCAGGGAACAATGGTTACATTTGTAACCTGAGACGTTCCCTTTCGAAAGGGAACTCGCGCTGCGTCAGCTTCGACGCTACGGGGAACGATATACCCACGCCGCCATGCCGACGGGAGTGCATGCCCAAGGGCAGTGACAACTGTCAAGACAAGCAAATCTTGCTGAAATGCCTGAACCACTCCCCTTCTGGTCACGTTAGGCTGTCAGTGACAGCGCTCCCTACGGTCATAGCCCAAGCTTATCGCCTGAGAAGGAAACCTTCACACACATGAGTTCCCTCCCAGGCCTTGCTCGAAGGCCTGGAACCAACCCATTCGACTCAGAAGGGGTTCCTTTAAGGGAGCGTGGCAAGGGAACTACGAGGGAACCCTATGCCAGTCACTATTCGGGAGATTATCACCGAATGCCACCAGGGAGACCTGACCAGGTGACCCAGTCTAGTATGGGACACGTAATACGGTCAACCCTGTCTGTACAGTACAGAGCCTCTGGTACTCGCCTCCGAAGAGACATCCCGCTAGGGTGCTGCAAGAAAGGGCAGCATCACCGACTAGCCGGACCTCAGAGACGGGTTATCCCGGAGAGCAGCGCTCAGCGAAGTGCTTTTCAAACCCTTGCTAGCGAGGGGAGTCAAGCCGCTCGATCCTCGGATCTACCAAGCACTTATTTTAAAACGTGCTTAGGAGGCCAAAGGCCTTATAGGCTGAATATATCGGGAGGGGCCCCTCGGGACCTACCACCAATAGATCAGCCCCAGGAGGCTGTAAGCTCACAATAGACCCTCGTTTGAGAGGAGCTCATAAGCCTGCCCGGTAGGCAACCATGCCGTAGGCCTACTATGAAGGTCCCGTCCTGTCGGGACCACATAGCCGCAGTGACACTTCGTCGTGCTAGGGTAAGAACACCGCCTTCAGGTCTCGCAAACGGCCAGAGGCCGGTGCCTGATAGCGGGTAGCCACTAGCTGTCAGCAAAAAAGCCAGTTGTGTGTTCCCGCCTAGGGAACTCGTCCCCCAGGGAGGCCGAGAGAGGCCTCCACCTGGTAACCTGATAGACCGCTCGCGCATCCAAAGCAGCGCTCGTCCTCAGGAAGGCCAAACGGGCCTGATACCTGATCGCAGTCGTGCTAGCCCTCGAGGTAGCTGGGAAGACCAGGGACTCGCTTAATCAGGGAGGCCAAGCGGGCCTACCAACTGCAAGACATCGGGCACTCACAGCCAAACTGAATGTGCTACTCATAGCGCTTCAAGCTCACCACAGCGGCTGGGGACCGGGAGCTCGCTTTCAGGGAGGTACCATGCCTACCACCTGATAGCAAAAAGTGCCACTTATAGCACTTTATGCACACCACAGCGGCCGGGGAGCCGGCCTCTGCTCATTGACTGGATTTATCCAGGAACCACGAGACCAGAGCGTGCCCTCAGAGGAGGCCACGTGGGCCTACTACTCCAAAGCGAATCCCCTCAGGGAAGCCCGTGCAGCTTTGCCTGATAGCAGCCCATGCTACGATCCGTTACCGAAACTGGGGACCAGGGAACGATTCCAGGGAGGCGCAATGCCTCCACCTGGTAGCAGAGCATGCCGTCCGTCGTGCTTCGCACATCACGCTCATTGCCACAGTGACTGGGAACCGGGAGCTTGCTCTCAGGGAGGCCATAATGCCTACCAACCCGATAGCGGAGCATGCTACTCGTAGCACTTCACGCTCATTGCCATAGTCGACCGGAAGCCGGGAGCTCGCCCTCAGGGAGGCAACCGTGCCTACCAACTGATAGCAGGACATGCTACTCGTAGCATTCCATGCTCATTGCCACGGCGACCGGGAACCGAGAGCTCGTCGTCAGGGAGGCAACCGTGCCTACCAACCAACGGCAGAATGTGCTTATCCATAGCGCTCCATGCTCATTACCACAGCGACCGGGAACCGTGAGCTCATCGTCAGGGAGGCCCCCATGCCTACCACCTGATAGCAGAAGGTGCTACTCATAGCACTTCATGCTCACCGCCACAGTGGCTGGGAACCGGGAGTTTGCCTCCAGGGAGGTCACTCAGGGAGGCCGGATGAGGCCTACTACCTACTAACACTCGTGCTAGCCATCCAGTGACTGGGGCCCAGGAACGCCATCCGCAGAGGAGGTCAAGTGGGCCTGCTTACCCCACAGCAGGCCCATAGGGAGGCCCAGTAGCGCCTACCACCTATTCAGCAGCTCGTACCAGCCGTCGAGGGACTTAATGCCTATGGTGCCCCCTCAGGGGAGACCAAGCAGTGCCTGCTGACCACAGCAGGCTCTCAGGGAGGCCAAACAGGGCCTAACTCCTGAGCGAAGGAAACCCAGACTGGGAGCCTACCCCTCAGGGAGGCCTGGCAGGACCTGTCCCCCCGAATAGGGGGTCTGCTTCAGATTCCAAGGATCCTGCCGAAACTCTAAGAAGGCTGGCTGCTGCTACCTGGGCTGACGGCAGCTGTCTGCTGCTGACGAAGGCCTGGAAATCCAGTTAACACCTGGGGACTCATCCCCAGGGCCAATGACGGGTCACTGCTGACGTCGACACCAGTGGAGAAGAGCCTCCGAGGCCCACTCGTGGGCCATAGTGTCGGGACTTTCCTGCAAGGAGGCCGGTTAACGCCTACTACCTGTCCTGAAGTCCAGCTTGGATCCAAGATGGCGGCGCGAGTAGTTCGCGAGGCTCTGGGTCTCTCCAGATTCTGCAATTTTGCGGTATTTTTCCTGCTCATCTCGGGTCTGTTCGTTCAGAATAGTTGTGCCTTAACATCGTACACCCGTGGTGAGATTTTGGATATTGGTTTGCGAATTTCCGACAGTTTTATGGACAATCTTCGACTCCTTCCTGAGATCGCTAGGACACCCGAGGCTATGCACTCTACCCGGCCGGGCGGAAGTGCTCGCAGGCGGCGCCGAGATCGTAAACAAAGGCGGGGAATACGCGGTGGTCTGAGAGCTAAGCTAAGGCTAAAGCTAAGGCTAACCCCACATCGGCTCTCTTTACCCAGTATTTTCCTTGCCAATGTACGGTCGCTAGTGAACAAAATGGAGGAGATTCGACTCAGCATCACACACAGCAAGAAACTTTTGAACTGTAACGTCCTAATCTTCACGGAAACCTGGCTAAACGGCGGAATACCGGACACCGCTATTGAGCTAGCGGGATGCCACACGCTCCGGGCGGATAGAACATTAGATGGCTCCGGTAAGACCAGAGGTGGTGGATTGTGCATTTACATTAACAAAGCCTGGTGCACAAACTCTGCTATTGTTGGGAGTCATTGTTCAGCTAACCTCGAGTTTCTCATGGTTAAATGTAGACCGTTTTATCTGCCGAGTGAGTTCACTTCCACCATTATAACTGCAGCCTATATTCCTCCGGATGCTGATGCCAAGCTTGCTATGAAAGAACTTCACGCAGCCATCAGTAAACAACAGACTGATCACCCGGAAGCTGCTTTTATTGTTGCAGGTGACTTTAATCATTCAAACTTAAAGTCAGTGCTACCCAAGTTTCACCAGCATGTTTCCTGCCACACCAGAGGAAACAAAACCTTAGACCATGTGTACACAAACATGGCTGGTGCTTACGTTGCGACACCCCTCCCCCACCTGGGACAGTCAGATCACCTTTCTTTGTTCCTCATCCCCAAATATGCACCCCTCATCAACCGTGTGAAGCCAGCAGTAAAGACCATCAAGGTGTGGCCTGCGGGGGTTGACTCCACACTCCAGGAAAGGTTTCTACACACAGACTGGAGTGTGTTTGCTTCTCAAGCCACCAGTGGCGCTCACACGGACATTGACTTCTACACCTCCTCTGTATTGGATCATATCAATACCACCATTGACAGTGTTACAACCCAGAAACAGATCACCACATACCCTAATCAGAAGCCTTGGATGAACAGGGAAGTTCGACTCCTGCTGAAGTCACGCAATACTGCCTTCAGATCAGGAGATGCACAAGCCTACAGTACATCCAGAGCTAACCTGAAGAGGGGCATCAAAAAGGCCAAGCACTGCTACAAGCTGAAGATAGAGGGTCACTTTTCCAACTCTGACCCTCGACGCATGTGGCAGGGCATCCAGGCCATCAGTAACTACAAACCCCCCCACTCCACCCCCGCAGCCACTGATGTCAACTTCCTGAACGAGCTAAATCACTTTTATGCTCGCTTTGAAAGAGACAACAGAGAAACTGCCACCAAGCTCAAACCCTCAGCTGACCCACCAATCACACTCTCCACCACAGATGTCTGCAAGTCACTGAGCCGGATCAGCGCACACAAGGCTGCTGGACCAGACAACATCCCTGGTCGTGTTCTCAGGGCATGTGCGGAGCAGCTCGCTGGGGTTTTTACAGACATTTTCAACCTGTCTCTTGCCCAAGCAGCTGTACCTTCATGCTTTAAACGCACGTCCATTGTGCCAGTGCCGAAACACTCTAACCCGAGGTGCCCTAATGACTACCGCCCTGTAGCACTCACACCCATCGTCATGAAGTGCTTTGAGCGGCTGGTCCTGGAACACCTAAAAGACTCTCTACCATCCACATTGGACTCATACCAGTTTGCCTATCGCAGCAATAGGAGCACAGAGGATGCCGTTTCCATGGCACTGCACTCTGTGCTCACCCATTTGGACCATAAGAACACTTATGCACGCATGCTGTTTGTTGACTTCAGCTCAGCATTCAACACTGTCATCCCAACCAAGTTAATAGCCAAACTTGGAGACCTGGGCATCAATACCTCAATGTGCAACTGGATTTTGGACTTCCTAACTGACAGACCCCAGAATGTTCGTTCAGGATTCACCTGCTCCACATCCATCACACTCAACACTGGCGTACCACAGGGCTGTGTGCTAAGCCCGTTTCTCTACTCCCTCTTCACCGCCGACTGCAAGCCTGTGTATGGATCTAATTCTATCGTCAAGTCAAGCGGACGACACTACGGTGATTGGTCTCATCAGCAACAACGATGAGACTGCCTACAGGGAGGAGATCCAGCACCTGGCCACATGGTGCGCTGATAATAACCTGCTCCTCAACACCACCAAAACGAAGGAGCTCATCGTGGACTTCAGGAAGGAGTCAAGAGGCACACACGACACCATCCACATCAATGGAATGGCTGTTGAACGTGTCTCCAGTTTCAAGTTCCTGGGGACCCACATCTCGGCGGACATGTCGTGGACGACCAACACCTCCAGCCTGGTCAAGAAGGCTCACCAGCGCCTCTTCTTCCTGAGGACACTGAGGAAGAATCAGCTCTCCTCGGCTATCCTGGTGAACTTCTATCGCTGCGCAATAGAAAGCATCCTGACCAACTGTGTGGCAGTGTGTTATGGGAGCTGCTCTGTTGCGGAGCGCAAGGCACTGCAGCGGGTGGTGAAAACTGCCCAGCGCATCACAGGGACTCCACTACCTGCCATCGAGCACATCCAGAGGAAACGCTGCCTGCATCGAGCTTGCAGCATCCTCAAGGACTCCTCTCACCCAGCCCACAGACTGTTTTCTCTCCTGCCCTCCGGCAGGCGTTTCAGGATCCACCGGACCAGGACCAGCAGACTAAAGAACAGTTTTTTCCCCAGAGCTGTCTCCTTACTGAACTCTAACCCCCGTTGATCCACTCCCCTCTTATACTGATAACTCTCCTACCTCACATCCACCTTCACTTTGTTATTTGCACTACCGACTGTTTATCACAGTAACAACTGTTTACTTATTCATTTTGCACTACCACACCGTAACTGGATTATGCTCATTTGCACTGCCGACTGTTTACAGTACCTACTGTTTACATTTGTATTTTGCACTGTACTTCTAACTGTAATATGCAACCACTTTCCACTGCACTTTTACACTTTTTTTCGGATAGCTTCTGTCCATAATTTATTGCACTACCTTAATCCACTGCCATATTCCTCATTTTAGCCTAACATATCATTGTATACCTCTATCTGTAAAATGTATATTATATTATATTCATAGTACATATCCACCTGTAAAGTTTATAGTATTAACCATCTGTATATTATTCACCTGTAAATTCTGTTTATAGTAATAACCATCTCTCTATTTATAGATATATTTATATATACTCAGTACATATCCATGTCCTGCACTTATGCAAACGTTGTATATCCTGCACTTGCTGCTATTGCACTTCTGGTTAGACCTAAACTGCATTTCGTTGCCTTGTACTTGTACTTGTGTAATGACAATAAAGTTGAATCTAATCTAATCTAATCTAAACTGCCCAGACCGTCCAAGCTGGCCACTCAGAGCCAGCTGGCTCCTATGCCCGCACCTGGGGCTGGCTCCATCCCAGAGGCAGCTAGGGACAACCTGCTTCGTCGTGTCCTAGGGCCCCCAGGACGGCGCAGTCTCTTGGGCAGTGCCTACAAACATGGACCTAATCACATTGCCAACAGCAGTGTACTCAGCAGAAGTGCTCAGCAAAGACCCTCTAAAGCGAGGGGAGTACAACTTACGTCACCTGCATCGGGGCGGCTGTCCTTCTTTCCATGCAGCGGCCAACCTTGATTGCGAGGGCGTCAGCCATTGGCAATGCTCGGGCCTCAGGGGAGCATCCGACCAGAACCGTACAGACAGAAGGATTATCCGATGTTCTGCTCAACCCGGGCCCTAAAGGAGGTGAAGCAGAGACATAAAGCAAGGGAACAATATCACAGAAATGTGAAAAACCACCGGCCGTACCATCCTCCAGGAAGAGGCCGGGGGCCGCCAGCAGATGGCGGCCACCAAGCTCCGAAAGGCGGAAACAGCAGATAAAGTCTAGTCGCAAACCGGCGAAAGACGCTTAATTCCACCCCACGACTACTGGCAAAGTCGCTGTCTCCTGCAACATCCTCGTCTGCATTACACGTGACCCCAGAACGCAGAGAAGGGGGCGGGCCTTGGCCTGACGACTCTGTAACAGAGGAGGCTGAAACAAGGATGCATAAACAACGCCATGTTCTTAAATAAAAAGACAGGCCAGGGGCGAACACCTTTATTAAAAGGGAACGCCCCCATCCTTGACAAAGCCTAGGCCAAGTGGTGCGACATAGGTCCGCACTAGATCTACTCAGGGCCCGGGAAAGAAATATTATCACCTCTAATATTACACAATGAGGCCCCAAAAAACCCCTTTTCCAAAGCCCCGCAGAGCTGGGCGCAGATCTCACTACAGCTCGTGCATTAGCGCGTACCCGGTCTTCAGCTACTTTTCACTTTACGCTAGGAAAAAACACAGCTCACCCCTTACACTACAAGCCCTCAGGCGAGAGCGCGATTCAGTTACCCAAACAATGGGGAAAAAATATAGCACGGAGAGGCAGCAAACTCTCTAGCAGAAAGTGAAGTATTCACACACAACCATCATAATGTTGCAAAGAAGATCGTTCTTAGCTTACTCACGGGGAGCTGCAGGCCCTGCGAAGATCCAGCGGCGATCCAAATTTCCCCAGAAAACCTCTCAGGCGAGCGAAGGTATAGGAGTTCTGAAAAACATAGTTTTGAAAATGTTTCACCCTCAGAGAGGGGGACTCACCGATCGCTCCCAGCGGTGCTTCCAGCCAGCCATAAGGCTAGTATCCGCCCGCCATCCTGAGGGGGGCGCTTTCACCAAACAAGCCAGGCGAGCCGGCAGAATCTTACATTTTCTGCTCATCATAGGCCACCGGCCTGATGTAAAAGCGCCCGGGGGAAAAACCAGAGGAAGGGAAAAAAGGCAGCGTTCATCTCCGCGCTCCTCGGGGGGTGGAGTCTGCTGCCTGCGCTGGTTCCGGTTACCAGCCCCGGCTTCCTTCCTCTTCCTGTCGCGGGTGTCCCGCCTCCCCTGCGCCCCAGTCCTCCGCGGCGGGGCGCTCGAGAGGCGACGTTGGCTCGCTATTCCCGTCTCCAGCCCTCAGACTGGGACGGGCCGGGGACACCCGACTGCCTGGGCGCGGTCCCGGACCTCAGCGGAATGCATCTGAATGCCGCCGAGCGCGCCTTCGCCTCTCCGAACCTCCCCACCACCGCCTCTACGGAGGTGCCGAAAAGTTCAGATGGCGAAACCGGGGCATCAGGGAGAAAGGATTTTTTCCTTCTCCCCGATGTCCAAACGGTTTAACCACAGATGTCTCTCCGTGGCCACCCTCGCCGCCATCGGCGCTATCTGAACGGTGGCCCGGAGAGCAAAAACCGCGGTCCGGCGCGACTAGACTACCGCCTCAGGGGGTCCCTCCCCCCTGATCGAGGTCCCTCAGCAGGTCTGCCTGCAACACAGCCTGCAACACTGTAAGGTTTCTTCCATAAGTAAGGTTTCTTCCATTCCCTCGAGATCTGCTGATGGAGATCTGGAAGGAATGGAAGACTCCCAGGAGTTGGGAGGTCATGGGCGGAGAGAAACCGATCGTCCGAACTGTTTGGACGCTCAGCCTTTCTCCTCACGCACCGCAAAGGCAGCTGCAGTCTACCCGCAGCGCGTTCCATGACCTCCAGCAACTCCCGTACATGGGACAGGATGGTAAGAAAAGCTTCAGCATTTTTAACTGACTCACCCATCCTCTGCTCGAGTGAAAGAGCAGCAGACGAGGAGGAGGAACATAAATCCAGCTCCTTCCTCCGAGGTCCGCCTCTCGCGATCTGGATCGTCCTCAAGAGCCATAACTGTCTCCAAGCGACGAGCCCGATCCATCTGGGAAGCGCTTTTGGTATTTGGACGCCGCTCAGCCTCAGCTCGAGCGTGGCCGTTCCCAGATGCTGAAACCTCTCCTCTCGAGAAGAGGTCCCACCGAGAGCGGAGCGTTTCCAGAGGACAACGCTCACAAATACTTTCACAAGTACTTTCACAAGAGGTTCGCAAACCTCTCATGTATGCTCTTCTCCCAGACAGTAAACGCAAAGTGTGTGTGTATCCAAAGCGCAAGATACACATTCAAAACACACCTGCAGAAGTGCCGTTCTCAGCACACTTCATTGTTATCCTTCTTGTAGACGTTTCACGTGAAGACAGGCAAAACAGTCCCTGAAGACGAAAAGATACTGTCATGTTGGCAAGGCGCCCTTATATACTTCCTGGTCGCACCTTGATGACATCATAGGCTGTCGCCGGTCAATAGGATTGACGTGATTCAATGTGATTTCAGGCACCAGTCACGCTGGAGGCGTTCCCTGTAGCGTCGAAGCTGACGCAGCGCGAGTTCCCTTTCGAAAGGGAACTGTGCTTTGTTCGCTCTGTAACGCCGGTTTCACACTGCACGCGGTGGCAGAGCAGAAGCTGTGCGTGTGGAGAGCGGGAGCAGCGCACGCCCGTTGGGCTTTCACACTGCCAGTGTTTGTCTCGCGCAGCTGAACCGTGGCGTGTGTATTGCAAATACAGACAAATATTGTCTATTCGGTCACATTTTCCGGTGTTCTTCTCAGACCCCAGTACGTCTCGTGCTTTTATTTATTATGGGCAGCATATATCTGCTGCAAATGCGACCGGGTTCCCCTCTGTCCCAAACACATATGCATATATAACATGCTGTATATAGGTAGTTTACATGATTAAAGTAACTTTAAAGTTAAGATATGCCTCTAGTTTTAATCATTTAAATGTGTCTTTGAAGTTTGGGCAAAAACTTCTGGCAGCTTTAGTCGTTGTTTATGCACATGTATATCTTCAAAATAGACGACTAGTTATACATTAACACTATGCTGAAAGCTTCTGTATGTGAACCTTTTGCAGATAAATACAAGTGCATTTTCGTTTACTATTGACACAAATCAATAAGTAAATCATACTCAACTATTATAGTAAACAACATTTCCTAATTAGGCCTACTCGGGATACATTTTATGATGAATAGTATCATTAGTTATACATAATGTTTAAAATGCTTCTTGTGTTCACAAATTTCATTATAAAATGGCATACTAAGTACACTACCCTTCCTGAAATACAATTAATATTGTCCTTATTCATTGATTTCATTTTCAAATAATATACAAATTCACTACCCTCTTTGAAATACAATAATCAGTAAAAAAGAATCATCAGATTAATCTGGAAAAATAGTCGTTAGATTAGTCGACTAATCGAAAAAGAATTGTTAGATTAGTCGACAGAAAAAATAATCGTTCGTTTCAGCTCTATTTTCTTGTATGAATATCTGAGCAATATATAAAAAAGCAGACCCTCTGCTTTAAAAAAACAAAAAACATTTTATTCTAGCTTCATTCATTCCTTTTTTATCAACACTTAAATATGGGCACGTTTCATAAAAAAAAAAAAAAAATTGAACAAAAAGCTCCATCTAGATCAGATTGATCAAACACAGATGGAGTGATGATCAAACACAGATGGAGTAGATCGAGTCCATCAACACCCCTCATGTTTGCACAGTCCTATAGCTCGTTCTGGGTCGACATTTCATTTAGTAACATTAGACATTTTGATTTATATGATTTTTAATGTTGATGATTACGTTATTTTACATATGCATCTGCTTACATACGATCACTTGTTTTTTTTGCGTCTTCCTCGTCTGTGTTTTGATCAGAAGATTATGTACTCATATTATAGCACCCCCTAGCGTATAACAGTAAAAACCCGGAAACCCGTTAAATTCAGTGTGTGGCAGAGAAGGGTTTTCTAACAAATAACGGAAAATTCTGTTTGGCGGGGAAAGAGTTAATATATAACTGAACACCAAACTTCGCTTTACTAAAAAACATTTAACAGCACTCAATTTCAACATTTACTCTCCTTATCTATCTATCTGGGAACTAGAAATACACTGCCAATTTCAGTCATGTAGTCCCAAACACAAATGGTTTCGGTTTACTTAACATTTTACACATTTAATTTCATTTCACAAAATACAATTGAGTGCAAATGGCAATTAAGTAAAAACCTAAAGATTTGTGTTGTTTCAGCTTATTTTATTTTAATAAACTGAGCAAATAGTATTTTTTTGAGTGTGGTCATGCAGAATAAGACATTTATATGTGCTTTATAAGTACTAAACAATAGCCAATAGCCAATATCTTAATATGCATGCAAATAAGCAACTTAAAAGTAAGAATGGGACCCTACCTAAAAATGTTATTAACGCTGTATGGCCTGACATATGAAACAGTAAAACAAAAATAGTTTATTGAATCATTCTAATATCTAAAGAAAAAGAAAAAAAAAGGTTTGCATGTGTGTTTTTGTTGAGTATCATATTTGTATCATATACGTCTTTTATGGCTCATATAGTATATAGGAGAATATGGAGCTCATACTTGAGGAGGAAAAACAACAAATTTTTATCTAGAGGTCCAAACTGAGCAAAAATATGCACTTTGGGTGCAGTTGCTGATATTTATATGACCGTAAGTAAATGGAATTCTGAAATAGCTTGTAAATCAATGAAATTTATTTCAAAATGAAAACATCAACACATCTGAACCAGAAACCTGATACAATGATGTTAAATCAAAAGGAATTGTTTAAATGAAGTGGACAACATCAAAAAATAATTTATTGGATGGGAGGCGTGCTACAATTTTCTGTTCATTCATCAACTGAAAACAGCATAGACTAAAAGATCAATTCTTGGGATTTAAGAATCAAGGTTTTTCAAAATGAGAAGTGAAAACATTTGAGAAATGGATATATTTCTTTCCCCAGCCCTAATCATTAGTAATCAAATGCTCAGTAAATGCTGCAGGTCTCATGAAGGTCACAGACATGAATGTGCAATTTTAATTGAATCGAGCTGAGTACTCACTTGTAGCCAGACGTCGTCATCCTCAGATTCTAGTCAGAATATGAGTCTGATACTGCTCCCTTGGGCTGTGATTATGGGGCGAAAATGCCTCTGCACTCAATTGGACAAAGTGACGTATGTTGAGTGACGCATAGTTGTCAACAGAACTCAACTGCACGCATGCTGGAAGAAGTAGAAAAAGAAGAGGAGTGTAAACGATCTTTGCTGGTGTTGCAAAAAGAATTTAAGGACACACGGAGTAGTTACCAAAACAATCATCATTTTTGAGAGAAATAGTAAAGGTGAATGCATAAACGAACAAGTTCTGCTGCGTCCCAATTCGCATACTATCTGTACTAAATAGTATTCGAAAATAGAATTAGTATGTCCCAAATCGTAGTGAGTATTCCAAAGATACCCGGATGGTCTACTATTTCCGGTCATAATTAGAAGTACAGATCGACACACACTCTAACGACTGATATTGCCCACAACCCATTGCGAGTTGGACGAGGATTCGATTAGAACTACAAACGCAGATAAAAAGTTTAAAAAAACTACAAACATGACGGATGTGCGATGTGCGAGTTAAGTAGAGAGATTTAGATAAAGGGGTTTGAGTGATCAATTATCAGTATTTAACCTGACGAAAATATATTTATTCAATGTTATACACATTATATTTCACCTGCAGCAGCATTGTGAACTTTTGTAATGATACCTTTGGCCATTAACTTTTAAATGCATCATTATATTCAAACTGCAAACACACGAGGAGAGTCTCTGCATTAAAGACCCACGAATGGCAGATCAACGTGCTACTACGTTTCGCTCCGATACGGCAGGAAATTAAATTGAATGTGGAGGATTTGAACTGTGACTATGATTGACAGGGCAGTTTAAACGGTGACGGGATGCACGTAACTAAGCAACAGAGTCTGTTATAGATGACGAAGTAGTATGTCCCAAAGCTTGCATACTCTTCTGCTACACACTTAAAAATCTAAGTTTTTTTTCTTCACAAAAAAAGTACATACTTTTAGGTCGTAGTATAAGTAGGCGAATTGGGAAGCAGCATCCATTTAGTATTAGAACGAATTCAACCCTGACAATTTGATTGGTCCGAACAGCTCTGGTTCGAGCATAGTTGCTCCACAATGGATCAAGTCCAGACCGGACTTCCTGACCTCAAAAGTTGTGGGCGGGGCTAAATTCGGCTGGCATCCAGGCTAACTCACTTGTTCTTAGACAGACCTTTTTTTTTTCATATGAAATTCATGTCAATTTGGACATGACCAAAACAGGTTTTGTTTAAGTGGGTTATTATTTTTTCACCCATTCAACCCAATTAGCAGATCTGTTGTGAAAATCTTATTCTGTTGACAATTTAATTTGTTTTATTGTTGAAAAAAGTTATAATAATTAAAAATTTAATTAATACATTCATTAGCTAATTGATAATAAATTTAACCAAGCTGTTTCTGATTTGCCTGATTATTTAAATAAGATTCTGAACATGGCTTACAGTTTACAAGCCATGCGGGTGTGATAAATCATTTAAGAATAATAATATTTTTTGCTTTTTAATAAATATTTCAATGTTATATTAATGGTGTTGCAAGACTTCATAGATCACTAAGAAGCAAAGAATAATTCATTGTTAACAAACAGCAAGCAATGTGGGAAAAGTAAGAGGATATAACATGATATATCTCATATTTCTCTGCTACAGAAAACAGCTGAGTTTGCCTTTTGTTTCCCCATGTGTGCTTTGTTATAAAATGAAATAAATTATTGATAATTGCAGGGGTTGGTCAGTAATATAAATAAGAACAATTTATATAATTTTATGATTTCTGATGTTGATTTAAACACAACATTAATTGGAACATGATCATTTACTTTAAATAGTTAAAGTACAGTCAAGCTATTTTTAAAAAAAGTAGTTAGCTACACAGTAGGCTGCTGACAAAAACAATAGATAATTAAAATGATGCTACTTATGGAGAAGCCAATTTATTTTTAAATGAATAATATAATTTTAATCAGTAACAAGTTGCCCTTTATATCTTACAGTATGTGCCTTTAACAGTGTACTTACCTAAGAAAGAGCTGGTTATTATAAGGTAACTACATGGGTTAAGGTTAGGTTTAGGGTTTGCATGTACTTATAGTAATAACAGTACATTATGCAAAATTAAAAGCAACTAACCCTAAACTCTATAGTAAGTACATGTAGTTCATCAATATTATACTTTACAATAAAGTGTAACCTTTTATAATCAGATGCAAGTTTTTCATTTATATCATCAATATCATTTTTTAAATTGAAAAATACTCAACCTATCACGATGATGATGATGATAACAGGATCAAACTTTACCAGAAACATTTACAAAAATAAACAAAAAAACTAGAATACTGTCATGTTCTCCTTTCTTTAGTTTGTTTCTCTTAGTTACCCTTTTCCTGTGTTCCTTTGTTCCCACTAGTCATTAGTTGCCATGGTATTCATTTAATGATCACACCTGTTAGTCTTTGAGTTTATTATAATTTTCCTAATTTCATTCTGTTCTTTGTCCGTTATTTGTGCTTAGTTAGCATGCTGTTTCATTTGTGTTTATATCTCTATTGGATTAATAATCTCAATTTGTTTAATAAACGCTTCTATTTTGAATTACTTTGCCTATGTTCGATTCTCACAAAACTGTATTTTATGCAAGCGTCAAGGATCCTTGGAGACTCCAAAAGGACACAAAATAACCAAATATAAGGAATACATATAATTCTATTATATAATAAATCTATGCACACCTAAACACCCATGAAAAAAACGTTACAGCAAAAAACTTTACAGAATTCACAGTGTATTGTATGTGTACAGAGCAACAACAACGAGATTAAGGTTCATTAGTTAACATGAACTAATAATGAACTGCACTTATAAAGCATTTATTTATCTTTGTTAATGTTAATTTCAACATTTACTAATGCATTATTAAAATCTTGTTAACATTATTTAATGCACTGTGAACTAACATGAACAAACCATGAACAGCTGGATTATTATTAACTAACGTTAAAGGTCCCATGGCATGTTTTTTTTTTATTATTATTTTATAATGTTTCCTGAGGTGTACTTATATTGTTAGTATGGTTTTTACATCAAAAAATTTCATATTTTAGAAATGAAAAGCATTTTTTCTATACTGATATTAGCCCTCTGGCTTGAATGCTCTGTTTCAAGGGGCGTGTCTGATGTGAGAAAACGCCCACTGTTGTGATTGGCTGACATCTTTGCATTTGAAATTAGTATTTTATGTGGCGGAGGGGGTGTGGTTTAGCGAGGCACCGTCTGACTCTGCAAGAACTGCCAGTCCAGAGAGAGACGGACTGGGCACTTGTTGTCCAGAAAGACTGAGAGCTGGAGAAAGATAGCGGAGAAAGTTTTATTGTATCAAGTTGTTGAGAGCGCTGTGAGTGCGAGTTTATTTTGTTTGTATCTGAGAGTTCTGAATAAACACGAGTCTGAGTCACGCGACCCTGTCTTCTTCCTCCTTATTCTACGAACTTTGTAACATGTGTAATACCCTCTCGAATACTTTTACTATGTCTTTTTACCATCACAGCCGTCGAGATTAACGAATCGTGAAAGTGTTGATTATAGCATTATTTTTAGATCTTTTCCCATCACATGAAAGTCTGCAGTGATGAGCATTGAGTACACATGCAGTCTGTTGATCGCGTGAATGCAGTGATCTCGTCATTTCAACGTGTTTTCTCTCACAAAATGCTTTGACCACAACTAACAGCAAACACGACATCAACATGAATACAGTAAGAGCTATAATATTAGAGTTATAATAATTGTGTGTGTAATTACGTTAAAATAATTCAAACAACTGTTATTTAATAAATATTATTATTAGGGATGCACCGATATGATTTTTTGGGGCCGATACCGATTTTAACAAACAATTATCTACCGATACCAATATTTGTCACTTGCCCTCTTATTTGAAATGTTGTCTTTAAAATAGAATGTTTTAATCATGTTTTAAATCAGTAAAGTTAAAAAAACATTGCATTAACTTGTAGCCTACTAGCTAGTTTATTGCTCCATTAGCAAATAATTTCTAATGAACATAGACTGGATCCTTTCCTCCTAACAGGGTTACAGGTGCCTTGTTCAGTGTGATTGTGATAAACTCCTGACTTCTAAGATCATCTTACTGCATGACAAAAATGAAGTTAATGATACAGCTTCTCGTACTTCTGTCATTTATTTGCGCTTATTGCATTCAATTATTTTAACGCGTTAAGGACTTAGAAATTAATCACACTACTGACAGCACTATTTGAAACTATTGTCACACTAATGCAAATTTAGTTTATTGTAGTTATTATTATAGTATCACTATGTGTAGTTACTTCTCAGTTCTGTTGAAGAATCAGCATTGTGTAATTGTGTGCCAATTAATAGGATTCTTTTATAAAATTTTTGGACAACCATTTTCTGTCAGCATCAACATGTTTTACCTATAGGTGCCTCATGAAAATACACAATCTGGAAGCCCTTTGCACATACAGCTCTTTTTATGAGACAAATCTCCTGTACATGTATTCAATAGGGCTTAAAATAGCAGTTGAAAATGCTGATGTGTATATCCGTGTACCTGAGGGAAATGTCAAAAAGTTTCCTCTGCCAAATGAAGCATTTGTCCTTCAGGAAAAACTGGGACTGCAAATCGTGTCAAACACTGGAAGACGCTGTGGTGTCATGTGCCAGCCGACAGTTTCGGAGATGCACAGTTCAACATTGTTTTGTGCAGTGATGTCTCTATATTTGACACCTGGGATAAGAGCCCAGTCTATGCGACACTCTCCTCTGTTTCACGTTTAGCCGTCCTACTTTTTTGCTAGAGTTTGCCCTCAGGGTGCTTAAGCTCAGCTAATACTCCAACCTTAAGATTAGAGCTCATACTTAATTCCAGAGCTCTAGCTCAAGAATATTAATATTATATTTATATTATCAGGGTTTGACATTAACTTTTTTGCTCACCAGCCACTGTGGCTAGTGGTTCTCCAAAGTTACAATCCACTCAGAATTTTCACTGGCCACAATTTTGACATCCAAACTATGGGGAAAAACGGCCATATAGATGTTTCTGATATTATCTTGCCTAATTTGCAGGTATATTAGGCTGATGTCACTTTAAGACCTGACGCACGGATCAATTATACTGTTACAAATGTGTTTTCTTTCTCAACTGTTTACGTTCACTTAAAATATAACTGACTTGTTTTTTTTTTGTTCATTCATTCATTATCTTCCGCTTATCCGGGGCTGGGTCGCGGGGGCAACAGTCTAAGCAGAGACGCCCAGACTTCCCTCTCCCTAGCCACTTCCTCCAGCTCTTCCAGGGGAACCCCGAGGCGTTCCCAGGCCAGCCGGGAGACATAATCCCTCCAGCGTGTCCTAGGTCTTGCCCGGGGCCTCCTCCCGGTGGGAAGGCGTCTAGGAGGCATCCGATATAGGCATCCTCAGCTGGCTCCTCTCGATGTGGAGGAGCAACGGCTCTACTCTGAGCTCCTCACTCGTGAACAAGACCCTGAGATACCTGAACTCCTCCACCTGAGGCAGGAACTCTCCACCAACCTGAAGTGGGCAATCCACCCTTTTCCGACTGAGAACCATGGCCTCGGACTCGGACCTGATTCTCATCCCAGCAGCAACGAAATCGCATGCTTTATTTTTTTTCCCATAAAAATTATGAACAGAACCGGTGACAAAGGGCAGCCCTGCCGGAGTCCAACATGCACCGGAAACAGGTCTGACTTACTGCCGGCAATGCGAACCAAGCTCCTGCTCCGGTCGTACAGGGACCGAACAGCCCTAAGCAGGGGGCCGCCGACCCCATACTCCCAGAGCACCCTCCACAGGATGCCACGAGTAACATGGTCAAATGCCTTCTCCAAATCCAAAAAATACTTGTGGACTGCTTGGGCAAACTACCATGAACCCTCCAGCACCCTGGAGAGGGTATAGAGCTGGTCCAGTGTTCCACGACCGGGACGAAAACCACACTGTTCCTTCTGAATCCGAGGTTCCACTATCGGCCGAATTCTCCTCTCCAGTACCCTGGCACAGACTTTCCCGGGGAGGCTGAGAAGTGTGATCCCCCTGTAGTTGGAACACACTCTCCGGTCCTCCTTCTTGAAAAGAGGGACTACCACCCCGGTCTACCAGTCCAGAGGCACTGTCGCCGACCGCCACGCGATGTTGCAGAGGTGTGTCAGCCAAGACAGCCCCAGAACATCCAGAGACTTGAGGTACTCAGGGCGGATCTCATCCACCCCTGGTGCCTTGCTGCCCAGGAGCTTTTTAACTACCTCGATGACTTCAGCCCGGGTGATGGACGAGTCCACCTCTGAGCCCTCAGCCCCTGCTTCCTCAGTGGAAGACATGTCAGTGGGGGTTGAGGAGATCCTCGAAGTATTCCTACCACCGCCCTAAGATATCCCCAATTGAGGTCAACAGGTGCCCATCTCCACTGTAAACAGTGTTGGTAGGGCACTGCTTCCCCCTCCTGAGGCGTCGAACTGTTTGCCAGAATCTCTTCGAGGCCAAACGATAGTCTTTCTCCATGGCCTCACGAACTCCTCCCAGGCCCGATTTTTTTCCTCCACGACTACCCGGGCTGCAGTCCGCTTGGCCTGCCGGTACCTGTCAGCTGCCTCCGGAGTCCCACAAGCCAGCCAGGCCCGATAGGACTCCTTCTTCAGCTTGACGGCATCCCTTACTTCTGGTTTCCACCACCGGGTTCGGGGATTGCCGCCTCGACAGGCACCGGAGACCTTACGGCCACAGCTACGAATAGCTGCATCGACAATGGAGGTGGAGAACATGGTTCAATCGGACTCAATATCTCCAGACTCCCTCGGGATCCGGTCAAAGCTCCACCGGAGGTGGGAGTTGAAGATCTCTCTGACGGGGCTCAGCCAAACGTTCCCAACAGACCCTAACAGTATGTTTGGGTCTGCCGAGTCTGTCCAGCTTCCTCCCCCACCATCGGATCTAACTCACCACCAAGTGGTAATCAGTGGACAGCTCCGCCCCTCTCTTCACCCGAGTGTCCAAGACATATGGCCGAAGGTCAGATGAGACGACCACAAAGTCGATCATCGACCTCCGGTCTATGGTGTCCTGGTGCCACGTGCACTGATGGAAACCCTTATGCTTGAACATGGTGTTCGTTATGGACAAGCCGTGGCTAGCACAGAAGTCCAATAACTGAACACCGCTCTGTTTCAGAACAGGGGGGCTGTTCCTCCCAATCATGCCCCTACAGGTGTCACTGTCACTGCCCACGTGGGCGTTGAAGTCCCCCAGTAGAACAATGGAGTCTCCAGTCGGAGTGCTTTCCAGCACCCCTCCCAGAGACTCCAAGAGGGCCGGGTACTCCGCACTGCCGTTGGGCCCGTAGGCACAAACGACAGTGAGAGACCTATCCCCAACTCAAAGGCGCAGGGAAGCGACCCTCTCGTTCACCGAGGTGAACTCCAACACATGGCAGCTGAGCTGGGGGGCTATAAGCAAACCCACTCCAGCCCTCCGCCTCTCACCATGGGCAACTCCAGAGTGGTAGAGAGTCCATCCTCTCTCAAGAAGTGTGGTTCCAGAGCCCAAGCTGTGAGTAGAGGTGAGCCCGACTATCTCTAGTCGGTACCTCTCGACCTCCCGCACAAGCTCAGGCTCCTTCCCCGCCAATGAGGTGACATTCAACGTCCCTAACTGACTTGTGTTTACGTGAATTATTTTGTGTGTATTTGACTGTTTAAGGACAATAATCAGTGAAAAAACTATATTTAAAGGAACACGCTGACTTTTTGGGACTTTAGCTTATTCACCATAATCCCAGGGTTAGATAAGTCCAAACATACCATTCTCATCTCTGTGCGTGCCATAACTCTGTCTGACACACCCACCGCTAGCCTAGCTTAGTACAAAGACTGGAAGTAAACGGCTCCATCTAGCCTACTGCTCTAAAAGTGACAAAATAACACCAACATTTTCCTATTTACATGTTGTGATGTTAATAGTCACAGCGTGTACAAATAACAAGGTCACTTGAGACACAGCCATCTTCTAACTGTGTACATACTGGGATCTATATTCTCAGAAGGCGAAGCACTGCTACTTTTGCGGAGTGATTTGCTCGCAGCACCTGAGAAGCACCATTGTCACTTCCGTCAACAAAACCAACATGAATAGGTAGCTAGTAGCGAACGTGACTTCTCACTCCGCAGAAGTAGCAGTTTTTCGCCTTCTGAGAATATTGTTCCCAGTATGTATACGGTTAGAAGATGGCTGTCTAAGTCCCAAAAAGTTGGTGTGTTCCTTTAATACTGAGGCGGCTTCATGTGTGCACACTTTGAGTGTGAGCACAAAATATGCGCAAATGAGTAAAACTATGCACAATATGCACAATACCATGCCGAAATTCAAGCCCTGTAATACCAACAATATTCATTCAGAGCAAATAACTGAGTGAGGGGAGGCGGGTTTGTGTATCAACTCGCTGTCAGAGAGATGAGAGGGCTAGGAAGCACTGCTGGTATCATGAAGCCTATCTATTCTGCAGAAAATTAGTATTGGATGCTTTTCAGATGTATAGATGTATTGAAAAATCCTTATTTTTGACAACACCACATTGCACTTTGCTTATTATTTCAGATTCCTTTTCAAAAGACTACAATTGAAAAATGTATATATTATATATAAAATTCCACCCGCCAAAGTGGCTAGTAGGAATGACTGTGGTACACACCACTGCTTTGGCAGGTTGCAGTTAATGTCAAGCGCTGATTATTATCTAAATTAGTGAAGTATTCAGAATCTCTATAGAGGACATGAGTGTCATAACCCAAGCTTATTGCTAGTTTTATGGGGGAAGCAGGATTGGGAAAAAAGTTAGCATAACCTAATAATTCTGACCATATATTTTACATGTCTTTTAGGAAATTTGTCCACCCTGTTACAAGACATTTTTATAATGCAAAGTGTAACAGGATGGGCTGCATTTCCCAAAACCTTCTTAACGCTATGTTGTTCTTAAGTTATACCTTAAGCTGTACCTTAAAGGTAATACGTTAGGGATGCACCGAATATTCGGCCACCGAAAATTTTCGGCCGAAAATGGCCCAAAGGGGCATTTTCGGTTTTCGGCCGAAAGACTTTTATCACCGAAACAACACGGCCGAAATGTTGTGATGACGCAAACAGAAACCGCGACCAGCACGTGCTTGTCTGAAACAACATGTCCGCAGTGTGGACGTATTTCAGTATATATCTGAGAAACACCCATGTCTGCTCCATGCACAAGCACTGACAGCGAGACCTCATGTTCTCAATGAGAAGAGGACCAGACTTCACTGTGAAACCGAACGCAATCTTTAACAGTGGGCATGTTTTAAGCGCGGTACACACTTCAATCTGGCGGCGGCGCGCGCCTGAACGCGATCGTCTGTGAGCGCGATCGATCATCTCTTCCTTAAGAATAAACATGAATGAACATCTAAGGTGTGTTGAGGATACATTACAACTTACTGTCACGTCTCATATGTGGTGTAATCGCTAAATCAGTGTCTCAACGGCGGAAAGACCTCAATATAACTGCTGTAAACTAAACAGTCATGTAGCATCACATTTACCTCAGGCAGTCATTCAGTGTCCACATCTGTTAGTTCACTAGAGAAATCAAATCTTTCACTAAATATATGACCTATATTAGCCGTTATATTCATTATATTCTACTTAACCTGTTAATGATATATTGATTATTTCATGTATGTTTAAATAAAATGACAGACACTGTGTATAAATGATTATATTTCAACAACGAATTGGATAAAAAACTATTTTATAATTAGATTTAGAAGTTATTGCAAAAACTGTCTTATGTGAAGTTTACATGTTTGCGTACTATGTTATTTGAGTGTTGATTATTAGACCTAAAAATACATAGCAACTGAATTTAGGCTGATAGTTTGGGCTCTGTTGTTAACCTTTAATATTAATGTGCAAGTAAGGGCTCCCTATATAATTTAGAGCAATATATTCAATAAACTTTTAGTTATAATTTAATTCATTTAAGGACAGATACTTTTTTTTTCAGTAAACCAATAAAAATAAATAAAAAGCCATTTTGTAAAACTGCTGTACCGAACCGTCAGTTTTGTGTACCGTTACACCCCTATTCTACAGTTAACATATGGGCTATGGCAGTCTTTGTTTTGATACACTATTATGTTGAAGGCCTACAGAGAAAATAGTTGTATCTTTAAGCAGTTGCACTTGTTCTGAATGCACTTTCTTGTAGTCCTACAGAGAAAAAATTTAAATGCACTAGACCTAAATGCACTTTGTTTTTATGAGAGAACATTTAATTTTATAACCTTTCTGTAGGCATGTACATTATTATTTAATGTACAAATGAGTGGGGTCAAGTTAAACATTTTAGTTTGAATTTTATTTTATACTGTGCATTGTTGCAATGTGCTAAATAAATATTGGCATAATTTGTAATTGATTTATTCTTTGAAACTTTAATATTAATTTATGCAATTGCAATGCCTTGATTTTAGTAAAGTTAGTACACAGTCATAGCCATAAATGCAATGGTACTAATAATTGGCATAATTTCTTTCGGTGTTTCGGTTTTCGGCTTTCGGCCTTGGTTTCCTCTTTTTCGGTTTTCGGTTTCGGCCAGGAATTTTCATTTCGGTGCATCCCTATAATACGTGTTTCCTGAAACGTTCTTAGTTAAAGTTCGTAAAGTTGGTCTGGACCACTCTTAGCTATACCTTATCAATATTAACAGTTCGTTCCGATAGTTGCCACCACTGTTTCTTTACATCTCAGTCTATACGAATATAATTCTGTTAATTGAAGTGTATTCATTCAAAGAATACAATTGTCATTACACTGATGTTTGTTAGCTTTTTAATTACATTATCCAAAGGTAGGCCACATCAGCTGGCAGACCATTATGGTGTCTATTTAAAGCGAATAATTGTAGAGGGGCTAGTTGTGCTAAATCAAAGATGGCGCCGTCCGCGGAGCCATTTAGTGTATGTGCACTATTTCATTTGTGAAAAAACTTTAGTCCCTTGGCTACTGTTATCAGAAGCTGTTTTTCAAAATAAAATTTGCCTGCCACGGCAGCAAATTCAGCAGCTTTTAGATCTTGTTGGTTCGACTTCGTCAAGACAAACCCGACATAGCTCAGCCCCGAAATTCAGCTGCTGGCGGCTCTTCTCTTTATTTCTTTCTTCTCTGCTATAGTAGCTGTTGATTATGTTTTGCGTGTTGCGCTTTTATTGAGTAGGTCATCCAGTAACAGAAATTAGTGATTTACACCAATAATGTGATGCGGGCAATTAACCCTGCTTGTGGAGTAAATTAACTATGGCAAAATATATTATGATAATATAAATGGCATACTGCCAGATAGTGTAGCGGGTTGATGCATGATACGTTTGGGCATGAGAGGTTGCGGGTTCACACAATCATTTTAAAATTATATAAAATATCCACAGTTGGATTTAGTTTGCAATTTGGATTATAAGATAAGATCTCACGAGTCCTGATAAATGCCATTTCAACTATTTCTTAAGTGCTTCTATTATAAAGAACACCACTTTCTACATAACGCAGTTAAACAGCCCCTGCATAGTGAATAATCGATTTTTGAGCCATTGATAACATTGCACTTAAGAAGATATACCTTAAGCAACCTTCTAAGATATAGTTCGGGGAACACGCCTAGAAATGTATACCTTTAGTTAAGTTATACCTTTAGAGTGTTCGTAGCACACTAAGAGACAACATTATCGGGAAATCCGGCCATGGACCTAAACAGGATGTACATTTTAAGCTAATTAAACCCATTACTAGCTAGGAAAGAACAACAAGCTAGCAGAAAATTAACCTTTAAAGGGTTAGTTCACCCAAAAATGAAAATTCTGTCATTAATTACTCACCCTCATTTCGTTCGACACCCGTAAGACCTCCGTTCATATTCGGAACACAAATGAAGATATTTTTGTTGAAAGCTGATGGAGAAAGGCTTCAGATAGGCCTCCATTGGCATTCAGTACATTTACACTCCCAAGACCCATAAAAGGCACTTAAAACGTTGTTACAAAGTCCATCTCACCACAGTGGCTCTACAATAATTTTACGATGCGACAACAATAGTTTTTGTGCGCAAAAAAAATCAAAATAACACCTTTATCCAACTTGTTCTTGTCTTCCGTGTGTGCCTCCACGATGCATGCGCGAGAATATGACGTAGCGCCGGGGTTCGGGAATCCATGAAATGCACACTTTAGCCCGATTTTGAGAACTACGCCGAGACCTTAAGCACGATCAATGTAGAATTCAACAGCTTAGACACGGGCGTCTTCCTCTGCTTGTAAACAAATCGCTTCTGGGTCATGTGTCCGAACGCCGGATCTGCGTCATATTCTCGCGCATGTGTCGTGGAGGCACACACGGAAGACAAGAACAAGTTGGATAAAGGTGTTATGTTGATTTTTTTTTGCGCACAAAAACTATTGTCGTCGCATCGTAAAATTATTGTAGAGTCACTGTGGTGAGATGGACTTAAGTGCCGACGTTTTAAGTGCCTTTTATGGGTCTTGGGAGTGTAAATGTACTGAATTCCAATGGAGGCCTATCTGAAGCTTTTCTCAGCCACCAGCTTTCAACAAAAATATCTTCATTTGTGTTCCGAATATGAACGGAGGTCTTACGGTTGTCAAACAACATGAGGGTGAGTAATTAATGACAGAATTTTCATTTTTGGGTGAACTAACCCTTTAAGGAGAATTTTAATAGATGTATAAAATACATGTCCAGTGTAAATTGACACAACAGGGCAGACATGTTATGTTTTACACTATTATATGTCTATATTATTAGTTTATGACTAATGCTTACTTTGTTCTTGGAGTTCCCTTTCCTCTTCCAGAAACTGAGAAAGCATGATTGGAGACATGGGAATTTGCCTGTCAATTTTTTTAAAAGGATTTTTTTAGGAATTTGTGTTGATGAATAATGAATTCTACCAAACAATAGGAAAAATATCCATCAGATCCATTCACTCTTCGTGTTTGCTGGATAATGAGTGAGCCAGGGGATAGCATGGCATAA
This sequence comes from Gobio gobio, assembly GCF_949357685.1. Lineage (NCBI taxonomy): Eukaryota > Metazoa > Chordata > Actinopteri > Cypriniformes > Gobionidae > Gobio > Gobio gobio. The sequence continues at coordinate 12,379,122 of NC_137100.1, read as the reverse complement.
TATTATACATAAACTTCTAAAATCACTATGCAATAATGTGTGTGTGAAGTGAATGAGTGTAAACTTTATGAATGAAATGATTAGAGCGTGATTGTAAATCAAATAGCCATGTTGCTGCATGGGAATGTCTTTTGTTTGTGTTCTGCAGAGGAGAAAAGGTCATACCAGGTTTGGAAAATAAAACATGAGAGACAGTAAATGATGACAGAATTTTTGGTTGAACTATCTCGTTTGCTTTGTAACTGCCGAGCGCTTTTTTACAAAATAGCATGTATCCTTGGTTACAGAAATGTGGCTAACCATCCCTGGACGCAGTTTCATTTTGTGCTCTTCACAGCTATATTTTGCTGTCACACATTTTGAGCTCCTGACAACATGAGCTGCCCTTTTTTTGTGAGTAGAGTGTTATACTGACGGTTTAAATGTTATTTCCAATATTTCATAATAATATTAAACTGGCATGTAACAGTCTACAATTACATCTGTCTGGTTGTAATGATGATATCATATGTAAGCTGAAAATATATGCGACCTGTAATACTTGCTCTGAAATAACTCTTTTCTAAACATGATTTGGTAACTTTCTCAATATTAGTACAGATGAAGATGCTTGTTCTTGTTCTGCATAATGAAATGTGGAATACTGTAAAATATCTGTCCTGTACTTGCAAGTCAAATTTTGATTTAAAAAATGACCAAAAGGAAACCCATTTCTCTATAAACTCATCAGTTGATTATTCTTTCGAGGGAGGAAGGCCATTGCAGGCACTTGAAAGAAGACAGCAAACTGTTACTGGATCTAACCAGGTCAGACAGAGAAAAGGATGGTCCATGCACACAACTACAAGAGGACAAGTACATCAGAGTCTCTAGTTTGGGAAACCTCTCACTGGTGCTCAATTGATTGAAGCTGCATTGAACACACTAGACAACAACTTCATCTTCAGCTTCATCTGCTTCAGTGTTGAAAACAGTCTGGGATGCTGCTGGTCTTTTAGACCTCTTCAAAGACAAAGACATATCTGACAGTGACAAACAAGACAAAAAAGAGAATGGCAAAATAACTTCAAGACTGTATGAATAAATGATTAGGAAAGAGTATTAAAGTTTGTACTTTAAGTTTGAGGCGTTGAGCTGTTGTAGGAATAGATTGCTTAAAGGTCCTTCAAGCACCTTTAAGAAAAAAAGGGTATAGTAACTTATGATATCACAGGAAAACACAACTATGAGGGGGCAATTTAGTTTGAATTTATAGATGTGAATGGTACAGAAAAGTATGATTATTTGAAAAAAAGTAAGTATGAAGGTCCACCCCTTACATACTTAATTTTCTCCTTCACCGTCTATCCATTGCAGTTATATTGACGCTTGGTCAGTTCCCTTCGGCGGCACTTTTTAACTCACAGGGTACCCCTTTAGCGCTGTTATCGACGCGCAGTACTCCATTGATTTCAATGAGAAACCTTTGGTGTCATATACAGACGAGTTGGGCATCGTCATGATGAAACTATATATTGGGTTACGATTTTGCCATTATGACATGGAGTGTGATTCTCAATTCGCCTAATTTTATTTACATTTTTTTATGTTTTTTATTTACGCTATTCAGACATGTTTTGAACACGTAACCCAACCCCATCCCTAAACCTACCCATTTGTGTATTTAAGAAAAACAGGATATAACAGACAGATACGACTGCAGACACAATTTATTCAAAAAGTACAAATATTCCAAGTGTTCCGAGGCCAAACGATTGATTTGTGTGAAGAAAATCTTCAAAAGTGATCAGCGTAGAGTCCATCCGCCGAAGATCATGAACACATTTCAAAAATTGCCGCCCAAAGAAAATGTCAGCTTTAACAGCATTGGCTGTGGTATGTCTCGTGACCAATTGCGTCATTACGTCAGCTTTGATTTTAAAATGCCATTGGCTCTCCTGTGTCTCGTGACCGATCTCGTCATGCTAAAGAGTCGTGTGTATCATCTGGTTAGTTGCTCCAAAATATAAAAGTAGCCTATACATATTCATAAAATCATGTCTACTTTTACAAATGCAAAGAATTAAATGCTTCTTGATCTGACGCATTGGGCAAACAACTGAAATCAAATGGAGTACCCTGTGCATTAAAAAGTGACGCCGAGGTGTCCTGACCAAGCGTCAATAAGTGACGAATAGAAGTGAGACCGTGTTGTGGCTACGGCTTCATCCCATAACGTAACAATAAGTTTAAGGTCGGCTATGAAAGTGCGGTGCCAGGTGATACGGAGGCGACCACGTCCGCGTTTGCTGCCAAGTGGAATCCAGTTCATAGCCACTCAAGGGAGGCGCTGCCGCAGAATGCGGAAGATAACTATGACGTCCAGCCTGTCGAATCCAATGCGTCGCTGCACCTCTTCATTTTGGATTTTTTGAGGATACGTCGGAGGCATTGAAAATGCCTTCGGTGTCTCCGTTCCTGCAGACAACACTCCCAAGGTATGTGAAGCTGTTTACGACCTGTTGCTGTTGCTGACAGTAACGCACCCTGTTTTGCCGACCAGGCCAACCGGCATGGACGTTCAGTGTTAATTCGCAACACGACCTTCCCTGCTTCCTGGGTTAAGTGTGTCGTGGCTATTTGTAGCTGCAGATCATCTTCCGCAAGTAGCGTCACATAATCCGCAAAGCACAAGTCGGTCAAGTGATCATGGTCGGTCCAAGGGATGCCGGCCCCAACATGAAATCCATCACTACGAGAAACAGCATGGGAGACAGAATACATCCTTGTCGGACACCCATCTTGATGTCGAAAAAATCTGTTTGGCCTGATTCGGTCTTAAAGATCTTTAACTTCGGTCGTCATGCTCCATTATGTCGAATGGCTCCGGTAAACCATACAGCCTCAGTTCATCATCTGGCTGATGTTTTGAACTCCCAAGTGCCTGTTAATTTGTTTGGTAATCATATCATGCAGACATATCATGTGAAATAACATAATTGTAAAGAATAATGGACCGGTTTAGAGTATCTTATATAGGACTTAATGAAGTAACCTCGGAATGAATCCCCATATTATTTTTTATGCTGTAGACTTATTGTTATTGTTAATAACATGCTAATTTAATTCAAGTTGGTTTCAAAGACTTATAAAGTAACTGTAGAGTCAATGCTGAACAGAATGGTTCTGGATAACTATACAGCAGCTCTACACATGGCCTGTCAGCAGATGAGCAAAGGGTCGGGCAGTTCTGAGGTGTGAGGCATTTAATGGTAGGACTTCAACTTTAAAGCCATGTACCTTCTCCTAGATGGGGCAAGGAGAGTGAAACGAATGGAGTATAATAACTCTCAATGCCAATGGATGGCTGCTTTGATTGATGAGGCAAAGCAGGACCTTGATAGGTGAGGCAGAGTAAGCTGTAAATCTGCGTGCTATGTTTTCCATTCGGAGAAATACGGCCCTGTTATTTCCATGCGTGACCCTCTGTGAACGAAAGATGTCTGCTGAAAAATGCACTGTTGTTTGTTTGGCCGCGTTCACCCTTTGGTGCTCTCTCTGAGCTGAGCTCTTCAAATAAACACCTAACCTAAACATTTTGCTCAAAAAATTTATTTTGTGGAACAGTCAATGTGAATTTCTGAAGAATATCCTGGCCATTTTCAGTCAGTATAATTACAGTGAATCATTCAGACTGCTTCTAAGAACTGGATGAAGCAAATCATTGAAACAACCTAATTTAATAAAAAAGAACATATACTGTATATAAAATACAATATATAAAATATAGTATTCTGACAGTTCCCTGAGAAGGGGAATGAGGCACTTCGTCTCATTGCCATGCATTGTCGACACTCACCTGTCTATGTCTCATTTAGACCATGTGTTGACGTCTAATACGGTTGCCATTTTATTATCACGCCGCACCGGTAGTGATGTCACGGACTGTCGTTAGCCAATGACATTGTCACGTTTAAACACGTGCTTCAGACACCGGTCACGCGGGAGGCATTCCCATAGTGTCCTCTAGAGGTCTTATTCCCCTTCTCAGGGAACCATTGTTACAAATGTAACTTGAGACGTTCTGATGTTTACTACATCAGAAAAAAACATATACAACTGATTATGTAAGGCAAATGTCAAAATGCATTAGTTTGAAAATCATGCACTATGGTAAAAGTGTCTAACATAGTATTGTGCAAGGAACTGTGTGAAAACAATTCTTTAGAATTTTATAATCTGCCCCTGTAATCATAAATTGTGTGAAAAGGAATAAACGTTGGTGTTTTACTGCCACTATTATTAATTTCCAGTAGAAAGGGCAGTGAATTGTATGTATACGTTTTTAGAATTTTGCAAAAATGTAGGTAGAGGCACATTTTCCCAATAAGCCGCTGCAATAATCAAAAACATAATATTCACCATAAAATTAATTCTGAAGCCCTCCAGTAATGGTCACCATTTGGAGTAATTTTTTACGAGTGGCACGTTTTAGTAGCTATTCTAACTTGTGTTGATATGGAACAAGAGAGAGCAGAGTAATACAAGAGACATGAAAGTAGCACCAGTATGTTGCCATGGACTACAGTGGTCAGTATCCAAAAATATTTGACTCTGACACTCAATGGTACGATTAACCAACCAGCATCAGGTACTGCAGAGAGCCGTGCATTAAAGAGAAATAAAAACCTCTTGGGACCCTGATGGTTTTATTAAAGTGTTTGAGAGGTGGGGTCTGAAAACAGTCTGCCAACAGCTAGCAATTGCGCTGTCAGGCTGCCTCATGCTCTGTGACATCCTCCAAGCTTTCATTTGGCTCCTTGTCAAAATCGAGTAGTGTCACGGCCCCAGCAGCCAGTCAGGCTCTTGGGGAGATCAGAATGAAATTTGGCTCAAGTGGGTCTTCTGTCTCTTCAGAGGGAATTTCAGATGATCTTGGGAAATGGATGGATTCTATTCTTTCTGGCTCTTGCTGTCTGACTGTTTTTCTCACTTATAGGCATAAACAAAAGTCTTGTCTAGTGTCCCATTGGTAACTAGCACACTTTGACAATAAAAAAAATTAACAGTCTAAAGAGAATCATTTCTAATACACTCTAATAGGGTGGCAGAGGCATGGTCAGGTCATTACTGGATTTTAGAATTAGGGTAGCCTATGCAGAAAAGTATAACCATTGTTTGTACAATGTCTTGCACTGTAATCTTTGTCTTTACTCAAAAAGACAGCTGAACCCTAGAGCACCAGAGAATTATGAAATATGCTCCACTTTAGAGCATCATTTTCTTTCTTTTAAATGGTAAAAAAAAATATTTATTTTCATAATCATTAAAAACATTTTAATAGTCTGAAAAAACGTTTGTTCTTTAAGCGTAGTGAATATATTTCACATGTATTCCAGTAAACATGAACTGTATATATCATTCATTTTTAAAAATGTATGAATGTCATTACATTAGATTATTAGTGGTGAATTAAGACAAGCTTGGTGATTAAGACAACTCTAACCCTAACAATAGAAGTCAATAGAAACCAAAACTGCTTGGTTGATTTGTTTTTGGGTGAAATGAAAGCTCTAGCATAAGTTCTGCTGGGGAGACTCAATTACTACGTCACTTATTGCCTTCATTCTAACCCAATTATATTCTCATGCTCACCGTATAAAAGCCTGGTACTTACACATGTTTGAGTTTGCAGATACTGAAGTGACGATTACGCAGATCTGAAGCGACGATTACGCAGATCTGAAGCGACGATTCAGTAAACGTTCTGGATGTTCCGTAGCGGTCGATCGCTGGTCCTATTATAAAGTTAATAATATGCACACAGTGGCGTTCTAAGTCCATGTCAGCCATCATTCTATTCACCGGGCAGCCGGGCTGTCGCGGCAACAGACACGAGTGCCTTCACTAACGAGAGCAATCTCGCGTTCAGATTCAGAACAATCACTTCCACGGAGGACTATTGGGCATGTTATCAAAGACACGGCTGTGATCTCCATCACCATTCTGGCGTCATCTCTACATCAGCATTCACCACAGCGATATGTATATGATTATACATTCCGATGCCGATTGGGTGTAGTATTGTACTCTTTCTCAATTTTGTCGCAAGTCTGTACAGTGCAGACACAAGCATCATATGAGACGCGCACAGGTGTCTGCCGGTCTGCTCGTGCAATGTGAGCGCTCGTTAGGGCTCACTTGTGTCGTAATCCATAGTGCTGTAAATGATTCGCATGACAACGGCCTGTATTGATGGCAAATTGTTTAGAAAAGCTGAAACAAATCAGATGGCACAGCATATTAGCCTCTATCACTCTCCCTATGAACGCAAGGAAACAACATGAGTTTAAAGCAACATGCACCCAGTTAATCGGGGCTCATGATTAACAGAGTTAAGCTGGAATCGCAATGGGTTCTGTGTTATTAATCAATACAATTGAATTAAATATGCTAATTTGCTCAGCATAGTTTTTAAGTAGGCTACAGCACCGACATCAGTGCTTTGATCCGTTCTCATTCAATGGTGTTATTCTCTTGCAGCACTGTGAGTTCGTCACATACAACATGCAATTAAAACTGACACAAAGTTTTAAGCTTAAAAGTGTTTTTGGGCTGTCATCCAGCAGAGTACATCATCTGCTCAATCATACGGGGCACCCAGCGTTGAAATGGTTTCCCTTTTGACATGGCTTCCTTTCTGATGAGGAAGTACTGTAGCGTTCTGTGTTCCATAAAGGTGTCATCTTATTGCATTATAAATATGCGCTATATTATATATTAGTCAATTGAAATAAACACGTTATGTATAGTAATTGATGCTTTGTTTTCGCTTAACTCCAGTTAATTACTTGTGTTTTATTCAGCTGATATCTGTATACCTCTTTCTATTTTAGTAACTTTAGAATTTAGTATTACGGTTCACTTGGTCCTTCCGTGCTAGGACGCCATGGCTGCAACTAGTATAAAACAAACGTGTATCTTGCTTGTACTCACAGCACCATAGGTCAGGTAAGGTTTGCATACTAAACAAGTTTTAGATATTCGATTGCAGCACTAATATATTTCCGTACTCAATCGACCCGTATTACATAAAGATTGCATCTAAATCGCAGCACGGGAACACTTATTCAAATCTTTAATGAAAACAGTAAGTGAGCAGAGTGTGCTCCCTTTATAAATGCACGGAACCGTCAGAAGTGCTTTAGTTCAGATAAACTCCTACACTAGTGGAAACTGCTGTGGTCAATCTACACCGAATCATGATCTATTGCATGCTCTATTCTTCGTTGGTCAAATGTATGCACTAGAAGGCAGAATTAGCCAGCAAACAAGCGCTGAACCATTCAAATGCGATCGCGTGTATTGTCATGTTAACTCCTCCAATTCGTCACTGCATCCAAGCGCTCAACAGACCTTACATTGCATTATGCTTTTGGCAGACGCTTTGTCCGGGCGACTTGCTTGAATTCGGGGTGCACATTCAGTATTCTGTCCGGTCTTGCTTTCCCTGGGAGCCGGGCCCGTGGCTTGGCGTTGCTGGTGCCGCGCTCTACTGTTCGAGCTACAGGAAGACATGTCTGTAATCGGCTACACTGCACCATTAACGCAACATTTTCAGTTATTGAGTCTAACACAATATACAGGGGAGTAAATATAGCGTTGACTGTTGACTCAGTCTGCACATGAGTGTTGATTTCCGGGTGCACCGCAAATGACGAGCTCTCTCGCAGTGAGCTTTTCTCTTCGCTAAAGCTGGCACACAGTGCGCTTATAATCTTTGTGATTCGTTGCTTTTCAGACTGCGATCTGATGTCATACTGTGGGATTTCAGTGCATTAATGCCAGGTACGTTAATCAGATCCACGAGGACTTGTCCGGAGTTTACATCAACCCATTCACCTTAGTGAAATTATTTAGGCCAAAATTATATCATGGCGTTGGTGAGTATGTCAAATTAACTATTATAGACTTCAGATGTTATTCCAGGGTCAAAGGAATTTTTAGGATTGTGATATTCGTCTCATACTGCCAAATGTGGCCACAATCACACAGTATTATCCTGGCTTAGGTTATCAAATGATGAATTTTTTCATAGGTTCAGTAGCCGTGCCGGGTCCTATATAGCTAGCTATGGTTTTATTAGTTAGTAAAGCTTAAACATATAAAACATTCTTATCCTTTTGCAAGGGCATCGTCTGATGTTCTCAATCACATGCCCATGTTATGTTTGTCATGCTGTCTGGTTTATTTTCTTTAGGGGCTCTCTTAGCAGGTTGACGGTTAGATGGTGTTATATCAAGACGTGAGCGGGAGTTACGCAAGGGTCTAGAATCCCCCTAATTGCAGATGGAAAGAAATACGTTCTCCAACTCGCACGTGCATGGGAAATTTTTTTTCAGGTCAGTGTTGCTACGAACATAGTTCAATGCGTGGAGTTGGCATCCTCTACCAAGGTCTCCTCTATTAAGTATGCGGGATGCCATGATGGTCAAGATGGTTTTCTTCAGCAATCCCAGCTCAGTCTTTCGGTAGGCGTTTTGTCTCTCCATCCGCAGCTACAGCGTTCCCTCTTAGAGCGAACATCGTCCAAGACTTTCAGACGGCTCTGCATAAGCCAACCCGGACCCAGCACCCTGTCCTCCCCTAGCAGCATTAATATTATATTAAACTATCTGCTAATATAGGCTAGAAAATATATTCCTAAAAGTGTCGCTTCCTCAACTTTCAAAACTTACACGTCCGCATCGTCAGTTTTTTCTATGTTCTGTTTCGCCTCAAATGTCAGTATTTCCCACTTTGATTTCGACCATTTGTTCCCTTCTCATCTTATAATAAAAAAATAAAATAAAAAAAAGACCTCTTACATCCGCCGACTCCTCGCTGGCATCAAATCCTATGCAAAAATCTATAGTCCTAATTTTCCAAGTCTTTTCTCCGAAACTTCCATTTGTTTACTCCTTAAAGGCTTCGCTAAATCCTCTAGTAAACAAATAGATAAACGTATGCTCATTACTCTCCCGTAGTGGCATAGGTTTATCAGTTCCGTCCGCAACGGTCTCTTTCCTTTTACATCAATATTCTGCTAGAAGCAGTGTTTCTAGTTGCTTTCTACGGTTCATGCGTCCAGGCGAATTCTCCTCAGATACTAATACATTTGATCCTACCTTTGGTATTTCCTTTTCTGATATTCGTTCTCACCTAATCGCTCCACTCTAATTCTTAAACATGAAAAAAAAAAAAAAAACGTTCAAGGCTACGGCGTCACCTTATCTTTCTTAAAATCAATAATGATTTTTGTCCATTCATCTATGGTCAAATTCCTTAAAAACCACCCTAAAACTTCTAATTATGCCCCTCTCTTTATCTTACCTAACGGTGCACCTCTTTTCAAAAGGCTGGTTCAGAACCCAGTTAAACTGTCGTTAAAAGCTGCAGTCTATCCCCCTCTCTCTACACCGGCCACTCATTCAGAATCGGGGCAGCTACTACAGCAGCTGAACGAGTAATCCCCATGCCGGCCATCAAAGTTTGGGTAGATGGTCTCCTCGGCCTTTGAATCATACAAAAGACCCGATTCTAAAACCATTCTTCAAGCCCAGCAAGCTCTACAGTAACCATAAGGTAAATTCCTATGCAACTACTGGTGGTGGTGTCATAATCATATTTCCCTCATCCAGTTATCATTCTAGCCAGCACTCCTCAACGACTTCTAGTCATCTAATATGTGTGGCCTAGCGGCTCTGTTCAATGTGGCCTCGTCTCTATGTGGCTGTAGCAGCCGTTGTGCCTTTGTTACATGTTCGTTATTTAAATAATCTTAAGTTAATAATATTATAAAAAAAAAAAAAAAAAAAAAAAACTTGAATGTCTTATTTAATGCAATATTTTTGTTCTATGTGGTCTCCTGTGACCGTGTAGCCTAATGTGGCCTTATCTCGTAGTCTTGTGGCCATTAAGCATGGCATGTTCTGTGTGGCCTAGCGGCTCTGTCTCGTTGGCCTCATTCAGTGTGGCTTAGCAGCCTTGTGGCCCGGCGGGCCTCGTCTCTGTGGTACAATGTTGCCTTGTTCCATGTTCGGCCTTCAAGGGTGCGGCCTTTATGGCTTCGTTTCGTGTGGCTTAGTGGCCATCGTCTGTACGTCTCGTCTAAGTGTGGGATTATGGTTTAGGAAACATTCTATGTTCTGTGTGGTCTACTGTGACCGTGTAGCCTAATGTGGCCTTGTCTCGTGGTCTTGTGGCCTTCATGGCATGGTTAAATGTGGCCTAGTGGCCTTGTATTCAAGTATGTCTGTCTATGTGTGGCATTAGTGGCCTTGTGGCCACGTGGGCCTTGTGTTCATGTGGGGCTTGGCGCCTTGTGGCATATGTTTGCCTTGTCCTTTAAAAAGATGCCTGATCGGCCAGTGGCCCCCCTGGGGCATATGTTTAATGTGGCTTAGATGCCCTAGTCTCGTGTGGTTTGTATTTGTGTGGCACTAGTGGCTTGGTCTTGTCCTTAAAAGATGCCAACAGTGGCCAGTCGCCCCCTGGGGCATAAGTCTTTGTAAAAAAAAAAAAAAAAAAATTCTAGCCAAGTGGCTTCGTTCACGTGCAGTCCAGTCTTCCTCGTCTCTTTGTGGCATTAGCGGCCGTTGTGGCTTAGAAGCCTCGTCTCTGTGGTCTGTATAGGCCGGGTGGCTCATCAAGGCCTTGTCTCTGTGGTCTATAAAGGCAGTGTGGTCCAATGAGGCCAGAATATGTGTGGTTTATGTACGGCCCTAGGTGGCCTGCTATATGTGGTCCAATGTGACCGTTCTATTATAGCCAATGCGGCTCTGTCTGTGTGGTCCAATGAGGCCGTGTGGTCCAATGAGGCCGTGTGTGGTCCAATGAGGCCGTGTGGTCCAATGAGGCCGTGTGTGGTCCAATGAGGCCGTGTGGTCCAATGAGGCCTGTTTATTATTTTTGCCAAGGCGGCTGCCTGTATGGTCCAATGAGGCCTTGTCTATGTGTTTTCCTAGGAGTGAACTGGCAATATATATATATATATATATAAAAAAAAAAAAAAAAAAAAAAAAAATATATATATATATATATATATATATATATATATATAATACAAATAAATAAATTGTCTTTTTATCTAGCTATAGGCATGCCGTATCTCTTCACATCTTAATTCTACCACATAGTAATTTTCTTCTCTATTTTTCAGGAACCCCAGGATTCTAGACCGGTGGGTATACTCAGTTACCAACTTTTGGGGGTTGGTGGGCCCCGTCCCGGTGTATTCATACTCCACCTACTTTTGGGGGTCGGCTGCGCCCTGCCCTTGTCTTCAGGCAGGAATTGCAGATCCGATACCCTCGGATTATGCCTACGGACGGGGCCTACGCCAAATTGACTTTGTATATTATTAGCTTGCTGAGCTATTATTAAATGCACTATTGTCGATATAATTCTCCCGAGTCTTTCCTGCAGAAATGAAAGCTCTAGCATAAGTTCTGCTGGGGAGACTCAATTACTACGTCACTTATTGCCTTCATTCTAACCCAATTATATTCTCATGCTCACCTTATAAAAGCCTGGTACTTACACATGTTTGAGTTTGCAGATACTGAAGTGACGATTACGCAGATCTGAAGCGACGATTACCCCCATCCTCCCCACCACCACCAGGATGGTCCCGTCCATACCTCCCGGGGGGTCGGCTGCGCCCTGCCCTTGTCTTCAGGCAGGAATTGCAGATCCGATACCCTCGGATTATGCCTACGGACGGGGCCTACGCCAAATTGACTTTGTATATTATTAGCTTGCTGAGCTATTATTAAATGCACTATTGTCGATATAATTCTCCCGAGTCTTTCCTGCAGAACTATTCCTTTGTGTCCAAATTGTCCAAATACATTTTGGATCCACTTAATGTAAAATATAGTAAGAACAAAATTTCATAGGCTTGTTCTTACACTGTGATTAATTTGTGTCCAGACAGACAAAAAAATACAGCAATCTTGCATCAGAACCTAGAACAGCTTAGTTACATGTCTCTGGGATTTGTATGGCAACATTTGACCTTTGTTTTGACAAAACTGTTTTAATTCATTGTTAATTACTGCAGTAACATCTGAGAAGGCCACGGGTAATAAAAGCTCTGGCAATTTATCATACTCCAATCAACGTCAAACATGTAACAACTCTGGTTTCACTGAGAGTTTTTCCACTTAATTTAATAAAGTTTGTAATACAGCATTTCTGCTAGAGGTAGCGAGGCTTGTCAGTTCTCATATTCAGATGACAGTTTACCTTAAATGGATAGTTTGGATAGCCCCCCCAAAAATGAAAATTCTGGCATTTACACACCCTAATTTTGTTCCAAACAGGATACATTTTTTTCTGCTGAACATTATAAGACCATCATGAAATAACCCAGAAGACTTGGGCTGCGTTTAGCCCCAAAAAAACGTTGCTGCATTGAACACCCTTCTGATGACGCAAGAGTTGAAGCTATGGCAACTGAGAAGGACATTCTTTGTGTTCCTTTTGAAGAATTTTTGGAGCATGATGAAATCATGTCAGTCACTGCCCTTGCTGTCCAGAATTAAAGTGTGAAGGGATTTGTGGAAACTGTGGTTCCTAATTATTGTGATCCAACATTTGCCTCGCATTTCAGGATGAAAAGACAAACATGTCTTCTAATATCTTCAATTGTTGTGTTTACCGAGCTGCAGTGGACACATTTATAAACGACTTTACTTGGACCCATTGTGCGAGCTATCTCTTTAACACCGCACAGTTTATGTATATGTGTTACAAACAGAGGTGACACGGAGAACTGTTGACAGGGGTTAACAGAGTTTATTGACAGGACCAGGTAATGAGCAGTTGGAGTAGGTAACGGCAGGGTAATCCAGTGGAATTTCAATGGTGATACTATACGTCTTTGTTGCAGGATACACGGAGAGCAGGTCGATGGAGCGATGGGGACACGGAGCCAGGAGACAAGACAAGGAGACACTCAGGAGACAAGGAGAACAGGTGGGTAATACAGGTGAGTCCGTTGTAAGCATAGGCGTGAGCGTGTACAAACGATACCGGACAAAGACTGAGTGTGAGAGTGGAGCTTAAGTGCTGGAGGTGATTGCAGTGCTGATGACGTGCAGGTGTGTGTGATTAATACTCAGGTGATTGTGAACTTTGAGTCTGGGAGAGGGTGGAGCCTGGCGTGCTTGGATCTAGGATGTCGTGTCTGGGTACCCACGATCGCTCCTCTGGGCCGTACCCTTCCCAGTCCACGAGGTACTGGAGCTGACCACCACGACGCCAGGAGTCCAAGATTTCCTGGACCTGGTATACCGCGCCATCTTCTAGAAGAAGCAGAGGAGGGGGCTCCGGGGTAATGCCAGGCTCTGGAGAAACAGAAGGGTGATTTGCTTTAAGAAGTGACACATGGAACATGGGGTGAATCCGATACTGAGGTGGGAGTTGGAGTTTGTACGTGACAGGGTTGATCTGCTGCAAGATGGTGAAGGGGCCAACGAATCTGGGACTCAACTTCTTGTATTGCAGACGCAGTCTGATGTCCCGGGTCGACAGCCAGACCTTCTGCCCAACCTGGAACGTGGGGGCCTCTGAGCGGCGAAGGTCGGCTGTCATCCTGCGTCTGCGAAGGGCCCGCTGAAGTTGGTGATGGGCGGAGTCCCAGCCCCTCTCACTCTCCCGGAACCAGTAGTCGACTGCAGGGACATCGGAGGGTTCCCCTGACCATGGGAAGAGGGGAGGTTGGTAGCTGAGCACGCACTGGAATGGGGTGAGGCCGGTGGTAGGCTGACGCAGGGAGTTCTGTGTGTACTCGGCCCATCCTAGGTACTGGCTCCAGGAGTCCTGGTGGCCATGACAGAAGGTACGGAGGAAACGGCCAATCGCCTGGAACTTGCGCTCCGTCTGCCCGTTCGTTTGGGGGTGGTATCCCAACGAGAGGCTGACGGTCACACCTAGGAGGGAGAGGAAGGCTTTCCATACCTTCGATATGAACTGGGGACCCCTGTCCGATACTATGACTTCAGGTATTCCATAGTAGCGGAAGACGTGGTTGAACATGGATTCGGCAGTCTCTAGGGCAGTAGGCAGTCCTCGTAGTGGAAGAAGGCGGCAGGACTTGGAGAAACGGTCTACCACTACAAGGACACAGGTACAGTTGTTGGAGACAGGGAGATCTGTGATGAAGTCCACTCCTAGATGTGACCAAGGGCGGTTGGGAACGGGCAGAGGGTGACGTTTTCCAGTAGGTAGATGGCGTGGACTTTTGGACATGGCACATTCCCTACATCCCTGCACGTACCTTCTGACATCTGATGTCATCTGGGGCCACCAGAAGCGTTGACGTAGCAGTGAGAGGGTTTCATTGACCCCAGGGTTACCAGTGCCCAGCAATGTGTGGGAGGAGTGGATCAGAGGAAAACGTCGCGGTTGAGGAATGAACTGTAAGCCCGGGGGACAACCCGGCGGAACGTCGGTGGAGGCATTGGCTTAGGGCAGGGACTCTTCTGACCAGGTGATGGGACTGACAAACAGCTGGGTCGGAATGATGGGCTCAGATTCCTCGGTCTTCTCCTCTGGGCTGTGGATGCGGGAAAGGGCGTCCGCCTTGATATTTTTAGCACCGGGTCGAAAGGAGATCTGAAAGTGGAACAGAGTGAAAAAGAGAGCCCATCTGGCTTGACGTGGATTCAGCCGCTTGGTTCCTGGGTTCCTGTCGGCGGTGAGTACCAGAAAGGGATGTTTGGCGCCCTCGAGCCAGTGCCTCCACTCCTCCAATGCGAGTTTGATGGCGAGGAGTTCGCGGTTCCCGATGTCGTAGTTCACTTCCACCGGGTTGAGCTTGCGGGAGAAGAAGGCACATAGATGGAGGCGACTGGGGTTCCCCTGCTGCTGGGAAAGTACCGCTCCCACTCCGGTGGTGGAGGCGTCCACTTCCACGACGAAGGGCAGTTCTGGATCGGGGTGGACGAGGAGGGGAGCGGTAGTGAAGGCAGTCTTCAGGGTCTGGAAGGCTTCCGTGGCAGATGGGGTCCAGGACAGAGACTTGGGCTTGTTGCGTAGGAGACTGGTGAGGGAACTGGCGATGGAACTGTAGAGGTGGATGAAGTGGCGGTAGAAGTTGGCGAAGCCAAGGAATCTCTAAAGTTCTTTAACTGTGGAGGGAGTTGGCCAGGACCAGATGGCTTCCACCTTCCCCTCGTCCATCCGGATGCCACTGTGGTCGATGTTATAGCCGAGGAACTGCACTGAGGGCTGATGGAACGAGCATTTCTCGGCTTTGAGGTATAGGTGGAAGCTCCTCAGGCGTTGGAGGACCTCCACAAAGTGGTGGCGATGTTCGGCCAGGCTCCGAGAGAAGATGAGGATGTCATCGATGTAGACCAGAACGAACCTGTGGAGAAACTCCCAGAGCACCTCGTGGATGAAATCCTGGAATACGGAGGGGGCGTTGGCGAGTCCATAGGGCATCACTAAATATTCGTAGTGACTGGTGGGCGTGACAAAGGCGGTCTTCCACTCGTCCCCCTCACGTATCCGGATGAGGTTATACGCGCTGCGGAGGTCCAACTTCGTGAACACAGTGGCACCACAGAGATGTTCCAGGGCAGCTGGGACGAGAGGAAGGGGGTACCTGAACTTCACGGTAATGTTATTGAGTGCTCGGTAGTCGATGCAGGGCCGCAAGCCTCCATCCTTTTTAGCCACAAAGAAGAAACTTGAAGCAGCAGGGGAAGTAGATGGACGGATGTAACCTTGCTCCAGCGCTTCCTTGATGTAGTCCTCCATGGCCTTCTCCTCCGGACGTGAGAGGGGATAGATCTTTCCTCTGGGCACTGGTTCACCGGGCAGCAGATTGATGGCACAGTCCCATGGCCGATGGGGAGGCAGCTTGGAAGCCGTTGGGGACAGAAGACGTCACTGAAGGGGGCGTAGCAGGATGGAACATCCACCGAACGTCTCTCTACTGGACTCTCGATAGATGTGGCGCAGACAGGGAGATCTTGAAGACGAGGAGAGGGACGTACCGGTGGAGACGGGAAGCAGTCCGGGAAACAGCTGTCACCCCACTTCAGGACCTCTCCCATCTTCCAGGAGATGACTGGGTTGTGCTGCTCTAACCATGGGCGCCCTAGAATGATGTCAGCGGTGGATTCCTCCAGAACTAGCAGATGTATCCGCTCCATATGGAGGATTCCCACTTGTACTCCAATGGGGCCCATGGATCGACTGACCTGCCTCCGACTGAGGGGTTTCCCGGTTATTGACTGGATCTGATAGATGGTCGGAGTCGCAGACGTGCAGAGCTTGAGCTGGCGGCAGAGGGTGCCCGAAATGAAGTTGCCGGCTGACCCAGAGTCGAGGAGGGCAGTAACTGGAAGAGAGATACCGGCAGCAGTAAGGTTTACAGTTGTGGTGAGTGGTTGCATTTTGTGAAGAGAGGGAATGATAGCACTCATCATGGGATGTGGGGGGCAGACTGGGCATTCGGAGATGTAATGCCCAGGTAGACCACAGTACAGACACAGACTCTGGATCAGCCGCTGTCAGTCGGGAATTCTCCAGCTGCATCGCCTTGTGGGCTGGTTCTTGAAGCAGCAGGGGAAGTAGATGGACGGATGTAACCTTGCTCCAGCGCCTCCTTGATGTAGTCCTCCATGGCCTTCTCCTCCGGACGTGAGAGGGGATAGGAGGGCTGACATCAACTGGCCGGCGGAGGAAGGAAGAGAATGACGGCTGGCCCTGGTGTTCTTCGATACACGACTGCATACGAGTGGCGAAGCGGATGGAGAGTTGGATGAATCGTTCAAGCCCGATGGTATCCTCGTATGCATCGAGATGCAGCCGCACCCGAGGATCCAGACCCTGTCGGTAGGTCGTAATTAGGGATTGTTCGTTCCATCCACTCGCAGCAGCGAGGGTGCGAAACTGAAGGGCATACTCATTGACAGACTGTGAACCTTGTTTCAGGTGGTAGAGTTGCTCACCGATCGACGAATCCCAGGATGGTTTTCCGAAGACTTCCTTGAAGTGATGGGTGAAACCGCAAAGGGTCTGGATCACGGGACTGTCATTGGACCACAACGATTCCGCCTAACGGAGCGCTTTCCCCACTAGCTGCGAGGTGATGAACGCTACCTTGGCGCGATCGTGTGGGTACAGGTGCGGCTGCATCTCCAGGACCAGCGAACATTGCAGAAGGAATCCGTTGCAATCCTCCACCGAACCAGAGAAGGGCGCCGGTCTGGCCATGGGACTGGTATACTCCAGGGGCGAAGAAGCGGTGGTGTTGTTTCCGGAAGTGCTCGCTGGTGAAGGTGCAGGTGGGCTGAAGGGAAGAGCTCGCCGAACGGCGTCGACGAGCTCCTTGAAGGGATCCGGGGTGCTCATCCTGGTGCTGTGCGGTGTTGGTCCGGTATTCTGTTTCAAACAGAGGTGACGGAGAACTGATGACAGGGGTTAACAGAGTTTATTGACAGGACCAGGTAATGAGCAGTTGGAGTAGGTCACGGCAGGGTAATCAAGTGGAATGTCAATGGTGATACTATACATCTTTGTTGCAGGATACACGGAGAGCAGGTCGATGGAGCGATGGGGACACAGAGCCAGGAGACAATACGAGGAGACACTCAGGAGACAAGGAGAACAGGTGTGTAATACAGGTGAGTCCGTTGTAAGCATAGGCGTGAGCGTGTACAAATGATACTGGACAAAGACTGAGTGTGAGAGTGGAGCTTAAGTGCTGGAGGTGATTGCAGTGCTGATGACGTGCAGGTGTGTGTGATTAATACTCAGGTGATTGTGAACTTTGAGTCTGGGAGAGGGTGGAGCCTGGCGTGCTTGTAACAATATGTTGCTGCTAATTGGGCTGACATTTTTGACACACCCACCAAACAAGAGAAAACGCATTTCAAACCCCGTTGCACACTGTTTCCAGGAAACATGACTCTGTGTTGTTTTCATGTGTGAATTGTGTTGTGGACTACTGTTTTGAAAATAAAATCTGAACTGTTGTGTAATGACGTAATGGGCCCTATTTTAACGATCTGAAACGCAAGTGTCAAAGCGCGAAGCGCAAGTAACTTTGTGGGCGGGTCTCGGCGCTGTTGCTATTTTCCCGGCGGGATAAATGGCTCTTGCGCCCGGCGCAAATCTAAAATGGGTTGGTCTGAAGTAGCTTCATTATTCATAGGTGTGGTTTGGGCGTAACGTGAATAAACCAATCAGAGCGTCATCCAACATTCCCTGTAAAAGCAGGTGCGCAAGTTCCATTATGGATTGCTATTATTATGGCGTATTTACCAGGCGCACGCCAGGAGCGGTTCACAGCCGAGGAGACTGATGTTCTTGTAAGAGCAGTGAAAGACAGAGAAGTTGTGTTGTATGGGGATGGGAGAAACCCACCCAAAATAGCGTCGGTTAAACAGGCGTGGGAGGAAATAGCCACAATTGTTTCATCAGCTGGCATCCCCAGGACGTCGCACCAGTGCCGCAAGCGCTACAATGACATCAGAAGACGGGGAAAGTCCAAGCTTGCCAGCATCAATCGGGCACGCCGTGAAACGGGAGGTGGATCTGCCTCTACTCAGGACCTGACGCCAGCAGAGGACATCGCTGCGTCCACCCTTACCGATTTTTTTTCCTGGTTCTTGACGGACAAACCAATTTGTTAGATGTCCTTATATACATATTAGATTAGATTAGATTAGATTCAACTTTATTGTCATTACACAAGTACAAGTACAAGGCAACGAAATGCAGTTTAGGTCTAACCAGAAGTGCAATAGCAGCAAGTGCAGGATATATACAATGGTTGCGTAAGTGCAGGACATAAAAATGTTCTGAATATATATAAATATGTATAAGTAGAGAGATGGTTGTTACTATAAGTAGAACTGAATTTACAGATGAATATATACAGTGAATAAATATACAGATGGCTATTACTATAAACAGAATTTACAGGTGAATATGTACTATGAATGAATATACAGATGGCTATTACTATAAACAGAATTTACAGGTGACTATGTACTATGAATAAATATACAGACGGTTATTACTTGAACAGAATTTTACAGTTAGAGGTATACAGTAATATGTTAGGCTAATATGAGGAATATAGCAGTGGATTAAGTTAGTACAATAAATTATGGACAGAGCTATCCGAAAGAAAGTGTAAAAGTGCAGTGGAAAGTGGTTGCATATTCCAGTTAGAAGTACGGTGCAAAATGCAAATGTAAACATTGTTACTGTAAATACAGTCGGCAGTGCAGATGAGCATTATCCAGTTACGGTATGGTGGTGCAGAATGCATAAGTAAACAGTTGTTACTGTAATAAACAGTCAGTAGTGCAAATAACAAAGTGAAGGCAGATGTGAGGTAGGAGAGTTATCAGTTTATGAGGGAAGTGGATCAACGGGGGTTTGAGTTCAATAAAGAGACAGCTCTGGGGAAAAAACTGTTCTTTAGTCTGCTGGTCCTGGTCCGGAGGATCCTGAAACGCCTGCCGGAGGGCAGGAGAGAAAACAGTCTGTGGGCTGGGTGAGAGGAGTCCTTGAGGATGCTGCGAGCTCGATGCAGGCAGCGTTTCCTCTGGATGTGTTCGATGGCAGGCAGTGGAGTCCCTGTGATGCGCTGGGCAGTTTTCACCACCCGCTGCAGTGCCTTGCGCTCCGCAACAGAGCAGCTCCCATACCACACTGCCACACAGTTGGTCAGGATGCTTTCTATTGCGCAGCGGTAGAAGTTCACCAGGATGGCCGAGGAGAGCTGATTCTTCCTCAGTGTCCTCAGGAAGAAGAGGCGCTGGTGAGCCTTCTTGACCAGGCTGGAGGTGTTGGTCGTCCACGACATGTCCGCCGAGATGTGGATCCCCAGGAACTTGAAACTGGAGACACGCTCAACAGCCATTCCATTGATGTGGATGGTGTCGTGTGTGCCTCTTGACTCCTTCCTGAAGTCCACGATGAGCTCCTTCGTTTTGGTGGTGTTGAGGAGCAGGTTATTATCAGCGCACCATGTGGCCAGGTGCTGGATCTCTTCCCTGTAGGCAGTCTCATCGTTGTTGCTGATGAGACCAATCACCGTAGTGTCGTCCGCAAACTTGACGATGGAATTAGTTCCATACACAGGCTTGCAGTCGGAGGTGAAGAGGGAGTAGAGAAACGGACTTAGCACACAGCCCTGTGGTACACCAGTGTTGAGTGTGATGGATGTGGAGCAGGTGGATCCTGATCGAACATTCTGGGGTCTGTCAGTTAGGAAGTCCAAAATCCAGTTACACATTGAAGTGTTGATGCCCAGGTCTCCAAGTTTGGCAATTAACTTGGATGGGATGACAGTGTTGAATGCTGAGCTGAAGTCAACAAACAGCATGCGTGCATACGTGTTCTTATGGTCCAGATGGGTGAGCACAGAGTGCAGTGCCATGGAAACGGCATCCTCTGTGCTCCTATTGCTGCGGTAGGCAAACTGGTGTGAGTCCAATGTGGATGGTATAGAGTCTTTTAGGTGTTCCAGGACCAGCCGCTCAAAGCACTTCATAATGATGGGTGTGAGTGCTACAGGGCGGTAGTCATTAGGGCACCTCGGGCTGGAGTGTTTCGGCACTGGCACAATGGAAGTGCGTTTAAAGCATGATGGTACAGCTGCTTGGGCGAGAGACAGGTTGAAAATGTCTGTAAAAACCCCAGCGAGCTGCTCCGCACATGCCCTGAGCACACGTCCAGGGATGTTGTCTGGTCCAGCAGCCTTGTGCGCGCTGATCCGGCTCAGTGCCTTGCAGACATCTGTGGTGGAGAGTGTGATTGGTGGGTGGTCAGCTGAGGGTTTGAGCTTGGTGGCAGTTTCTCTGTTGTCTCTTTCAAAACGAGCATAAAAGTAATTTAGCTCATTCAGGAAGTTGACATCAGTGGCTGCGGGGGTGGAGTGGGGGGGTTTGTAGTCACTGATGGCCTGGATGCCCTGCCACATGCGTCGAGGGTCAGAGTTGGAAAAGTGACCCTCAATCTTAAGCTTGTAGCAGTGCTTGGCCTTTTTGATGCCCCTCTTCAGGTTTGCCCTGGATGCGCTGTAGGCTTGTGCATCTCCTGATCTGAAGGCAGTATTGCGTGACTTCAGCAGGAGTCGTACTTCCCTGTTCATCCAAGGCTTCTGATTTGGGTATGTGGTGATCTGTTTCTGGGTTGTAACACTGTCGAT
The DNA here is from genome assembly GCF_949357685.1 of Gobio gobio. Classification (NCBI taxonomy): domain Eukaryota; kingdom Metazoa; phylum Chordata; class Actinopteri; order Cypriniformes; family Gobionidae; genus Gobio; species Gobio gobio. The sequence continues at coordinate 12,357,917 of NC_137100.1, read as the reverse complement.
GGTGGTATTGATATGATCCAATACTGAGGAGGTGTAGGAGTCAATGTCCGTGTGAGCGCCACTGGTGGCTTGAGAAGCAAACATACTCCAGTCTGTGTTTAGAAACCTTTCCTGGAGTGTGGAGTCTGCCCCCGCAGGCCACACCTTGATGGTTTTCATTGATGGCTTCACGCGGTTGATGAGGGGTGAATATTTGGGTCTGAGAAACAAAGAGAGGTGGTCTGACTGTCCCAGGTGGGGGAGGGGTGTCGCAACGTAAGCTCCGGCCATGTTTGTGTAGACATGGTCTAAGGTTTTGTTTCCTCTGGTGTGGCAGGAAACATGCTGGTGAAACTTGGGTAGCACTGACTTTAAGTTTGAGTGATTAAAGTCACCTGCAACAATAAACGCAGCTTCCGGGTGATCAGTCTGTTGTTTACTGATGGCTGCGTGAAGTTCTTTCATAGCAAGCTTGGCATCAGCATCGGGTGGAATATAAGCTGCTGTGATAATAGTGGAGGTGAACTCCCGCGGTAGATAAAACGGTCTACATTTAACCATGAGAAACTCCAGGTTAGCTGAACAATGACTCCCAACAATAGCAGAGTTTGTGCACCAAGCTTTGTTAATATAAATGCACAATCCACCCCCTCTGCTCTTCCCAGAGCCATCTAATGTTCTATCCGCCCGGAGTGTGTGGCGTCCCGCTAGCTCGATAGCGGTGTCCGGTATTCCGCTGTTTAACCAGGTTTCCGTGAATATTAGGACGTTACAGTTCAAAAGTTTCTTACTGTGTGTGATGCTGAGTCGAATCTCCTCCATTTTGTTCACTAGCGACCGTACATTGGCAAGGAAAATGCTGGGTAAAGAGAGCCGATGAGGAGTAAGCGTTAGCTTAGCACGCGTTCCTCCACGTCTCCCTCGCCTTTGTTTACGATCACGCCGCCGTCTGCGTGCACTTCCGCCCGGCCGGGTAGAGTGCAGAGTCACCGGTGTCTTAGCGATCTCAGGAAGGAGTTGTAGATTGTCCATAAAACTGTCGGAAATTCGCAAACCAATATCCAAAAGCTCAGCGCGGGTGTACGATGTAAAGGCACAACTGTTCTGTGCGAACAGACCCGAGAAGAACAGGAAAAATACCGCAAAATTGCAGAATCTGGAGAGACGCTGAGCCTCGCGATCTACTCGCGCCGCCATCTTGGTCACTACTCTGGCAAGACATATATGTCTTGCCAGAAGTTGCCACTATTGGGCAAACAGGTCTCCTTAATTATTAGACTACAATTAGCCTGAATAATTTGTAAGCTAGATTTATGCCTATTTTTTCACATCTTCGTGGCACACCACAATGATTTCCGTCATCTCCTGTGTTAATATTTTTTAGTGTAACAATTTATGATTTGCAAAAATAACTGTTGCATCTGTGTAGATTACATGAGCAAAGTGTATGCGCGTTGTGCACGCTATACATTATGGTCAAGCATGCGCCCTTAAAATAGCATAATGAACAACGCGCAACGCGCCACTGACTTTAGACTAGGTTTTTTCTGGTCAGTGGCGCAATTGTTTAATGGGACAGCAAAATAGCACCAGGGATTGTTTGCGCCGGAACACGCCTCCTTTTTTGCGCTGAACCGCCCAGGTAGCGCAAGTTCATTCACTAGTTTAGCGACGTGCTTCTGTGGAGGGAAAAGCGCGCTTTGCGCGGGTGCAAAATAGGAATGACACATGCGTCGGTGTACAAAGTCAATTGCGCTGGGTGCAAGATAGGGCCCAATGTGTGTGAAAACAAAAGTGAAATGTCCCATGCGGTAATTTTGAGTGGCTCAATAGCGCGATATGCAGTATTATCGCTATATATATATATATATTAGTGGTGGGCCGTTATCGGCGTTAATGTGCTGCGTTAACGTGAGACTCTTATCAGGCGATTAAAAAAAATATCGCCGTTAATCTATTCTCAAAGTTGGGTTGGGAGCTGGGTCTATACTACGCAAGCTATGATGACTTTCACCTTGATATTTTAGGCCGGATGTATACCTAGCTGAATTTCACTGTAGGGGGCGAGAGAACGAGTCTTCGAACCTGTGTGTATGCCTACTAGTGTTGTCAAAAATATCGATATTTCGATATGTATCGATACTGAAATATCTGATACGATACTCATTTTCTACAGTATCGATATCAGCTGCGCTCTCCTCTCCTCTCCGACCGACAGCGAGTTGACACGCACCCGCCTCCTCTCATTCAGTTCGGTTAACCCTCTGAACATGGCGAACAGGTGTTCTGTTGGATTTTTCCTCATGATTTTAGTATTGGTGTGACCGGTCTGAATTTTGCGCATGGTTGTACATAATGTTAATTCTACTAATATCCGCAGATTTTGCGCTCACATCTGAAGTGCATTTACATACCGTAATAAAGCCGCCTCTGACATACAAGTGCAGAAATTAGCTCCTTTTTCCAGCTTAAGTTTTAACGTAAACACAGTCGTAACCAGCTCACAGGAACAGTGTTTGGGATCCATGCGTGCGGCAAGTCTTAAAGGGACAGAATTTATTTATTATTCAAACTACAACTATGTATGTGTGTGTGTGTGTATGTTATGATTTAGCGAGGTCATATTTTGTAACCGAAAATTTTGCGTTGAAACAGGAAGTGAAATAAACCAAAGAGAATGTCAAATAAGGGTCCACATAACAGAACATAAATCGGAAATTGTTGGGCTATTGTTATAACAGTTAGTTCTGATAATCTAATCTGACTGGACAAGAGACTTTTTGCTAATATTTCACCAGTAAAAGCAGCTTCTCATCTGCGTGTTCTAGATGGGATGTCAGTCAGTGCCGTTACGTTGTTATGCCCCAAAGTGGCGGCAAGGGACTGTCTTTGAGTGAGTCTTTAAGCCGTTCATTCAACTACAGGTTCAAAATCACTGATTCTTTCAAAGAGAGATGTAATGAAACGACTGTTGAAATCATTTTAACTTTGAACGTCCCTTTAGAAGACTCAGCTGACCAGCAATGTGTTGATGCTAAGACAGAGACATTGCGGTTATCGTGACAGCCCTAAGAGTAAACAAGAAGGATGAAGTTCTCGGTAATGATTTAGATTACAGCCCAGAAAGTACTGCATAATTAAAACGAATTTACAGTGTAACTTCCGGTAATTATAGTGTAGGTATAAGGGAACAATATGTAATATTTGTGGAATAAAGGTGGAACTACCAGGAAAATTAACAAATTATTTATACTGTAAGTATTTGTTAATTAAGGGGTAATTATCTGTGTTGTTACAGGGTAAGTGGTGCTTGTTCCCCTTTTGTTTCATGTAGTTACAGGGTAAGTACACTCTAAAAAAAAAAGGTTCTATATGGTACTAAAAGTGGTTCTTCGTCGTAATCATAGAGGAACCACTTTTGGTGCTATATAGCACCATATCTTAACATGTTCTGTATATGGTAGCGGTGCTATATAGCACCTTAGTCAGTGGTGGTATATGGCACCTTAGCTGAAGAACCGCTGAAGAACCACTGAAGAACCACTGAAGCACCAAAATTGGTGCTATACAGCACTTGAAAAGGTTCCCCTATGATTACGATCCAAGAACCACTTTTAGTGCCATATAGATCCTTTTTTTTTTTTTTAGAGTGTATGAATCTACTGGCTGTAAATTAAAGTGGTGCTTGTTCCCCATTTGTTTCATGTAGTTAGAGGGTATGCATGAATTTACGGGCTGTAAATTGAAGTGGTGCTTGTTCCCCTCTTGTTTCATGTAGTTATAGGGTAAGTACACTCTTCTGTTCTATATGGCACTAAAAGTGGTTCTTCATCATAATCATAGAGGAACCACTTTTGGTGCTATATAGCACCATATCTTAACATGTTCTGTATATGGTAGTGGTGCTATAGCACCATAGCAAAAGAACTGGTGAAGAACCGCTGAAGCACCAAAATTGGTGATATACAGCACTTAAAAAGAACCACTTTTAGTGCCATATAGAACCTTTTTTTTTAGAGTGTACTTACCATATAACTACATGAAACATTACATGAGTGTATGAATCTACTGGCTGTAAATTAAAGTGGTACTTGTTCCCCTTTTGTTTTGTGTAGTTACAGGGTAAGTATGAATCTACGGGCTGTAAATTAAAGTGGTGCTTGTTCCTTTCTTGTTTCATGTAGTTAGAGGGTAAATACAATAAAACATGTACACAATCTGATATCACTCGGAAATCTTTATTTGAAAAACAACTTTCAAAACAGATTTACAACACTTCGTATTTGTTTTTCCCTTGCTTGGCTTCATCCTCCTCTTGTTCCTCTTCTTTTTCTTTCTTGTCACAGATGAATCTTAAGCAGAAATCCAATGACTCTAGCTATTATTAAAAGAAAATACAGTACACCCAGAAATGTCCTCACCATTAACTCGTCTTTTAACCTCATGCCATCCGAGATGTATACGACTTTTTCTTCAGATGAACACAGACAAATAATCTCTACTAAAGAAAGCTAATTTGGGTTCCTAAAAGTTGAAGCATCAAACAGCACGTACAGCAATAACTACAGTATTCCATATGACCCCAATGGATGAATCAATGTTTTTAAGAAAAATAACAATATATATATATATTTTTAAACTATAGACTATCGCTTCCGACCCATAGTCACATGCGCATGCATGAAAGGGTTATTTTTTAAATGCTCACAACAGTATACAAACAATAACATAATATATGATAATAGCAATAAGAAACAAACAAGACAGGAATACAGAGACACCAGTTCTCGCGTGAGTTTCGGATGAAACGAAAACTTGAAGTGTACGTTGCTCATATACCACGCTCTGGTAATAGTTGGTTGGAAGCGAAAATATAAGTCAATTATGAGAGCATTTCTGTGTCTACTTTTTATTTTAATAAATATGAATACACAATAGTAAAAGACATGGGATTCCTTCAATGGAAATAACGAAAATGAAGAAGAGGAACAGGAAGAGGAGAAGCCAAGCAAGAGAAACAAAACAGGGACAAAACATGCTTTTTTCTGTTTATTTAAAAAAAAAAAAGAATAAGAAGTGTCATAAATCTAATTTGAAAGTTGTTTTTCATATAAATGTTTCTAAGTGATATCAGATTGTGTACGTGTTTTTATGGTATTTACCCTGTTACTACATGAAACAAGAGAGGAACAAGCACCACTTTAATTTACAGCCCATAGATACTTTCCCTGTAACTACATGAAATAACAAGCACCACTTACCCTGTAACTACACAAATAATTACCCCTTAATTAAAAATACTTACAGTATAAATAAATTGTTTATTTTCCTGGTAGTTACCCCTTTATTCCCGAAATATTACATATTTTTCTCTTATACCTAACCATACATACTTTATAATCCATGGATTATAGGTCCATGGAGAGGAAGAGGGCCAGGGGGCAGAGGCAGAGCTGATGGCCAGGGGTGGAGTGGGCTCTGGAGTGGGATCAAGGGCTGGAGCTGTCAATGGACTCTGGTCAGGGGCTGGAGCTGATGTGTGTGTTGCCCACACACACAAGATAGCCATGGCCACAATGGTCAGAGCTGCAAACTCTAAAGAAGATTCTGGCGTTCGAGACTCTGGTGTGGCGGCCATGTTGGCTGAAAACATTACATTCAGTTTGCTCTACATTCTTTCAAAGTATATTATTTTCGTGATTAGTACTCTTGTATGCTAAAGTGTACTTTTTCTTTTTGGGATAACTATCACTCTGTGTATGTGCTGTATTGAACAAATTAGCTTTTAGTTATCGAATATAAGAATAGTTGTATACTGATTTAGGAAAATGTTATACAATTTAGATTTGTGCATGAAATGTGTACTGTAGTTTTTGAGCCACAAGCTGGCCATTAGGGACTGGCCACTAGGGACAGGCTCCAGAAGGGAGCAGAATCTCATTGAGCCCCATGTTAATGCCCAACTTTACATCAGAAAAAAACATGTTTACAGCCTGGTACAAATTGTGGTTTTGGTCTATACGGCTAATTTTGTGAGGGGGGTAATTGTTTTTTATAACTCATTCGTTTACATTATATAAAGCCTTAAAGTTCTGCATAATTAAGGGCATGGCCACTTTGAGTGACAGGTGGATAGCCATTTATCTGCTGTCTGTTAGTCATCGCGTCACCTCAGCTCCGCCCACGTCCCGCCTCTTTGCCCATTTTCTGTTATCCGGGAGTGACGCGCTGCCAAGATGGCAACGGCCAGCTCGTCCCTACTTTACGCTTCAAAACTGCTCTTCAGAATCCTATGGGTGACGTCACGGACACTACGTCCATATTTTTTTACAGACTATGGTAGTGTTGTAGTCAAGAACACCTAAACCGAGACCAGGGCTGCGTTTCCCAAAAGCATCGTAAGCCTAAATTGATCGTAAAAAGGATCGTACGAGTGATCTTAATATTAAGGTCTGTTTCCCAAAAGCATCGTAACTTAAGTAGCACTTGAAAATGATCGTAGATCTACGAGTGCTCTGGAGTAATCGTAAAGCTCTAAGTGTATCGTAAGAAGACAGAGTTATGAGGTCACCTACAGGACAACCGGCAGATTACACCTTTAACTTTATTCAACTGCATTGTGATAATACTATAAGGTTTTGATTGTACTTTATTGTACACTTTTTTATTATTTTTTTTTATTTTAATATTCTCATTATTATCAATGTTGATTAAAAAAACAGTTCTGCTGCTTAATATTATTGTGGAAACTGACTTTATGATTACTGGATTTTTTTTTTTTTTTTTTTATGAGGGCAGGTTACAAACAAAAAAAATTATAAATACACATCTGAATTAAATGAGGATATTTATTTCGTCCTTTTTAAAGGTTCTCTTGTTTGTTTTTTTCTTGTTTTTTTTTTTGCCTCAGCCTGAAGTTAGTTGCTTTATATAGACGTGTTTGGATTGCTAATCCACATCAGATGACAATTATTAGGTGAAACGTTCAGAGGAAACGATTCCATATAAGGTTATATTTCAGAACTTCGCAAATGGACAGCGACTCTTAAGTAGCACTTAGAGCGCGTTCTCGCGCGTTCATGTTAAGTACATTTTTGGGAAACGCACGTGGCATTGCTGCGAGTGATCGTAACTTCGCTCGTAGAACATGCTCTTTAGAGCTAAGATATACATCGTTATTGGGAAACCCGGCCCAGGTCGAGACCAAGACCAGCGTGGGCCGAGACCAAGACAAGACCAAGGCAGGGCGAGACCGAGTCAAGACCAAGACCAAGGCAGGGCGAGACCGAGTCAAGACCAAGACCAGACCAGCACTCCTTAAATTCCTCTAAAAGATCCATATCTACTGTCTGAGAAATTCCTTATATTTAATGAATAAATACAATTAGAATAGTAAGACTCATGAGTCTTGAGAAAATTCATGGCACATGCGTCTGAACTGGTACAATTACACGTTCATAAATAATGTTCAGATTAATTTAACATTAAAACATTAACATTATTTAACAGTCACTGAATCATTTATTTAACCGATTTGTTCAAAGCAGCAGATTCATTTAATAATGAAACGTGGCCGAATTAGCAAATACACCGTTTAAATTGTGTCATTTAATATTAACTTCTTGTTTATTGAACGTTTGTATAAATCAATATAATTTGCAATCCCGCTTATATTCATGAATACAGCGCTCTTGCTCTTGTGAGATATATAAAAAACTAAATCTCAGAATTTTGTGGGCATTTATATTAATTTTTTCATTTTTGAGACAATGCTGCTTTGATTTTGAACCTGGCAGCACAGTAACAAAAGAAATCACATTACAAAGAAGTTATTGATTGCATTTTAAGCTGTAAGTTTTACATCAAATCACATTAATGATGTTAAATCAGAAAATGCACTGGCAATTTAGTGATATCCTTGCAGTAGTGGTCTTGACTAGCCTGACGTCGTCATACTCAATTCTAGTCAGAATATGAGTCTGAGACCGCTCCGTTGGGCTGTGATTATGGGGCGTGTTTCAACCGAACCAGGAAAGACCTCAATTGGATAGACCTACAACCAATCAGAGCAACGGAGCGACGCATTACGTTAGTTGTCAAATGTCAACAGAACTCAACTGCACTATGTTGCCATGTCCGCGGGTTGAAGCGACCCCAATTATGTGATATACAAACCCAGGAATGCGATTTTTAACTGCCAGCCCTGCCAAAATAACACATATTTTACCCCTCAAATGCCTTTTTTTTCCCGGAGAACCCCCCCCCCCCCTAGAAAGCTATTGGGCTTGTTTTTGGCTAGTTTTGAGGAACGTTAGCAATTGGGCGGGTTTTGTTGTAAAAACTTGGCAACCTGTCTGCACGCACGCTGGAATAAGTAGCCTAACGTTAGAAGAACAAGATTAGTGTAAACGATCTTTGCCGGTGTTGTAAAAAAATAATTTAAGGATACACAGAGTACTTACCAACACGATCATCATTTCTGAGATAAATAGTAAAGGTGAATGCATACGAGCAAGTTCTCCGTTTAGGATTAGAACAAACTCAACCCAAGCGCCTTTGATGACGTAGATGATTACGTTACTGTTGATCATCTGTCCATCATCGTCTAAAGTCCGCCCTGACAATTTCATTGGTCCGAACAGTTTCTGTTCGGGCATAATTACTTCTCTACCGATCAATTCCAGACCGAACTGCCCGAGTAAAAATGTTGTGGGCGGGGCTAAGTTCGGCTGGCATCCAGGCTAGGTCTTGACTGGTCTTGAGATAAAATCCTGAGTCCTCTAAGTCCGAGACCAAGACAAGACCGAGGAGAAATGCAGTCGAGACCGAGACAAGACTAAGACCTTCAAAAAATGGTCTTCAGACTGGTTTTGGTCTCGAGTACTACAACACTAGTCTATGGTTTGAACAGGTTTCCTCCCCTGTCTGCCGTTGATCAGATAAGTTAACCCTAACCCAAACACACTTTTGGTTGAACTAATGTTGCTTTGTTGGGCTGGTCAAGATTCTCAAAAAAATAGGGCAATGTTTATTTGCGGAAACATTTTTTTTTTAAAATAAAATAATTTAAAATACAACACTTTTAAAAGAAGAATATGTATCAGCTGGATGAGGCGAACTGAGGTGAGGACAGCAAAAACAGGCCATAACGTTCCACATAAATAACTCTGTAAGAAAGACCTATAAAAATATACACATAAAAGGGATAATATTTTGTAACTTGCCTTTCACAAAGAAGTGATGTATCTCAAAACATTGGTTCTGATAAAGAGAAAATAACTCAGATTAGTCCATCTTTTTTACTTAGTTGGGAAGTGGACATAGGAGAATATACAATTAGAATAATATGCAGTGATCAGAAACAAGCATGTGATTTGCCAATTTGATTTTATGAGTTTTCCTCCATTGATGACTTCTTTATCAAGCTCAGGCTTTGCAAATGTCCGTCATCAGTCACTAAGCAAAGTGACATCCTTCACTGAGGCAGAGAGGATGCTGGGTATTGGCTGTTTGTGCACTGACAGACTGTTTCCTCATACTTGTAGGGTCGAGAGTAAGTACAAGCTTCAAAGGATGTGTCGAAAGTATTGAAAAGTCGTTTTATGTTGGCATATTCTGATTCTTTTCAAGGAATACATAAATTATTCATATAGATAGAAAAAAATAAAATAAAAAAAGTATTAATGCTGTATGACAACCTGTAAACCCTCTGATTTACACATCATTGCTATTTTTAATGTGGATACTACTCAAATCCATTATTAATTTATTTCAAATAATACATTTTTATAATTTATATTTTATAATTTGTTTATTATAATTTCCTCTAATTTATATGGATAAATGGGGGGGGGGGGTCTTTTTGTAATATTTGGATTTTAGTATGTTTGTTTATTATATATGTATTGTTTATTATTTGGATTTAGTATGTTTGTTTATTAAGCAGTATTCATGGGGTCATTAGCTGTTTCCCAAAATGCAGGTAGTTAACAGTTTTACCAACCTTGTGGGAACATTTTTGTTCCAGCTCGGAATTAAGCCCTTCAGTGTGTTTATTAATGGTTTGATGATGGTAATGAACAGCTGTAGACATAATGCTGTAGGACCATAGAGATTTGTTGATGAGGTCCAGTCTGGAGTGCCACAGTTCTTCTGAGGGACAATGGGCAAGGGCTTTCATTGTTACAGTGCTGTATTAGCTTGTGTTCTGGAGTCGTGTTAATGCCAAGGGAGGTAGATGAATGTAAATTCAGACTGAAGGCTTGTGTGACTCAGGCTGGATGAGGCAGTTTCCCACCAACTGAACAGAATTGTCAAGCAAGTTGCATGTTCTCTTTGAGTCAGTAGGACCATTACACAGCAGGGAGTTTGCTGCGGCTGTTAACACCCTCCTGCTGAGAGACACGGCTGCACACACCTTCTCTTATTCTCCAATGACTGTACATAAAGCTTATGAGTTATGACTGGAATTCTGCTTACAAAATGGCAGGTGAACACCAGCTACTGTACAGATGACATGTCTTATTTTAGGTTGATCTGTCTGTTTTTCTTCCTCTGTAAGTCACTTGCTCATTTTAAAGGGAAACCTCTAGGAAGGACAAATACAAATGTGTTTTATTTCAATATCTGTCTAGCCCAGTGTTATTTTTGTGTTATTTTAATTGTTTTTAATAATATTTTGAATGACCGTTTATATGATCAGTAAACAGTATACAGTTACAGTAGAAAAACTTTGTAGGTATGTAGGTATGTGAACACAAAAACTAGAACCACAAGCTCAAATTTACATGTTGTGAAAAGTGTCTGAATTTCCAATGTTTCCAAAAGAGATAGCTGTTACCACGTTCTTCTACGCCAGGTTTCTCTTATTGCAAAATCGCATACTGTCAAAGTACTACATTTTAAGAACTTAGTTTCCTTCCAATAAAAAAACTATGTTCTTTATCAGGGAAAAAAGAATGAGTCCTACGCAACTCAAGTCCTGTAGGGCCACATTCCTCCATCCCTAATCAAACACACATAACTGAGATTTTTTAAGCAATCCTTACTTTGTTAGGTTTTTCAGGTATGTTTGATTGGGGATCGGGCTAAACTCTGCAGGATAGTGGTCCTCCAGGACTGGAGTTGCTCATCCCTGTTCCATTGATCAGGTGTGTCCAATCAGTTCTGCTCCAATCCCAAATAAACACATCTGAACCAACTAATCAAGCTCTTACTAGGCATACTAGAAACTTCCAGACACGTGTGTTTAAACACAAGTCAGAGATAAACTGACTTGTGCAATAGAGATCGCTAAGACATGTGACCAACTGGGCGTCAACGTCATCAGAATGCAAAGAATTATGGGTATGTTTGGCCCGTTTACATGGCCTGGCATAGCAGGCTAGTGTTCTGGCATGAAAATAATTAAACATTAGAGAGAAAAACAGAATATAATCCTACAAAATGCAGCGGGCTAAAGAAAACATTGTCGGACCATATCGCCTAAAACTAAATCCTAATGCAAAGACGAGATCTGATGAGAAAAAGGGAATCAAATGACTGGATCCTTACGAGCTGAGCGACTGGTCAAGGGACGTCAAACTGTTGCCTAACTTCCAGCACCCATATATATACAACTACATGATGTTAGTGCTTAAACACACACACTTCTGAAGTTTTCAGAATTCAAGTCGCTGCAGTCTTTTTTACAGATGGATGGGTCTAGGACCTGGAGATTGTAAAAGTGGGGCAGAAAACTCGTCCGTTCAAAGTTATGCAAAGTTTTAAGCACCACACTCCTCGCTCTCTCTCATCTATCTGCATACAGTCAGAATTCAACAAACCTGCGTGCGTGTGTGTGTGAGTGAGTGAGGCCGGCTACACACTGCAAGCGTGGCGTGTCCGTTTTTATTTCGGCTCCCATGTTAACAGGTTAGAGCGTGCACACTGCCTGCGTGAGACGCGGAAAACGCGTGCATGCTATAAATAGAACAGACGCCTATCTTTCACGCGACACGCAAGCGTGTTGGAAGCGTTTAACATGAAGTATAGGCCTTCCACTACGTCACCTAGCAGCAGCATCGCCGTCTGACACGCTTCTGGTGTGCAGACACAGAAAACGCCACGCAGCTGACACACAACAGAAACGCCACGCTCACAGTGTGTAGCCGGCCTGAGAGAGGGGGGAGCGGGCGCAATCGAACAGTGGACACATAAAAATATACTCCGTCATTTTGTTTATACAGGACATCATTCAAACTGCAAAGTGTTTACTTATTTGTATATCCCGTTCTTAAGCTTTATGCCACTTCTATCGTGATAACGACTTTTGCAGTTTATAACACAGCAGGTAGACGGCATCTTGAACACTGCGTTCTTCCCTCCATGCAAAGAAGTCTGGCGACCGGCGCCCGTTTGTGCCGCGGATTCCCAAAATGCTTTGCGTTTACCACTGGGAATACGTCATGATGACGACACATTAGCAATCTCTATATTGTTTGTGCGAAGCAGACTTGTGCAAAGCAGCAATGTTGACTTCCAGACAGGCGTGTTGAAACACAAGTCAGAGTTTATCTTTTTAAAGTGTCCTTGGGGATTGTAAAGTGTACTTTGTATGCATACTTCAAAATATTGCAGGTATTAAGTCATCCAGGTACTTTTCAACTACCGTTTTATGAATACTGCGAATTCAGACATACTACACTCCTAATGTAGCCTGCTGTTTTTTTTGTTGGTTTTTTTTGCCTACTTTATAGTAGGGAAGTGGGTATATTCAGACTGTCTGGCACCATTCTGATATGTAACACCCACTTTTCATTATCCAATTAGTACCCAATTCACTGGTCCCTGGAACAATATATTGATCATGCCCTTCAGTTGAGTTGATCCTCATTTACTGTGGGAATGGCGGATGAGGACCCCCGCCATTCCACAGTACTCACCTCACCAAGTGCCTCCATGCCCCCACTTTCATGTGTTACGAACCCCTTCTCAAATTCCACAGAAAGGGGAACACAACACAAGGACACGTGAAACTAAAATACGAAGTGAAAATATTTATTTAAATCACGAAAGTAAACATAACACAAAAGGAAACACGTATCATAACAAACAATTAAACAACTCTAAAGTATTAAGGCAATTAACCTAAAGAATAACCCACTTAAGAAATAACCTAAAGATAAAGGAAAAATAGAATACAAAAATGAAAAGCTTGTTTGCGGGTGAATCTCCTCTCTCCTGCCATGCTCCGCTTCAGCGTTCTTAAGAGTTAATCAAGAACGACCCGCAGGTGCGCAGGGCGGACCTAGACAATCAAACTCAAACGAGGAAACAAGAAAATAGAGTCATGACGTCATGAGCGAAGACAACGCACACAAGGCACAGGCCGTAACGCATGTCTAGATTAGTTCACGTCATGCCTGCCACACCTGATTTCGTTCATGTCATGCCTCCCAAGCCTGATTTTGTTCACGTCATCCCTGCCCTGCCACAGCCTGTCCAAGTCCAGAGTCCAGTGGCGTCTCCTGTCCACGTCCAGAGCCAAGTGGCGTCTCCGGTCCACGTCCAGAGCCAAGCGGCGTCTCCTGTCCATGTCCAGAGGCAAGAGGTGTCTCCTGTCCACGTCCAGAGCCAAGCGACATCTCCTGTCCACATCCAGAGCCAAGGGACGTCTCAAGCCCATGACCAGAGTCCAGGGAGGGCTCCAACCCGATGCTGGTGTCGAAAAATGTCTTCTGACTTGCTCCTCCAAAACACCCCTAAGTGGCTTGATAATATTCAGATCTGGTGACTGTGCAGGACATGCGAGATGTTCAACTTCACTTTCACGTTCATCATATTGGTGCATTATCATCCTGATACACAACATCACCTTTAGGGTACAATGTTTGAACCATTGGGTGCACATTGTACTCCAGATGTGTGTTTCCCAGAGCCAACTATAGGCGCAAGTTCTGTCGTTACTAATGGAATTCAATGGAACTTGTGACCATAGTTTGCTAATGATGCTTTTGGGAAACACAGAATGGTTCTATAGTCCTTGGCAAAGAGACCCCCATCTAGCACAAGTAGTGGGCCTATTATTTTGCAGTCCAAACCATCACTGATCCACCCCCATGTTTTACTCTTGGCACGCAACAGTCTGTATGATAAGCATTTTTGGGGCTTCTCCACACCGTAACTCCCAACAGAGAACAATACATGTTTCACATGGTCCACAACTCAAGATTTGCGCTGCTGGCACCATTGAAACCCGACTTTTGGCATTGGCACAAGTGACCAATGGTTTGTCCATAGCAGCATGACCATGAATATTGAAACTGTGGGGCTCCCAATAAACAGTTTTAATGGAAACAGGAGAGTTGAGGTGCGCATTTAATTCTGCAGTGAGTTGGGCAGCTGTGGTTTTATGTTTTTTCGATACAATCTAGGTTAGTACCTGGACATCTCTTTCAGACAGCTTCCTCTGTTGACAGTTAGGCCTGTTGGATGTGGTTTGTCCTTTGTGGTGGTATGCTGATAATACCCTGGACGCTAAAGCTTGATACAACACAAATACCTGCTGTCCTGGTCACAGATGAGCCAGCGAGACACGCACCAACAATTTATTCTCTTTTGAACTCTGATATGTCTTCCATTATGTTGTGTGGATTGCGATATTTTATTCTCTACTAATTCAACCTTCACACTCTGATATTACTGATGGAATGTAAAATCAGTGAAGATTGGCCACCAGGCTGTGCATATATAGGCGTGAGTGTAGGCCAGTGTTTCAGTTTCATTGTACAACCCCTGTATGTGTGAAAAACATTTATGAAAATCAATTTTAAATCACATCAATTTTTGACTGCCTGCTGGAGGAAAAAATTAAATATGTATTAATATTAATATATTCAGTATTCAGTGCTTGGACCTCTCCTCTTCTCCATTTACACTACATCATTGGGACCTATCATACAGGCACATGGCCTCTCATACCACTGCTACACTGATGACACTCAGCTCTACCTTTCATTCCAACCAGACGACCCCACAGTAGCTGCACGAATCTCCAGCTGTCTGGCGGACATCTCGGCATGGATGAAAAAACATCACCTGCAGCTCAACCTGGCAAAGACTGAACTGCTCGTCTTCCCGGCCAATCCAACAATACAACATGACTTCACCATCCAGCTAGGTTCATCTCGGATCACCCCTTCAGGGTCGGTCAGACACCTTGGCGTAATCTTTGACGACCAGCTGTCCTTCAAAGACCACATTTCAAAGACAGCTCGCTCATGCAGGTTTGCGCTCCACAACATCAGGAAGATCAGACCTTTTCTAACAAAGCATGCAACACAGCTTCTCGTCCAGGCCCTGGTCATTTCTAGGCCTGACTACTGCAATGCGCTTCTGGCTGGACTTCCATCTTGTGCGATCAAAATGCTCCAAATGATCCAGAATGCAGCAGCACGTCTTGTCTTCAACGAACCCAAAAGGGCCCACGTCACACCACTCTTCATCTCTCTGCACTGGCTACCACTCGCTGCTCGCATCAAGTTCAAGGCGCTTACGTTCGCTTACAGATCCACCACGAGCTCAGCTCCTGCATACTTTGACTCGCTCCTACAAGTCTACACCCCCACCAGAAGCCTTCACTCAACTAAGGAGCAACGGCTTGTGGTACCATCACAGAGAGGCAGAAAATCCCTCTCCAGAACATTCACATTCACCATTCCCTGCTGGTGGAATGATCTTCCCACCTCCATCCGAATTGCAGAATCACTGACAACATTCAAACGACAGCTGAAAACTCACCTCTTCCGCAAGCACTTAACCTTATCTTTAAAAAAAAAAAAATCCTTTTCCTTATTTTCCTTCTATTTTCCTCTACTTCTTCCCTGCCCTAGTGTGTGATGCTCTGTGCGATGTCCAAAACTTAGTACTTCAGGCACTTTCTGTGTTTCGCTGCCTCCTCATGATGGATCGCTTCCTGTACTCCTCATTTGTAAGTCGCATTGGATAAAAGCGTCTGCTAAATGTATAAATGTAAATGTATATTCCCAAGAACATCCTCATAAATAACATCCTCTCAGATGCTCCTATTGTCACACTTCAGTCTGCGCCACTATTTTCACTCTTTACAGAAATATAACTACGCATATTTAAAAAAAATTTGGCATACTGGTGTTTCTTTATTTCTGATATTTTGCCATATTTCTATTACTTAGAATCTACCCTACTAAACACAACATTATGGTTTGATTCCCAACATAACTGATTTCTTGTTTAACCCTATTATTTGATGACCAATCAGCAACTGTGTGACCGACTGAAGTGAGGAAATTGATGCCGTAACCTGAAAACTGAAAAGTCCCATCCCTCTATGCCAAAGGCAGACTGTAGAAGAGCTGTAGAAGATTTTTGTCTCTCCTTCTTTTGACAGATTTTTTCATGCTCAAAGTAAAGTCTACTGTACTGTTGAGAAATCAGTTAAAGGGGTGATGAATTGAGAAATCAACTTTCCTTTGAGCCTTTGGTACATAAAAGTTCATCGTGATAGAAGAATATCCTGCAAGTTTCAGAGCTGAAAAAGTCCTTGTTAGTCAAAGAAAAGCTTTTATAGACACCAGGCCCAGAAAACGAGAGATCTCAGAATATGTCGACCACTGATGTAGTAGGACGCAGAAGCACCGCCTCAAGCCCGCCCACCGACTCGTGAAGCTAAACGATGCGGAATCGATTGTAAACAAGATAGAGGTCGAGACTGGATTTGCAGACATATTGAGATTAAAACACAATGCTGTGCCTTCTATATTGGATCCGACAGGAATGGTGCAACACACTTATGTGAGTCAAACATGTTTGTATATGTGTTAGTATTGCATTGTTACAGATCGTTTGATGTCTATTGATTACATAACTTAGCACGCGGTCACAGGCTTGAGAAGGTGTTATTGGTTCATTCGTGTTTAGACTCTGACTTGTAACGCCAGCTCGCAAAGCCCAAAGTCCCGGGGCTATGTGCTTTTCAGACAGGCTCACGGTTCACGGTTATATTCACTGATGATCGAGCAAAATGATGCAGAAATAACATTTCAATCAATCGTGGGTGGATGAGAGATGAATCATTGTGTTTGTTTGATAAAGACATTTTGCGAGCCCTGGCTGTGGGCTGGGTGATTAATTCCGGTTGCCATTTGCCATACGGTGTCACTGACAGGGGAGCAGAAGCTCATTATATATGCAAATCTTATCCAATCCTAGCCGTGGGCGTTTACTTCCAAGTCTTCAGTGCGGCATGCCCATCAAAATGGATCGTTTTTCAGAGAGCCTCAAAACCAAGGCAGAAAGTAGCCAATTACTTATTCATTATGATGTTTTTGAATGTAAAAACCACGCAAACGTCATAAGTTGACCTTAGACAACAGTATAAAAAAGCCAGTTCATGACACCTTTAATTTGATTTTGGATGCATTGATAAAAAATACTTGATTCCCGCAGGTTTCAGTCAGGCAATCTCATTGAAGGTTAAAATATTATATATATATTAATATTATCTAAAGTTCTTTCCAGCTTTGTGTGTGATATTAGATGCACAGTGTGCTTCATTTGTTAAACATGAGCATTCAAGCAGAATCATTTTTGATAACCATTGTAATGTAAATTGATGCTCCAATTCAATGTGGCAATTTAAAGTAATAATGATTTTATGAACAATTTACACAGAAATTTGTATGAAAATGCCCAATGAATTATAAAAATGCCCAATGAATGTCTGGGACTGAGACACATAGGCTGTAAGTAATCATTTAGCATACATTTTTATCTAGTGCCTAACAGCACACTTATTATTTGGGCATACCCTCCATTTAACCAGGGGATAAATGCTTTGCTCAAGGGCACAATGGTTATAGCTCATTGCTTGCTCCTTGTCGAGCTTCAGCCAACAGCCTTCCATTACTAGCCCTGAGCTTTAGCTACAGTACTAAGACATACAATGCTGTTCTTTCTGTCAAATGTTCTGCTATCAAAAGAAATGTCCCATCAGTTGGATGGTATGTACGTCTATATCAAGTCCATAGACCATTCCTGAATATGGAATCAATTTGAATTGTTGGATGCTACTCAATGCCACAAGCAGTTGCCATCTATCAAGCAGAATATTTTTAGGTAACACTTTATTTTAAAATCTCCTTATGTTACATGTGCTTACTGTAACAATAACAGTAAACTATTCATAATTACAAGCAACTATCCCGAAACCAAACCTTATTCCTAACCCTTCTCTATAGTAGCCTAAGTACATGTTGTTAATTGATATTACTCAGTACGTAATTGTATAATTACACTGAAACAAGGACACCTTAGAATAAAGTTAAGCCAAATTGTATTTACTCAAATGCATCTATGATAGATGTTTTCCCAATTTGTTTGAGATTTTCATGAACTGCACTTAGGAAAAGAGCAGTGATTAATATGGAGATGTATGCAGCTCATGCAGAGCGCTTGGATTCACACTAACATAAGAATGTGCTACACTGTTCCATGCAGTGCAAGACCACAGGCATTTAAAGGGACTATTAATCTTCACTATGCACTCAACCTTGTACTGAATGTTGCATAAATAAGCCAAAGTGAAGGTCAATATAAGACAAAGGTGGCTTGAAATCCTGCCCCAAATTATGTTTAACACCTTTGTGACTTTCATTTGTTCAATAGATGTGTTTACAGCATTCAACAAGACAAGTAATCAAAATACCCAAAAACATCAATAACTACCCAGGAAAGCCAATCTCTCACACGCTCAAAACCTCAGTGTTGGCAGACTTTCAACATAGTTCTCTCAGTTGAGTTTTAGCAAGTAATTACAAGCATCATTTAAAATGATACAACACATTCTACAAAAACCTAATAAAAAATGTATAAATAATTGCAACATCCATCCATCCATCCATCTGACATATCAGAGTTCAAATTAGGACAAACTGTTGGTGCGCATCTCGCTGGCGCATCTGTGACCAGGCGCTTATACCATGAAGCCGGTTTAGCTGGCTAGCCAGATATGTTTAAGCTTAGTTTGTGCTAATCCTGGGTTTTGGGTACCATTAAAATGCTTTGGCTTTTAGCAGTGTTCATCTCCATAGTAACTTACGCTCCACGGCTAACCTGCTCCAGGGCAGGTTATGTTCTGGATAAGACATCAAACTGAAATTGGACCAATCAGCTGTGAGCAAAGTGACACACCTCTGATACAATGAAGTTACTCCCCCTGTTTCTACTCCAAATTAAAGGTCACTACATAGCAAATGGCTATTAAAGACTAAAGTGTCTGGCTTTTAACAATGCTTATTTATAATAATAATAATTTTGAATTATTTAGATTTATGTAATTATTATTCTCGTAATCAATTATTCAAATTCGTATCATTTTAGTTAATCAATCATTAATAGGCACTTAGTTGAAATTAATATTAATAGCTTATACAAAGGTCATACAAATAAACTTTAAAATCAATAAATAAAGCTATTAAATGACTACATGCGAGCTTAGATGTTAAATTCTCTATATATCAACAAAATTAACTTCATAACTTTTACTTGCATTGACGTAGTGAATGTTTTCTTTAAGTTGTCCACTTTCATAGACAGCTCTTTTCTTCTTGCTGTGTAAATTTGTTTAAATTCTTAATATTTTTCAATCATGTAATATTCTGCAGAAGAGAGAAATGAATCTCGCTGCTTCTCTCGCGAGAAGTGAATCTCAGTTTCACTGATCTACAGCATGTGATTGGCTGTTCACTACTGATCACAGCTAAACTCCTAAACTCAGGATCAAAGCCTGAGTTGACAGAGAAAGCTGATGATCAGCATCATGGGACCGACAAAGCCTGAATAGATTGGTTTGGTTTTGTCAACTCTAAACTAATCCTGTAACCCTGAGTTTGTTAAATTACCATCATGGTACAGGCCCCAGGACAGAAAGTCTTTGTGTTGTATCGAGAGCCATGGTACTTTGTCTGCTAAGAATTTTGGTGTTCTGTTTGACAGTCATTTTTTTTTATTTATTTTTTTAATAAACAAATAATTGCTGTAGTTAAATTGTGTTTTTTACCATCTTCATTTATTGGTGAAAGAAAAAGCCCTTCCTGCTTTTGAGCAATTCCGTGATTAATGCATTTGTTTCCTCACGTCTCAATTACTGCAACTCTCTCTATTCTGAAGTTTCTCATTCTTCTCTCTCTCATCTTCATTAGTCCAAAATGCTGCTGCCAGACTCCTAAAGGGGAAATGTAAGTTTGATCACATCACACCAATCCTGATGTCACAGCATTGGCTCCTATCAAATGGATTGATCGTAAAATTATATTATTAGGGCCCGAGCACCGATGGTGTGAGGACCCTATTGTAATTGCTCAACCTATCATTCTTCTTTTCCGAAATGGATCGCATTTTTGAGGGCCTAAACATGCTCGAAAACTCAAGGTAATTTTGCACACGTGTCAGAAGTGGTGAAAATGTACTTCTGATATGGGTTTCAGAATTAGGTGTGGCAAAATGGCTCAATAGCGCCACCTATAAAATTTTAATTAAGCAAGTATGAAATTTGGTAGACAAATGTAGCAGCCCAATACCTACAAAAAAGTCCCTGGGAGCAAAATCTGAAAACCCAACAGGAAGTGAGATATTTAGAATTTTCTCTGCAAAATTTTAGCAGTTTTTGCCATTTCCAGACGTTGTACTTTAACAAACTCCTCCTAGAGATTTAATCAGATCAACATCATATTTGGTCAGTCTAATCTAAAGGCATTTGCGACTTTAAATAATGAAGATCTTGAGTTTTCACTGGAGGGCCTGTCTGTGGCGGCCTTACAAAATTGGATGTTTCGCCATGAAACAGGAAGCTGTTGTAACTCGGGCATACAATGTCCGATCTGCCCCAAACTTTACATGTTTTATTAGAGTCCTGACCTGAAGACATCTACTTGCCAATATTCAGTTACGGTCATAGCGCCACCTGTGGGCAACAGGAAATTACATGTTTTACACTGTGATTAACTCCTCCTAGAGATTTAACCAGAACAACAACATCTTTTGTCAGTTTAATTTCAAGGCCTTAGTGATATTAAATTGTGAAGATCTTGAGTTTTCGCTGAAGGGTGTGTCTGTGGTGGCCTGTCAAGTACCAAACATGCTAGAAACGTTAAATCATGCACCACTTGTCTAAGGGCTAATGTATGCGAATAACTCCATGAAATCAAAGGGCCACCTGCTGGCAGCAGGAAGTTTGGCACATAAAAATTACTTTGCTCTTTTTCTCCTATATTTACCCGCTTAAATGCATCTCGCTCACTATTTGCTGTTTTCCTGAGGTCACCGGGTGGTGGTGTTCCCAGGTGCAAGGGTTCTTTCATCGCTGCTTGCAGCATTAATTTGTATTCAATTTCCTTAAAAATCTGGCCCCATAATATCTCCCTAGTGAGCTTAACTTGCTTGATGTCCTACGATCCAGACTAAAATGCAGAGGTGACTATGCATTTGCACAGTTGCACTAAGTATAATAACACAATAGCATCAAATGTATAATTAGGTAAACATGCAAATGCGATTTTACTTTATTGAGCAGTTTCCCAGCAAATCGGAGGGTTTCATTTGAATATGTTCATGTCAGAGCAGTACTTTTATTCTCTCTACACTTTCAAGACACTATTACACCACACATACCGGGTGCTACTGGGAAGTGTACTGTTTTTTTTACCTTTTATAGTATACTTGGAGCATGTTAGGAAGCATGAAACTTGGATATATTCATGTCAGAGATATAATACCTGAAAATTCGTCTTTAGAGGCTGCAGTTGCTCTGACCTTTCCATAAGCTTGAAGGAATGTTTCCATTTTTCCACCACTAACTGAGGGGAAGCATTGGACAGGAAGCCCACAGGCAGTATGATTTCTGAAGGATCATGTGCCAGTGAGGACTGGACTTTGGATTGCTAAATGAAAGGAAAAATTAACCATCTTAACTTTGTTACAGTTTTCATGCAAATTTTAAATATGTTCCTTCCAAAATTGCTGCTGTATGAAGTTTTAACCCATTTTTAATTTAACCCCTTAAGTGTCAAGGATCTCCACCCGCCCCAGATTACTGTTGTTCAACTTTTACTGCTCATTAAAACATCACAGTCTTACTTTATCTGGACAAACTCAGTATCATTAGACAGATTAAAGACTCCAGCTTCGATATTTGAAGAGTGTTTATGATAAAACTCTGTTGCATTAATTTCTTAATTTATGTCAGGATTGCAAAATAATCAATCTGTAAAGAACGATATTTTGAATTGAATATCACACGCAAATTCTCTCTCGTCTGCTGCGGTTCAGTTGTGTCCACACAGCTTGCAAAGAACAGCTTTTAGTTCAACTCTTAGTTAAAAGTGCGCATATTTGTAAAAATATTTATTTATTATCACGTTTGCTAAATATTTTGTCTTATAGAAAACCATTTCTATTCATTTCCCACTGAATTATCCAATATGAAAAGATGAAACAGTGTTCATAGCGAGCTCTGTGTCTCCTCTTCCTGATTTGCGTCAGATATGAGTCATCACGCACTCATTGTTTCTCTAGAGCTGTCAATCATCTTACGTGACTCAATCCTGCCCTCTGCATGATGCTCTTCTGTGTACACTTCCTCATTCTGTCTCTGTGAAGAACGAACCAATTCTACATTTCTACGCATGAACTAAGAAGCTAATAAATACACGATAACTATGGCATAAGGTTTTTGTGTCATTTTTCATGTGATTTCGGCTATTTTATATAAATAATGGATGTTTACTATATACATTACTATATTACTATATACATATATACATATGTTTATTATAAATGCTCAGCAGGTGTAGCGATGAGCTCCATATAAAATACTATATATAACATGTTTCAATATCACCATATGAATGAAATCCCCATTAGATCGCAACAGGAAGCTAATACAAACACTCGATGTTGGTCTAAAGTGACATTTTGAGTGAAAGTGTAATTTTAATCTTTTAAATTGTGTTGTGTAGCTTGATGCTAACTGTAGCTCTAATGCACCTGTTGGACCAGGAGCTTTATCTATTTCGTTACAATAATTCACATAAGATTCCATGGATGTGCTTTTATTTATTTATTATTATTATTTTTTTTAATACTTCAGATAATATGTGGATTACTGTGAAGTGCTGTTAATGGGGTGACAGGCAATGCATGGGTTATGTATTTTTTTATATTTTATGTAGTATTATTATAATTGATTTTTTTGTGTAAACAACTTCTCCAATTGTGCTACAATGGGTCTTTGTGGCCTAAAGGTTAGAAAATATTCTAACCTTCTGCATGCATGCCCCGTGGCTCTTGTAAGTTTTACTGAAATAAATGTTTAATAGTTTTGATCTTAGGTAATTTCATGGAGTGAAATGATTTGTATTTTCTACCATTTGTATTTCTCGTGCACGCAATGTCTGACAATTAACGTCAGAAATACTGCAATGTATTTTGCCTCTATGATGTTGGCAGTCTCTCAGTACAAGCTGTCATGGACTAGAGGTTTGTACCCCATCCCTCGCACTAATTACTGAGGTTGGAGCGAGAGCTAACTTGATCGAATCCATTTAGTTTGGCATCTACAGGCCAAAATGGTTAATCATCCAGTGTCATCCAGCTAATGCCCCTGAGGTATTCAAAAACATGAAACACTCAGGAGCACACTCAAAGCAGCACATCTGAAATTACTGTACTGCATTGATGAATAATACATTCACTGAGCCATGCAATCCTGTGTATTATGGCCGAATAAAACAATGCGATCCCTCATATTTACAGTCATCCTGCTAGAATAGTGAGCTCAGATGATTATTGGATCTCTGCTCTTCAGGGATTACCCACAGCGTGTGTTATCATGAAAATGAACCTACTCTTGACAGCTTATTTCAGCCACTTTATGTCCAACGCTATCCTGCTGTTGCTTAATTCTTCATTTCGTTTAAACTATGGAGTAAGGATGGGCGATAACCTAAATCTTGTATCACAATATGATTAATTTTATTTCATGATAACAATATATATCACAATATAGTTGTGTTTTTGTTTATACCGTTGAAATTTCATAATTCTTATTACCATTTTCAATATTATAAATAAAAACTAATACTATAGCCTAAAAAAGTCTCAAGCTTACTGAAGACAAGTAATGTTCAATGTTCAGTTTCTTTATACAGCAAAATGAAAACGACCTCAGTTGACCAAAGTGCTGTACAAAGTTGCATAGACCCAATTAAAAATTATACAGTCACAAGACATTAAACGCTATAAAATATGGGTTTTTAACAAACTTTTAAACTCGGACACTATAGAGGCTGTTCTAATAGATAATGGCAAATTGTTCCATAACTTGGGGCCAACAACTGCAAAGGCTCTGTCATCCCTGCATTTTAGTCTGGATCTGGGAACCCGTAGCAAATGCCTAGTCTGTGGTCTGGATTGTGTACAGTAATGAACTCTTACTGTGAGCAAGATTGTTTAAATCTCAAAAATCTGAATTTTGAATTCAATGCGATAATGGACCGGTAACCAGTGCAACGAGCATAAGATACGCGTAATGTGATCCCATTTGCAACTGCACGTAAGCAAACTGGCAGCCGCATTTTGGACTAGTTGAAGTCGATGAATAGATGCGTCAAACAACCCATAATATAGCGAGTTGCAATAGTCAAGCAATGAAGAAATGAAAGCGTGAATTACAGTCTCAAAACTGAGACAGTGAGAGGTTTTCTTTTTCTTTTTGGTGTCTTTGAATAACATTAATAGCGACAGCAGGTAAATTTGTATGCTGTCACTTTAAAGGTGCTGTATGTAAGTTTTTGACTGTACTAAAGCATAAAAATACCACAATTTGTTTGCAGATATTTAGGAAAAATGCTGAGTTCACATACTCGTTTCTCTGAAAAGCAATGCTACAGCCAGTTATTCTACTTTGATATGTGCGTTCCGTGTCCGAATGTCTGTCACATTGTCAGTTTACCCAATAGTATTCCACCAGGATGCCAGTTGGCAGAAAACACAGTGTATTGCTGCCATGGAAGCCAGCAAAAGAACTGGGTCAGAGATCACAGATTCTGCCTGACCTAAAAAGCCTTGGCATCCATCTAAAAAATCTCTATGAACCGAAGTATATTAAAACATGGATAAATCAATTCATCAACTTACAGTGTTTAAGTTTACTCGCCTTCCATTGTCAATTGCGCTCGTTCCTGTTGCGTGTCCTCAAACTGGCAACCCATGTGATCATCAAGTCTAAGGAGGAGGGGGCAGGGCAAACTATAAGCACTCAGTTCAGTCAGTACTCGCGCACTCTGAGCAGCGGCTTCATGAATGCACGTCTTTTAGAGAACACACGAATACTGAAATTAGTTACGCTGCTTATTGCGCTTCAACGGTTTAAAATCACCTGTTTTTAAACTTCAGTGCTTAAAATTGCATGCGAAAAATACACTCTTGTGACTGCGTAGCACAGCAACATCACTTGAGCGTAATATTTCTACCAGTTAATTGTGTCTATGGTATATCGCCCACCGCTACTATGGAGAACAGAAGCTAATGAAGTTGCTGATCACAATGTGTAGGGTACAACGGGCCTAAAGGCTCCACAGGGTAAAAGGCTCCTTTGATTTTATCTTCCTCTAAACCACTAGATGGCACAAAAACTTGCCATAGCACTTTCCAAAACGTCTCGGTTACGTATGTAACCCTTGTTCCCTGAAGGAGACGCCACGTCGGAGTACCGACGAATAGGAATCTCGCTCGCGAGAGCCAATCTACTTCGAGTGTAACTAAACGAGCCAATGCACATTGGCATGCAATGATTGCACCAGGTGTTCATGCCACGCCGTGTGGGTATAAATGAGACACAGGTGATTGCATCAAATCAGCCGAGAGTGACCGACTGAATGGGAACCTCCACTTTTGCATCATGATGCACGTGAACCATCATATTTAAAATATTATTCATATCATATAATAAAATATAATTTATTGTTACTACTGTAAGTATATATTAAATTATTATGGGATCCCCTTCAGTGCTTTCAGAATCTTTACTTTTTAAAATTATTTTGTTTCTATATTTTTATATATGCCTGATGAAGGTCATGAGACCGAACGGTTGCCAATCAAAAGTTGTGATATCTTTTGTAAGTATCGATAGTGAGTGTGTGGGATTTCCTTTCACTTTTGAGTTTCTATATTTTTTAAATATATAAAAAAATATTTTATTTATCAAAATAAACAAAAATAATGCAAACTTTGCTAAAGTGATTTTTTGAACAAGTATTAACTTAGACATTATTAAAAACATTATTTAAGTATCTGTAAATACAGTGAGCCTTTACCCCGTGTGTGGGGTAATAGGCCCCCCGCGACCACCTAAGACATTTATACGATTTTTAAACAAAATAAACCACTTTTATGATTTATTTTCACACAAAATCTGTTGCTCCATAAATGTTCAATACATACACTTTGGGAGTAGTGAAAACAAAGCATATTTTTTTTAAGGTGTGCCTTTAGCCCTGTTGTACCCTATGTTTCTTTTTGCAAGGGTTAGATTCAAACTCACAAACCTTGTGGGCTTTGTCTCAGCCCACAGTCTGTGAACTGACTGTCTGATGAATAGCGTGCTAAAAAATAGCAAGCATTAGCTGAAATTGTCGGTTTGAATTGGATTGGCTGGCTTTTGGGAGTGACAGCATACAGGTCAGTCTGTCTGGAAACAGTTATTGAGGAATTGGGTTGTTATACTGAGTGCTTTTGCAAAAGAAATAATCACTGGATTCATAAAAGAGTGAAAGGTTTATGGCAGCAGTTTATTTATTTATTTATTGAGGTACTTGGTACTACATATTGTTTTGTTTTCTGAGCTACACTACTATTTAAAAAAAAGGGAAATTAATACTTTAATTTAGCAAATCAAGGAAAACATATTGGAACGCTACTTGCTGGAAGGACCCTGTGAAGTAATCACAGAAGGTGCTCTTTGGCTGGGTTTCAAACACATTTTTTGAAAAAACAAAAACAAACAAAAACAAACATTATCTTCATGTCTCACACTAGAAACATTAAAAATGACTAAAACACTGCATACTGCTGCATTTCGGCCATTTAGCCTTCCTCAGAGTGTGTCAGGACATGGCCGAATGGCCGAAAGGCAGCAGTGTACAGTGTTTTTGTCATTTTTAATGTTTCTAGTGTGAGCTATGATGTGAATAAAGGCTTTTGAGCTTAATTTAGCAATCGATCAAAAGTGTCAGTTAAGACATGTATAATGTTACAAAATATTTCTATTTCAAATAAATGCTGATCTTTTCAACTTTCTATATACCAAAGAATCCTGAAAAAAATTATAATGGTTTCCATCCATATTTCAACATCGATAATAATAAGAAATGTTATAATCGGGATATTAGCATGATTTCTGAGGGATCATGTGACACTGAAGACTGGAGACAAATGCTTTGCCATCACTGGAATAGGTTCCATTTTAAAATAGAAATCAGTTTTAAATAATACTATTTCCAAATATTTATGCAGTCTTGGGGAACACAAGAGACTTGAAAAAAAAACAAAAACAAATCTTAGCTACCTTAAACTTTTGAATGATAGTGTTTACGCCTGTGAAATAATTGGTAATTACCTTTGAATAAGAAGGAATTCTATCACAAAGTTTAAACAGATTTTGCTGCCGAAACTGCAGTGTCATTCATTAAATTTGGTTGTCTTTGCTGACCTGAGGTCTACCAGTATAATGTATAGTTCCGATAAAATGGCACGTAAAATTAATTAAACTCTGGATGGCCACTTTTCAGGTCACTCAAATGGTCTCTTTCTTTCTAATGGGCAGAATAAGATTAACTTTATAATTCAAGTCTGGCTGTGTGAGAATACAAGCACGCTAACTTGTCTGCAAAGACGCCAGGTTTCCTGCTCATGGGAAAAGAGACATTTTATCCTTAAAATGTCTGCTGTGACAGCTTACAAGCTGTAATTGACAAAACAGCTTTGCTCTGTTACGTTTGATTTTCCATAAAATGAAACTCCTGAAGGGAAGCCTAGAGAACAAATTGTGACTGTGACAACAACAACAAAAAAAAACTTGTTTTTGTTTAAGTCTGTATGTCAAGAGACTCAAAAATATCCAATATAATTATATTGTAAACTTTTCTGCTTTCATTACCAGTGGGACAAATGAAGACTCCAAAACACTAATGGGAAAGGTAAACATTTTATATCCCACAACAGTGTTTGAATTACTAGAGAATTACTTGTGCGGGGCTGAGACCTTCCAGTCAAAGATACTTACAGAGCTTTCTGCCATACAGTTCAGTACAGATCTGATTACAAGACAAATAAATAAGTAAATTCAGTCTAATGGGATTGTTTCCCACCACTGTAAACCAAAGTCCCAATATGTGATGTGTTGCTAACTGTTTCCTGAATTAAAGGCAAAATGCATTGATAAGCGTTATCAGAGAACTATTCCTAAAGGTAAAATATTATAATTTTTGCTTAAAACAATGGAATCCGACACACTCTGAGGCTTTGGTATCATTCAAATACTGTCCAGGAGTGTGCGCTGAACTGTAATAAATTTTAAATTTGAGTAGTGTTGGATGAATGGATATTCATTTACCTTGACGGCATGACAGGACTTGACAAATACGCTATTGGCTTGTCACACATCCACATCTTTCAGCCAGCGGGAGTAGAACTCTTGACCTGTCACAGCTCAGGGATGCAAAACATCAATGTTGTCAATGATCAAAAATGCTGAGTCAAGAACGACTCTCTTGATAATGGACATTTCAACGGTACACCTGAGCAGAACAAAGGTGTTTCTAAACACATTTTAAAACTCAAAAATGTATAACAAATGTAAATGAGAGCATTGCAAGAGGATTGCAAACATGTATGACACGTAAAGTGCAAATTTGCAATGTGAAACCTCTTGATGTTGTGCCAAATTCCCGTTGTTGTGTGTAAATTCTCACATACATACTGGCTCTGCATGAACTCTGTGAGATGCAACTGAGAGATTAATTAAGTTATTTTCTCAGAGTCCTAATGTACACTCACCTAAAGGATTATTAGGAACACCTGTTCAATTTCTCATTAATGCAATTATCTAATCAACCAATCACATGGCAGTTGCTTCAATGCATTTAGGGGTGTGGTCCTGGTCCAGACAATCTCCTGAACTCCAAACTGAATGTCAGAATGGGAAAGAAAGGTGATTTAAGCAATTTTGAGCGTGGCATGGTTGTTTGTGCCAGACGGGCCCGTCTGAGTATTTCACAATCTGCTCAGTTACTGGGATTTTCACGCACAACCATTTCTAGGGTTTACAAAGAATGGTGAGAAAAGGGAAAAACATCCAGTATGCGGCAGTCCTGTGGGCAAAAATGCCTTGTTGATGCTAGAGGTCAGAGGAGAATGGGCCGACTGATTCAAGCTGATAGAAGAGCAACTTTGACTGAAATAACCACTCGTTACAACCAAGGTATGCAGAAAAAGCATTTGTGAAGCCACAACACGCACAACCTTGAGGCGGATGGGCTACAAAAGCAGAAGACCCCACCGGGTACCACTCATCTCCACTACAAATAGGAAAAAGAGGCTACAATTTGCACAAACTCACCAAAATTGGACAGTTGAAGACTGGAAAAATTGTACCTGGTCTGATGAGTCTCGATTTCTTTTGAGACATTCAGATGGTAGAGTCAGAATTTGGCGTAAACAGAATGAGAACATGGATCCATCATGCCTTGTTACCACTGTGCAGGCTGGTGGTGGTGGTGTAATGGTGTGGGGGATGTTTTCTTGGCACACTTTAGGCCCCTTAGTGCCCATTGGGCATCGTTTAAATGCCACGGCCTACCTGAGTATTGTTTCTGACCATGTCCATCCCTTTATGACCACCATGTACCCATCCTCTGATGGCTACTTCGGGCAGGATAATGCACCATGTCACAAAGCTCGAATCATTTCAAATTGGTCTCTTGAACATGACAATGAGTTCACTGTACTAAAATGGCCCCCACAGTCACCAGATCTCAACCCAATAGAGCATCTTTGGGATGTGGTGGAACGGGAGCTTCGTGCCCTGGATGTGCATCCCACAAATCTCCATCAACTGCAAGATGCTATCCTCTCAATATGGGCCAACATTTCTAAAGAATGCTTTCAGCACCTTGTTGAATCAATGCCACGTAGAATTAAGGCAGTTCTGAAGGCGAAAGGGGGTCAAACACAGTATTAGTATGGTGTTCCTAATAATCCTTTAGGTGAGTGTATATCTTACATGTAGCCTGAAAAACAAGTCAAAACCGTGTTGACTTCATATGACTAAAAGTATTTTGTTGTTTTTGTTGCATTTAGCATAACAGTTTAATGCCATCACCCTATTTCAGATTCATTCATCAATTGAGATTAAACCTAAAAAACGTCTCTGGTTACGAATGTAACCTATGTTCCCTGAGAACAGGGAACGAGACGCTGCGTCAGCTGACACTACGGGGGAAAGCCTCCAGCGTGACAGGTGCCTGAAATCACAATTACAAAACGTCAATCCTATTGACCGGCGACAGCCTATGACGTCATCAAGGTGCAACCAGGAAGTATAAAAGGGCGCCTTGCCAACATGACAGTATCTAAACGTCTGAAGGGACTGTTTGGCAGGCCAGCCTTGAGGCATGGCAAAGCGATGCAGCGTCTCGTTCCCTGTTCTCAGGGAACATAGGTTACATTCGTAACCAGAGACGTTCCCTTTCGAAAGGGAACTCGCGCTGCGTCAGCTGACGCTACGGGGAACGATATACCAACGCCGCCATGCCGAAAGGAGTGCATGCCCACTGGCAGTGACAACTGTCAGGACAAGCAAATTCAACTGAAAAGCCTGAACCACTCCCCTTCTGGTCACATTAGGCTGTCAGTGACTGCGCTCCCTACGGTCAAAGCCCAAGCTATAAACCTGAGAAGGAAACTTCGCATACTACATGAAGTCCTACCCTGGCTGCTCAAAGGCCTGGAACCAGCCCGTTCGACAGAAGGGGTTCCTTTAAGGGAACGTGGCAGGGGGACCCGAGGGAACCCGTGCCAGTCACTATTCGGGAAGAATTCACCGAATGCCACCAGGGAGGCCTGACCTAGCGACCTCTATGTGGGACACGTCAGTTCGGCCAACCCCTGTCTGCTTAAGTACAGAGCCTCTGGTACTTGCCTCCGGAGAGACATCCTGCTAGGGTACTGCAAAAAAGACAGTGTCCTCCACCAGCCGGACCTCAGAGACGGGTTATCCTGGAGAGCAGCGCTCAGCGAAGTGCTTTCTAACCCTTGCTAGTGAGGGGAGTTTAGCCATTCGATCCTAGGATCTACCAAGCACTTATTTTAAAACGTGCTCAGGAGGCCGAACAGGCCTACAGGCTGATCCTTGCTGGGAGGCCTCGATGGGCCTACAACCGACGGATCAGTGCCAAGCGGCTATCAGCTCACAGAAGACTCTCACTTGAGAGGAGCTCCCAAGCCTGCATGGTAGGTAACCATGCTGTAGGCGATCTATGAGAGTCCCTTCCTGTAGGGACCGCATAGTAGCAGCGTCGTCTCGTCATGCTAGGGTATGAACACCGCCTTCAGGTGCTACCGGCTAGAAACCGGCGCCTGATAGCAGGTGACCACCAGCTGTCAGCGTAAAGCCAGTTATGTGTTCCCTCCTAGGGAACTCGTCCCCCAGGGAGGCCAGAAGGGGCCTCCACCTGGTAACCTGTGCCGACTGCTTGCGTGTCCAAACCACGGAGCTCGCCCTCAGGGAGGCCTAGCAGGCCTACCACCTGACCGCAGTCGAGCTAGCCCTCGAGGTAGCTGGGAGAACAGGGACTCGCTCCGTCAGGGAGGCCTAGTGAGGCCTACCACCTGTTTAGTCGTTGGGCGTTCCTTCAGGGAGGCTTAGTTAGGCCTGCCACCTGACAATAGGTGCGCTAGAGATAGCTTTTTCACAGTGACTAGACTCATCTAGAGACTGTGAAACCGGAACATGCCCTTAGAGGAGGCCAGATGAGGCCTACAATCCAATAGCAAATCCCCCAGGGAAGCCCGTGCCGCTTGCTACCTGTTATCAACCCATGCCACCATGTGGTACCGGAACTGGGGACCGGGGAACGATCTCAGGGAGGCTCGCCGCCTACCACCTGATAGCAGAACGTGCTAGTCCTCCAGGGAGGCCTAGTGAGGCCTACTACCTGCTAGCACTCCACGCTCACCGCCACAGAGACTGGGAACCGGGAACTCACCCTCAGAGAGGCCGGGTGAGGCCTACTACCTACTAGCAGCTCGTGCTAGCCATCCAGTGACTGGAGCCCGGGACCAACCCCTCAGAGGAGGTCCAGTGAGCCTGCTTACCCCACAGCATGCCCTTAGGGAGGCTTGGTAGCGCCTACCACCTACTAGCAGCTCGTGCCAGCCGTCAAGGGACTAATGCCCAGGAATACCCCCTCGGGGGAGACCGGGCAAGGCCTGCTATTCACAGCAGGCTCTCAGGGAGGCCTGATGGGGCCTTCTATCTGAGCCAGGGTAACCCAAAAACGGGAGCCTACCCCTCAGGGAGGCCTGGCAGGGCCTACCTCCAAATAGGAGGTCTGCAGGTTCTATGAACCCTGCCGCGGATAGAAGAAGGCTGGCTGCTGCACCCGGGCTGACGGTAGCTGTCTGCTGCTGACGAAGAACTGGACATCCAGTTATCACCTGGGGACTCATCCCCAAGGAGGCCAAAGAGGGCCTACTAGTTGACGAGGTTACTGCTGAAGTTGACGTCGACGGAAAAAATCCTCTGGGGCCCACCTATGGGCCACGACGTTGAGACTCTCTTGTCCTAGAGTCCACTGCCCAGACTGCCCAAGCTGGCTACTCACAACCAGCTGGCCTTCATATGCCCGCACCTGGGGCTGGCTCCATCTCAGAGGCTAAAGGGCCTCCGCGATAGCGCAGTCTCACAGGCCAGTGCCTACAGACATGAACCTAATCACATTGCCAACAGCAGTGCACTCAGCAAACAAATGCTTAGGAACCCTCTAAAGCGAGGGGAGTACAACTTACGTCACCTGCTTCAGGGCGGCCGCCTTACTTTCTCATACAGCGGTCTGATGTTCGTGCAAGGACGTCAGCCATTGGTAATGCTCGGGCCTCAGGGGAGCATTCGATCAAACCGCCGCTTTTTGCAGAAAGTTGCGATGTTCAGCTCGACCCGAGCCCTAAAGAAGGTGGAGCAGAGGACATAGAGCAGAGGGTAAAACACATCATACAAAAATGTAACCCACCTGGCGTACCATCCTCCAGGATGAGGCCGGGGGCCACCAGAAGGTGGTGGCCACACCAGCTCTGAAAGGCGGGGCACAGCAAAACTAAAGTCTTAGACGCACACAGCGAAAGACGCTCAGCCCGGCCCCACGACCACTGGCAAGGTCGCTATCCCCGCTGCAACACCTACACTGCATTACTAAATAACCCCAGAACGCAGAAAAGGGGGCAGGCCTTGGCCGGACTACTCTGTAATAAGAGGAGGCTGAATCAAGGATGCAGAAAAACATGCACTGTTCTTATATCTTAAAGACAGGCCTAGGGCGACATACCTGCTTTTAAAGGAAGCGCCCCCCATCCTTAGCAAAGCCTAGGCCAAGTGGTGCGGTGCTAAACCAGCACTAGATCTACCCAGGGCTCGGGAAAGAAATATTATCACCCCTTACATAAACAACGGGGCCCCGAAACCCATTTAAAAGCCCAACAGGGCTGGGCGCAGATCTCACTACAGCTCACGCATTAGTGCTTAACCCGGTCGTAATGCTACTTTATACTTAAAGCTAGGAAAACCATCAAGCTAGTATACGACCACCATCCTGAGGGGGGCGCTTTCACCAAACAAACCAGGCGGGCCGTCAGAATCTTACATTTTCTGCTCGTCATTGGCCTACCGGCCTGATGTAAAGCGCCCAGGGGAAAACACAGGAGGAAGGGAAAAAGGCAGCGCTCATCTGTGCGCCCTGGGAGGCGGAGTCCGCTGCCTACGCTGGTTCCGGTTACCAGCACCGGCTTCCTTCCTCTTCCTGTTGAGGGTGTCCCGCCTTCTCTGCGCACCAGTCCTCCACGGAGGGGGAGCTCGAGAGGCGATGCTGGTTCGCTGGTCCCATCTCCAGTCCTCCGATCGTGACGGGCCAGGGACACCCGGCTGCCTGGGCGCAGTCCCGGACCTCAGCGGGATGCATGTTCTAAATGCCGCCGAGCGCGCCTTCGCCTCCCTGAACTTTCCGACCACCGCCTCCACGGAGGTGCCGAAAAGTTCAGAGGGCGAAACCGGGGCATCCAGGAGAAAGGACTTCTCTTTCTCCCCGATGTCCGCCAGGTTCAACCACAGATGTCTCTCCGTGGCTACCATCGCCGCCATCGAAAGACTTTTTGCCAAAGGTTTGTTTGGCAGCCCGGAGAGCGAGATCCGTGGTCCGGCGCAACTCGGTCACCGCATCAGGGGTTAATCCCTCCCCCTGATCGAGGTCCCTCAGCAGGTCCGCCTGGTAGGCTTGTAACACCGCCATGGTGTGCAAAGTCGCCCCAGCATGACCCGCTGACATGTACGCCCTGCCGTTCAAACGTGATGTTGTCCTGAGAGGTTTGGTCGGCAGGGTGGGAGCCCTCAGTGTCGATGGCCGCCCAGAGGCGAGATAGTTCGCAAACATCTCGTCCACGGGCGGCAACGACACATATCCAGCCTCAGCCAGTCCCTGGACATCAGCGAAGTTAGCTCTCTGATGCCGATGGATGCGGGCTGAATAAGGCTTCTTCCATCACTTCGAGATCTGCTGATGGAGATCTGGAAGAAATGGAAGACTCCTGGGAGCTGGGCGGTCATGAGCGGAGAGAAACCGGTCATCCAAACGATTTGAATGCACAACCTCTCTCCTCGCGCGCTGCCACGGCAGCTGCAGTCTACCTGCAGCACGCTCCATGACCTCCACCAGCTCCCCGTACATGGGACAGGATGGATGTGAGGTTTCAGCTTCAGCTGACTCACCAACCTCTCTCAGTCGGAAGAGCCGCAGACGAGGAGGAGGAGCCCAAATCCCGCTCCTCCTCCGATGTCTGCCCCTCGCGATCTGGATCGTCATCTGCGAGCACCACACCAGTCTCCAGACGACAAGCCAGATCCATCTGGGAACCCCAGGACTTCAGACGCCGCTCAGCCTCAGCTCGAGCGGGGCCGTCCCCAGATGCTGAACTCTCTCCCCTCGAGAAGAGAGCCAGACGAGAGCGGAGCGTCTTCAGGGGAAAACGCTCGCAGTTTGCACAGGAAGCTCCCTCGAGAACTTCCCGTGCATGCTCCTCATCCAGACAGTAAACACAGAGTGTGTGTTTATCCTCAGGTGTAAGATACCTGGTACACGGGTCCACACATCTGCGGAAGTGGCGTTGCTTCTGAGCACACTTCATTCTCTCGATTGTAACTTTCTTGACGCTTTACGTGAAATCGGCAAACAGTCCCTGAAGACGAAAAGATACTGTCATGTTGGCAAGGCGCCCTTTTATACTTCCTGGTTGCACCTTGATGACGTCATAGGCTGTCGCCAGTCAATAGGATTGATGTTTTGTAATTGTGATTTCAGGTTCCTGTCACGCTGGAGGCGTTCCCCCGTAGCGTCAGCTGACGCAGCGCGAGTTCCCTTTCGAAAGGGAACACCGGTGCTACGTCATATTCTCGCGCATGCGTCGTGGAGGCACACGCGGAAGACAAGAAGAGGTTGAATAAAGTTGTTATTTTGATTTATTTTTGCGCACAAAAACTATTGTTGTCGCTTCGTAAAATTATTGTAGAGCCACTGTGGTGAGATGGACTTTGTAACGACGTTTTAAGTGCCTTTTATGGGTCTTGGGAGTGTAAATGTACTGAATGCCAATGGAGGCCTATCTGAAGCCTTTCTCAGCAATCAGCTTTCAAAAAAAATATCTTCATTTGTGTTCCGAATATGAACGGAGGTCTTACGGGTGTCGAACGACATGAGGGTGAGTAATTAATGACAGAATTTTCATTTTTGGGTGAACTAACCCTTTAAGGTAATGCCCAAATCTTCAACTACAGTGCATTACAGCAGCTGCTAATAGAATAAGTCATGCTTCAGTTTTAGGGTCCAACAGCTCATCTGTGTGAGCTTCTCCTCTTTTCTGAGGGGCATCCCGCTCTCTTTCCCTTCTCATTCCCCACTGTGAAAACAGGTCAATAAATGTCCAAAGTGACAAAGCTCACTTCCCTCCTAAGTTCCTCCATCCCCCTTTCTAGTTGCCTGGCTTTCGTGACCCTGGTGTGAGCTAATGAGTCATGGTAATGAAACCAGACAGGGTGCAGAAGCGTTAGCCTACTGCTAATAAAGACTGACGGCGCGGCTCCACACTTATTCCCTTCAAAACCGCTTCTCCATTCCCACACTCACCCTCTTATTTTCTCCATGCTGTGGGGCTGAGAGAGAAGATGCAACACCGCACTTTTGAGATGCGCCCCGAGGATGCGCTTGGTTAATCCAAAAGCCAGCGAGGTAGTGATGCAGCCTTGATTTCACACATATTTTACACAGCGTAGCACCTTGTCATGACGACAAAAGAAGTCAAATGATCTTCTATATCAGATTTATATGTTGTAACAGCTGTGGATGTCTGTTTGTATGGGCTCCGCTAAGGGTCCAGGCACTTTCTCTGAGAGGTGATTTCTTCTCACGTTACGCTGCTGCAGACACAGTCATCATAAGGGTCTCTCAAATGTTCAGGTCTTAGGTTTATGCCTATGGGCACCTCATACAACTGCTCACATTATTATTGAGGGATTGTTGCCAAGAAATCCCAAACACCAACTTTTTAAAGTTAGTTGGAGCAACTTGGGATTTCACATGCATTTTGTATCTAGTATCTGGATATTTTTCAGCTGTGCATTACATCAGAATCTCCTAGATTCCGTTTTCTTTTTTTCCTTGCGATTTTGAAAAAACAAGAGTGGTTTTCTCAATTGCTTTTTTTTTGTGAGAAAATTAATTCGAGATCATTTGAAAACAAGAAAGAAAGAAAAAATATATGCATGGCCTGTACATCAGAGGTTGTATTAACCAAACATTGCCTGCCATTTACTGAATTTTAAAAACATTGGGTGGGTTGCACCAAGAAGAATGAAATGAAGCACACTTTAGAATTAATCTAGGATTTGTTAATCTAGGCTTTATTTTAAATCAAGTTGTGTTGCACCACTTAAATTTAAACCCAGATTAACAAATCGGGGATTAGAATTTAACCTGCGATTAAAACCTCCATTTACGATTCATTTTTGCTGCCATGATGGATTCGCCATTGACAGCAACATTGTTAATATTCAATTTCCTTCTTTATTGACCACCAGGAACTCTCTCTCTCTCTCTCTCTCTCTCTCTCTCTCTCTCTCTCTCTCTCTCTCTCTCTCTCTCTCTCTCTCTCTCTCTCTCTCTCTCTCTCTCTCACTCTCTCTCTCTCTCTCTCTCTCTCTCTCTCTATCTCTCTCTCTCTGACAAAAGTAGATCTTGCCAATTAAAGAAGAAAACTTGTAAAATGTCAGCTGTCTTTATAAAGCGCTACGTAGAGAGACAGATACTGATCAAGCAGGCAATGAAAACATTGATTTCATAAGCATGGGAATATATTTATAATATCAATTAATGGAGTATATTGTGGCAGCGTAATTTATGACAAAACAACTGTCATGATTGGCTCTTGACAGCGCCGCCCATTCCGTTTGATCGCCGCACAGCAGCAACACGAGGTGCGGCCGCGATCACTGGCGCTCACCTCATCATCACAGCTACCGTTACATGCTAAATATATTCCTCTCTTCTTTTCTTTGTCCGACACCGAGGTGCCCCGAGATGAGTGACGGATCTGCATCCCCGACTCGACAGCAGGCGTAAACTAGTCCGCCACGACCCTCACACTCTGCCGGCTCAATGCGCTTTATTTTTCATTTTTATTTGTAATAAACACCTCTCTGAGACATGATGACACTCCCAATGTTTCTATCTCTGTTCAATCATCTGTATATTTTATATTTATATTTTAAATATGAGTTTAAAGTTATGGAGCAACAGGATTAATCCATTTTAAATATAAATTAAATCCAGGATCAAAATGATGGTTTAAATGTAAACCTGCTTATTTTTAAACACAGTTTAAAGTTTGGTGCAGCAGAATTATTAGATAAACCTTGATTTAATCTAGATTTAAGATTAATCCTTGTTGGTGCAACCCATCCATTATTTAAAACATTTAAAATATGGGTAGCACTTTACAAAAAAGTCTCAGTTAACATTTGTTAATGCATTGACTATATAATCTAACAATGAGCAAGACATTTGTTACAGTATTTATTCATCTTTGTTAAGTTTATAAAAACACAACTGTTAACAAATGGAATCTTATTGTAAAGTGTTACCAAAATAAATCTGTTCTATTGCATTTCCTTACTTTAGCAATGGAAAGGATGCTAACTGGGTTTAAAAATGAAGAAAAGAGGAGAAGACAAAGATTTAATGACAAGTTCACTTATGCAAGTTAACAAGTTCAGTATGGAGTACTGCACAGCTCAGTGCTAGGACCGTTGCTTTTAGCCCTGTACATGCTACCCTTGGGAGATATCATTAGGAAGCACAGCGTTAGATTTCATTGTTGGAATGCATTGCTGATATAAAAAAATGGATGACTAGTAATTTCCTACAACTTAATTCTGAAAAAAAAAAAACCTGTCTAACGCTTGATGGTTGCTCTGTCAAGTCCTCGTCGTCAGTTAGGAACCTGGGTGTGCTCTTTGATTCCAATCTTTCTTTTAAAAGGCACGTTTCTAGCATCTGTAAAACTAAATTTTTCCATCGTAAAAATATATCTATATTACGGCACATGCTTTCAATGCGAAATGCTAAAGAGTTAGTTCATGCGTTCAGGGCCTCAAGGCTAGATTATTGTAATGCTCTACTGGGTGGTTGCCCTGCATGCTTAATAAATAAACAGCAGCTGGTCCGAGTTCTTACTAGAACCAGGAAGTATGACCATATTAGCCTGGTTCTGTCAACACTGCACTGGCTCCCTATTAAACATCGTATACATTTTAAAAGCTTGCTTATTACTTACAAAGCACTAAATGGCTTAGCTCCCCAGTACTTGAACCAGCTCTTAACGCATTATACTCTCTATTGCAGTCTCAAAATTCTGGCCAGTTGATAATACCTAGAACAGGGGTAGGCAAGTTCGGTCCTAGAGAGCCGCTGTCCTGCAGAGTTTGACTCCAACCCTGAAAAACCCTCACCTGCCTGTAGCTTGAAGACACTGATGAGCTGGTTCAGGTGTGTTTGATTAGGGTTGGAGCTAAACTCTGCAGGACAGCGGCTCTTTAGGACTGAACTTGCCTACCCCTGACCTAGAACATCAAAACCAACGGCAGGCGGTCAATCTTTTTCCTATTTAGCACCTAAACTTTGGAACAGTCTTCCTAGCATTGTTCGGGAAGCAGACACACTCTGCCTGTTTAAATCTAGACTAAAAACACATCTCTGTACTCATACACATAGAACATTATCAATTTCTATTATTTCTATCAGTTAAAGGATTGTTAGGCTGCATTAACTAGGTCTGCCGGAACCGGGAACACTTACCATAACACCTGATGTACTGGTGGTTACATCATAAAAAGAATGGTATCT
Organism: Gobio gobio; assembly: GCF_949357685.1. Taxonomy (NCBI): domain Eukaryota; kingdom Metazoa; phylum Chordata; class Actinopteri; order Cypriniformes; family Gobionidae; genus Gobio; species Gobio gobio. Next base: position 12,318,144 of record NC_137100.1, on the reverse strand, counting down.
ACGCTAATGTTCGCAACTAGACTCTCCCCTGTGAAGACCTCCTTCCCTTACCCTCTGTACAGATAAAAACACATATGCACACATACGTATTCAAACACGCTTGCCTATAGGCTGAACATGTAATGCTTGCGTACATGCCATCGCCGGTTTCACAGATTCGCTTTTTTTGGGGTTTACTTTTTTGGGATGATGGTATAGTTTCAAACAGGGCCATGCACAGGGAGGTGGCCCGGTGGCTAGAGCCACTGCCCCTCTGCCCTCATCGGCTGATGTGCCCCCATTCCCTCCCTCCCCCCCAGAGGATTCCCATAAAAGCGCTCTGTTCCGCTAAAGATCCTCTAATTCCACTTATCCACTCCGTGTTTTCTCGCTCGCTCCGCAGCATCGCTCAGTCTGTGGCAGTGCCCTCTCTCTGTGGAGATCACAGTTCCAGAATGTCGTCCCATTAACAGGTAGATTAAAGATTACAAACTACAATCCACATTACAGACAGTGGTTGATCCACGGAATTAGTAGTTTGGTGGTTTGTTTTTGTATTTATGTCGGTAATGTTTCACTCCTGGTCTTCTAATAGTGCTAACAACTTATGCAAAGTATTCACGTTCTTGGAAGATGTATTGTCTAATCAAATTATTATACCTGATCTGAGCTAAATAACACCAAATTTGCTGTTGTCGGAACACTTTGTAGAGAAACACTTCACAAAAAAGAAGACCGTGAGAAAGAGCCAAGGGAGGCTATAAAGTTAGTTTAACATTGCAAATATGGATTCAAAGCTACAGCAAATCAGCGAGTGAATCATCATATAGAATATATAACAGACAGTTTGTCACACTTTAACAAAGTAATTTGTAAAGTAAATATCCCATTATAATCAATTGTGAGTTAATATAGTATCTATAAAATACATCATATTTATAATGTTTTATTAAGACCATATTAAAAGTAACCTATACCCAGTTAAAAAAAGACAATATACTATAAATGTTCAAAATGAGTTGTATCGTAGCTTAGTAGGGCATAAAATTGGTTTGTTTGTTTGTTTGTTTAAAAATCTTATAAACGTATGGGGTGGTAAGGTGGCCCTTTTACCACAGACACAGGGTCAAGCATGGGGCAAAAGATACAGTAATGATACAAATACTTTAGCTAAAATAATGTTTTAATCATGTCTTAGTTAATAGGCTACTTGTTCAAAACAATCACTTTGTAGTTTATTTTGATAAATAAAATAATTAATTATTGTTCACTAAATACACTGTCATTAAAATATGTTAGTATAGAAATATATTTTAAAAATACAGAAACAAAAATGATTTAAAAAAGTAAAGATTCTGAAAGCATTGAATGATAACTCAATTAAATATATAATATTTTTTATAAAGCTTTAGAGTAGTAACAAATTATTAAAATGTGATATTTTATTATATGATATGATTAATATCATATTTTTAAATAAATGGTTTCATGATGATTGTCTCTAAGGTGGACACCACACTTAATATATGTCATGTCAACAAATGGAAAAGTCAACTGGCTGTTTATTATCATGTTAATAATTGTGTCTTTTACCCCAAATACCATACTTTTACATATTCTTCTGTTATTGAAAAAACGTTGCTAATTACCTTGAACAACACTGAAAATCATTAACAAGACCTTTGTTTCAAAATATATTCAGTTGTTTAGCAATTCTCATTTGCTACATAAATCTACAACATAAAAAAAAACTGTTTGTTATTCATTCTTAAGGTGATACTCAACCCCCTTATAGTGCCCCTTTTTTTTTGTTTGGGCCACTGCCCCTCAAAATGTCTGTGCACCGCCCTGGTTTCAAAACTATTTCAAACCTATTTCATGGTTTACGTTCTCAGGCCACCAAGTGCGTTGGGGGTTTTCTGTTTTAGCTGAGGATGGTGTTGTTTAAGTGGCGCCAAATTAAAACACTAATCAGTTTTTACAACAGAAATGAATCAATCAAAAACTGACTTTAGCTTTTCTTCTAAAACAAAATGAATTTCCTATTATCACTGTAAAGCTACCTTGAAGCAATGTGTGTTGTTAAAAACGCTATATAAATGAAGGTGACTTGACTTGATTTAACATGCCCCTGTAAAAACAGACCAGTGAGGATAATTCATGGGATATTGTTTATTGCAAAAGGCTACAGTTTTTGCATTTTTTCACATTGCAAGAACAGAATAAAAAACAAAAGCCAAGAAACCACAACATAGAGCTTGGTAAGACTAGAAAGTTCATTAGTATCACATTGGACATTTATGGTTTTAGACCCAGTCCATCAAACTGATGCTTAATGATAATTTATAGCCGATTCTGATTCACAAATAAATGAATCAGTCGAATTGGTCTGAATCATCAAAACGACATGTTATCAGTTTGGATTTAGATCGTTGGAGTGACTTCAAGCTATGTTTTGTAGCTCGTAGTGTAGTCTAACTAGCTTACTTTTAGCTTAGCTCACCAGAATTTTTCTATTGAGTAGTTTTTGTATTTATTTGTTCAGCTAGCTTTTGCAAGTTCAATCATATAGTGCTCTGAAAATGCATGTAAGTCCCAGTTGTAATGGTGGACTTTGATATGTTGGATTAAATTAGGATTGATTAAAAAACAAAAACAAAGTTACATGTAAATGAATTTGCCACATGATCATATGTTTGATTAAATCAAATGTTGGTTTGCTTTCTTCTGTTATAAGCACTTTGTTCTCGATGTTAATATTCAACATTGAAGCTGCTTGACTTATGTAAATAGGATAAAGAAAAAATTATATAACTTATAATTATGATTTTTCAAAGATGTTTCATTGGTTATACTGCTTATCAGAGACAGTCTCAGTGGTCCTCCTTGCCATTGTTAGGAAATGTATTGCTCAGTCTACCGCAATTCAACATTTCTTGGGAGAGAAAAATAAATGCATTCACTTAAAAATCCCTCTTTCTGAAAGTCTTTTCTTTGCGTGCTTGCATCAACTTCATCATTAGCCCTAGTTTAATTGAGACACATTTGAGAACGTCTCGGTTACGTATGTAACCCTCGTTCCCTGAAGGAGGGAACGGAGACGCCACGTCGGAGTACCGATGAATAGGAATCTCGCTCGCGAGAGCCAATCTACTTCGAGTGTAACTAAACGAGCCAATGCACATTGGCATGCAATGATTGCACCAGGTGCTCATGCCATGCCGTGCGGGTATAAATGAGACACAGGTGATTGCATCAAATCAGCCTTTTGCTGAGGAGCCGGGTAGGTAGACAGGCACCCCAGCAGGGTACAGAGGACATGGCGACGGGACGTGGCCGTTCAGTCGGTCACTCTCGACGCCACGTCGGAGTACCGACGAATAGGAATCCCTACCAAAGCGCCATGGCATCTGCCCCCATCCAGTGCCCTGTGTGAGCCACCTGAGCTCTCTTACCTGATGAGACGGGGCTCACACCGGGAAGTCCATCACCGCTGTTCCGCATGACCCGCTCAGTGATTATTGGATAACACTGGGAAAGCGTGCCCTAGAGAAGGGAACGCTGCGGAGCCCACAACGTACCCCGAAGGAGTTATGTGGAGTACAATGCTGAGCCGTAGCCCGCCAGGAGAAGGGGGCTCAGTCCCACTGCAGGGAAGGCTCTCCCAAGGGAAGGACACGGGCTTCCCGTAGGAGCGACCGTGGAAGAAAATATGGGATCCCCGCAGAGTCACTCATATGGCCCAAGCCCAATACCGGTTCTCAAGGATTCAGCGGCAAGGGGCCTGATGCCAGACGTTCCGCCACGTCCGGCACCGAGGACGGTGGAGGACTCACAGAGTTTGCTTCTGGAGAATATAAGCGCCGTAGCGCAGCAAGCCGACAAGAGCCGGGGCCTCTCAGTGCTTCTACCCGTTTGAGGTGAGAACACAGGAGGAGACCGGCTCTACACGTAGGCTATAGAATCTAGCGAACGTGTTGGGTGTCGCCCAGCCCGCAGCTCTACAGATGTCTGACAGCGAGGCGCCACGTGCCAGCGCCCAGGAGGATGCAACACTTCTAGTAGAGTGTGCTCGCACCCTGAGCGGACAGGGCACACCTTGTGCTTGGTAAGCCAAGGTGATGGCATCCACTATCCAGTGGGCCATCCTCTGCTTGGAGACAGCCTTTCCCTTCTGGTGGCCTCCGTGACAGACAAAGAGCTGATCTGAGGTTCTGAAGCTTTGAGTTCTATCCACGTAAACCCGCAGAGCGCGGACGGGACAGAGCAAAGCTAGGGCTGGGTCTGCCTCCTCCGGGGGCAGCGCTTGCAGGTTCACCACCTGGTCCCTGAAGGGAGTGGTAGGAACCTTGGGCACATAGCCAGGCCGTGGTCTCAACACCACGTGGGTATCACCCGGCCCGAACTCTAGGCACGATTCGTCGACCGAAAATGCCTGCAGGTCCCCTACCCTCTTGATGGAGGCCAATGCAGCCAACAGCAAAGTCTTCATTGACAGAATCTTTAGCTCTGCTGACTGCAAAGGCTCAAATGGGGCATTCTGAAGTGCTCGGAGCACTAGAGCAAGATCCCAAGAGGGTATGGAGGGGGGGCGAGGAGGATTTAACCGTCTCGCCCCCCTAAGGAACCTGACGACCAGGTCGTGCTTCCCAACCGTCTTACCTTCTACATGGTCGTGATAGGCGGATATTGCAGCAACATAAACCTTGAGGGTGGAGGGCGACAGCCTACGCTCCAACCCCTGTTGCAGGAAGGAAAGCACAGACGCGATCGAACATCTTCGGGGGTCTTCTCGGCGAGAAGAACACCACTCGACGAACAGGTTCCACTTCAAGGCGTAAGCCTGTCTTGTAGACGGTGCTCGTGCCGAAGTGATGGTGTTAACTACCTCTTGGGGTAAGTCACCTAGAACCTCCGCGTCCCGTCCAGGGGCCAGACATGAAGCTTCCACAGGTCTGGACGCGGGTGCCAAAGGGTGCCCCGTCTCTGAGTCAGAAGGTCCTTCCTCAGAGGAATCGGCCAAGGAGGGGCTGTTGCGAGGAGCATAAGTTCTGGAAACCAGGTCCGGTTGGGCCAGTACGGCGCCACCAGCAGGACCTGCTCCTCGTCCTCCCTGACCTTGCACAGAGTCTGTGCAAGTAGGCTCACTGGGGGAAACGCATATTTGCGCAGCCCCTGGGGCCAGCTGTGCGCCAGGGCATCCGTGCCGAGTGTACCCTCGGTCAGCGAATAGAACCACTGGCAGTGGGACGTTTCTGGGGAGGCAAAAAGGTTGACCTGTGCCACCCCGAACTGTCTCCAAATCAGCTGAACCACCTGGGGCTGGAGTCGCCACTCGCATGGGAGCGCAGCTCGTGAAAGCTCGTCGGCCACACGGTAGTGCACACCAGGGACATGAATGGCCCGAAGCGACCTCAGACACTTCTAACTCCAGAGGAGGAGATGGCGGGCGAGTTGCGACATGCGACGGGAGCGCAGACCACCTTGTCGGTTGATATACGCAACGGTCGCAGTGTTGTCCGTGCGGACCAGTACATCTTTGCCCCGTAACCGCGCTTTGAGGCGGCTCAGAGCAAGATGCACTGCTAGCAACTCGAGGCAATTGATATGCCAATGCAGGTGCAGGCCCGTCCAAACCCCTGACACTGCATGCCCGTTGTACGTGGCTCCCCAGCCCATGGCAGAGGCATCCGTGAAAACCACATCGTGCCTGGACACCTGTTCCAGGGGCACTCCGGCCCGAAGGAACGAGGGGTCTGACCATGGACTGAAGGACTGGCGGCAGGCCGGTGTGATGCTCACCCGGTGAGTGCCGCGTTGCCACGCCCATCTCGGGACTCGGTCGTGTAGCCAATGCTGAAGCGGTCTCATATGAAGCAGGCCGAGCGGTGTTACTGCCGCAGCGGCCGCCATATGCCCCATGAGCCTCTGAAACTGTTTCAGTGGAACCGCCATCCTGCCTTGAAACGTGTTCAGGCAGCTCAGCATCGACTGGACACGCTCCTCCGTGAGGCGCGCTGTCTGTTCGACCGAATCCAACTCCATACCGAGAAAAGTGATCCTCTGCACGGGGGCGAGTTTGCTCTTTTCCCAGTTGACCCGAAGACCCAACTGGCTGAGGTGTCTGAGCACCAGGTCCCTGTGTTCGCACAACTGATCCTTGGACTGTGCTAGAATGAGCCAGTCGTCGAGATAGTTGAGGATGCGAACGCCCTGTTCTCTCATGGGCACAAGGGCCCCCTCCGGGACTTTCGTGAAGACACGGGGGGACAGGGACAGCCCAAAGGGCAGGACTCTGTACTGATATGGCTGGGGCGGCTGTCTCGTGGAGGCGGCCCGCAGCGAGGTGAGAGTGTGCTGTGCAACACTTACCTGATTCCACAGGTGGGCAGGAGGAACGTGAGGAGGTCGTCCACTGCTGCCCGCTGGCGAAGGGGGAGGATGAGTGTGGTCCGGCGTTTGACCGGCCACAACTCTCCGAGCCCCCTGAGGACCCAGAGAAACGGAAAACGGAACAAAACGGAACACAAAATTCTCCTCCCGGCCCTCCTCCGGGGGATGGAGCGGCGCGGTCACCGTCTCCAGAAGAGCAGTCCTCCCCATCTCCGGGTCGCCCGTCTCAGGGCCGCTTGCCCTTGCCCCTGCCTTTGCCACCTCTCTTGGCAGGAGCCTGGACGGGCTGGGCGGCCTGCTTGCGCCCGGCTCCACGATGTCGCTTGGGTGGAGGCTGCTGCTGCGACGCGGGAGCGGAGGCAGACGCACAGGGCCGCCCTCGGCGACGAGCAGACTGAGGTGCTGCCGGCGGCGGGGTGGAGACAGCAGCTGACCGCCGTGGCAGGATGTGACTGATGGCCTCAGTCTGCTTCTGTGCGGCCGAGAACTGCTGGGCGAAGTTCTGGACCGTGTCGCCGAAGAGGCCGGTCTGGGAGACGGGGGAGTTAATGAACCTGATCTTGTCGGTCTCCCTCATGTCTGCCAGACACATCCAGAGATGGTGTTCCTGGACCACCATAGTGGACATCGCACGACCCACGGCCCGCGCCGTAACCTTCGTCGCACGAAGCGTGAGGTCCGTTGCGGTTCTCAGTTCTTGGAGAACTGCGGGATCGTGACCACCCTCGTGCAGGTTCTTCAGTGCCTGGGCCTGATGAACCTGCAACAACGCCATAGCGTGTAAGGCGGAGCCTGCCTCTCCACAAGCCTAGTAGGCCTTTCCGATCAGATCGGACGAGTACCTACAGGCTCGGGAGGGGAGACACGGGTTCCCCCTGGATGTGGAGTTAGGGCACAGTTGCATAGCAACGGCCCGTTCCACGGGAGGAACCTGCGTGTAACCCTTTGCAGGTCCGCCATCGAGGGTGGTGAGGGAGGAGGATCCACTGGGCCGGTTTCGGGCAGTAAAAGGTGCCGTCCACGACCTAGTGAGCTCCTCGTGCACCTCCGGGAAGAAAGGAACCGGGGTGGGGCGCTGAGAACCAGCACGGGCCACCCCGAGAAACCAATCATCCAACCTTGAAGGTTCGGGACACGGTGGAGGGTTCCACACGAGCCCGATCTTCTCGGCGGCCCGGGAAAGCATGGCCATCATCTCCGGATCCGTATCGGGCACAGCGGATCTTCCCGAAGGAGCCCCCTGTGCCGACACGTCATCTCCAGAGAAGTCTGACCCTCCCTCCGATGCAGCGATGGACATCTGATCATCAGGGGGAGCCCCGAAGGATACGGATGGTGCACATCTCGAGGACGGCCCACCACGTTCCGACGGCAGCTCTACTGGCTGCGGAGTGCGTGAGGGATGAGGGCTCCCCGGGGGTTGGTTCCCTGGGGGAAGCGCGCTCACCGTAACCCTCAAATCACCCGTGCTACTGCCTGAAGTAACCCTCTGTGGAGGGTTAGATCGAGGCAGAGGCACGGGGACTCCACCCCTTGCGAGAAGGAGTCTAGACCGCAACTCCGAGATGGTCATGTTCCCGCAGTGAGAACATGAGTCATCCACCAACGCTGCCTCAGCGTGCTGAACGCCCAAACACGAGATACAGCGCTGGTGACCATCCCTTGGTGACAGGTAACCACCGCATCCAGAAACACACAGATAGAATGTCATCTTGAAAAAGACGCAAGCTCTATCTGTGTTTGCTCTTTCAGAAGGACGCTCTCCTTGGTGCTGAAGCACGCAGGGGGCGGGGTCGCGGCGACACAGTCAGGGGGTGGGTGCAGCCTGACGTGCGCGCTCTCTCACACGAAGGCGCTCTCTTACCAGCCGTAAGAACGGCTTTTCAGCGCTCTCCACCTAGCGCACCGAACCAGCTGTGAGAACAGCCTTTGTGATTGCTCTAAACAAACAACACAGAGAGATGATCCGAAAACCACGCGACCGCTGCTGTGCCGTCACACCAACACCGACTGAAGAGATCGCTTCCGATAGGCGGCTTCCATCTTCAGTCAGGACTGCGAAGTAGTGAGTGATATCTGGCGTTACCATCTACCACCCGGCTCCGAAGCAAAAGGTTGATTTGATGCAATCACCTGTGTCTCATTTATACCCGCACGGCGTGGCATGAGCACCTGGTGCAATCATTGCATGCCAATGTGCATTGGCTCGTTTAGTTACACTCGAAGTAGATTGGCTCTCGCGAGCGAGATTCCTATTCGTCGGTACTCCGACGTGGCGTCGAGAGTGACCGACTGAATGGGAACAGAAACACTCAGCAGAACAATAGACCAAAGTCACAGAGGATAATGCATTGGTGGGGTATCAATCAAGGTAAATGACAGGGCGGCTTACACAACCAAAAACTCCACAAAGTAGGGGTTAAAATTGCATTTGCACATGTGATATTTAATGTCAGCTAAAACATGAGGGCGTACTTCTCTGAAAGGAATAGTTCACCCAAAAATTTTAATTCTGTCATCATTTAACCCTCACATCAAACCTCTTCTGCAGAACACAAAAGAAGACAATCTGAAAAATGACAGAATTTTCATTTTTGGGCGAACTCGGATCTCTTGAATGCTGTTTTTAATGTTTTTAATAGCCCAAGTTCTTACATCTTGACATTTCTACTGGAATAGTGTTTGTTATCTATTCTCTTGGATATTCTGGTACTGATTTCTCTTGGCTTATTCTCGGCTGTTGGACTGTTTTCCACATGTTGGTTGTGACTTCTGCCTGACTATGGCATTGATATTTGGACTTTATTGTTCACCCTGTAAAACCTTCTGTATTATATTTGATACACACATTTCTAAGGCTTCTAAATGATCAAAACTTTAAAAACAAAACACTTTTATAAAAAATTGTTGTACACAATATGCCTTCTGTCATATGATTGATGTTTTTAAAAAAAATATTTTCATAATAATTCTAAAAACGTCCCCCGTCTTTTTGTTGTCCAATCGCTAATGTAAATGTAAAAACAACTTTTATATTGTTTGTAATATTTCACGATAAACACTTACTGGGCTGAAGCAACTTCGGTTTACTTGATTATCTTTAAAAAAAATTATAATTGAAAAACCATGTCAAATTACTGAGTATCAGTTTTTTTTGAGGAATGTGTGTGTATTTGTACATCTCTTAATAGCCATTGCATTAATCACAGATCAGGCATAACATTATGGCGACTTCCTAATATTGTGTTGGTCACACTTTTGCTGCCAAAACAGCCCTGACCCGTCGAGGCATGGACTCCACTAGACCCCTGAAGGTGTTACAATTTGCCTAGGCAGCAGGAAATCAGGAAGCGGAACTTCAAACAAAGATGGGTATTTAATAGTCACTAGAAACAGAATGGCAAACACAGGCAACTTAACAACATCAACATCAAGAACGGAGTGCAGGGAGTGAATACAATATAAAGGAGTGCTAATGACAAGACAACCAGGTGCAGGGAATCCATGGAGAGTGGGAGAGATAACGAGGAAGTGAGTTCAGGTGTGAGACAGGGAGGATCATGGGAACTGGAGTTCGGGACAGGCGTGGATGTGACAGAAGGTGTGTTGTGGTATCTGGCACCAAGATGTTAGCAGCAGATCCTTTAAGCCCTGTAAGTTGTGAGGTGGGGCCTCAAACCATTCCTTAACCATTTTTGCTTTGTGTCAGGGCGCATTATCCTGCTTTAAAAGCGCCACCAGGGAATGGGCACCCTGACTAGTCTGCATCTATGCAGCCCCAAATGTAACATATTGCGTTGCACTGTGTATTCTGACACCTTTCTATCAGAACCAGCATTAACTTCTTGAGCAATTTGAGCTACAGTAGCTCGTCTGTTTGATCGGACCACACGGGCCAGCCCTCCCTCCCCACGTGCATCAACGAGTCTTGGCCACCCATGACCCTGTAGCAGGTTCACCACTGTTCCTTCCTTGGACAACTTTTGATAGATACTGACCACTGCAGACCGGGAACACCCCAGAAAAAGCTGCCGTTTTGGAGATGCTCTGACCCAGTCGTCTAGCCATCACAATTTGGCCCTTGTCAAACTCGCTCAAATCCTTATGCTTGTCCATTTTTCCTGCTTCTAGCACATCAACTTTGAGGGCAAAATGTTCACTTGCTTCCTAATATATCTCACCCACTTACAGGTGCTGTGATGAAGAGATCATCAGTGCTATTCACTTCACCTGTCATTAGTCACAATGTTATGCCTATCTGTTGTTTGCCCCCAATATAGAACAAAAAAAAAACTTAAATATCTTCTTACTAAGACATTATTGGGAGATATAAAATTACAGCTGATATTTATATGCATTTTATGTAAGTACTCTGTTATAATGTTATAAAGATTAACATTACTCAGCTTTCTTTTTGGCCAAATAAATATCAGCAGCTGCACCAAATTGCAAATTTTTGCTCAGTTTTGGCCTCTAAATAAAATGTAGGTGTTTTTCCTCCTTGAATATGAGCTCCATATACTCCTATATCATACTACATGAGCCACAAAAATAAAGATGTATCAAATATGATACTCAACAAAAACACACATGCAAACTTTTTTTTCTGACTTATTTCATATGTCAGGATTTACAGGGTTAAAGGTTCTGGCCCCACTTTATATTAGGTGGCCTTAACTACTATGTACTTACATAAAAAAATAAGTACAATGTACTTGCTGTGTTCAAATTGTATTGCAAAACACCTTTGCTGATATTGAGGTGGGATACGGGTAGAGTTAGGGACAGGTGTGGTGGTATGGGTAAGTTTAAGGGTAGGGTTAGGTGTAAGGGAAGGGTCAACTGTGTAATTACAAATTTAACTAGAGAAATTAATTACAGATTTTAAATGTAAATACAATGTAAAAACATGTATGTACACAATAAGTGCATTTATCAAATTATTAATTAAAATGTTAGTACATAGTAGTTAAGGCCACCTAATATAAAGTGGGTCCAAGGTTCTCTGGCTTTCACCAGACCAAGCTCAATTTAAGATTGAACATTGGTCTGGGGAGTCTGCTATGTATTTTGTACTGCACAAGAGGCGTGATAAACGAGCATGAATTCAAATGGCTCTGTATGCAATTGGATAGTCCTTCAACCAATCAGACCAAAAGAGGCAACGGGCAACGACCCATCGCTTCTCTATCCGTCATCGTGTTAAACCCGCCAATAGCGCGCCAGGTGGATAAGCCAGTCTATGATTGGTTCCCGCAAAAGTGTAACAGAAGCAGTAGAAATTACAGGTTTCCAGACTGAGTTGCAGGTCGAAATCAAATCAATCAGACTGGGTTTACCCAGTCTAGGTTAAAGGGATAGTTTGTTGAAAAATTTAAGTTCTGTCATCATCAATTCTATGGGCCACATTTACTAACAGCTTGCTCTAGTTCAAACCCTCTTTTGGCATTAAAAAAATACTGTCAGGATTTACTAAAGACACGCAGTGAATAGCCTTGAAAAGGCGTGGACAGAGTTATTTTTGCGGCTGACCTTTTTGCATATGCATTTGTAGGAGTTTCCCTTTCAGACAGGGTACGAGAGTATTTAAATTAACCACGCAACGCGATTTTTGCGGTAGTCAATTTTACTGGTATTTGCGCCATTATTTAATGCCCCACCCAAAAAATTATTTACAAAGTCTGTATTCTTTAATGTGCGCATTGTCAGTAAATCACAGAACTTTAGTAAAGTAAATATGGCCCTATATGTCCTTCCAAATTAGTTTTTTCCCTTCACGCAAAGCTATCATACAACTTCTTAAGATTTTGGAATATAGCACACATAGTCGTATAGACTACTTTTATGATGCTTTTTTATCACTTTTGAAGATTGACAGTCCCAGTGACACTGATTGTATAGAAAAGATCAACCTGAATATTGCTATCAAACACTTTTTAGGTTCCAAGGGGTAGGGTTTGAAAGACATGTCTGACCTCGTTCCACTACAATGATAAACGACTGATGCACTATAAAAAATGGTACAGTTGTTTGTTTCTCAAAGAACTTAAGATCATGATATCACAGTGAATATTTAAAGGCATTTTTAGTTCATTTCACAGCTTGATATGAAGTGCGGTGGGGGATAAACGATCTATGTCAGGCCTGCTGGGGTCCATATGGTCCATCACCAAGGTTCTCGCACTACATCACACCCATGAGATAGATGAACACATGCTGTCTGTTTGCCATCCTTTGTCATCCTTCAAACAAAACAAAAAAAAAATGATGAGGGCCAACAGAACAGATACTCAAGGCTGTGCCCCCTCAAATGTTTATTGTCTGTTACAGTGTCTTTATGCTAAACTATATATCATGATTTTTATATGTCATGTTACTATAGTGGAAAAGAACATTCGTTTTACCACAGAGCCTTGTTACTAAAAGATTTAAAGGGTGTCATTCAAGGTTGGGAGCTGACAGTCACTGAAGCACTGAGCAATAGAGATAACTGCCTCTGACTGAAGCCTGAGCTGGATGGATATAGGCTTGATTCACATTTAACCATGTGACAAATAGAAATTCACAGGAGTCTCTTTTTAAGATGGAATTATCTATGATATAATGATACAAATGATATAATTATATAATATGCTGACTACTTAAATGAATCACAATGAATCACATATCCCTGTTGAGAAAAGCTAGTTTCATGGTCTTGAGAGTTTTCACACCTGGCTCATTTGGATTATTTTATTTTTTATATATATATTGTGACGAGTCCACCCAGAGGAATCAGCGTCGCCCTGGCAACAACACACCTGCACGTCATTACCATGGGCTGATCGGTCACAGCTGCACCTCATCAGCCCGGAGACATAAAAGCGGCTACGGATGAGCAGACAGAGAGACTCTGGTCTCGAGCTGATGTACTGCTGGACTAACCTCTCTCTTTGTTCTCCTAGAAAGCAGCGAGTGACCGACAGCCCACTTCACTGGAGCACGTTTGGGACACCCACTTTCACCAGGATCGAGCACCACACGGGACGAGGATTCACCAGCCACCACGCACCGGCTCACTAACTGTTTTCACCCTTATCACGAGCACTGTAATTAAAATCCACCCTCCGGGAACTTTTCACTCAACCTGCCTTGTCGTGTGATTCCTCACCCCGTGACAGTGGTGGAGAATGCGGGCAGAAGCGTGAGGAATCACCGACAGGTTCACTGCACCCAAAAATCCTAATCTTCTCTGTTTGTTTTGTTTCTGCACGCCAGGACCCGGAAGTAGCGCGCTCGCTCCCCGAAGATGGAGGAAGTGTTGCAGCGCCTCACGGAGGTGAGCATCCGCCAGCAACAAATCGCGGAACATCTCGCCACCCGCCAGGGCAGGACGGAAGATGAACTTACCGCCATCCGTGTTGCCGCCGCCCAGCGCGTTCCGCTACCTGATCCGCGTGCCCAAGCCACCCGCCTGCTGCCGAAGATGACGGCGGATGATGACGTGGAGGCTTTCCTGCAGGTATTTGAAACCACTGCTCAGAGCGAAGAGTGGCCAGAGGGCGATTGGGCACGCGCGCTGGCACCTTTGCTGACTGGAGAAGCCCAGCGGGCTTATTTTTCACTTCCCCGTGCGATCGCTGAGGATTATGACGAAGTCAAGCGGGAAATCCTGGCGAGGTTGGGTCTCTCATCTATCTGTGCCGCCCAACAGTTTCATGAATGGGAATTCAAGCCTCGTGTGCCAGCCCGTGCCCAAGCAGCCGAACTGAAGCGCATCGCTCACCATTGGCTGATGGAAGGAAGTCCCACGGCAGCCCAGGTAGCGGAACGGGTGGTGATCGATCGCCTCCTCCGTGCTCTTCCCCGTTCCATCCGGCAGGCGGTCGGGATGAAAAACCCGGCCAACACCGCGGACCTCGTGGAGGCGATCGAGCTGGCGGATGCCGTCCACCACCGTGAGGCAGGGGAGCGAGTGTTGCCGTTCCCCCGGAGGGTGGTCCAGGAGCGACGGCCGTTCGAAGGCACCTCGCGACCAGGTAGCAGGCCGACGGTTCCCCCGCCGCGAGACGAGCCCATGCCCAGCGCCGAACCCATGCCGCCTCCGCGTGCGTGGCTGGCAGGCTGCATCGTCCACCAGCGGATGCCATCGGGAGCCCTGGAAGCAGACGTGGTGATCGAGGGAAGACACTTCAGAGCCCTGCTGGACTCCGGCAGTACGGTCACCCTCATCCAGTCAAGAGTGTGTGGGCCCCGAAGAGGCGAGAAGAGCTTTCTCCCCATTACGTGTGTGCATGGAGACACTCGCCAAGTGCCAGCCCGTCGGATCACCATCTCTTCGCCCCAAGGTACCTGGCCGGTGGAAGTAGGCCTGGTAGAGGACCTTCCGGTGGCCGTACTGCTGGGGAGAGACTGGCCGGGCTTCGATGCCCTGCTCGCCGCCGCCACCCAGCCTGTCAGCCAGGAGGGGAACCGTCAAAGACGGAGACGGCCGCGAGGACCCCGCTGCCGACCAGCGCTACTAGCCTCCGACAGCGGGAGAGATGGTGAGTCCCCCTCCCAATCTACTAATCCGTTCTTTGATGTGTATCAGCAGGCTGCCGGAGGGGGCTCATTCGCCAAGGAACAACGGGAGGACGATCGCCTGAAGCACTGCTGGTCCCAAGTGCGGACCATCGACGGGAAAGACGTCCTCCCACAGCCCCATCCTCTCCCGCATTTTGTCGTTGAGAAGGGCCTGCTATACTGTGTCGCACAGCGGAGGGGGGAGGAGAAAAAATTGCTAGTTGTTCCTCGGACCAAGACCGAAACCATCCTGTAGTTGGCGCACTCCCATCCGATGGCAGGTCACCTCGGGGCAGCTAACACCACGCAGCGTATCCGTGACCGGTTCCACTGGCCGGGACTGGAGGCCGAGGTGAAGAGGTTCTGCCAGGCCTGCCCGACCTGCCAGGTTACGTCGCCCAGGACTCCTCCCCCCAGCCCACTCATTCTGCTGCCCATCATCGAGGTGCCCTTCGAGCGGATTGGGATGGACATAGTGGGGCCGTTGCCAAAGTCTGCCCGTGGCCACGAACACATCCTGGTCATCGTCGACTATGCCACCCGGTACCCCGAAGCGATTCCCCTCCGCAAGGCCACCGCGAAGAACATCGCCCAGGAGCTGTTCCTGCTGGCCAGCCGGGTTGGCATACCAGCGGAGATACTGACTTACCAGGGTACCCCGTTCATGTCCCGGCTAATGGCAGATCTCTGCAGGCTGCTGCGGGTGAAGCAGTTGAGGACCACGGTCTACCACCCACAGACGGACGGGCTGGTAGAAAGGTTCAACCAGACCCTCAAGCAGATGCTGAGACGTGTGGCGGCGGAGGATAAGCGGGATTGGGACCTCATGATTCCTTATGTGCTCTTCGGGATCCGCGAAGTACCCCAGGCCTCAACTGGCTTCACCCCCTTTGAGCTTCTCTTCGGCCGCCAACCACGAGGGCTCCTGGACATCGCCCGAGAAGCTTGGGAGCAGCAGCCTGCCCCTCATCGCACCCTCATCGAGCACGTCCGCCAGATGAGGGAACGGATCGACCGGGTGATGCCATTAGTCCGGGAACACCTCAGCAAGGCTCAACAGGCGCAGCAACGCCGGTACGACCGGGCAGCCCAACCACGGGAGTTCCAGCCGGGAGACCGCGTCATGGTCCTGGTCCCCAGCTCTGCCTGCAAGTTCCTGGCCACCTGGAAAGGACCCTATACCGTGATCGAGAGGATTGGGCCAGTCACATATCGTCTGCGGCAGCCGGGACGACGGCAGGCAGAGCAACTCTACCACATCAACCTCCTGAAGAAGTGGGTGGGGACCCGGGACCAAGTAGCGGCCTTGAGTATCACCGACCCCGTGGTTGTAGACGTCAACCCCCATCTGTCGGCTGCCCAGAAGGCGGAGCTGCAGCACCTGGTCAGTCAGTTCCAGGATGTGTTCTCGACCCAGCCCGGGCAGACCAACGTGGTACAGCACGACGTCCGAACACCGCCAGGAGTCATCGTCCGGCAACGGCCCTACCGTGTCCCGGAGGCTCGTCGGCAGGCTATTGAGGAAGAGATCCAACAAATGCTGAAGTTGGGGGCAATCGAACCATCCCGGAGCCCGTGGTCCAGCCCCATCGTGATGGTCCCAAAGCCGGATGGCACCCTCCGCTTTTGCAACGACTTCCGACGCCTGAACGAAGTCTCCGAATTCGACGGGTACCCCATGCCTCGGGTCGACGAGCTACTGGATCGGTTGGGAAGGGCCCGGTACATCAGCACCTTGGACCTCACCAAAGGCTATTGGCAGGTACCACTCTCTGAATCCGCTAAACCCAAGACTGCTTTCTCGACCCCCAGTGGCCACTGGCAGTACCGGACCCTTCTCTTCGGCCTCCATGGGGCCCCAGCGACCTTCCAGCGGATGATGGACATCATCCTAAGGCCCCACCAGGCCTACGCGGCGGCCTACATCGATGATGTCGTCATCCATTCCGAGGCATGGGGGACCACCTGGAACGTCTGCGGAGGGTGCTTTCGGAGCTCCGGCGGGCTGGACTCACTGCCAACCCCCGCAAGTGTCACCTCGCCTTCTCCGAGGCCAAGTACCTGGGTTTCCGAGTCGGAAGGGGCCTCATCCAGCCCCAGGAGAAGAAAGTCGAGGCCATCCACTCCGCCCCAAGACCGCAGACGAAGACCCAGGTACGGGCCTTTTTGGGGTTGGCAGGGTATTACCGATGTTTTATCCCCAACTTCTCCTCTCTAGCCGCCCCCCTGACAGACCTGACCAGGAAGGGGCAGCCGGAGAAAGTCTGCTGGACCCCAGCCCTCGAGGAGGCTTTCGCCCGGGTCAAGACAGCCCTGACGTCATCGCCGGTACTCCGCGCTCCAGACTTCGGTTGCCCCTTCCTGCTGCAGACGGATGCTTCCGACACAGGACTGGGAGCCGTCCTGTCCCAAATCCAGGAAGGCGAGGAGCATCCGATCGTCTACATCAGCAGGAAGCTGTCCCCGGCTGAGACGAGGTACGCCGCCGTCGAGAGGGAGGCCCTGGCCATCAAGTGGGCAGTCCTGGAGCTGAGGTATTATCTGTTAGGCCGCAAGTTCACCCTGGTCACCGACCATGCGCCCCTGCAGTGGATGGCCCGCGCCAAGGACACCAACGCCAGGGTGACTCGCTGGTTCCTAGCGCTCCAGGACTTCCACTTTGAGGTACGCCATCGGGCCGGGGCCGCCAACGCGAACGCGGACGGCTTCTCAAGGATATGGACAGCTTATGCAGGTCTGTCAGGGGTCATTCCCCACCCTCCCTTTGTTTCACCCCTACTGTCTCCATATGTTCGCAGGACCAGAACGACGCTTAGGGGGGGGGAATGTGACGAGTCCACCCAGAGGAATCAGCGTCGCCCTGGCAACAACACACCTGCACGTCATTACCATGGGCTGATCGGTCACAGCTGCACCTCATCAGCCCGGAGACATAAAAGCGGCTACGGATGAGCAGACAGAGAGACTCTGGTCTCGAGCTGATGTACTGCTGGACTAACCTCTCTCTTTGTTCTCCTAGAAAGCAGCGAGTGACCGACAGCCCACTTCACTGGAGCACGTTTGGGACACCCACTTTCACCAGGATCGAGCACCACACGGGACGAGGATTCACCAGCCACCACGCACCGGCTCACTAACTGTTTTCACCCTTATCACGAGCACTGTAATTAAAATCCACCCTCCGGGGCCTTTTCACTCAACCTGCCTTGTCGTGTGATTCCTCACCCCGTGACAATATATATATATATATATATATATCAATATATATATATATATATATACACACACACATAGAAAACGCACTCTGACCCACACCAAAAAAAAGAAGAAAAAATATATATAATCTGAACAATGGGTAATTATGAAAAGCAGAGTTTGTTAGTTTGTTTTGCTAATGTCTCACAAAATGAATTGTGGGTTAATCTGGAGCAAAGACAAAGCATGATTTTTCATTTTTAAATGTCGCCTAATTGCTCTGAAATAGGTACATAGTAATAATGATGTCCCAACGAAGCCTTAATTCCTGCTCAAAATGATAAAGTAACATAATGACAGCTACAAAAAAAGCCACAATTGTCAGGGTTGGGTGAAAGATGAAAGGAGCAAGGACTTAATGATGCAGATTAATGGGTTTTAATAATAATAATAAAATAAAACAAGACAAACAAAAACTATCCCGAGGGGAAAATTTAACGACTTGACTCGACACACACACACACACACACACACACACACACACACACACACACACACACACACACACACACACACACACACACACACACACACACACACACACACACACACACACACACACACACACACACACACACACACAACAAAAGGGTGCATATGGATGTTCTTGTGTGAACGGCCCCTTAACACCACGCCCCAAACACAAAACTCACAAGGACAGAAGAGCACGCAGCTCGAGCATGCTCAAAGCTGCATGCTCACACAAGACAAGACAAACAATACAGGAGTGCCAGGGCTCTGTCACAAAACCAAGAGTAAGCTAGACCAAAGTGACAGAACCCTGACAACAATAAGCCCATGGAGCTGTTGTCTATCCATCCTGACCAATGAGAGGACAGTTTACTCGCATGTGATTGATGTTTAGAAATGTTACCTTGTGAAAGCCAATTGAATCAAGAAGAAATTGCAACATTGTAACCATTTTAGTCCCTGTTTCAGAACAAAGCAAATGGCAAATCTACAAAAGCAAAGCAAATCTACAGGTCTGAAAACACCCTTAGATGGCCTTTTGGCTGTTTAAGTTTTGGACACTTTTAATTTGGCCAGGCTGGAAGACTTAACTTAATTCACCTAAAACCAACTATAGAAAGAAATACCAGACGAGTTTAATCTTCTCTCTCTCTCTCTCTCTCTCTCTCTCTCTCTCTCTCTCTCTCTCTCTCTCTCTCTTGCGTACGCATGCGTGAGCGTCTGTGTGCTGACTGAGTGAGTGTGGACTGGAGAGCGTGTGGTGAGTTCGAGTGACTTTTCTGCCCGCTGTGGCAATTTTTTCTTGGTTGAACATTACTAATTTTAAACGTTTAATCTGCATTGAGTAGATAAAACATAACATTGCCTTTTGGGCGTTTTTGTGCCAGTGTATCACCGAGGGCATGGCGGCCCAAGGTGTTGACTCGCTCGGTTCATTAACGCGGCGCCATGGGGTTAAAGTGGTTGCCGCGGCAAGTGTGGAAGATTGTATCTTGGCTATTGGAGAGGTTGTTGGACATAAGAGCATTTTAGCAGCGTCAAGGATGAGTAATGCAGTTGTTTGTTTTTTGAACACTGTTGAAAATGCCAATGATGTAGTACAGAGAGGAGTTGTAATTCGTGGCCTTTTTACACCTGTGATTCCTCTTTCAACTCCTGCGAGAAAAGTTATCCTGTCTAATATACCACCTTTTATTAAAGATTAAGCTTTGGTTAAAGAATTGTCATCGCGATCGGGAGTAAATCTGAGTTGATTAAACATGTGGTGTCTTTTAGGAGATTCACGTACATGATTTTGAGTGAGAACAGAACAGAACGGAACTGAATTTAAATTTGAAATTCAGATGTGATGATTTCGATTACACTGTGTACGTATCTACTGATACAATGAAGTATTTCGGATGTGGTAAAAACGGACATTTGGCTCGTACTTGTCCCGAAAATGGGGGTAACAGTACACGCACAAGACAAGGCACGATAGATGAGAGGGTGGTGCAAGACGAGGAAAGCGCTGCTAGAACATCTGTGCCAGTACCGGTGAATTCAGCACAGGGTGTCAAGTGCACATCAGACACCGTGCCTTGTGAGCAAACAGTTGAAACTGTTCAAACCATGATCGAAATCATGGAAGATAATGCCTCGACTGATAAAGATCAAATAAGGTCGAATGTGAGCTTGCATAAAGAAGCTACTGTTACAGAGAAATTGATGGACACACAAGATTGTTCAATGAATTGCTCATCTGATATAGAATCTTTACCAGATAATGTACATTTCTGTGAAGTGGATATGGATCAAGATGTTTTCAAAACTCCCCTAAAAAGGAAAAAGAAAGACAGAGAAGAAAAATCAAAACAAGCGAGAAAAGAACATAAGACTGACACAGAGAATATTGTCTGACTCTAGTGCTTCAAGTTGCTCACAGAGTGAATGGAAATGTAATGATTACAGTGCTAATGAAATTAAGAAATTTTTAAAAGTAACAAAAAATCAGAGAGGAGTACAGATTGCTGATTTTTTCCCAGACCTGAAACGGTTTGTGGAAAGCACTAAGAGTCTAATGTGTGAAGGTTGTTTTCTGGATAAAGAAGTATATCGACTGAAAAAAATTGTTTCAAAAATCCAAAATCAACTGAGTAATGATGATAAAGTGGCATAATTCATTTATCCTGATTGGCTGTGTGTTTCTGTATGGTTTATTTATTTTTTGTTTCCTTTTCTTCTTTACACATGGCAGAAATCCGTATTGCATCCTTAAATGTAAACGGAGCCAGGGAGGATGTAAAAAGAATGCAAGTGTATGAAACAATGAAACAGAAACAAGTTGATGTTCTTTTTTTACAAGAAACGCACAGTGATGATAAAAATGCTATAGATTGGATAAAGGAATGGAATGGTCACACATTTCTAAGTCATAAAACTTCACGTAGTGGAGGAGTTGCCATCTTGTTTGCGAAGAATTTTACTCCATGTTCTTTTAAAATGGAGGAAATTGTGAAGGGGAGACTTCTGAAAATTCATGCCGTCTTTGAAAAATATGTTCTGGTTTTTATTAGTGTGTATGCCCCCACTTTACCAATAGAAAGAGTGTCTTTCTTGGACATTTTATGCTCAACTTTAGACAAATGCAATAGCGAAGAATATCTTTTTCTCGGTGGAGATTTTAATTGTGTGGAACAAAATATTGATCGTAATCATATAGAACCACATATGCCCTCATGTAAACGTCTTTGTGAAATAATTGAAAGAAATGACTTATGTGATGTCTGGAGAAATTTAAATGGGGATTCAAGGCAATATACATGGGCTCATGCTCATGAAAATGTATTGTCTTTAGCAAGATTAGACAGATTTGATTCACCACAGTGTTTTTAAGAGTTGTAAAATAAACCCAGTTGGTTTCTCAGACCACAGTTTAGTTATATGCAGTGTTTTTTTCAATTCTGTGTCACCAAGGAGTGCGTATTCAACACTGCTTTGTTAAATGATGCCTTTTTTAAAGAGACTTTTACATTTTTTTGGGAAAATTTTAAGAATGAAAGGGTTTCTTTTTCTTCTTTGCAGAGTTGGTGGGATTTTGGCAAGATTCAAATTAAGCTTTTTTGTCAACAGTATACTCAAAATATCACAAGGGAGACCGTTAAATCTATAAGAATTTTAGAAACTGAAATTTTAAATTTCCAAGATATGGCACAATTAAATGGAAATCAAGCTTATATTGATTCTCTTTTTTTAAAGAAAACTGCTTTGTCTGACTTACAAGAGATGAAGGCACAGGGTGCACTGGTCAGATCGCGATTTAAGACCATAGAACAGATGGATTTACCGTCTAAATTTTTTTTCAATTTAGAAAAAAAGAATGGCCAGAAACGGTTTATTCATTCATTATTTTCTGAGTCTGGATCTGTTTTGTCAGATTCTAAAGAAATAAGAGAAAGGGCAGTTCGTTTTTATGAAAAACTTTATAAATCTGAATATAAAGAAAATAAAGACATAGAACAAGTGTTTTTTGAAAAATTACCAAAAGTGTCGAAAAAAGCTAATATAACACTTTCAAAGTCTATTGGCCTGGAAGAATTGTTTAAAGCTCTTCAAGAAATGGATAATGGTAAAGTTCCTGGTATAGACGGAATCCCGGTTGAGTTTTACAAAACTTTTTGGTCTGTTATAGGAGAAGATATGCTTAGAGTTCTTAACGACAGCTTAACCAAAAGACTTTTACCAATGAGCTGTAGAAGAGCAGTTTTGACCCTTTTGCCTAAGAAAGGTAATTTGAGCGACATAAAAAATTGGAGACCTGTGTCTTTATTGTGTTGTGATTATAAATTGTTATCTAAAGTACTTGCTACCCGGTTGGGTGAAGTTTTAGATGAAGTCATCCATCCTGACCAGTCATATTGTGTGCCGGGTAGGTCAATTTTTGATAACAATCATTTAATCAGAGATTTGTTTGATGTTTCTAACATGTTTGGTCTTGACATAGGCTTGATTTCCTTAGATCAAGAAAAAGCCTTTGATCGAGTAGAACACAGTTATTTGTGGAAGACTCTTTAGGCTTTTGGTTTTAATGCTGATTTTCTGGCTTATGTTAAAGTCTTATATTGTGATATTGAGAGTATTCTGAAGATTAATGGTGGCTTATGTGCGCCTTTTAAAGTGTGTCGTGGGGTAAGACAAGGGTGTTCCTTGTCAGGGTTACTATATACTCTTGCAATAGAACCACTTTTAAGTGTTTTAAGGAGAGTTTTAAAGGGAGTACCTTTACAAAATTGTAAGAATTTATATCTGTCCGCATATGCAGATGATGTTATTATAATGATTAATAAGCAAAATGATGTAGACTTATTAATAAAGACATTAAATGATTTTGGTTTAATTTCTTCTGCAAAAATTAACTGGAATAAAAGTGAGGCAGTCTTGATGAGAGAGTGGAAAAGCAGAGTACCAAATCTTCCAGATGGTTTATGTTGGACCAAAGATGGATTGAAATATTTGGGTATATATTTAGGTAATGAGACAGTAGCTCAAAAAAATTGGATGGGAACAATTGAAAAACTTAAGAGTCGACTTGAGAAATGGAAATGGGTTGTACCAAATTTATCATACAGAGGACGTACTTTGGTGATTAACAATTTGGTGGCTTCCTCTTTGTGGCACCGGATGGCTTGCATCGATCCACCTGCTTATTTAATTGGGAAAATCCAGTCCGTTTTATTAGACTTTTTCTGGGACAAGTTACACTGGATACCACATAACATCTTGTATTTGAAAAAAGAAGAAGGAGGTCAAGGACTTGTACATGTACAAAGCAGAACTGCAGCCTTTCGGCTGCAATTCATACAACGATTTCTTACTAGTCCAGAGAACTTGGCTTGGAAATCAGTGGCTTGTGCCATTTTTAAGTCTGTGGATGAACTCTGTTTCGATAAGAACCTTTTTTTGATGGACCCAAAAAGAATTAACACATCGAGGCTTCCTGTTTTTTATAAAAATCTGTTTAAAATATGGGACCTTTTTAAAGTCAAAAGAAATGAGAGTACAGATTCTCTTTTTTGGTTATTGGAAGAACCCATGATTTATGGTGCTCGTCTGGATATTTGTGGACTGTTGAATGGTGCTTTTATTAAATCCAAGATTGCAACATTGGGGTGGTTAATTAATGTGACTGGTCCAAATTTTAAAAATGTGGAAAATGCAGCTGCCTCTTTAGGTATTAAATCAGTTCGAATTGTTGAAAAATTTCTTCAGAATTTGCAGTTTGTATTTACAGTAAAGGAAATGAATATGCTTGGGAATTTTTTGCTGAGAAACTTTTTCCTAATGATAAAGATACATTTCCAAAGTGTTTTTTGTCCCCAAATATAGAGGAATACTCAGGAGTTTTTCTGGAAAATGTGTCAGATATGGACTTATATGAAGTTGGGGGGAAAAAGATGTATAATGCTTGTGTAAAAGTTTTTAACAAAAAAAATCTACATGAAAGAGTTGATTCACCTTGGCATACCATTTTTGGATTTGATAAAGATGTAAAACCAGAGTGGAAGGCACTCTATAAGCCACCATTAACAAAAAGAATTGGAGACTTACAGTGGAGAATTGTACATGGCATAATCGCAGTTAATTCTTTTATTTCCATCTTAAATCCAAATGTTGGTCAAGAGTGTCCTTTTTGCTCTCAAAGAGAGACCGTTTTCCATGTTTTTATGCACTGCTTAAGACTTAAGCCATTATTTGATTTGTTGACAGATATTTTTATTTGTTTTGATGAGCAATTTACGGTACCAGTTTTTATTTTTGTTTTTAAATATACCCAAAGTAGACAATATGAATGCCAACTGATTAATTTTATTATAGGAAAGGCAAAAATGGCAATATATGCTAGCAGAAAAAGAAAAATTGAACAAAACAGTGATTTTA
This sequence comes from Gobio gobio, assembly GCF_949357685.1. Lineage (NCBI taxonomy): Eukaryota > Metazoa > Chordata > Actinopteri > Cypriniformes > Gobionidae > Gobio > Gobio gobio. Next base: position 12,293,586 of record NC_137100.1, on the reverse strand, counting down.
ATGTTGTGATGATGTTTATAGCTATGATTAAATCGAGACTTCTAATAGATTTCTATTTTTATAAAGCTACAAACTGTTTAGAAGTGTTTGAAAATATATGGTGTCATAGAGGGGCGTTGTGTTCTGTAATTGGAAATGAAATTACATTTTCTTTAAACATGATGTGATTTATATTTGAATTTTAATGTTTTAATATTTTAATATGTCTGTAATAAAGTTTTTTGAAAAATAAAAACAAATCTCTCTCTCTCTCTCTCTCTCTCTCTCTCTCTCTCGCTCTCTCGCTCTCTCTTTCTCTCTCTCTCTCTCTCTCTCTCTCTCTCTCTCTCTCTCTCTCTCTCTCTCTCTCTCTCTCTCTCTCTCTCTCAGCAGGGATCACAACAATTGAAAAGCCTCAAAAGAAGATAATTTAATATGGCAAACAATGAAAACAAACTTAATACACAAAATGTGACTTTAAAGGGGACCTATTATGCCCCTTTTTACAAGATGCAATATAAGTCTTAGGTGTCCTCAGATTGTGTCTGTGAAGTTTCAGCTCAAAGAGGGCTGTAACAATAAAACAGGAGAAAAGGTATGAGGCTGTCTCCACAAAACACGTTTTTGCATTCCAATGTGCTGCTTTTTCATTATTTCCTAAGTGAAAACTTGCTGGACGGACCTTGAGTTTTTTTTTTTTCCTCATTCAGGGCCATTCACACACAACGCATCTTTGCGACTAAAAATGCTGACAGTGGCAAACGAAAAATGTTGAGATGCGTTTTTTAAAAGTTAAACTTCTTTTAATGCGAGAGCTGCGTTTTTAGAATGCCGTTTCCTGTGCAATACATGTTAAAAGATGCGAGACGCTAGAGCAACGGTCAAATGCGTTATTGGTGGTATTGAATAAACGCATGACGCAGAATCTCACGATAACTTCTTTTAATAAATTAGGAGAATATACACAGGAGAATACTATAACTTTACCACACAAATTAAGATGTGAACCGAGATAGAACTGAACAGAACAGGGAGTATAAATACACAGGGAAAGCATAATGAACGTAATCTGCTGAATGTAATCAGTTTCCAAGGAGACTAACTAGAAAGCAATCTAGACTAAACTAAACTGAATCAAAAGAAACAAACACATAGGAACGAAAAGACAACTAACAACATTTGGCTGCGTCCGAAAAGTGAAAAATGTTGCCTTCGGAGGTAGGAAGGCATCAAGGCACGTCAGAATCCGAAAGTTAGCTTTACTTCGCTGTCTCCTGAGATACCTTCATCTGATCGATTTTTGAAGGCAGCATTGATGTATTCTTCACTACCTTTGATATCCCATCATCCTGAGCTTTCCATTCTGTGACAGTTGAGCTAAAAAATGATGGCAAAAGATGGCATCTGAAAGTTGCGGTTGGTGGTCAGTTTGTTTTTTTACCAACGTTTTCCACTTTTTATGTCATGTCTATTGAGAAATTACTATTGTAGTAATTCAATATTAGCTTAGTTTTCACCAAAGCTCTCTCTATTTTGCTGTAGATCATTAAAGGGATAGTTCACCCAGAAACGAAAATTTGATGTTTTTCTGCTTACCCCTAAGGCATCCAAGATGTCTTCGTTTCTTCAGTAGAACACAAATGAAGATTTTTAACTCCAACCGTTGCTGTGTGTCACTCATATAATGCTTGTCAATGGGGTCGAATTCTATTAGAGTAAAAAAAACATGGACAGACAACTTCAAATTAAACCCTGCGGCTCGTGACGACACATTGATGTCTTAAGACATGAAATTATCGGTTTCTGAGAGAAACCGAGCAGTATTTATGCAAATATATCACCTCATATCAGACGAACGCTTCAGCTCTGCAGACTGCCATCACTTCCCGTGTGTGAGGTCAAAATTCTGGCCGGGTCATAGATATGTATACGTAGATTCCTCATTCAAGCGATCCATGCCATGATCCACGCAGGCACTAATGAGGAATCTATGTATATATCTATGACCGGGCCAGAATTTTGAACTCACACATGGGAAGTGATGGCAGTCTGCAGAGCTGAAGTGTTCGTCTGATATGAGGTGATACCTCATATCAACCGATCGTTTCGTGTCTTAAGACATCAATGTGTCGTCACAAGCCGCAGGGTTTAATTTGAAGTTGTCTGTCCATGTTTTTTTTACTCTAATATAATTAGACCCCATTGACAAGCATTAAAAATCTTCATTTGTGTTCTACTGAAGAAACGAAGACCCTTAGGGGTAAGCAGAAAAACATAAAATTTTCGTTTTTGGGTGAACTATCCCTTTAAACCGTTACGCTGCCTCAGAAGTCTATCCGAAATCAGTTTTGTGAGGTACCTTCATGCGCAAACTCTACCTGCAAAGTCAGTGCCTGATAGGGCAGCAAGGCAACAAGTCAGCTGCCTAAGTTTTCGGATGCAGCCCTAATCCTGACACAAACAACAGAACACTTAGACGAACATACTTTGCAAAAAAGTATGTCTTATATAGTATGAATAGGGGTAGTATGCATTTTTTTCATGTTTTATGGGGACATTCCATAGCCATAATGATTTTTATACTGTACAAAATGTATCCCCATACCATAATCCTACCCATCACAGAAAACTTTCAGCATTTTTACATTTTCAAAACACATCACTTTATAAGCTATATCCTCATGGGGACAACACTTTTTCCAGATATTGCCATCTTTGTGTATGTTACCCCATAATGTAGTATATAGTATACGGGTAAACCTGAAACACACACAAACACAAACACATCTCTTTCGTCTTTGTGGGGACTCTCCATAGATGTAATGGTTTTTTAAACTATACAAACTTTATATTCTATCTCCTTACACCAGGGGGTGTCCAATCCTGCTCCTGGAGGGCCACTGTCCTGAAGAGTTTAGCTCCAACCCCAATTAAGCACACCTGTACCAGCTAATCACGGTCTTTTTAGGCATACTAGAAACTTCCAGACAGGTGTGTTGAGGCAAGTTGGAGCTAAACTCTGCAGGACAGTGGCCCTACAGGACCGAGTTTGGACATCCCTGCCTTACACTGTGACTAGACACAATGCAATAAGATTCCAGTCAAGTAATTTCGCAGCGTCAGCCGCAACGTCACAGAAAAAGAATTTTTTTTAAAAATAGAATCATTGCATGTCGCCGTCACGGTTGGTTAGGACAAAAACTCAAAATAACATGGAAAAGATAGACTACCTTTTATCACGTGTCGCTGGCATCGCGTCACAAGTAGTTAGGACACCGTGTTACACTAACTCTACCCCTAAACTTACCCATCAAAGAAAACTTTCTGCATTATGATTTATAAGCTTGTTTCCTCATGGGTACCTCAATTTAGATAACCACAGTGACACGAGTCCCCATTAGTCAGTGTGCATTCATCCCACCAGGATGGAAAATCATGAACACACACACACACACACACACACACACACACACACCATATGCTCGGTTTCGCTATATTTGTGGGGACCCTAGGCATTATGGTTTTTATACTGTACAAACTGTATTCTATCCCCTAACCCAAAACCTAACCCTACCCCTAAACCTACCCATTACAGAAAACGTTATGCATTTTTACATTTCCCCAAAAAAACTAAACATCATTTAGCATGTTTATTAATCCATTTGGCTGGTCCCCACAATGTCGGTGATCTCCGGTTTTACTATTGTTGTGTGGACACACACACACACACACACACACACACACACACACACACACACACACACACACACACACACACACACACACACACACACACACACACACACACACACACACACACACACACACACACACACACACACACACACACACACAGACAACAAAAGGGTGCATATGGATGTTCTTGTGTGAATGGCCCCTTAAATTGACAGCCCTAGGAAATAATACATTTTAAAAGCTATGTCTACCCATAATATAATGGTAAATGCATGACCTTCCAAGATGTGCAAAGTCAAATGTGTATATCTATTATTTCAAAGGAGATAAGACCTTTAAAATGCAATGTTAATGTAATTTAAGGCAGTTGCAAGTTGTTAATATACTACAGTAAGAACAAGGTCACAAGAACAAAGGTTTAAATAGATTTTTTCAGTATAGCACAGGCCATGAATTACATCTGCTTACTGAACATGAAGAAGAATCCATTTTAATGTCAACCAGCTATAACTTTTATTATGCCTTTATGACATTTATAATGTTGGCGTTGTAAAATTGCTGTCTTGACAATACCAAAGGCAGTATTTTCTCTCATTTGTGAGGGATTGTTAATTTTAAAATATTCACACAAAAAGTAAAAGTAGCAGAGAGAAAGATTCCAGTTATTTGCTCTGTGTTTATCAGCTGTGATTGATGTTGTTCATTGAAGAAAGCTAAGGAGATAGACTCACTATGGTTACGAGGGGAATTAAGTATTGAAGACTCTATCGTGTTAATCCATGAACTCATGCTGTGTCTGTGAAGCAGCGAGTGTCATGCTGGTTAGAAAAACAACATGCATAATGAATATACGTATATCCCTTGTTTTAACAAAGAATCATTTTCCTTATCTAGCTGAGAAGACGCTGACATCACATGAGAAAAAGATGATGAAGGTTTCAGAGATCAGATAATATCATGCCAGGTACTTTATGTTCTTACATTTAAAGGTGGCTCCAAAAAAGTATTTGGTCACTAAAGTTATGCTTCAAGATGTCATTGCATTACATAAAAAAAAATAAATAAATAACATTTGAAAGAAAGAAAGCACCAGTGTTGGGCAGTAGCGACGCTACTAGCTTAACTACATTTTTCAGTAGCTTGTCAGTAGCTCAGTTACTTTTAAAACGGTGTAGCTTTTCCAGTAGCTAACTACTTTATCCAGCAAGTAGTGATGTAGCGCAACCAAAAGTTACATTCCGTTTTGGGTTTGGATGAGTTACGAGCCTGTAGTGCAGTGAAGCAGCGCAGCGTCGTCTTCATACTAGATTACAAACTAAATTTGTTCATTACCGCCATCTGTTGTTACATCACACATCTTGCAGCTTTACTGGCCATCCACCAACAAGAGATCATCTGATGATAATGTAAAGGACATACAGGAGTAGATATTTCATGAGTCGACTGTAAATTATGCAAACCAAAGATTAAAACGCTGTCTACGTCGAAGATTAAAGCACATACAGGAGGTGAATAAAAGCCTTTTTAAATTGCTTAATTATCCTGCTTTATTGCACTCTATGTCTATTTCTGATTTAATTACAAAGATTACCCGCCATTGTTTAATCTGTCCCGCTACAGTTTTGTAATGAACCTAAAAGACCACTAATCAAACAGAAAATAATATTGCGATATACAGTGGTTAAAGTGGGATTTGATCTAACCCTCACATTTTTTGTAGGCGCAACAGGGAAAAATGACTCACCGTGGGACAACATATTGAGTATCGTGGTCTAGCAATACTTTTTGGAAAAAAAGAGTGTCACTGTGACACCAAGTATCGCAATACTTATTTACTTGATATTTTTAATGGTTTTATTTTGGTCCATTTACATCTACACTGATATGATGACGATACTTAACATTGCTGAGCACACAACCTTGTTTTTCACAATGTAAATTCAAACATAAAAATGGGAAGTCCAAAACTGACTCAAATTTAACACACCAAAATGGCTGATGACACAACTATAACCGAAATAAATCACAACCTAGATAGACCTATTGCAGAGTCGATGTCAAAATACAGATTTAAAAGTTTTGCTGTATCATAAAACATAAGAAACAATAACAAAAACAAAACAAAACAACAATGTATGATGGTCCAAATAGCTCCCATATTGACTGGTACTGTGACTTGATTTGTCCTTTTATCTCCACTGCAACCAGGCCCAGATTAAGAACACGTTGGGCCCTGGGGCTATAACAAACCCAAGGGTCCCCCATAGTAGCCGATCTTGGTGCCACAACTTTTTCTACCACATAAATAATTGTATTTTTAAAAAACAAAATCTTCAAAGCACATAGATACAATGAGCATATACTGTTTGAATATTCAATTTTAATATTAAGTAGGCCTATATATAGATATTCCAGGCAACACATTAACAGCATTAAATGCATTAACTCCAGGCATGAGGTCAAAGCAAACAGGTTTCCAGAAACAGCAACAACTTTTGAGCAAATACAACTGCCTTAAGGAGTTTTAAAACCAGTGAGGTCCCAAATTGGAGCTATTTAGGGGGATTCGGGGGGCATGATCCCCCAAGAAAAAATTTGATTTCTCTGATCTACATATGTGCATTTTAAGATGTTTTAAGGCAAAAAACAAAAAAAAAAACAAAGATTAATAAATAGCTTTCAAAATCATGTTAGTGGCCAGTAGATTGTCTGTCATACCTGCTCTCTCCTCATTTCATCATTCTCTCATTTCCATCACTCTCCTCATTTCTATCACTCTTTCACTTTTTATTTTTCTCCAAGTCTCCTTCTCTTACCCTGTCTCTTCCCTTCCTAAAGCTGAGCTCTGACTGATAGTCTTTTCATTTTCGTCGTGTCAACTGATATTTAGCCTTTATTTTAGCAAGCATTTTCTTAGACAAGTTAATTCACTGAAGGCTAGGTAAATAAGTTTAATAAATTAATTCACACACATTCATTATTTTATGCATAATCTGATGAAATTGGCTTTGTTAATGTCCTTTTTTTAATTCAAAAGGGTGAAATTAGACAATTGTATTAGTTTGCCTGATTATTTTTGTCGGTTGTTTAACGTTTCTATCCTAAAACAGCTGTCAAATATGAAATGTTTAGTTTAGCTACTTACATCTCGCACCGTTAACTGAACAATGCGAATGTGCACTCAGCAGCTTCTGTGGACATAAAGCCTGCCTACTTTAATTTGATCTGCATTTTTTGACTAATCCTGAGTATTTAATTTAAGTTGCATACATTTTGTTCTTGCACTGATGTTACATTTGCAGCAATTTTGCACTTTGACAGCCAGTTTGAGATATATTTGAGTATTTTGTGTATCGGATAGTTTACAAAATCAAATGATTCTGACAAATTTTGCCATTGAAATGACCCAATCAACCTGAATTCACCCTATAGGCTACTATTTGAAATCCTAATTGCATTGTATTATGTTGTTTTAAACCCCAAATATTTTACTTATGACATTCTTCATTAACAATCAGGTCTTGACATTAACTTTTTTGCTCACCAGCCACTGTGGCTAGTGGTTTTCCAAAGTTACTAGACACGCAGCATTTTCACTGGCCAAAATTTTGTTGTTGGACAATTTGTTGTTGGCTATATGTAAATGACAACTGTACACACCCAAATCAAGTATACATGAACATGACAGGCCATCGAATGGGCCTATTTAGCTCTGATAAGGTTGTGTGTAAAGCTCCTCAATCTAGACCGAGAAACACTAACAGTAGCATGTCTGAAAAAAAAGGTATTTGGTGTAAATATAATTTATTCTCAAGCAATTTTCTCATCAGTGTTCTGTCAGCTATGACATATTTAAATCCAGCATATTTTTTGTATGAGCCTATACACTGAAATGCATATCCATATTTTCATGTGATTTGACATTTAAGGCCTATTTTATATATCAAAAATCCAAAAGGTGTGCATTATACCTGACATCTGTGAACACTTTACAATCGGTTTTATGACTGCAAGTCATTCTCTTCAAATGCTATTGAAGTTAGAGACGGTCCCTAAATTCCCAAATATCGAACGCCATCTAACGTCAAGTCAACTTTATGACAGGTACATCACATCAGATGCGCTATGGTTCTGCTGTGATCTTTGTTTGAAAGTATTTTCGCTGCTGAAATAGAACAAAAACAGTCAATCACTGTATGATGAATGAATCTCCTAGTACATCGCACTCACATCTCTGCTTTGTTGTTTATGACGAGAGTGCAGATTTCAGGGAGTGAGAGCGCGCTCTGAACAAAACTCCGGCATTTCAGAGTTGACTGATCTAAACCTATGATCTGAATGCCTCTGATTATTAGATATTGCATTCGTAAGCTCAAAAGAATCAAGTATAATGCACAACGCAATTATAACAAATGCCTTTTGAGAAGACTACAATAATGTTCAACCCTCCAAAGTGGGAGTGAATATGTTACACGACGCCATGCACAGCTGAAATCCACCTGCAAATGGCGGGTTGGCGGGTGTTAATGTCAATCCCTGTTAACAATTATTCAGTTATTTGTAAAAAAACAAAAGTAGTTTCAATGTAGCTAGCTACTTTTTTGATAGTAACTTGTAGTGTAGCTAAGTACTTTTTCAGAAGGGTAGCTTGAATGTAAATTAACTACTTTAACTTACAAGTAGCTTGTAACTTGTAAAGCTACAATTTCAGAGTAGTTTGCCCAACACAGGAAAGCACAAGCACACTTTTTCAAGAAAAAAAGTTTAAGTGTAAGTTTAAATGTAAAATCTAAAAAAAGAAGAGAAATACTGTCGGATATTAAGATTTAAATAAATCAATAAATAAATACTGGATCCTGTTCGTAGTGAACTAACTTTACAGCTACATCCACTAAATGTTTACCTTTACAACCTTTAAAAAGTATAGTGCATTTCAGAAAAGCCTTTGCATCATTTATTTGCAGATACCACTTGCTTTGGTGTTTTTGTTATCTAATGCAATTACATTATTTCTCTTTTAAGTGTGGTTTATATTTGTGGAGTCACTGCAAGGTCAAGCTCCTTATTGCACATTTCTTTGATGTTAAACGTGTCTTTGATATTTTTTTCTTCTCCTTTTTAGAAAATCCTTCACAAATAAGTCTGCATCCGTTTTAAAGCACCTGAAGTTTAACTATCCCCCTCTGTGACAAAAACAAGCGTGCCACAGAGTGTTTGAGTGTTTGTCTAATTTGTAGTGCATAGACCTTGAAATGACTTAGTATTTGTTAATTTCTTTTTCCAGAAAGTGAGACACAGTTGTCTAGGGTTTTGGACTTGGCTTCCCTCCAGCTGTGTGTCCTTCCCCTGCCATCCTTACTGGAGCTCAGGCTGCACTGGCAGGCTGGGGAATGCTTTGAATGTTAATGAAATATGTCATCGTGAGTTGTCTCAGTAATTAATTGTTCACATCACATATTTGAAAGGCCACCAGGAAGCAGTCCCAGTAGCACTGCGGTGTGTGCCTGTCTCAGAATAGAGCTCCACTTTGAGGCTGGAATCAGAGTGCAACTATTGAAGACTAAATTGCAGCAGCAATATGAAAATACAGACGGTATTTGAATAAACTTAGTAATTGTTAGTACAATAATTTTTGTTACTACACTGTGAGCACCACCAAACTTGCGCCTCCATTGTATGTAATATAACCATCACATTCAGTACTTAAGTATGTTTTATATAAATACCACATATTTTGAATAAAAAGTTCTGCCAGCCATACAGTTGGGCATTAGGGGTGTGCCATATCATACCGTCCACAATAACACCGCTATAAATTTCTACATGATAAAAAATTGTCATATCGCGATATCAATGATATACAAAGCAATGACGTATGCCGCATTTACGTTCCCTAGCGCACACAACAACAACACCTCTGAGTAAGAGCAGCATGTCAGCCTCCGATGACGATTTAGTACCTAAAAAGGGAGCTACTAGCGGTCAGACCTCTTGACAACTGAAAACTTAAAGCTGTTATTGATGTTTGCAGCGCAATATTTGACCGGAAGGTTACAACTGATGGTTATTTTCGTCAGTTACGGCTTGTTAGATCCAACATTCTGCCGCTTTGAATCAGACACAGAGATAAAGTAGTGTGTAAGATTACAATTATTTGAATGAATGAATCATAGCATTTATTTGAATTAATTATAGAGAGAGAGAGAGAGAGAAATTTGTACCTGTGTGACTGCGTCACTCTTAACAACGAAGATGTGCGTTTATTACTTAAAAATAGGGATGTAACCCCATCGTTGCTGAGAAATATAATGTAGTGATCCAGTAACTTAGTTAATGACAAGTTTCTGTGCTCCTGAATGCGCAGCGTCATCTCCGCGCGAGTGGCGTTTGTGTGTGCACGCTTCAATGAAAACAGCGCATTAAAGGGATAGTTCACCCAAAGAATTAAAATTCTGTCATCATTTACTCGCCCTCAAGTTGTTCCAAACCTGTATGAATTTCTTTGTTCTGCTGAACACAAAAGAAGATATTTTGAAGAATGTTTGTAACCAAGCAGATAGAGCAACCATTGACTACCATAGTAGGGAAAGAAATACTATGGTAGTCAATGGTTGCTCTATCTGCCTTGTTACAAACATTCTTCAAAATATCTTCTTTTGTGTTTGGAACAACTTGAGGGTGAGTAAAGGATGACAGAATTTTCATTTTTGGGTGAACTATCCCTTTAATATAGAATGGTGATTCAACTGAATTGAAACTACCTGTGCATTAAACGATTTTATTTTGCACACCTTCCAGCCAATCAGAATCGAATATTCAGACGGGCATGCATTACTTTAGTTATTGTTAAAGCGGCTGTTCGTAACTTTTTTTGTGTTCAAGATTTACAAAAATTATATAATGAGAATGTACAACATGAATCCATTTTCCAAACCGTGTTTTTGTCTTACCCTGAATCATTATGGTACACTTATAATAAGGGTTTATATTGGGGCTATTTCAGACCAGACTGGTAGGAACCGTTACGGCGGAGCACAGTCCCTTCATGACTCTCCATAGACATAAAATTAGAGAACTAGCTCCGGTTGCAATGTTCTTCCGCAAGACGCATGCAGTTCTGTTTATTAACCGCTAGAGCACAAAAAGTTACGGACAGCAGCTTTAAACTAAAATGTTATGTTATGTTTTACTTTTACTTAAGATTTCCAGTGAAAACACTACCAACATGTACCAAGGCTACTTTGTTTACATTTGATTCGTGCTGTGTGACTATAAAGCTGTTGCTGCCGCCTTATGACAATGCATTTACACTTTGAATCAAGTATTCTGTCATCAACGACAGTAGCTCATTGTTTGCACTAATAAATGCTGCTGCCTACCAGCTGCAATCACCAACAAAACATTGTTCCATACATTTTTTTTCTATATCGTCATAAATATCATTATCACAAATATTCTTGAAATATCGTGATATAATTTTGAGGCTACAGTATATCGCCCATCCCTGTTGGGCATAATTAAGCAATTTCACATGCTGTTTCACATTCAAACCATGCTGTATTTCCAAATATGATTTAATGTATCTGTTTTTAAAATTCAATGAGCTTAGGCAATCCGCTGTAACTATACCTGCGGGTGTCGCTGTTGGACAATGTTACTTTATAAAAACGAGTGATTTTTATACTTTATATATATATATATATATATATATATATATATATATATATATATATATATATATATATACGTTGTTTCATTTTTGTAATATTATATATTGTCTCTTTTTTTTGAAGAGACACTGCTTACCTCCTTCTTGACAGCCTACATTTCAAATAATAGCTTTGATTGATGATGAAAAAGGTTTCAAAATTGTGATTGTTTGAATAGTTTTTTCCTGCCGTCGAGCCACAGGCGTTCACTGAATGACCCATATGGCTCGTGAGCGTAGAGGTTCCTGACCGCTGTTGTAAGCAGACAGTTGGGTCACAATTGTGAATATGGCATTACAGATACAAACTTATTGTATTTTACTTTTACAATGAGCAGAATAATTACAACAAAAAGAAAAAAATATAGTGGAGGCAGTGTCAGAACGAGCAGTCAAGCAAGACACACGCACCATAGCAACACGTCATGGCAACGGCATTTCAGACTGACAGATACGTAAAAGATATGAATACATTTTGAATACAAATGAGGGGAAGCGTCACAACAAAAGTGCAAAAGTGGATCTGTACCATGATTATAGAGACTGCTGCATATATAACATACATGAAAATTACTGTAGCAGATCTACGTAGGTGGAGCTTGGGGAGGCGGAGGATTACTACGGAGCCCCTAAAGGGACGTGGTGGTGGAAAAAAATTAGGATGGGAGGATATTTTTTTCCAAATCGTTTGCGTTCCCTCGCAAAACTTTTGCGTTCCCCCGAGAAACTTTGCGTTCCCTCGCAAAGATATTTGCGTTCCCCCGAGAAACTTTGCGTTCCCACGCAAAAGTTTTGCGTTCCCTCGCAAAGATATTTGCGTTCCCACGCAAAACTTTGCGTTCCCTCGCAAAGATATTTGCGTTCCCTCGCAAAGATAGATGTCCCACGGGCCGTTTCAAACAGCTCAGTAGGCTACGTTAACAATATTGTATCCATTAAATGAGCGGTTAGAGTTATTTTGAACTTGGACTTAGGCTATAGCCTAGGCGAGTGCTCAATGAGTTCGGTGAGCTAAACGTTGTTAAAACACAATGTCTCTTTAACGTAGACAACAAGCTGCAACCTATTTTTCCTCAAAACGAGCCTTATAATATAAATTAATTGGGTCTATATGAGCAGGCGGCTGAGAGACAAGTCCGAAGGGACTGTCTGCAAAGTGCAAAACCCGAAAAGCGCATAGCCTATAGTCATAACTTCAATGTTACACACTGTGTCTCCAAATTCAGTTTACACATCAATGGTCACTTAGTTTGATAAAAACACTTAGTTTGATAAAATTTGCTTTTGCATAATTGTTAGGATTATTTTATTAGGAAAAATGTTCAGCAAACTTCACTGAAATGCACTGTACTGTAGCCTACTGTCACCAAATTCAGTTCACACGTCACGCTCTCCTGCTGGTTATACTACAACGCTTAGTTTGGCAATAGCACATAAAAATAATAAAAGTAATAGCACATAGCCATAGGCCTATTCTTTACACAAATGATGTTGGTACCCAGCTAAAATACAGTAGTTGCAAGTTCCATAGCTTTTGTATGATAATTGCTTACTAATTTTGATGGCATTACACTGTATAGCCTACTGTATTAGTATATTGTAGTAGGAGAGCATTGATTGTTATTGCCTATTTTTTAGTAACGCCTTTCGGGTTTTGCACTTTGCAGACGGTCCCTTTTTATTTGTCTCTCATATATTAAGGCTCGTTTTGAGGAAAATTATGTTGCAGCTCGTTGTCTACGTTAAAGGTGTCATTTGTGTTTTGAACGTTTTTAGCTCACGAGTTATTGATCCGGGAAGTTAAAATCTGTGTATACATTGCCAACTAGGCTACTGAACTCCGATCACTGACTGTATTATTTATAAGCCCAAGTTCAAAATAACTCTAACCGCTCCATTAATGGATACAATATTGTTAACGTAGCCTACTGAGCTGTTTGAAACGGCCCGTGGGACATCTATCTTTGCGAGGGAACGCAAAGTTTTGCGTGGGAACGCAAATATCTTTGCGAGGGAACGCAAAACTTTTGCGAGGGAACGCAAATATCTTTGCGAGGGAACGCAAAACTTTTGCGAGGGAACGCAAATATCTTTGCGAGGGAACGCAAAACTTTTGCGAGGGAACGCAAAGTTTCTCGGGGGAACGCAAAAGTTTTGCGAGGGAACGCAAACGATTTGGAAAAAAAATATCCTCCCATCCTATTTTTTTTCCACCACCACGTCCCTTTAGGGGCTCCGTAGATTTCTGATAGGGTCACTGACTGACAGTATTTATTTATTTATTTATTTAGTAAAAATTAATTAAATCAATCACAATTAACACAGCTCAAATTCACCAGCCTGGAAGTTTCTAGTTATCCTGAAGAGCTTATCTTTTTCAGGTGTGTTTAATTGGAGCTAAACTTTTCAGGACATCATAGAAAACTAAAATCTTCCCAAATATGATTGGGAATCTTTGCCATTTCATCACCATTGTACATCTCCAGAATAACAAAAGGTTAGGGCATGACACTTTTTCGTTAGTGAAACAAACCAAAACAACAGTAGAAGCAGCATGTTCTTTTCTAAAATCTAATTTTAAAGTTAAGGAACATCATAAAACTTACAATCAAATAAAGAGCTTGCTCTTATCAAGTTATTGGCCTCAGGAAAGACTGTATCCTATGAACATGGACCAGAATGACTTGAGTTCATAATGTGGAGGAGACAGCAGTTAAGTAGTAGAGCTCCTAAGTATGATGGAAACATTATTTAAGAGCGGTAACTACCTCCATCATTACTGGTACAAGCAGAACCATTCAGTCTTTGAATAGTCCTAATGCAAGGGCAGCAATATCAATTTGTGACTGTACATGCACTTTAAGTTTAAAGACAATCAATAGCACTCCATGATAACACAATTACAAGACTGTGGCCAAAATGAAGGAGCCAACCAGTTTAGACCTTTATGCGAGGTAATACTGGATCAATACATATTCATTCTCAAATGAAACTCTTATTTTTTAAAGTCTGCTGTTGCAGTTGGTAGATAGCGAAAAAGAATGCTTTGTGCTGAAGTGCTGCATCAAATTTTGATAATAATGTTAACATTTTTACAGGACAACTTAAAACGATTAAAATTATTAATTTATATTGTTATATGTACTGTATTTTGCACATATATCTAGATATTGTGCATATACACACACACACACACACACACACCACACACACACACACACACACACACACACACACACACACACACACACACACACACACACACACACACACACACACACACACACACACACACACACACACACACACACACACACACACACACACACACACTTGCCACTTTATTAGGTAAACCTGTTCAACTGCTTGTTATAAAATATCTAATCAGCCAATTATGGCATTTGACTCAAAGCATTTAGGTATGTTTACATGACAATGATATCTTAAAACTGAGAAGTTTTTTCTTTGAGTTATCCACATACAAACAACATCATTGTCAAAACAATCCCTATTCACACAGAAACGCAAAAACAACAAAAAATCGAGTTCACATTGCACAATTTTCAAAGTCATCGGATCCTGTTCTTTTCACACTTTATGACTATCTGGGATAGCAGTCACTGCTGTGTGCACACTACACGATGGGTCGGATTTCACATTGCATGACTTTACAATAGGAAGAATCGCTGACAACTCTGTCTGGTCCGCAAACTACGTTTCACAACTAAACCTCCGTGAGAAGTGATAAGAAAATAATGCAAGATCATTAGATGCAAGATCTATAATCTTGCATCTAATGCAAGATTATAGCCTGCAAGAAGCTTGAGATCCAAAATGTCTGTGCGCTAATTTGCAGCGGAAAGGAGAAAAAGAAAAAAAGATTATGTAGGAGCAAATGGTTGGGGAAATACAAGGAGCAAGGATTCTGTGTTCTGCAAAGAGAGTTGGAGGTAAATTAATAATTTTGGTCAAGCAAATGTTTGTGCTTAGTTTCTGTTTGATATAACTGTAAATACAGCGGGGAGAACAAGTATTTGATACACTGCCGATTTTGCAGGTTTGCCCACTTACAAAGCATGTAGAAGTCTGAAATTTTTATCTTAGGTGCTCTTCAACTGTGAGTGACAATCAAAAGCAAAAATCCAGAAAATAACATTGTATGATTTGTAAGTAATTAATTTGCATTTTATTGCATGACATAAGTATTTATTACATTAGAAAAGCAGAACTTAATATTTGGTACAGAAACCTTTGTTTGCAATTACTGAGACCATACGTTTCCTGTAGTTCTTGACTAGGTTTGCACACACTGCAGCAGGGATTTTGGCCCACTCCTCCATCCTCCAGATCATTCAGGTTTCGGGGCTGTCGCTGGGCGATACAGACTTTCAGCTCCCTCCAAAGATTTTCTATTGGGTTCAGGAGACTGGCCAGGCCACTCCAGGACCTTGAGATGCTTCTTATGGAGCCACTCCTTAGTTGCTCTGGCTGTGTGTTTCGGGTCGTTGTCATGCTGGAAGATCCAGCCACGACCCATCTTCAATGCCCTTACTGAGGGAAGGAGATTGTTGGCCAAGATCTCGCGATACATGGCCCCATCAATACAGTGCAGTCATCCTGTCCCCTTTGCAGAAATGCATCCCTAAAGAATGATGTTTCCACCTCCATGCTTCACGGTTGGGATGGTGTTCTTGGGGTTGTACTCATCCTTCTTCTTCCTCCAAACACGGCGAGTGGAGTTTAGACCAAAAAGCTCTATTTTTGTCTCATCAGACCACATGACCTTCTCCCATTCCTCATCATCCAGATGGTCATTGGCAAACTTCAGACGGGCCTGGACATGCGCTGGCTTGAGCAGGGGGACCTTGCATAACACAGTGTGTTACTAATGGTTTTCTTTGAGACTGTGGTCCCAGCTCACTTCAGGTCATTGACCAGGTCCTGCCGTGTAGTTCTGGGCTGGTTCCTCACCTTCCTCATGATCATTGATGCCCCACGAGGTGAGATCTTGCATGGTGCCCAAGACCGAGGGATATTGACCGTCATCTTGAACTTCTTCCATTTTCTAATAATTGCACCAACAGTTGTTGCCTTCTCACCAAGCTGCTTGCCTATTGTCCTGTAGCCCATCCCAGCCTTGTGCAGGTCTACATTTTTTATCCCTGATGTTCTTACACAGCTGTCTGGTCTTGGCCATTGTGGAGAGGTTGAAGTCTGTTTGATTGAGTGTGTGGTCAGGTGTCTTTTATACAGGTAACGAGTTCAAACAGGTGCAGTCAATACAGGTAATGAGTGGAGAACAGGAGGGCTTCTTAAAGAAAAACTAACAGGTCTGTGAGAGACGGAATTCTTACTAGTTGGTAGGTGATCAAATACTTATGTCATACAATACAATGCAAACTAATTATTTAAAAATCGTGCAATGTGATTTTCTGGATTTTTGTTTTAGATTCCGTCTCTCACAGTTGAAGTGTACCTATGATACAAATTACAGACCTCTACATGCTTTGTAAGAAGGAAAACCTGCAAAATCAAAAACTTGTTCTCCCCACTGTATATCTATTAAAATACTGATATAACTCAATAATTCCTCCCCGAACTTCCAGCTGCCCTGTATCTTGCTCTCTCATTGGCTGTAGGTCATCGCTGATGTAATCAGAACACATTTCACACAGAAAGATTTTGAATCACAGAAAGGTCCAGATATTTAGCATGGCAAATATCTCACATGTGCCTGCGACGCATCAGCGATTCTCTCAGATCACGTTTTTGATAATTCACACTGCGTGATTGTCACTCGCATGAATAAGCACTGGTTTGCCTCCAATTTCAGGCATGAAGTACTTCCTCCAGCAGTTAAGGGGCTAGCATGTTCTAGTATAGGTGGACAGCACAGTAGGCATTTATATAAATCACCAAGACGTACTGTGTTCGCGCTGCCTGAAGAGGCTAGCGCAGCAGGTTCTGCTTTGGGCTCAGGACAGTTCCTGTCCCTCAGGGCGATTTACATTCCAGGGAATATGAATGTGGGAGCAGACTTACTGTACAGACAGGCTGTGACATACTAGGAATGAAAACTCCAGCCCGAAATGGTCAGACAGTTTCGAGAAAGATTTTACGAAGCAGAGGTGGACCTCTTCGCTTCACAGGAAATGGTGCAATGTCCCCTCTACTTCTCTGACTCCTCTAGCTCCTCTGGGTCTAAAAGCCATGGCCCATATGTGGCCCAGACTGTGTTTTTATCCATTTAGTCCTGACCAAGGTCCATCAACAAGGGTTGTGCCTCTTTCTGATAGCGCCTTGTTGGCCGACCGAAGCTTGGTCTTCAGATCTGATATCCCTCCTCGATGGCTCACTATAGGCGATTCCGATCAGGACTGTAATCCTGTTCCCTGAAAAAATGGGCGCGAGATGCTGCGCTTCATTGCCACACTGTGGGCATGTCTAGACGTCTTTTCAGACAAAGTTATAATCTGAGGGCGCGTCTGTTTCATGTCTATTTACACCGATCAGGCATAACATTATGACAGGTGTAGTGAATAACACTGATTATCTCTTCATCCCGGCACCTGTTAGTGGGTGGGATATATTAGGCAGCAAGTGAATATTTTGTCCTCAAAGTTGATGTGTTAGAAGCAGGAAAATGGGTAAGGGTAAGGATTTGAGTAAGTTTGACAAGGGACAAATTGTGATGGCTAGATGACTGGGTCAGAGCATCTCCAAAACTGCAGCTCTTGTTGGGTTTTCCCGGTCTACAGTCAACTTTTTACAGTGGTCAGTATCTATCAAAAGTGATCCAATGAAGGAACAGTGGTGAACCGGCAGCAGGGTCATTAGTGGCCAAGGCTCATTGATGCAAGTGGGGAGCAAAGGCTGGACCATGTGGTCCGATCAGACAGACGAGCTACTGTAGCTCAAATTGCTCAAGAAGTTAATGCTGGTTCTGATAGAAAGATATCAGAATACACAGTGCATCGCAGTTTGTTGCGTATGGGGCTGCACAGCCACAGACCAGTCAGGGTTCCCGTGACCCCTGTCCACCACCGAAAGTGCCAACAGTGGGCACGTGAGCATCAGAACTGGACTTCAGAAGACTTGGAATGCAACATGAGTTAATACTTTTATACTGTTTTTGGTCAGTTTTTGCAATAAATAGATGTGTGTGTACTTGTATTTGCCTGTTATGTCTTTTATATTGTTTGGGAGTGGGTAGGTTTAGGGTAGGAGTTGGGTTAGCTGCTCCAAAATATAAAAGTAACCTTTAAATATGAATAAAATATTATTAAAATCATGTCTGCTTTTACAAATGCAAAGAATAAAATGCGTCTTGATCTGACGCATTGGGTAAACAACTGAAATGAATGGAGCACCCAGCGCGTCGATATAATGACGCCTAGGGGTGACTTTAGCGTCTTCGATGTGACGTGGAAGGCACTTGACCATGCGTCGGATTTTGACGCCTTGGGAGTGAGAATGGGTTGTGTCTTTCAATATTGTGTAAAGTATAGCTTGTAAATAAGCATTTTCTGAATAAATAAAGAACTTTGAAATACTTTGAGAAAATGTGCAAATTGCTTCATGCCAAAAAATCAGAATATAAATAAATGGTAGAGCTGGATTCCATTTATAATGTCTGAATAATAGGAATCTACATTAGTCAGGTTTGGCTTTACGCTTGTCATCAAAATCATTCGCTCATGAAATATGTTAGGATGTGGTTTCCAGTATTCTGATGACAAAATAATAACATTGTTATTTTTTGATACACAAGCTCATTTTCAAGCTGTCAACTGTCTACAAACTTTATAGACAGTGACAGTTTCTAAAATGTCTTGTTTAGTTAATATTGTTTGCGGCTATTGTGTATACAGTATCTGTGCACAGTGCCAGTAGAAGCTGTTGGTTGATGATCTGGGAGCAATTTTTCTGTTCCTTTAAAAATGATACATGCTTTGGTTTGGACTGGGGTTGTAATTTTTGGATCATTGGGCAGAGGAAATTATATAGGAGACCAAGTGGTACAGAGTGACTTTGTACATAGACTTTCCCCCCATTCAATCCACCATTTTCCTCCAGATGAATACTTGCTGCTGAATGAATGGCAGTAATTACAGTTGACCTAAATTTTTTAATAGTGTTGTTACATCACATTGAAAGTAATTGTGAATGAACAGCTCAAACTCCCAATTACCTGACATTTTGGATCCAAAGGCCTTAGGACTGGACAATTTTCCTCTGTTTCTAAGAAGAAGGAAAAAAAGTCCTGCTCTTATGGGGACAAATTCTGAAACATAATTCTTAATTCAAAGCATATTTTAAAGGGGTCATACTGCATATCATACGGAATCAAATTAGCCTTGATCTTTTGAGATAAAAGAGTGGTGTACTATGGAAACATACTGTAACTTTCAGAAGTCAAAAGTCCCCAGTCCGAAAATACATTTTATTGAAACTAAAGAGCAAAAATAACTCTAAGCTCTTCTAAACTTATGCAACTTTCTATCATGGCTAAGATAGATTATTGTATCCCTACACAGAAGAGCCAATGCTTTAAGAGTAAAACATTCTGTTCTGTCCTGTTTAGCATCTGCATATCATTTCTGTTCCTAATGTTAGGTTGTTGTTGTTGTTTTTTTAAAGATTTTGTAAGAACATTTATTATGTTACAAAAGATTTCAAATAAATGCTTTCTATTCATCAAAGAATCCTGAAAAATTTCCATATTAATTTATTTTTATTTTCATATTTAGCAACTGTTTTTCAATGGTGATAATAAGAATTAGCATATTAGAATGATTAGCATATTAGATGATTTCTGATTTCTGTGACATTGGATGCTGAGCACAGGAATACACTGCATTTTATTAAAATAGAAAACAATTCAATTGTAATATTATGTTAGTGTATTTTTAATCACATAAATGCAGCCTTGGTGAACATAAGAGACTTCTTTAAAAATGGTATCCTAAACTTTTGAATGGAATGGTAATTAACAGTAATTAAAAGTTTGTAATTGAAGGACAGGATAGATTTAGTCATTAATCACACACACAACCACACACAACCACACACACACGCACACGCACACACAGTGTTGTTTATGTGTGAAGGGGGCATTTCCTAAAGACACATAAAAAAAAAAAAAACTAATTGTTGTAATTGTAAAGGTCAGAAAAAGTGTGGGGAATGGGGATGAAAGACTAAATTCTATATAATTTTACAAGTGGAATTCAGGAAAAAATGTGAGTAAATAAAGTTTGATTATCCATTTAATTAATTTGGTACAAACACTAAGGTATACATTTAGACTGTGAGTCAAGAGATGAAATAGCTCACTTTATTTCACATAAATTCTCATGGTTCTGACCGCAACTGCAATTATGAATCCAGCATCTCTGGTTGTCATGGTCGCATAACAGCTGGTGCACCCACAAGAACAAGTTCACCTGTTCAGGACCATTACGGATGTAGAAACAGTAGATTTCGCACATTCCATAGCCACGAGTCTATCAGATAATTTACAGCTTTGCAACACTTTTCCTCACCCCAGAGCGAGCATCTCTATTACCTGATCTGAAGCTCTGCTGTCATTTACATGCATTCAGTTCTCATCCTGATAGCACATTCATCTCTCTCAATGAGATAACCTTTTCTACTTTTTCAAGAAAGCCTATGGAGAAGTGGTGAGGGTGACATAACCTTCAGAATACAATCCTTGCCTGCAGGCTCCGCCATGTCATGTTTCATTATTACCATTTCCCATCTCTACCCAGTGGCTTAGGGCTAATCTCTGCTATTCTAAATCAACTATTTTGAGAAACATATTTTGTTATTTTTGTCTCGTGTTGGGTTCGACACTGAATGTCAGGCATCTGGAGAAGGGTCGGCCTTGTGCGCTGATTGAATTTTCAGATTTGATGGATATATGATTCTAAGCCTCTGAGGCCTTGTGTATTAGACAGGCATTCTGCAAATGCAGTAGTGTAACTGACAATTCTAAGCCACAGCAAATTTGCTATAGGATGAGCGACCAAAAGATGCTGCCAGAATAACTTGGATTCCAGCGGAGAGCTTCATAGTCTGTTTCTTTCACGGTTGGAAAGGAGCAACACACTTTCTCACCTGGTGCTTCAGTTTATTGCTATCATGCAATACTTAGACGCAGACGTCCGTATTTGTTGGAACTGGCTAAAATGAGATTACAGATAAAATGTTAAAGCAACATACCCCATAATTAACATTCCTGTCATTATTTACTTGCTACAAATCACTGTAAAAAAAAAGTTGCTGCCTTAAATTTTTAAGTTCAAACAACTTGGATGTTTAAGTCATTTTAACTTAAATTACATTAAACTGACTTTAAAAAATGTGTTGAATCTTGTATAACTTTTTTTTAAAAGTTGAATATTGCTTAATTTATTTTGGTGAGTTAAAGCAATGTAAAAACATAAAAGTCATAACTTATTGATCACAACTTGTTTTTTTACAGTGTGTTGTTAGATCTAATTTTGTTAAAGAGGCCACATTATGCCCTTTCAAATCTTGATTTTGCTTTTGGGGTCTACTAAAATAGGTTTTCATGCTTGAATTTTTAATAATTTACATATTTTAAACTGTAGCAGCACCCCTCTTCCCCATCTGTCAGTAATGCTGTTTAGTATCTATGGAGCCCCTCCTTCCGATAAGTGTGCTCTGATTGATCAGCTGGATCAGTGTGTTGTGATTGGTCAACCACTTCAAGCATGTTTCGGAAATGTCACGCCCTTACCTTAACCTAGAGTTTCATCACACCACTAACGCAACTCAACCGTACCGTTCTCCACCCACTGTTCGGCATGCACTTGCACCGCAGTTCATCTCAAATATGACGATGCATCACACATCTTTAATATGGTTTGTTGAAAATAACTGTAATAGTTAGGTGAACCAGGAACAGGTTGAAGACTCAGAAGAACAAAATACAAACTTAAACTTTAATAATGATGCTCAGGAACAAACAGAAAGGCAAGTGTGGCAAGCAGCGAGGCAGAGGGACCGTGAGAACATGCCTGGTCCTCTCTCGTCTTTCACTATTGTCGCTCCTCTTTTTATGCGCCCGATCTCCTCCTCGGGCGCATAAAAGGATGAGCGACGACAGTGAAAGACAAGAGAGGACAAAAAGAAAGACAAAATCTTCTTGGGAGGAGGGACAGGAGACGGAGTCCTCTCTGGACTGGGGACAGGAGACGGAGTCCTCTCTGGACTGGGGACTGGGGAAAGGAGGCGGAGCCCTCGCTGGACTCTGGTCATGGGCTGGAGCTCTCTCTGGACTGGGGACAGGAGGAGGAGCCCTCGCTGGACTCTGGTCACGGGCTGGAGCACTCGCTGGACTCTGGTCACGGGCTGGAGCCCTCGCTGGACTCTGGTCACGGGCTGGAGCCCTCGCTGGACTCTGGTCACGGGCTGGAGCCCTCGCTGGACTCTGGTCACGGGCTGGAGCCCTCGCTGGACAGTCATCAATTGCTGGCTCTGTCCTTGGCAAGGCTGATGGTGTAAGGGGAATCACAGCTCACAAGTACCCACTCGACAAACTCTGCAAAGTTCCCTCAAGGTCCCACATCGGGCAGGTGTGCCTTAGTCTCCGCATTCAAGCTGGCTAAGTAAAAGGTGCACAGCGAATGATCTGGGAAGTTGGTGAGGCACTTCAGGTCGATGAACACACGGATGTGAGCCTCAAGGGAAAGAGTCTCTTGCTCTAAACAGAGCATCGGCCCTTCATGCTGCAGCGATGTTTTGGGGTCTAGACATCTGTAACGGTTAGGTGAACCAGGAACAAGCTGAAGACTCAGAAGATCAAAATGCAAACTTAAACTTTAATAATTTTCTTAATTTTTTTTGACAGTAGTCTTTTCCCCGTGCATAGAAAATACCGAAACCGTGAACCTAAAACCATGATACAAACCGAACCGTGAGCAATTTGAACCTTTACACCCCTACTAGAAACTATGGCAACACGGCCACATGAAAAAATGCGGAAGTAGTGGGTGTAGCATCTAGCACACCACTCTGCTGTCTTCATGGACCACGGTTATTCATTATCATTTGCAGCAGGTTGTGTTTCCAAAGATAACTCCAAGAAGCGTAACCATGGGCGTAGGAAGCAAAAAAAAATGTGGATGGGTCCTCTCTCAGAAATTTTTACAGGAGTAGATGGCATTTATATTAAGTACAAATATATCGTCTTGTTTACTAAATGTCTGGTTGGGCCAGACAAAATTACGAAAATCAACGAGTTATTGAGAGCGGCAATAGGGTAGGGGTAAAACACATGGCATGAAGTTGACGCAAATCGACCAGAGGTTTGAATCCACCTTTGCCGAACTCACTCTACTCCCTTTTCCCATCACATACAGATAGGAAAGGCGTTTATTTTCAATAAAAATTAAGAAAATATTAGAAAAATGGAAATAAAGCAGCTAACGTGTTAAATAATAACGTGTTTATCAGTAAGGGGTAAGTAAACAGACATGAACTGAATTCAGTCAGAATGTGTTCTCATTACATTGCGCTACTTTTCTATCATTTTAATGTAAACGTCGCCCTACTGTTTGACTGTTGTGCTCGTTTTCATACTTTTGCAGAGTGTCGTACATGACGCGGCTTTATAAACGCGGCAAAAGTTAAAATAACCTTTAAAAAGCATTTTTAAAGTTAACCGCAAAAACACGTCCTGTGTGGATGACCCTAAACTGCTATACAAGATATAAAGTAATCTTATTTCAGTGCTATTATTTAAGCTGACAGTTTGCCTCGTATATTCAGTTCAACAGCATTAACAGCAAGCCAAAGAGGACAAGGTTTCAACTGAAATACACTCACCTAAAGGATTATTATGAACACTTGTTCAATTTCTCATTAATGCAATTATCTAATCAACCAATCACATGGCAGTTGCTTCAATGCATTTAGGGGTGTGGTCCTGGTCAAGACAATCTCCTGAACTCCAAACTGAATGTCAGAATGGGAAAGAACGGTGATTTAAGCAATTTTGAGCGTGGCATGGTTGTTGGTGCCAGACGGGCCGGTCTGAGTATTTCACATTCTGCTCAGTTACTGGGATTTTCACGCACAACCATTTCTAGGGTTTACAAAGAATGGTGGGAAAAGGGAAAAACATCCAGTATGCGGCAGTTCTGTGGGCGAAAATGCCTTGTTGATGCTAGAGGTCAGAGGAGAATGGGCCGACTGATTCAAGCTGATAGAAGAGCAACTTTAACTGAAATAACCACTCGTTACAACCGAGGTATGCAGCAAAGCATTTGTGAAGCCACAACACGCACAACCTTGAGGCGGATGGGCTACAACAGCAGAAGACCCCACCGGGTACCACTCATCTCCACTACAAATAGGAAAAAGAGGCTACAATTTGCTTGAGCTCACCAAAATTGGACAGTTGAAGACTGGAAAAATGTTGCCTGGTCTGATGAGTCTCGATTTCTGTTGAGACATTCAGATAGTAGAGTCAGAATTTGGCGTAAACAGAATGAGAACATGGATCCATCATGCCTTGTTACCACTGTGCAGGCGTGTGGTGGTGGTGTAATGATGTGGGGGATGTTTTCTTGGCACACTTTAGGCCCCTTAGTGCCAATTGGGCATCGTTTAAATGCCACGGCCTACCTGAGCATTGTTTCTGACCATGTCCATCCCTTTATGACCACCATGTACCCATCCTCTGATGGCTACTTCCAGCAGGATAATGCACCATGTCACAAAGCTCAATCATTTCAAATTGCTTTCTTGAACATGACAATAAGTTCACTGTACTAAAATGGCACACACAGTCACCAGATCTCAACCCAATAGAGCATCTTTGGGATGTGGTGGAACGGGAGCTTCGTGCCCTGGATGTGCATCCCACAAATCTCCATCAACTGCAAGATGCTATCCTATGAATATGGGCCAACATTTCCAAAGAATGCTTTCAGCACCTTGTTGAATCAATGCCACGTAGAATTAAGGCAGTTCTGAAGGCGAAAGGGTCAAACACAGTATTAGTATGGTGTTCCTAATAATCCTTTAGGTGAGTGTATATGCATTTAATCATATACATTATGTTCTAGCTCCTCTGAGTCGGTCTATGCAATAAATACACGTTCTTAAATGAGCGAGTAGCCAACCTATTTTTTATAGCTAATTTCAACTTTGTATGAATCAAATCAAATCAGAGCTGTATATTAATCAGTGGCGGCTGGTCAATAGAGGGCGCTGGGGCGCCGCCCCCATCAAAATTCCAGAAATATACATGTATACAAAAATTATATAAAAGTGAAATAAAAATAAAATAGTTTACTCATACGATGTGCCGGCTGTTAGTAAGAGCCTCAGCAAAAACTGGCTTTGATGGGTTAACTATTTTATATGTTCTTCAATATGTGTCATGCGGTTTCATGCGTGAAGGACACCGGACAAATGGATGTCTATCTGAGTCTAAAAATATACGGGCAGCATGTGACCTGAAGCTGGTCTCTAATTGGTTCTTAAAGATCCTCCTCCGGACGCAGATCGTTGCGTCCCTGGCGAATCAGAAATGGATGCGTGTTATTTTATCCAATCTGGGGTGCGTTTCCCAAAAGCATCGTTAGCCAACTATGGTCGCAAGTTCAGTCGTTATCAACATAGTTCAACCAGTCAGTGTTTCCCGAAACCATCGTTCGAATGAACATTTGCAAACAGCGTCGCAAACTTGTGTGGTTGCAACGACAGCTCTCGACCTGTGGTTAGAAGCATAGTTTCTTGTTTGCATGACATGTGGACTTAATAAATCCTTATCTTGAGCAAAATAAGCAATCTGACATTCAGTACAACCTATATCTTTTATTTAGAATACATACAAATGTCATTAATGTCTTTTAGTTTGTCAAGAGATTTAAAGCACCGTTTTTGAAGAGTGCGCATGTGCGGACGTGCTCTAGTACGTAAAAAAAAGCCTATTTGAATCTGGAAATAAAGCAAAATAACTGAGAAAAATTATTCCTCAGGTGCCATATCCATAATGTGTAGCAAAAAATCTAGCATGAATTCGATCTCAAAATAATTAATTAAAAGCATTTATTACTCCACCACCTGCGTGACATCATTAACCAACGTGGTTGAACGACATATTTGCGACAATACGGTTTCGGGAAACAGTCGTGACTAGCTAGTTGATTTCTTCAACAATGCATCGTACTATTTACATTTACATTTACATTTACATTTACATTTATGCATTTGGCAGACGCTTTTATCCAAAGCGACTTACATTGCATTCAAGGTACAAGTTTTTTTACATTTTGTCAGTTCTTGCTTTCCCTGGGATTCGAACCCATGACCTTGGCGTTGTTAGCACCACGCTCTACTGTTTGAGCTACAGGAAAGAACTGCTATGGTAGTTAAGCAGTGAGTTACGTCGTTGTACGGGAAACGCACCCCTGATTGGTTCTCGTCACCTGTCATTCAAGCTGCTTTGAAATGATATGTATAAATCATACATTTTTTAATGATATGAAAAGCGCTATACAAATAAATTTGAATTGAATTTAATGCTTGAATTTAGTAAACATGCATCTTGATACGATCGGCGGCTGACTTGAGGCAGTGCATGCCGGTTAGAAATTGTGTCCGACTTGAGACAGCGCCAACGCCACGTGACAGTGACGTATGGCATCAAAATACCGCGAGAGCGATTCGAGAGCAGTCGGCTAATACAGCCGGTGCAATTTCTTTAGTGCGGCTGCACGGGATCTGATGACGACACAGCTGTTCCACGATTGGCTGGATTCACCACATGACAGCGATCACGTGTGTTTTGTGTTTCTTCTAAAACCTTCAGTTCCACTAATGCTCACAAATCTGTCTTTATAACAGTAAAACCTCCTTTCATGTAGGCACGATGTTATATTGTCATGTTTATCAAAATAAAACTGATAAAAAAACGTAGACCCCACTTCATTGATAGTGTAGGCTTATATGTTGAACTTCATTCTTGTACAAACACACGCTGTATTAAGCAGAGCATAAAGTATTACATGACAATAATGTCTCTGAAACATCTGTGTATTGACAAATATTGTATTTATTTCACTTCAGCTCTGATAAAGTATGCAAACACAGCGCAAGCGTCCCTGCGGGAAGCAGAAAGTGTCCGACTTCACGTCTCCGTTTGCAGCTCCTCACCGCCTGGACACGGCTACTCTCGCCGATCAGTTCCATCCAGCCGCAGCCGATGTCCAACACACCTAACATAACACATGAGGACAAGGGAATCACATGACAATGATCACATGACAAACAGGAACACATGACAAGACCAGGAAACATGACTGATAGGAAAACTAAAACAGAAAACATGAACATGAAACAAAACCCAAACACACCGTGACATACGAATAAAAATTCAACTTAATTCACATCTTATAGCATGCAAATATTTCTGCCCATTTTCGCTCGTGTGATTGTCAGTCTCTGCTTCTCTGCTACAAACTGAAGCACGTGAATAGTGCGCCGCGCCATTACTTTCAGTTAAAGTTTCAGTTACTGCAAATTTCTGGTGTTATTTTTGTGATTGTTTGGAGCATTTTACAGACCTTCATTAAACCTTTCAACACATAGCCCACCTCAGATGTTTTTTAATCAATGCACAAATCGTAAAAACAGATACAGTATCCGTTCCTAAATTCTGATTGGGTGGGCAAGGCAGACGTTTGGCCTCTGCAACCAAGACGATAAAAGTGAGTGGGTCCAATATCATTGGTCGTAAAAAGTGGGTGGGTCGTGTCCCACCCACATACAATGGTTCCGACACCCATGAGCGTAACCATAATCATTCAGTGCTCTTTCACAGCATTATCAAGCCACTCCTTTGTTACTGTTTTTAATATGGGACCGCTATGTAAAAATGACATACTGTGCTTTTAAATCTATAATGATCTAAATAACTATAAATAATTTAAAATGTATTGTGATTAAATTATTTAAATGTACACACATTACAACTGTTAAATGGTTAGATAAAAACCATAGAATCCTATTTCAACCGTAGAATCCTATTAAACACAATGCATAATTTGATATGTGAAAATTACAGAAATGGTCATGACTTTCATTAAAAAATGACAGAATTCTCCTGTGATGCATTTGTAAACGCCATTTGACATTATTCAAATAAATAATTAAAACAAATGAGTGTGTGAAAAGTCTAAAGAGCCAATAGTAGCCATAGCTGGAGGATGCAGCTCTTGTCCTTACAAAGTTCATTGTATGTTAAACTCCAAAAATGCAATTCAATTCTAAAAGTAGTCCTTTTCACTTGACTTTTTTTGTTTGGAACGACATGAGGATGACTAAATAATGACAGGATTCTTATTTTTATGTGAAGTATTCTTTATGTAATTAGCTCTCTCTCACTCAAAGTGTTTTTCCATTTACTTCTGATGTTGAAACTTGCATTTTTTCTACTGAAGAACTAAAAACGTGTCATATGTAGAACTTGCACAGAATCATTTCACTCATGATTTGAGTTTGATGCAAGTATGAAAGTGTATGAATTCTCATCCTTGATGTTCAGAGCCACACATCCATATTTAGATGATAGAAATGTTTCTTACATATCAGTGTATAAAGTTTCATCTTAACACATTCAAATGAAGGAAGTTGTTTGCAAACTTTTCAAGAAAGAACATGTCAGGCTAAAGAAAAATGTATAAAAAGTTAAGTATAGCAAACTTTTCATTTTGATTTGAAAGTTTTGCTTTTACAACTCACATAAGAACATGCCAGGGGACCTGCAGTTGATTGTACCTTGAGCTGGAATGGACACCTGTAATCATGCCGTGTCAAGTGGAAATATTACTGTAATCGTACCTTACCTTTCTTAAAACTGTTCGGCCTGACGGTGGAAAAGCGGCTATTGACAGTTAACCTTTTAAAATTGAGTTGAACTTGTTCTGCAGCCTCTGTCATGGTAAGGTCTATGTTTACGATGGGCAACAATGACAGTGCAGACTTGGTTAGACAGTTCCCTGCTCTCTCCTTTGAGTTTTCTCCTTTGAAGAGGTCCATGAAGATTTCTTTGCTCTCTTTCACTCCCTTTCTGTAATTTTTTACACAGTAAAGACACTACAAGTGTCCACATATGTTTTCTAAACAGATTAAGTGATTAACCAGTGCAGTTGGACTGAGTGATGTTGAAACAAAAGCAAAAATCAATGTTACGTTGGAGCTGTTTAAAATGCAAATGATGTAAAACCAAAAGTGTGAAGCTTTGTATTATTTTATAAAAGCGGTTCCCTTTCGTTCAGTCACTACGACGTAACGTTAGTGACTAACGAATGGGGGTTTCGCTTAGAAGCCTATCAACTTCGAGTTTTGAGAAAACGCCCAATGGCGTGCCAATGCCATGGGGCATGCGGAATTTGCATACGTAGCTCCGCCTCACTGCGTGAGTATATAAGGAAGTACGAGGCAATATCGCATTATGTTTCTGCTTTCGGAGCCAAGAGTACCTACCTCTTCACTCCTACAGCCTTCTGAGACTCTGTCAGCTTCTTCGAGACGAGTAGCTTTCCAGTCGGTGTTGGTGTGACGGCGCGTTCCAGTGATCGCATACTTCCTGCCTGC
Organism: Gobio gobio; assembly: GCF_949357685.1. Lineage (NCBI taxonomy): Eukaryota > Metazoa > Chordata > Actinopteri > Cypriniformes > Gobionidae > Gobio > Gobio gobio. The sequence continues at coordinate 12,263,564 of NC_137100.1, read as the reverse complement.
TGATCTGTGCAGTGGTCCGCCTGACAGCTGGTGTGTGTTTCCCTGGGCGCTTCGGCATCGACTGCAAGGTTTTCCTCTCACAAAAAGAGCTTGCGCGTGGCACGTCTTTTTCAAGACGGCTCGCCCGTGCACTTCCGGGTGCGATCGATTTTCCGCTGCTGTCTGAGGACGCATTCACTGCTCGAGCGTGTTTGGGCTTCAGCGCGCACGGGCAGTGTTTGCGGATGTGTCACGTTTCCATTGCGGGGGCGTGACCATCGCGATGTCACGGTCGAGACTCAATGATCTCCGTGAGGAGAGAGAGTCCCCTCTGCCACACCCCAATCTACCGTCCCCGAGTGAGATGGTACTTTGGCTGGTGGCCAGGGTGACCTGAGGGCGGTGCTGTGGTATTAAGAACCCCGACGTTCATTCCTCGGGCCACACCCCCCTCTCATACATCGCTTCCGCGAGTGTTGGATTGAATCTACGGCCCGTCTCTGACGCCCCGTTCGTTCAGTTCACGCTCCGGATAGCAGTGAGATGTCGATCGCCGCATCCCAAGGTGGGCTGGAGTCCTTTGGGGATGACGATTAGGTTGTGCTCCGCCTCCGGGTGTGTCAGCACTGCCTGATCTGACCTAAAGTTGACAGCCATGTTATCTCGGGCAGCCGCGAGTCTCGCGCTGGTGTGGAACTCCGCCCAGCCGCGGGTGCTCGTGGTTGCGCGATTGGTTTTTGGGGGCGGCACCCGACAGCTGTTGGGCCCCGCCCCCAATGCCTTTCGCTCCCGGGGTGCATGAGGAGATCACGCGGTCCCGGAAGTCCCCGTGCTTCTCGCGACCGTTTGGTGGCCTCCTCCGCCTTCTCTGCCCTTGATGGGGCCGCGGCCTAGGGTACACTGGGGCCCCCTCCCCCCCCACTGTTGAACTCTCTGTTGCGCACTACGGTGTCCACAGAGGGCTTTGACGTGGCGTGGTGTGGCTGTCCTAAGCACCCCCCCCAAAGCCTGTGGGCTCGTCTACTTCGGTGGCGTGGTCCCGCAGTGCTACGGGCAGGCCGCCGCCCCTTTGCACATGCACAAGGGTGGAGCCGACCCAGGGCTCTTCATTGAGCTGCGTGCCGCAACTGACCCCGCCCCCGGGCGGTGAAGGTGGCCACACGCTCCCTGGGTCGGGCGATGTCCACAGCTGTGGTCCGGGAGAACACCAGGCCTTACCTGGCGATGTGGAGGACGTTGAGCGGGCCCGCCTCCTCAACTCACCCATATCCCAGGCTGGCCTCTTCGGCGGCGCGGCTGAGAACTGCGCCCAACAGTTCTCGGCCGCCCCAGAGCAGACTGAGGCTGCAACACGTACTGCCCCGGCGGCCAGCTGCTGCACCAGCCGCCGGCCCAGTCGCCTCAGTCCGCTCGCCGCCGAGGGCGCCCTCCCTCTTCCCGCCCGGCCCCAGCAGCAGCCTTCACCTGGGCCGCGCCGTGGAGGTGGTTGAGGATGTCGCCCAGTCCGCTCCCCAGACTGGTTAAACGCCAGGATGGAGGTGGACAACTCAGAGATGGGTTCCAGTTCTTCCCAGGGGATGGTAGCAGGGCCTCTCCTTCCCCCGGTGGAGGGCCGGGGGAAAATCCTTCCGCTGCTGGCTCCCGGGCTAGCAGCGCTTGGGAAGAACTCATGTTCCTGTCTCTGAGCACCCAGAGACCGGTGATGACAGTGCGCGCCACCCTCGGGTCTCGCCACTCGCATCCCTCTCTGTCGCCAGCCCCCTGGCAGAGCAGACCCCAGTGGAACGCGAGTCCTTCCCTGGTCTCCTCTGTCAGGGCGCAGCCGTTAACCGTGCTCCGACCCGGGGACGCCCAACAGCCTCCCCTGTCCGCGCCGGTAACGCTGCCTCGCTGCCCCACCCAGGGTACGTCTGTCGTCCGGATGACCCCGTTGGTGCAGTCTCTGGAAGCCTGGCTTCAGCTTCCGGGGCTGTCCCGCTGGGCTGCCCGGACCATCAGGCTCGGCTACGCGATTCAGTTCGCGCAGGCTCCTCCCCGTTACAGGGGAGTCCGCTATACCATGACCGGGGCCATGCCCCCGTCATGCGTGCGGAGATTGCCACTCTACTGGCGAAGGGTGCGATCGAGCCTGTCCCTCCAGCCGAAATGAGGTCGGGGTTCTACAGCCCCTACTTCATTGTACCCAAGAAAACCGGTGGGTTACGGCCAATCCTGGACCTTCGCATCTTGAACCGATCCCTTCACCGGCTTCCGTTCGAGATGTTGACTGCGAAACGCCTTTTCGAATGCGTTCGTCCGTACGATTGGTTTGCAGCGATTGACCTGAAGGACGCCTACTTCCATGTCTCCATCCTTCCTCGACACAGACCGTTCCTACGGTTTTGCTTTCGAGGGGCGGGCATACCAGTACGCAGTTCTCCCATTCGGGTTATCTCTGTCCCCTCGCGTCTTCACGAAGATCGCCGAGGCAGCCCTTGCGCCCCTTTGGCAGCACGGGGTCCGCATCCTGAACTACCTCGACGACTGGCTCATACTAGGCCACTCTCGAGAGCAGGTTTGCGGACACAGAGATCTGGTTCTCCACCACTTAACCCGTCTGGGCCTTCGGGTCAACTGGGAGAAGAGCAAACTTTGCCCCGTGCAGAGGATCTCTTTTCTCGGTATGGAGATCGACTCGGTCGCCATGTACGCGCAGCTTTCGAGCGAGCGTGCGCAGTCTCTGCTGACTTGCCTCCGACAAATCGAGAGCAAGAATGCGGTTCCACTGAAACTTTTTCAGAGGCTCCTGGGGCATATGGCATCTGCAGCCGCGGTAACGCAGCTCGGATTGCTTCATATGAGACCGCTTCAGCACTGGCTTCGCGATCGAGTCCCGAGATGGGCATGGCAGTCTGGCACGCTCCGGGTCCAAGTGACTCGGGCCTGCTTACAGACACTCACCCCGTGGTCGAACCTCAGCTTTCTACGGGCTGGTGTGCCCTTAGAACGAGTTTCCAGGCATGTTGTCGTATCGACGGATGCCTCTGCCACGGGCTGGGGTGCCATGTGCAATGGACAAGCAGCCGCGGGCTCCTGGACAGGACCCCAGCGTCTCCTGCATGTCAATTGCCTCGAGTTGCTGGCAGTACGGTTCGCCCTGCACCGCTTCCGAGCGTTGCTGAAGGGTCAACATGTGCTCGTCCGGACAGACAACACGGCCGTAGTAGCGTACATCAACCACCAGGGCGGTCTACGCTCCCGCCGCATGTCTCAACTCGCCCGCCATCTCGTCTTATGGAGTCAGAAGCGCCTGAGGTCCCTTCGTGCTGTCCATATTCCGGGAGTCCTGAACCACGCAGCCGACGAGCTCTCGCGGTTTCAGCCTCTCCCGGGAGAATGGAGACTCCATCCCCGGACGGTTCAGCTGATTTGGGAACAGTTCGGCGACGCACAGGTAGACCTGTTTGCCTCCCACGACTCTTCCCACTGCAGCCTGTATTATTCCCTGACCGAGGGCACGCTCGGCACGGATGCACTGGCGCACAGCTGGCCGCGGGGCCTACGCAAATATGCGTTTCCCCCAGTGAGCCTACTCGCACAGCTTCTGTGCAAGATCAGGGAGGACAAGGAGCAGGTCCTTTTGGTCGCCCCGTACTGGCACGGCCGGACCTGGTTCCCCGAACTCATTCTCCTTGCGACAGCCCCTCCCTGGCCTATTCCTCTGAGACCGGACCTCCTTACTCAGAGACGGGGCACCCATTGGCACCCGCGTCCCGACCTTTGGAACCTCCACGTGTGGCTCCTAGACGGGACCCGGCAGGTTTGAGTGGCCTACCACCTACGGTGGTCGCCACCATCACTTCCGCTAGGGCAGAGTCCACTCGGCATGCCTATGCGTTGAAGTGGAACCTCTTCGTCACCTGGTGCTCTTCCCGCCAAGAAGACCCCTGGAAATGTCCGATCGGGTCCGTGCTTCAATATCTGCCCACCACGATCTCTTGGAGAACAAAAAGGTAAGTCAGCACGACCTGGTCATCAGGTTCCTGAGGGGAGCTAGGAGACTGAATCCTCCTCGCTCTCCTCTCGTACCCTCTTGGGACCTCGCAGTAGTGTTAACTGCTCTGCAGAGACCTCCCTTTGAGCCTTTGCGGTCGGTCGATATTAAGTTTCTGTCTATGAAGACGGCTCTGCTGACCGCATTGGCCTCAGTCAAGAGGGTCGGGGACCTGCAGGCATTTTCGGTTGACGAAGCGTGCCTGGAGTTCGGGCCGGCTAACTCTCACGTGATCCTGAGACCCCGGCCTGGATATGTGCCCAAGGTTCCCACCACTCCGTTCAAGGACCAGGTGGTGAACCTGCAAGCGCTGCCTTTGGAGGAGGCAGACCCAGCCTTGGCATTGCTCCGTCCAGTACGCGCTCTCCGCGCCTACGTAGACATGACGCAGTGTTTCAGGACCTCAGACCAGCTCTTTGTCTGTTATGGTGGAGAGCGGAAGGGAAGTGCTCTCTCAAAGCAAAGGCTGTCTCACTGGATAGTGGACACCATTGCTTTGGCTTACCAGCAGCAAGGCCGACCATGTCCCCTTGGTGTGAGGGCACACTCCACCCGGAGTGTGGCTTCCTCTTGGGCTCTAGCGCATGGCGCCTCGCTAGCAGACATCTGCAGAGCTGCAGGCTGGGCGACACCCAACACATTCGCCAGATTCTATAATCTCCGAGTGGAGCCAGTGTCCGACTATGTACTCGCTCCCCCGAGGGGCCGGTAAGGACCAGGTTCAGGTGTCTTCGCTTGCTCGCCACTCCACTCCACGGACTGGATACGTGCGATATTTCCTCAGGTGAGTTCCCCGAGAGCCCTGAGCTCCTCCAGCACTGTCGACGCCGACATCAGTTCAGTCTGCCCTCTCGAGCCCAGACCCTCATGTCCGGCCAGGTGCCCCATGTGCATGGTTCCCTCTGGCGACCCCCACATGTGTATTTCACCGTAAGTCTCCGCAGTGAGCGGGTTTCTTCCCTTGGCGTGTCCCCGCCACCCCTAGGGTTAAAAATCCACCTTCGGCTGGTACCCTAGAGATCTCCCATATGCAACCCTCTCCGGGTCTTATGTGTCTCTTAAGTCCTCCCCACGGGTAGGCATCTTGGCATTCCCTCACTGGGATATGCTTCCCAGTGTACCTTGGTAATCCTGTGTTAAGTGGGAGTCCTTCGTCCGTACTAGTCTTACGACAGGGTACTCACACTTACGCAGGGCACTGGAAGACAGCTGAGTGGCGGGATTATATTGGGACCCCCATTCGTTAGTCACTAACGTTACGTCGTAGTGACTGAACGAAAGGGAACGTCTCGGTTACGGATGTAACCCTCGTTCCCTGAGGAGGGAACGGAGACGTAACGTCCCCTTGCCACATCAGCTGTGTTGCCTGGAACGCAGGAGTTCAGTCTTGGCTCCTCAAGCAGGTAACATAATGCGATATTGCCTCGTACTTCCTTATATACTCACGCAGTGAGGCGGAGCTACGTATGCAAATTCCGCATGCCCCATGGCATTGGCACGCCATTGGGCGTTTTCTCAAAACTCGAAGTTGATAGGCTTCTAAGCGAAACCCCCATTCGTTAGTCACTAACGTTACGTCTCCGTTCCCTCCTCAGGGAACGAGGGTTACATCCGTAACCGAGACGTTATGTTACCTCGTTTGTATTATTTGATAAATTATCATTTTAGTTTAAATCATAATTTTTACAGTTGTATTTTTTTTGGCATAGTGTTAACACAAATTGTCTATGTCTTGTACTAACATTCAGTATTTTGTTCATTTTCATTTGTAAGTTCACTCCCATTTTAAGTACCTCACTGTAACTCAGATTTTTAAGGAAAGACAGGACAATTTTAAATTTTTGCATAGTCACACTTCATATTAGGTGTCTTTAATTACTATGTACTTACACAAATGAACATACTTTTGACTGTAAAAGAAATATTAAAGGCAAAAACCTAGAAAAAAGTAGAAATGTGTTATTTTACAATACAGTACAATAATGTCATCTTATAACTTACAGTGAAAAAACATAAATTGACATTCCCAGAATTCTCTGTGTGACACTTCACATTTGATGGCTTTTCATTAAAATAGCCGTGTTTTCATATTTTTTTTTTCTTATCAGGGTTTTATGATACGCTTTATGTTGTTAAATTAATGTTTATTTCATAATTTTACTGTCATGTTATATTAGTAACTTGTGGAAAAGTTACGTGTGATGAACTTTGATTTATCATGTGGCTGTATCATCCTTAATGTGTTTATGGTGTATTGCAAAAAACCTTTGCTGCTATAGAGGTGGAATGGTTAGGTTTAACCCTGTAAGACCCACTGTTGTAATATTACAACATCAAGTTTAGCTCTACTAAAATAAACCTGTATATATTTTTTTCCTCTCTAAGACCACATTTACACAACTAATAGGTCCTATTGTTCAGTCTTGCAATGCTATTGGATGGAAAATTGTGTGAATAGGCCTGTTTATCTGCCCATGAACTCGAAACAGATCATGAAGTTTTACTGGACTGGATAAATCAACATTCAAGTAAGTAAAATTCCCCAAAATATTTTTTTTATGTGATTAGTAATATGTCTAGATCATGCAGATATTAAGGTACTGTTGAATACTTTAATCATATTAGATTTTGAGCTTGTAATTTTACAACATTGGGTGAAAGGGGTAGCAAAATTTACCCGTCCACCTTTCATATTACATGGATGAAATGTACTTCTCACCTGTTCTGTGTTAAGTAAATACTAAAATAAACAATGTTTTTGATCATTTACAAGTTTTAAAATGTCATCTTTGTTACAATTTTGAGTTTTAATCAACATTTAATTATTATTAAATAAGTTGAATTAAGGAATACATTATTTCTTTGAGAATTTGAAAGTATTTGTTTAGCAGTATTTGAAACTATTTGTCTCTTATCATTTATAAAACACACTTAACTGGTTTTCTTTAATGGGCTTTGTTTGCCCAAATATCTGCTTCCTGCACGAGGGACTGGTGATAATGTCTAGGAATGTGGGGGGTAATAGTGCTATTAGCATGATAGGAGAGGGCACAATAAGCTAGCCAGACGGTATTGTGTGAATTCTGTGGAACGTGTGAATTCTTTATATGTGTAAGTATCATTGGGATATAGAAAATAACCGTGTTTTTTTTTCCATTTCAGAATGTCACCAGCCAGGAAAGAAAGTGTATGATGTCATTGATGGCATCCAAAATGGGAACAGTGATTTTGAAATGGATTCTGATACATGATAAAAAGATGAATATGGAGATGCCTGTGAACTGGAAAAGTAGAATAAACCACCCAGTGACCATATCCCAATATTGACCCAATACTGATTTTTCAGGTCATATCACTAATGATAACGAGCTTAATACACCAATGGAGTATTTCTGAAAGTTTGTGTCGGAAGATATGAAGAAAATAGAGGATGCCGCAGACACTGTGGTAAAGGCTACACCAACACACTTTGCAGCAAGTGCAATGTCCACCTCTGCTTCTCTGAGGGCAAGAACTGCCTTTGGGACTATCATAACTGAATAGCTAAATGACTTAAATGCCAAAGTTTTCATTCAGTTCATTATGTTTTGTAAATACAATCTAAACATATTTTTTTATAATAAATTATTTTTCATAGAAATATGACTTGTCCATTTATTAATATTGTGTGATTATTAGTGTATATATATGCTACTAATATAATCATTACACCCTGCAAATGAACCCTTAGATGTTCTCTACATTTATTCAGACAATGAGTGAAATCACTGAAATTCTGCTACCCAACAGACCCAACGTTGCAATATTACAACATTCCCCTAAAAACTTACTAAAATGTCGAAAATGTAAAAAAAACACATTTTTTTTTGCATTAGAGGCCTCCTACAACAACATATATAAGGTGGAACAAAATTGTACAGGTTTTTTTCTATATTTGGGTCTTACAGGGTTAAACAGTTAGTTCACCCAAAAATGAAAATTCTGTCAAATCAGTCAAAGAACTTGCGTCGATTCAGGTTAAACCTGGAGTCACATGGATTACTTTAATGATGTTTTTACTACCTTTCTGGGGTTTAAAAGTGGTAGTTGCATAGCTGTCAATGGAGGGACAGAAATCTCTCTGATTTCATCAAAAATATCTTAATTTGTGTTCCAAAGAGGAAGGAATGTCTTACAGGTTTGGAACGACATAAGGGTGAGTAATTAATGACAGAATTTTAATTTTTTCGGGTGAACTAACACTTTAAGGGTCACTTAATAAGGGTCAGTAGTGTAATTGACCTATCGGTAAGCCCCGCCCCCCTTAGTTACTGTTGCTAACCTGGACAAACAAACCGAGTGGCTAACTGTCTTACAATGCCAGCTGTCGGTTTGAAAACCTTATCCCAAGTTGTTTATGGACACAGAATGTAGCGGACCTTCTCCGATTGATTACCAAACTTTACTGATGGTTTATGAAGTTTATTGTGTCCCTTTTCACTCAAAAAATCACTGTAAGAGCTGAACAAACAAAGCATAAGAAGTGCGCATTAACGTCTCATTCACAAACTCTATCTCCGTCGCATTATCATTAACATACACAGCAAATTATACAAAAACACTCATACAACTAACAGTAAACAAACATATACAGACCTATGATGTTTCAGGGGGTGCACATGGAATAAACTGTATACTTTGTATCTGCAAAACAACTAAACTGCGAGCTCTCCCATTCGCATCACTCCGTAGACTTTAATACCCATCAAAATAGGAGTCATCCTTAGTTAGACAGATAATGCAAACCTTAACATATCTAATCTCACAGAAATATCAAAATTCCATGCAAAAACAAATTAGAAGATAATCACAATAAAGTCTGTGACACAGAAGGACCTCCTCTTGCCGAGGACCATTCATGTGGGACTTAAATATGCCACGGAGGGATATATAAAAGATTTTAAACTAAATATGGTGGGAGATTAATTTTGGAAGCGAGGGTTCACATTTCACAATGCAAGCGGGAGAAGCCTCATGTTAAGCTCGTCCCGATCACAGATGCCAACATCCAGGATCAACACTGTTCATGTACCGCAGGGTAAAATTGAATTAATATACTTTTAACCATTTCACTATGGAGAGGCACTGAAATGTAGACTTTTGTTTGTGTTTTTGACCTACACTGTTAACGTTACATAACGTGAGAACAGTTTCGATTTGTATGTTAGCAGGGATTCACTAACTTCAATCGTAACTTAATGATAGTTTGACAACCAGAAAATCCTCTCAGGATACCTGGAATCAGTGTTGCAGTACCCCAGGCACATCGTTTTGCCATTTTTGTTTTGCGTAAACACCATCAAACAGAGATTGACTTTCGGATTTTCCAATATTTCTCTATGGCGCTGAAACCTAAAGATATCTGAGTTCCGGTCCCCGTGCGACTGATACTCAACTGCCATTGGCTCATCTGCGTTCGAGGGGAGGGGCAAACCATCAATTATAGATGTAATTACATGCAGGTATTTTTTTAAATATAATTACAATGTAAAAACATGTATGTACACAATAAGTGCAAATTATCAAATTATTAATTTACATGTTAGTGCATTGTAGTTAAAGTCACTTAATATAAAATTAGTCCGTTTTTGAGGCAATGCCACAAATGCAGATGCACTGCTTATAATGTATATTATAACTAATCCTTTGTTTCTGAGTGTCATACTCAAGGGTCTGGTTTTGGCTGGCTAGGATGACCCGTTTAACCCCTACTGATAGATGCTGGAACTACACCATCTGGCAGCAAAACAAATCTTTCTCCATTGACAGCAATTCAGAATTTTTTATTGTGTATTCTAATTCATAGCCTTCTCTTAAGTTTTATAGTTTTTAATAAAACGTATTTCTCTTTGAGCTTTAAACTAAGTGATATGTTTCAATAAATGACCAACACCTGTGAAGAGACGACTCAGCTCCTGCGAGGACTTCAGATGACGCAGCTCTGCATCAACACGCACCCATGCTCATCTCTATATACCTTATTCATTAACAACATGTATTCTTATTTCACTTATTTCTGTGCCTTAATTATTATATTGATTATTAATAGATTGTTAGCTAATCTGTGTGCTTTGTATATGTGCATTTCTGAAATGCATAACATGGACAAATCACTTTAAATTGTAATGGAGACGCATTCATTTTCTGTGAAGCTGCTTTGAAACGATATGTATTGTGAAAAGTGCTATACAAATAAATGTGAATTGAATTGAATTGGATAAAACAAAAATATAACACATATACCATAAACCTGTGAACATCACAATTAAAAAGTTCATTCTTTTTGAATAAATTCAGTAATCCAAAAATGTGCCATTTCACCTCACACCTCACAGTGTGTATCTTGATCTTGATCAACAGTTTCCTCAGTGTCTAACACAGCCAAATCTGACACTCACAATCTTGATGAAAAGACTCATTAGTAGACTGAGGGAGCGTGTGCGGAAGAGTGATGTCCCAGCGTTCTGCACTCGGAGGGTTTAATTAAAGAAAGAGAAAAACAATACAATTCATGGCTGACAACTTCAACTGTCTTAATAAGCTTCTTCTCATTAGAGGTAATATCTAATATATGTACATATACTATACTATACTATACTGTACTATACTATATCTAATGTTTCAAAGAGATCTCTTTAATAACTTAGTTGTTTCTCCTAGACAGCAATACTTGAATATCAATAGATTCTCCTCTCAGCTCGAGGGCAATATTATTGAATATTAAAAATGAAGAAGTTTTGGTTGAATTATCCCTTTAAAAGGCATAAATCCTTTTCTTTGATAGCTGGTTTATTCAATTAGATTCAATTTTATGTACAAATTTAACAAGCCACTGACAATGAAATAGACCTGATTATGAAGTATGAGGATTATTTGGAGTTATGCGAAAAGATAATCCTAGAAAGAAAAGAACAATCATAGTTTAATCTGTGTTCTATTGGAATTAGGACACAGACATACATGAAGCTGCATTATAAAATCTCGAATGCACTTCATGTTTAATCCCCCTGAACAGTCTTCAATTTTTCTGGCTAGTTATTTCATATCTCTGCGGTACAGGTAACATTTATTTTTCTGTCAAGGTTGAGTGTATTTGAATTCACCTCTCTCCTCTGTTTTCCTTCATGCTGTTTTTCCTTCTGTTGTTTCACAGCCCATTATTATAGGTGGAAATTGGCCAGCTCTGAGACTGTTTACACGTTTGTCGACTTCACCAGATGATGCATAACTGCACGAAGCAAATAAACAAATATTTGTCCAGAATGTTGACATTATCCTTATCTCCTGTGCTTTATGCCAGCATTTAGACCTGAGCAGAGGAACTGTGCTAATTTTTATTGTGTGTTAGCCTGATAAAGGTCTCTTGTCAGATATAATTGTACCTCTGGGAGGCAGTACCCAAACGTGTGCTGTGAACCATTAGCTATAATGAAATTCAGAAATTCAAATGTAAAGAGGTCTCAGACAATGGAATAAAATCTCAACATGCATCGGACTGTTTAAACAAAAACTTTTGGAGGGTTTGAGGCATGCGTTTTGGTAGAATTCCTGCTGTGACACCCAAAAAGTGTTCTCTCTGTTAAGGATCCTTTGATAAATGTGCTCTTACACCACAGGGCCATCTAATTAATTCCCTTAATGACATCAGACAGTAATAATGGCAGTAGAGCCTGAAACATAGAAAGTAATTTTGGGCCTTATTAGGGCTAATGGTTTAACCTTAGCCATGCGTGCTAGTTAATTACCAATGGGAACACTAACAATAAATAGGAGGCAGTCAAGCCCCACACTCACAGAATTTATGGGATACTTTTATGGGATTTGACTTAAAACCCAAACAAGTGAAAGTGTGTCTGACTTTGGTTATTGTCTGAAATATTTATCCAAAGGCATTATTTTAACCATTTCTGTAATGCCAACTAAAATGCTTTTGGCCATTAGGTGTTTGTACGTGTTCCTAAAATAACTATTCACAAACAGGAATGACTGTATTCATATTCAAAGCAGCAAGAAGTATGTGCAACTGCTTGATCTTGAAGCAATAACACAAATTTATACAAAGACTAGAAAAAAAAAACGAAACAAAAAAATAGCCTTTGTAAATCGAGGGAACTAAATTGTAAATTGTGCGCGTTATTTACTTTTTTTCTTGCACTTCATGTGCGGGGCTCCGTACTTAACAAGATATTAATGCAAGTGGAATTTATTTTAATGAATGATAAAATAATAGAGTGTTCAAAATGGATTCTTCTATTAAACTAGCGTTCACGAACGCCTGTCTCAAAGAAAAGAAAAATAAAAGCTTGAGTCTGTTACTCTAGAATTAAGGATCATATACCACAAAGCTCTCATCCCTTATTCACATTGACTTTTTTATTTTGATCTTTGACTCAGTTTTTTCACATATTTTGCCAATGGGAAGTCTTTTCTTTTTCTGTGCTCTCAGATAACCAAAATAACAAATGCCAAAATAACAAATCGTATTGGAACCACAAAACCACGGATGTCTATAATACCTGGAGAGAGCTTTCCATTAGCATTCCCATTCATCTCAGCGGAAGTTGCTTGACTGGCACAGGACCCCACTGGAAATATGCAATCTGCCCTTTTTAATAGTTTCTGGACACAATTGTTTTTAAGGCAACAACCGGGCATACTGTCAGTTTGTGCGTTAGTGGTGGGGATTTTTCAGTGAGTCTTTATGTAGGTTCTAAAAATCATTCTAAATATGAAAAAATAGCAGAGTCCACACCACAACTATAATGAAAACGGCACAGAAAAAACAATATTGTTGGAATCACTTTCAGAGCGATTTTATACTGCTGATGAATTAAAAAAAACATTGACAGCCAATCAGAATCCATCCTGCTTTAAAGAGCTCAAGCATTTACATATTTATCTTTATCGTTAGCGTTGGTGTAAACGGGCCTTAAGTCATTGAAACATTCATTCAACTGATTTGTTTAGAAAATGCTGACTCATTCTGGAATGAAAATAGAAACTATCTTGCTGAGTCACTGAATCATTCATTCAACCAATTCTTTAAAAAACAATGAATAATTCAGCAATGACACCACTACTGTGTGTTGCTCAATATTGCAAGGATTCTGCGGTAGCTTTGTTTGGATATTTTTGCTGGTGAAGCAAAAGCAGACAAAGCAAGTGGCAATATGCTTTTAAACTAGCAGTACCAGATCCTGAATCAGTGGCTTAAAGGCAAGTTAGGCAATTTGTTCCAGAAACATTTTTTGTAATGCTGGATTGAAAATCTCTTCACATCCTAATAGCTATCAGTAAGTGAAGTGGTCTAAATGTGTTTATGTGTATATACAGTATATCGTCTCTGGAAGGCATAGGACTAGGGGTGTCCCGGACTAAGGATTTACATATAGTCAAATCAGAATTGTCAAATCTTGCCTATAGTAGAATGATCGTGTGTGTGGGGGACATTCTTAAAATGATTCCTCATAACATTTTAAACCCACAATGTACAGAACATCACACAAAGATATAGAATAAAATGTATAAAAACATTTTGGATCAATAAACCTAAAACATAACAAATAAATAGCCGCAGAAAGGCCACACTGCAGGCAGGATTTGCATTCACATGTCGGCAAATCTAATTAAATCGGCTAAATTCCCTGTGCAATATGCTCTAAGTACAGTGCAACATCAATGCACTGAAAAACAATCAAAAACTAATTTACAGAATTTAATTGGAACAGAATATACCTTTCTAATAAAAAAAAAATGAAATAAGTCAGAAGGTGCAAACCAAATGTGTGCAAAATGATTAAAGAACATATATTCAAAACACAAGCCACAAATATCTAAATTAGATAACCCTGAGTGATCAATAAATAAAATAAAAATAAAGAAATTATTAAAATAATGAAAGTATAGCCAGAATTGTCAACTTTGTCTTTTTAACTGCAGAGACGACAATAAACACTAAACTGGAGTGGCAGTATTTTAGCTAAACATGTCCACAGCATCCAAAAATCAAATTAGAACCGGCTGAATTGTTTTGAAATCACTTCTACCCTACCTGGTTGAAAAAAATCCAGTCTTTCACTCTACCTGTGTCCATTTGAGTATTTTCAGATTTTGTGTGTGGAAAACCGGTAGTTCTGTGTGAAATCAGACATTAGCTCCTTTCACACAGCAATCCCGGGAAATTTCCGGAAAATTTCCGGGACTTTGGTTCCGGGTGGATGACGCAAGACGCAAAAGCTGAAGTAGCACGTCCGACTAAAAAAGAACCGAATGAGCCGGTTCAACCAGCTGTCGAAATTTGTAGAGGATTACCGAATATTCTGAGGATTGAGTTGGCGAAGCAAGTCTGAGGCATGTCCTGGAAATATGCTTATTATGACTACTGTTATTAAATAACATTCTATTAAAACCTGCAAAAAACTTTCTGTCGAGAGATTTAAATACATTTTACTGTAGTTTATTGTGCATGCAGATTATATTTTAAATTGTTAAGCGAAAATTATAAGACTGGTTTATTCTTTCTATATAGGCTACTTTAGACATGTAACATATCCGCATTTATGCATGTCTGTAATGTGTGCTGTATGTGTGAAAACTTTAGGAATCTCTAATCTTTAGGAATCCAACATAAAGGAATCCGCGAATGAAACTGTAACCACAAACACCATTAACTTAAGGGAACTGGTTTTATTAAATAGGCCTTTGTTTTATTAAAATGTGAAAAAAAAACAATCACTATGGTTTTGAGCGTGCAGATTATATTTTAAATCAAGGAGTTTATAAGTACAATAAACAAGGAGTTGGTTTACTCGTTCTATGGTAAACTTTAGACATAAAGCACATATCCGCGTTTGTTGATCAGTGCCTGTAATGTGCGCTGTAGAGGATGGATACCCGACCCGAGCCCGATGGGACCCGTCGGTTACCGGGCTGGGTTCGGACAGATATTTAGAAATAATATGCGGGTTCGGGTCGGGCTTGGTACATTTGAAATTTAAAACAGCTTATTATGTAGGTAGCCTGGCCTGTTTAGCTTGATGCAAAGGTATGTTTTTGTGATTAAAATAAATAAAAAATATTACCCTAACATCCATCTTCCTGTGTGCGGAAATTTGTTTATGTAGCTGTGACAACGCGCAACATGTGCGTGCATATTGCATATTAGGCTACATGTGGCTGGCAGCACAACTTCAGCGCTGCTGGCAGGACCATCGAGCAGAGGAGGACAGCCTTGAAGCCATCCACAGTTGATGCAATCCTTTTTCTGCACAAAAATAAAAAACCTGGATTTGCCTAAACTTTGATGGATGGATTATGTAAATAGATCCCATGTTGCAGTTTAGTAGCCATATAGTTTTCGAGAAAAATGGTAAGAGTGATTTTCATTTCAATAAGCTGCATTTGTGTTACGTTAATGTTTTGTTCTGTTAGCTTGGGCCATTTTTGGTAGACTTTTTGTTTATTTAATTTCAATTGGTTATTTGACTGGGCCCCGTGTTAACGTGTGTATTTGTTTCCCCATCTGCGCGCTGATACGCTCATAATGATTTCAGAATGCCTTCCTAAAGTTGCTTAATAAAAGCGGGATTTTCACACGAACAAACGTACATGTGTGATTAGTATGAGAAAAAAATTGATTCGGGTTCGGGTTGGGCTCGGACATAAATATCTTAATGCCTGTCGGGCTCGGTTACTGCTCTGTTGGACGCGGGCCGGGCTCGGGCAGAAAAATGCGTCCTGATCTGCACTTTAGTATGCTGTAGTTGAAGTATGTAATTTTCAGTCGAATCCGACGTGAAGGATAAATTAATTAACTGTGAACACAAACACCATTAACTTAAGTGAACGAAAAGCAATGACCAGCAACACACACTCACGCAAATAACTTTATTCGATTGTTTCAATATGCATTGACACAGATTACTTTATTTGAATGTTTCCTTGATATAACATGACACTGAGAAATGCATAAAAAGTATAAAAGAAATGCATAGTGGCATCATTGCATGATGACATCAGGAACCTATGAATCGGCTATTTGAATTGGTTCAATGAGCCGAACTGTCCGAAAAGAACCTGTTCGCGGAAATGAATCAGACTTTGCATCACTATTATGCACACTTCATCAGCGTGTTTCATGCTATGTGGAGTTAGACGGACGTCAGTCACTAAGCACCGCAAACTAAACAGCAGCCACCTTTTACAGATCCTCCTGAACCAAAGCAACCAGCTTATGCTGCGTTCACACCGTAATTACTGTAATTTGAAAGATTCAAATTACATCAGAAACCTGTGACGTTATACGCTGAGCGAATTTATGCTTTTCAATGGCAACACTATCAACGTCGAAATGAACCTGCAACAGTCAGGTGGTACAAGTAAGAGCTTTGTAAGTAGGTTCATTATTATTGTAATGTTATGTGCTTTAAGACATGAAGTAGTTTAACGTCGTCTCTCCTGACGTTTTTGTTAGCTCCCTGCTGTACGCGTTAATTTGTTTTGAAGGAGGCGTGGCTTTGGAGACACTCTGAAGGGAGGGTGGGGGATTATGCTTTCAAAGCTAGCTCACAGTGCTAGCCTCTCTGAAAATTGCCTACCTTACCTTTAAGAGGATTTTTCCTTACTCATTTAGGCTACATACTGGTAAAGTTACAGATACTACCAGCAGCTGCCCATGCCAACCAGCCAAACTTAGGCCCTGGTGTCACATTTGTTTATTTATTCATCTTCACAAGTTCAAGGGATGGTCTATTCTTTATATTTATAGATTTTAGTAAAGTATGATCATATTTAAGATAATCAAGTTTATTTAAAATATATGTTATATATGTGTTTTTTTGATGGTGAGGCCATATTATGCCATTTTACAAAGTCTCGATTTTGTTTTTGGGGTCTACTAGAATAGGTTTTCAAGCCTGAATGTTCAAAAAACACCATATTTGACCACACAATTTACATTGATGCAGCTCCACTCTTCCCTGGTCTTTTTAGTTCTTGTTTCTATAATGCCCCTCCTTCCAAAATGTGCTCTGATTGGTCAGCTGGATCAGTGCGTTGGGATCGGTCAACCGCTTTAAGCGTGTTTTGGAAATGCTGTTTCAGGGAGTTCAGAAAAAGTGCTCCATTTGGAGTGACTTTGTGCTTTGTAACTTTGCTGACCTTTTTTAATGCTCAAACAGCAACATTACACACTAAAGAAAGTTAAAAATGTAAAAACAAAAGCATAATAGGTCCCCTTTAATGAAAATAAATTGATGTAGCTTTAATGCCATTATTGCTGGATAGATTTCCCATTATTACATTGTTTCCTTTGTTTTCCTTATTAAGAAGAATGAATCCGCCGGTTTTAGATAAGATATATTATTGCAGAGAATAAGGCTGTATATTAGTCAAGGCTAAATTGATTGTTTCTCCAATCTCCAATGCAACATCATCACAAGCTCACAATGCCTAAAGCACATCAGTTAATGTTCTGAAGCCAGGCTGACTGCGCCAGAGACTCAACTGATTCAGATATAACATAATAAACTTAGGAGCGTTATCTGGCATGGGGCATAATGCAATTCCAGGACTGAAGAAATACTCAAGATTTATATTCAGTGTAGGAAGTGAGTGAGTGATCTTTGATTTACGTTGAGTTTGAATCACAAACCTTGACGGGTGTGAGCAATGCATTTGTCACTCGTTCAGAAACACTTCAGTACAATACTTTGCAATTCAATTCAGTACAATTCTTTACAATCCAAAAAGCAATCCAAATTGTCATGGGAAGTTCATCAGGACTATCTTTAAGACTCTTATGACAAAGCTGGAGCAATAACTTCATCGGGTCTGTGGTGGCTGCCTCCTTTTCCCCTCTGAAAGAAGAGAGCCTGCCTCATACAGTAGATTTACCCAAGACATTTTGATTTTGCATTGATTTTAACTTTGATTTAGTGAGTAATGTAAAAATCCTATCAGAGCAGGGCTTCTTATTCCACCCTCTCTGGAGAACTGCAGTGTCAGACATATTTATTTCTGCTGGTGCTATAAACTACTGTTATATATTCTGAATCTGTGTCACATCAATGAATCTTTGAATCTAGATTTCACAGTAATGCATTCATATTCACATACATATTACATGCGTGTGGCCAGATCAGTTTTCCAGAGCTTGTAAACCAGATAACACTTTATTTTACAATTCTTCGCTATTAACTAGTTGCTTATTAGCATGAATATTACTAGGATATTGGCTGTTTATTAGTACTTATAAATAACATATTAATGCTTTATTCTGCATGACACACACACACACACACACACACACACACACACACACACACACA
Source organism: Gobio gobio (assembly GCF_949357685.1). Lineage (NCBI taxonomy): Eukaryota > Metazoa > Chordata > Actinopteri > Cypriniformes > Gobionidae > Gobio > Gobio gobio. The sequence goes on along the minus strand of NC_137100.1, from coordinate 12,245,186 downwards.
TTAGTGCCACCGAACGGAATTACAACTCCAAATCAGAAAAAGTTGGGACAGTATGGAAAACGCAAATTAAGTGATTTCTAAATTTACTTTGACTTGTATTTCATTGCAGACAAAATGAACACAAAATATTTCATGTTTGTCTGGTCAACTTCATGTCATTTGTAAATATGCATCTTTTCCTGTCATTCAGACCTGCAACACCTTTCAAAAAAAGTTGGGACAGGAGCAATTTAGGGCTAGAAATCACTTCTTTTTTTTTTTTTTTGCGTTTTCCATACTGTCCCAACTTTTTCTGATTTGGGGTTTTACAAAAATACAGCATATTTTGCAAACGCACCTTGCTGGGAGCATGAAATTGTCCAAAATGTCCTAGTATGCTGAAGCGTTAAGGCTGTAACATTCTCCGCAAGAACAGAGAAAAAAGTTCTCGCTCCTAGGGCTGCCAGAACAAAATGACGTATTTTTTTTCTCGGAGCCCTGGTTTGGGAGTTCTCGCAGCTCGTTCTCGACACATCGTCTGAGCAGAACTTTTTTCTTGTGGGTGTCCGAGAACTATTGTGTGATTGGTCAGAATTTTAAAGTGAGCGGGGTTAATGCGGAGAAACGGAGATGTTCGGCACATGCTTTTCTCGTGAAGTATGGAATGTCCTGGCCAGAACGAACGTATATTGTTCTTGTTCTTGCCACCTCGAGAAAACAAACAAATTTCTTTGTTCTTGCAGAGTATGTTCAAAGCTTTTCTTGGAACTAAGGGGCCAAGCCCAACCACTGAAAAACAACCCGGCACCATAGTCCCCCCTCCACTAAACGTTACTCTTGGCACAATGTACGTCTCTAGAGTCCAGTGGTAGCATGCTTTACACCACTGCATCCGAGGCTTTGCATTGCACTTGGTGATGTCAGGCTTGGATGCAGCTGCTCTGCCATGGAAAGCTCTCTACGCACTGTTCTTGAGCTAATCTGAACGCCACACGAAGTTTGGAGGTCTGTAGCTATTGACTCTGCTGAAAGTTGGCAACTTCTGCACACTGTGCGCCTCAGCATCTGCTGACCCCTGTTTTTTTACATGGCCTACCACTTATTGGCTAAGTTCCTGTTGTTCCAAATTGCATCCAATTTGTTATAATTCTACTAACAGTTGACTATGTAATATTTAGTAGTGAGTAAATTTCACAAATGCACTTATTGCACAGGTGGCAACCCATCACGGTACCACGCTTGAATTCACTGAGCTCCTGAGAGCCACCCATTCTTTCACAAATGTTTGTAGAAGCAGTCTGCATGCCTGGGTGTTTGATTTTATATTTTATCCACCTGTGGCCATGGAAGTGATTGGAACACCTGAATTCAATTTGGAGGGGTGTATATTGAATAAAATATGAACAGTTTAGTAAAAGATGGAAATTATATATATTTAGTTTTAATTTATCACAATTAAGTAAAAATATTAGAAGAATTGTATTTAATTACAGTACATTTGTCACAAATTTAATAATATAGAATAATAATAAAATAAATAATAAAATAATAATAAAAAACATTTACGATTGTTTGTTTATTTTTTCTCTTCTACTTATTAAAATATTTAAAACATAGTAGTAAAGTAAAACATAATACATACAGTATATAAAAATTGTAAATGTTTGACTATTATAAAAATAACATTTGAATAAAGTTTGAATAAACAACTACTTCCGGATTAAAACACAAGTATATTCAGTTTTTTTTACATTACACGTACACTACCACATAACCCAGGAATAACACCAACATCATTCCATTGCTGCTGTTGTGTTCCGCTCCCAGAACTGTCAAGATGATATAACTAGACATGTTTGCGATTGTGACATACTGTAATATGATTTGACAGAATCCTGTAGGCTGAATTCATGAGCATGTATAGGACTGCTCTTCAAATCTGATCACTTAGATTTCTCTATTGTCCTTCATTTGTTTTCCAAATATAGGGCTGTGGGAGTTTTCTGAAATGTGGATCCCTGTACTCTCATGAAATCTGACACACAGTTGAAACTGTGAAACTTATAAATAGACTTCAGTGGATTAGTCTGTTTAATGTTCCGCAGTGCGTAGACTAAATGTACATCACTTTGAAATTAGATGACATGGTTCTGGGAGCTTCCATCAAAGAACAGCACCTGATCTTTCCCCGTTCAGCTCTCCCTTTATGAAATTCCCAACTGATTATGGTTAGTTAGACAAATCATTGCATTTCTTTAGCTATTCTTACACTGAAATTGAGGCAATTACTTGAGTGCTGACCCAGGTTAGAGGCATTTAAAATTATCTATATCATTTATATTCTTTATGTATGCACCAACCGGGCTTCTGTCAGGTTGGATGACTGGAATTCTTGTCCTAGACCCTGTGACGAGACACACTAATCTTTACAATGTGAATGAAGGCTGGGGCTTGTTAGTGGAAAAATATGTTATATAAAAATAAGCTCAATGTCTTGAGAATTTCCCTGCATAATTCATTAGTTTGACTCAATAACAAACAGTCCCAGTTCCTTCATTTTGTTGTTTTAGATTTCATCTCAAATCTAGGAAGTGAATAATCATTTAGAACAAGCACTGTCAACAGGCACTGTCAACAGTTACTAAATCTAAAACGATCTCATAAATGTGAGGAAAAAAAGTCACACAAGCTAAAAAATGAATTTGATAAAAACAGATCCAAGCTGTAATACTGAGGTGATGTTGGCTTATTGGAACATATTTGCTTTTCAAATTACAAAATGGTTGCAGAGTGGTCACTGTGGACTTTTTTTTGTTCAATACATGTATTTTTTAGTCTGCTGTTTTGGTCTTGAAAATTGCTTTGGTCAGTTTACTCATTTGTAACAGACCACTGGAAAGGAAAATGACAACAAAATCTCTTTTATTCAATTTACTAGATGGCGAGGAGAATAAATGGAACAAACAGACTCTGCTGAGAAAAAGACCCAGTGTTCTTACGTTTCTTCTTTTAGAATTTCAGAAGAGATCTCAACAGTGTCACACACGGAGCTCAGATTTGCCAAAATACCAAAGTCTGTTACCAAAAATTTGATCAGTTTTCTCCACAAATTCTGATATTACTCAACGGTTGACAAATGTATATATATATATATATATATATATATATATATATATATATATATATATATATATATATATATATATATAGGCCTTTCACTATAAATCTGGTATAAGCCCTGTGGCACTCTGTGCTGTAGCAAATGTTTTGTCAAATTGCTAGTGCAGCCTCCTTTGCATGTTATTAACTTTTCAAATGTGTTACATTTTGCTTCATTATCATTAATTCTTTGGAAATTAATCCATACTTGTGACTTTCTCTTCGCCATGCTGGTGGTCAACGAGAAAATATCTGACGCAAAACCATAAACGTGTACCGCGAGGGCTTTCAGTGCTGAACTGCGTTGCACTCCTGGAAGTGGCAGGCAACGTAATTAATATTCATGATGAGGTGAGCCAGGGTTGCCAGGTTTTCACAACAAAACCCGCACAATTGCTACTCAAAACTAGCCCAAAACAAGCCCAATCGCGTTTCAGGGGGGTTTCTCCGGTAAAATTCGCATTTCCGGGGTCACACAATATATCACACAATTGGGGTTGCTTCAACCCGCGGACATGAAACACAGCCCGCATCAACAGTGTTTAAGTAGCCCAATTCCGCGGGAAAACCACGGACTTGGCAACACTGGCTGTCACTCGCTATTAAAGGATACGCTTCCAGCGCTTCGCACACACATTGCACCAGAACCGTTTTCGGAACCGAAACTTAGGAATTTCGCGCGGTTCTGGTATTTTTCAAAAATCAGTTTCGGTTCTGCATAAGAACCGGTTCTCGGTTCCCAACCCTAGCTGGAATACACTACATGGCTTATGCCCAGATTTTGCCCCAACTTGTAAATCAGGACAAATCAACGCTTGTTGCCAAAAGTAAGATCAAGTTTGCATATTTTGGGCAGTAACACTCACTAAATTTATAACAGAGAAGAACTGTGCATTAAACACTAAATGACTGAGGATCACACACTTATAAGACTTTCAGGTCTTTCCAAACACAACAAACTCACAAACATGCAAAACAGAAACGTGTCTTGTTGCTAGGAAAAGGATGACGAATGAAAACAATATGTTTCCTAAAATAAGCTGAAATATCGAACATGTTTGACATCCTCCAAATGAATGGAATCTACGTGATTTCCTGTGAAAGCTATTCAATTAAAATCAATTCCCCAAACTCTGTAAACTGGCTCTGACTTTCAGAAACTAGTGTTGACTATTCCAGACTGCAAGTCTGGGCTAAATTTTGTGTAGTATATTTCAAACTTAACTGACTTAATTCCACTCATCTCCAACTACCATTGCAATGTGTACAAGACATTATGACAATGTCTACCCACCCAAGACTGCATCGATGGCTTGATTTTTCAACTACTGTCTCTACATCAACTACTACAGTCATCTCCTTTACGTCTTTTCATTTGTCAAGCATCTCCTAGTAATGAGGTGCAAGGTTCTGCATGAGTTTGTTGTGTTCAGAACCTTGAAAGTATGGTAGATTGTGATCTTCAGTTGTTTAGTGTATAATCCCCAGTTTTTCTTCTGTATCCAATTACAATGTCAGCAAGTGTATGATGCAGATGCCTAGTGTTTTAAAATCTGTTCAGTTTTTAAAAGTTGTGCAGTGTGTACCAGCCTGGTATCCTTTAATCAGTTTATGCATTTCCAGTGAATATATGGTGCTGGCACCACGCTCTAGTTCAGTATCTGCGCATCCCTCAAAAATCAAACCAGCTCTTTGTCAAGAGTAGCTGAATAATCAACCAAGCAATTTTCTACAACTTGATATGCCTATTTAAATGTTTTAAACTTTGTATGATATGATAGGCTACATATTTCTCTGTTTCACTCTCTCTTGGAGATGGCATTTATGCAGGTATATATATATATTTTTTTTTTTAATTTGTTCAGATTTGCATAGAAAGTTTCCTTCCATGTTTTCTAATCAGCTATTTAGAGTCAGACTCCTCTTATTTGAGGTTATGGTTGTCCTGACATTAGTCAGTACACAGAGTTCCTCTGAAGAAAATATATGTTATTATTACTGTATTAATTCAGACTTTTTAATCACAAAAGGTCCCTGAGGAGGGACTCTAACTCGGGTCGCCCGAAGCACAAACGCATTAGGCCTCAAAGCATTGCCTGTACAAGGGTATCGGCTCTGACAGTTAAAAGATATTTAAATAAATTATAATCTATAAAAATATAATTTTATCAGTTATACAAGACATATTTGTTCAGTGATAACTACGAAGAAACCAAGCCTAAATAACACCTTTCCAAATAGACAATTTTAATGGATCATTTTATAATATTGTGCGATAATATTTATAATAAGTGAAATGTATAATAAGTGTAGTGTTTAGTGCGGCTTATCCATTGGGATCTTCATTTTTGCTTTTTTGCTAAGTTATGATGATTTGTGTCAAAGTTCACCAAACTTTAAAAGTGTAGGGACATTTCTTCTTCTTTATTCTGTCCATCAGGAAGTCCATTGTACCAAGTTCTATTAAAATGAAGGGATTTCGCTGAGCAAGTAAATTTTTTTATCTAAAGCAAACAAGCTGTAGTTGTACTCATAATTCATAATTCTTGAGGGGGTCATGGTGGGGGGTATTTTCTCCATGGCAATGCGTCATGCTTGTCACACGCCACACCACAGCCACAATAGCGCTGTATGAAAGATGTATCACTTTTATTTCCATTTCCCTATATTGACAAACTTGTTAACTATATCAGGAACTATCTGATGTGTTTTGTCATTTAAGAATTGATGTTTTATAAACAAATTTCGGGAGGAACACATTCAGGAAATTAAAACTGTTAAGTGGAGCAGACCCAGATAATTAAACCTAATTGAACACAAGAGGAGCTCATTAAAAAATCAACGATAGGAGGTGTATATAGACTGCCGATTTACCTTCCTGTCGTTGACAGTTTCTTAGCATTTGGTCTGACCGTCTGCTACCATGTCGCAAATCCTATCATCCTCCTCCGACGATGAAACCAACACCCCTCAGGGCTCTCTGCCGCAAGCTGCCGGCCCTAGGGCCACTCCTCCACCGCCGGAAATTGCACCCGAGTCCCAGGCTTCTCAGCGTGGCCGCCAGCTCACTCCTCCAGCCGCTCGCTCATCAAGACGCCGAGGCCAATCCTCGCCTCCACCGGCGAGACAGCCTACTTCCTCCCCGGCGTCCTCTTACATCTCAGCCGTCTCAACGATCCCAGCCATCGGGAAATGGACGGTGGTAAGTCTGAGGCAAGCGCTGGCAAACTCCGAAGTGCAGTTCTCAAGGAAATTAACGAAAGCAGAACTGTACGCACTTTATGTCAGCTTGCAGCCAGATAAACACCGTCCAAAATCTACTCCCGCTTCCAAAACGGCCAACAGGAAGTCAAGAGCACGCAGGGCTCAGGAAACGCCTCGCTCGACACCTTCTCCTCTCCGCTCAAGATCCAGCTCGACGCGAGCAACGAGCCACAACAACAGGCCTTCAGCAAGCCTGGGTCGCGCTCCTGAGTTTACCACGTCAAGGCCCCATCTGCTTTCAACTGAGGGTCAACCTCGCACCGCGGCTTCTCACGCCACAGAGGCATTTGTAGCTGGGCCTTTCAACCCGCCTCCAGCCTCTCATTTCCTTCCTCCCACAGTTACTAACCCTTTTCATTTGCAGTGGCCTTCAGCTCCTTACGCAGACGCTAGCGCGAACTTGCTAGCAGCCCAAACGCAAGGTTGCCACCAGTCCAAGCTACCTTCTGCTAACTTTTCTTCTCCTTTTCAGTGGCCTGCAGCTCCAGCAAGCACCATGCCGCCCCTACCGACAGCACAAGCACATATTCCCCAATCATATTCTACTTTTCCTCATGCTCCCAACAACTTTTCCCTCCAAGCTCCAGAAGCAGCCCAGGCTCCTCTTTCTTCCAACCTCCTTCTGCAGACTAAATCTCCATTCTCTCTCCTCACAGCAACACCGATGCCTGTCCCAGCGAATGCCGTTGCCTCGGAGCCGCCTCCGGTGGCTCAAAACATCCGGGCACAGATCCTGGCAGGTGCGGATGTTGATTTGTCATCTCTCCTCTCTATGTTTCCTGCGTCAGACACCAACCGTCAAATAGACTGCGGGGATTTTTCAGTCACTCTAAAAAACCCCAACCCACATTCTTCCCGTTTACTTTCTTTTCCTGAATTTTCGATTGCTTTTTCCCGGTTCACGGATATCATTTGTTCAGTTTTCCCCCACAGGCGCCGCGAGCTGAATGATTATCTCGCAATAATAGGCGAGCTCGCGTTGTCCTTTGGGGGAGGTCATTTCTACACCTATCACAAACTCTTTTCAGCAAAGTGTGCCGTGCGGCTCGCCCAGTGGAACCAATGCGCTTACTGGGGCGCTCTTGATACAGATCTCCACAGTAGAGTGTTTCTAGGATGCAGGAATATCTCGTGCGCAGTTTGCAGGTCAGTGGCACATTCCACAACGTCATGCCCCCAGATTAACCCTTACATCCCCGTCCCAGATACGAAACAAGTTAAATCGACCAGTTATGTGCCAAGACCTGCAACCACCTCAGCAAACCAAGATTTTAGAAGAAATCAACCTCGTTTTGAGGGCAACCAGCTGTGCAATGGTTTTAATACGGGGAAATGCTACAGACAACGTTGCAGATTCCTACACATATGCAATTTTTGTGGTGGAGCGCACGCTCGTTATGTATGCCCAGTGTCCAAATCTGTCAATAAAAACACAAAAAATTACTTATCGACTCCTGTGAACATTTCTCGTCTTTCCGTCGAATTAGAGCACCACCCGGACGCAGACTTCACAAATTATTTGCTGAACGGACTCAAATACGGCTTTATACCCGGCATTGAATGCCCGCTTTCCCAGAACACAATCTGTAACAATCTCCAATCTGCTCTCGCTGAAGTCGATGTTGTAGATAACCTGATTAAAAAAGAAGTCGAGTCAGGCTTTATGATCGGCCCTTTCGACGACCCTCCCTTCAACATTTTTCGTATCAGTCCCATAGGCGTGGCTACAAGAAAATTTTCGGGTAAAAAACGTCTTATCATTGATCTCTCGGCTCCGCATAACTCACAATTTCCTAGCATAAACAGCTTGATCCCTCTCAACGAATTCTCTCTCAAATATCACGATATAGAGCAGGCAATCGAAATGATTAAAACCGCAGGTCGGGGGGCTTGGCTTGCAAAGATTGACATCACTTCTGCTTTCAAAGTGATGCCCATCCATCCCGATTCCTGGCACTTATTCGGGGTTCGCTGGCACGAGAAATTTTACTTCGCAGTTCGTCTAACGTTCGGTTGTAAAAGCAGCCCCAAAATTTTCGACATGCTATCAGAAGCTGTTTGTTGGATCCTGTCGAACAATTATGCTATTCCTCACCTCATCCACCTGCTAGATGATTTTCTAATTATCTCACCTCCCGACGACATCCCTGCCGCTCACATCCTCACCGTTAAAAAAGTTTTTTCAGAACTTGGAATCCCCATCGCCCAGGAGAAAACTATGGGTCCCACCACGTCGATTGAATTTCTCGGTATTAATTTAGATTCAGTAAAATTCCAAGCTTCACTTCCAAAAGAGAAAATTGATAGGATAATTCTCGTCTCTTCTACTTTTCTAGATAACTCCCACCATTCTAAGCGCGAACTCCTATCACTGTTAGGTCATCTGAACTTCGCAATGCGCATCATTCCTCAAGGCCGCCCTTTCATCTCACATCTCCTCTCACTCGCATCTTCGGTTCACGCGCTGGAGGACCAAATTCCGATAACCACGGCGTGTCGCAACGAACTTAAGCTATGGATAACGTTCCTAAACCAGTGGAACGGTTTGTCTTTTTTCTATAACAATCTCGTTTCTTCCCCTGTTGACATCCAACTTTTCACAGACGCAGCCCCTTCAATCGGTTTTGGGGGATTCTATCAAGGACGCTGGTTCGCGTCTCCATGGCCACCACAGTTCCAAGATATGCTTCAGTCCTCAGCTCTGTTTGAGCTTTACCCTCTCGTAGTCGCGGCTTTTTTGTGGGGGAAAGAATGGACGGCTAGTAGCATATTAGTGCACTGCGATAACGAGGCAACAGTCCAGTGCATTAATAAAGGCCGCTCTCATTCACCTGCTTTAATGCCATTCCTAAGACGTCTCATCTGGATCTCAGCTTGTGATCAATTTATTATTACTGCAAAACATGTCCCAGGGTCCGAAAACCTAATTGCTGACTCTCTGTCTCGTTTTCTGTTTCAGAAATTCAGGACATTGGCTCCAGAGGCGGATGTTTTCCCAACTCCAGTACCTCACTATTCAGAACTGATATTTCCATAAATCACCCGCTAAAACCCCTCTTGGACGCATCGCTCAACAGTATCCTCCAAGCAGTTTCCCCCAGAACAATCCAATCATATGTGACAGCTTGGAGATGTTTTAAAGCTTTCCACTTCTCGTATAGCTTGCAGTTCCCTGATTTTTCTCTCCTCTCAATTACCTCTTTTATCTCTTATCTCAACAATATTAAGAGTTTCCAAGTTGGGTCCATCAAAGGCTACCTGAGCGGTCTTCAATTTTTCCACAAATTAATTCACGGCACTTCATCTCCGGAGATAAAAAACTCCCAAACCTCCCTCCTGATCAAAGGAGAGAGTCAAGATGGCGCCGAGGACGGCCGCAACGTCGCAAGCTCTGCTGAAGCATTGTAGTTTTTTGTTTGTTCTGTTTATAGTTTTTGTGTTTTTTGTCTTGGATGTTGTCTGCCTTACTACGTACGACAGACAGACACTTTTGGACATTGGTTCGGCAATCGCACACCGAAAACCGGACTTTAAATTCATCAACGACGACACGCCGTTTACAAACACAGCAGCGGAACCCTTTGTCTGGGTGGCCCGGCCGCGGAGACGCGGCCGGAGAAGGGGCTGTAGAGCTGGCGTACTCGTCAGATTAAGACGCCGCGCAAACCGACCCCCGCTTCCCAGTATTTTACTGGCAAATGTTCAGTCTCTGGACAATAAACTCTGCGAGCTGAGAGCGCGGATCTCTTTCCAACGAGACACGAGGGACTGCTGCATCATCTGCCTTACAGAAACTTGGATGTCCGCTGAGATTCCAGACTCAGCCATCGAAACCACGGGGTTCTCCGTGCATCGGATGGACAGAGAAAAAGATCTCTCCGGGAAAAGCAAAGGCGGGGGTGTGTGTTTTATGATCAACCGATCCTGGTGTGATCAGAGGAACGTACACTCTATCAAGTCTTTCTGCTCTCCTGATCTGGAATTTCTCATGGTTCTGTGCCGACCATTCTGGCTACCGAGAGAATTCACCGCGGTCATCATCACAGCGGTGTATATTCCCCCACAAGCCGACACAGACCGGGCACTAAAGGAACTGTATAGGTCAGTGAGTGAGCAGGAAACCGCGCATCCTGAGGCTGCGTTTATTGTGACCGGGGACTTTAACAAAGCCAACTTCAAGCGCATCGCACCCAAATACCACCAACATGTTAGCATCAACACGCGAGGGAACCGTGTTTTAGACCACTGCTACTCCCCCTTCAAGGAGGGTTACAAGTCCCTCCCTCGCCCACCATTCGGCAAATCAGATCACGCGTCCATTCTACTTTTGCCCGCTTACAGGCAGAGACTGAAACAGGAAGCACCCGCCCTCAGAACCATCCAGTGCTGGTCGGACCAATCGGACTCTATGCTACAGGACTGTTTTGATCACGCGGACTGGGAGATGTTCCGGTCGGCCTCTGATGACGACATCGAGGTCTACGCTGATAGCGTAACGTGTTTCATCAGGAAGTGCGTAGATGACGTTGTTCCGACCAAAACAATTCGGCTGTACCCAAACCAGAAGCCGTGGATAAATGGGGATGTTCGCGCGGCACTCAATGCGCGGACCTTCACTTTTAACTCTGGTAATGCGGAGGAGCATAAACAAGCAAGTTATGCCCTCCGGAAAACAATCAAAGCAGCAAAACGCCAGTACAGGGACAAGATTGAAGGACAGTTCAACACCACCGACTCCAGAAGCATGTGGAGGGGAATTAACACCATCACAGACTATAAAGGGAACACAAACTCCACCGTGAACACCGCTGCCTCTCTCCCGGACGAGCTCAACACCTTTTATGCTCGCTTTGAGGGAAATAACACCGCCCTCGCGGAGAGAGAGCTCGCGGCTGAAGATACAGAGGTTAGTGCACTCTCCGTATCTGAAGCGGATGTAACCCGATCCTTCCGGCGGGTGAACGTCCGTAAAGCTGCGGGTCCAGACGGGATTCCCGGCCGCGTCATCAGAGCGTGCGCGCGCCAACTGGCTGGAGTTTTCACGGACATTTTTAACCTGTCCCTCTCCCTGTCTGTGGTCCCCACATGCTTCAAAACGTCCACCATTGTTCCTGTACCTAAGCAGTCAAAAACACTCTGCTTAAACGACTGGCGTCCTGTTGCTCTGACCCCCATCATCAGCAAATGCTTTGAGAGACTAGTCAGAAACCACATCTGCTCTGTTCTCCCCCCCTCACTGGACCCACTGCAGTTTGCATACCGCAAAAACCGCTCCACTGATGATGCCATTTCATCAACAATTCACACTGCTCTCTCCCACCTGGAAAAGAGGAACACATATGTGAGAATGCTGTTTGTAGACTACAGCTCAGCATTCAACACCATTGTGCCCTCCATACTTGACATTAAACTCCGGGCTCTCGGCTTAAACAGCTTGTTATGCAGCTGGATCCTGGACTTCCTGTCAAACAGACGCCAGGTGGTCAGAATGGGCAGTAACATCTCCTCACCACTGACTCTCAACACTGGAGCCCCTCAGGGCTGTGTTCTCAGCCCACTCCTGTACTCTTTGTACACACATGACTGTGTGGCAACCCACAGCTCCAACACCATCATCAAGTTTGCTGACGATACGACGGTGGTAGGTCTCATCACTGACAATGATGAAACGGCCTACAGAGAGGAGGTGCACACTCTGACACGGTGGTGTCAGGAGCACAACCTCTCCCTCAACGTCAGCAAGACCAAGGAGCTGGTGGTCGACTTCAGGAGGAATGAGAGAGAACACCGCCCCATCACCATCGATGGAGCACCGGTGGAGAGAGTCAGCAGCTTCAAGTTCCTCGGTGTCCACATCACAGAGGAACTCTCATGGTCCGTCCACTCCGAGGCCGTTGTGAAGAAGGCTCATCAGCGCCTTTTCTTCCTGCGACGGCTGAGGAGGTTTGGAATGAGCCGCCACATCCTCACACGGTTCTACACCTGCACCATAGAGAGCCTGCTGACTGGCTGCATCACCACCTGGTACGGCAACAGTACCGCCCGCAGCCGCAAAGCCCTGCAAAGGGTAGTGCGCACGGCCAGCTGCATCATCGGAGGTGAGCTTCCCTCCCTCCAGGACATTTATGTCAGGCGGTGTGTGAAGAGAGCTCAGAGGATCATCAGAGACTCTAGCCACCCGAGCCATGGGCTGCTCTCACTGATGCCATCAGGCAGACGGTACCGCAGCATCAGATCACGCACCAGCCGACTCCAGAACAGCTTCTTCCCACAAACAATCAGACTCCTTAACTCTTGACCCATCAGGATCATAACACACACTGGACAGAATATCACTCAGCACAACCCACTGTAGATAAACACACATTATATACACATTTATTTATCATACAGCATCTATTGCACTTTGGATTTCAATTTTTCAATCTGTGAATAATATTTTATACTGTACATTGTATATTATTATTACTATTATAGCGTAATGTATATTGTTTAGTGTATGTTTAGTGTATATTGTTTAAAGTATATGTATATTGTAAGTATGTGTATATTGTTTAAAGCTGTGAGAACTACACTCACATTGTGTAAATTATTTATTGTTTATTGTAGAGTTTACTGTGCTGTGAGTAATTGTGGGCGCATCAGTGTAATCTGATGCTGCTTTAAATGTTGTACATGTCATGTCATGACTACCATGTTGCTCGGAACTGCACCTAAGAATTTCACCTACTGTTGCACTTGTGCATATGTAGAGTGACAAATAAAGTGATTTGATTTGATTTGATTTGATTTGATTTGATTTGATTTTGAATTCAGCGATCACAACCCACCCGCCCTGACAGTAGACAACCCATAACTCTAGATTTACTCACAAAATGCATTCATACCCTTCGTACAGGATATCAACCCCTTGACACAGCCCGCACTCTGGATACCATGTTTATCTTGGCTTTCTTTGGCTTTCTTAGATGCTCAGAAATCGCAATCACCTCCAAATTCGACCACAAAGTCCACCCCACTGTCTCAGACTTATCAGTACTTGACGATGAAACCATATCATATTTAATCAAGCGAAGCAAGACAGACCAAAGTAAAAAAGGCCATTTAGTCTACATTTTCAACATCTCCTCCCCAATTCAACCATTTCAAACTGTTCTTGCATACCTCCAAATGAGGAGATTTCAGGCTAAATCTCTGTCCGAACCCCTCTTTGTAGACTCCTCTAACAAACCCATCACACGATTCTGGTTCCAAAAACAGCTCAAATCTGTTCTCCAGCAAACAGGCATCTCAGCGCAAAACTTTTCTAGCCACTCCTTCCGCATTGGGGCGGCAACAACTGCAGCGCAAAAAGGACTCTCCCAGCAGCAGATCCAAGCCCTCGGGAGATGGTCTTCTCACGCTTTTCAAAGCTACATTAGGACCGACCGATACCACATCAAGAAAGCTCACCAAACCCTTATTAATTAACAACCCTTATAAAAAACCCTATCCTTTCTTTCTCTTTTTTCAAACTAACGAGGCTCACCCGTTCAATACAGCGAGTCTTGATCTCCTGTCGAACACCGCAGAGTTCTCCTTGATAGTGGCTATTTCCTTTTCCCTATTTTTCCATCTGGCGAGGCCCACTCATCCGACACCTCGAGCTGATTTCCCTCGGATGCCGTGGAAGCCTTCCAGGCCAGCTTCCATCTTTTCTTTCCCTGACTAGCGAGGGTGCCTTTTCGATGCCGTGAGAATTGTTCTCCCATCGGATGCCGCGAGGGCCCTCCAAGTCGCTATCAATCTTTTTCTCTTCCATCCAACGAGGCTTGCTTGTCCGATACCGTGAGTATTGATCTCCTTTCGGACACCACAGAGCTCTCCAGGTCTATGTCTATCCACTTTGCTTTCCGCCGTCCAGCGAGGCTACCCGAAACCGCGAGTATTGATCTCCTTTCGGATGCTGCAAAAGCTCTCCTGGGCGAACTTGCATGCTTTACCCTCCACCTGTCCGCCAGCGAAGCTTACCCATCTGATACAGCGAGTATTGTGCTCCCATCTGATGTCGGCGAGAGCTTCCTGGCCGGGTGTTCCAATTCTCCTTTACCGTGCCGTCAGCCGATAGGACCCACTCCCCTGAAGCCAGAAAATGCTCCTGGTGGAGGCTGGGTGGGCCCCCTCGGTCAGTCGTTTCTTTTTAAATTGCGTCGCCCCGTCTATCGGTCAGTAGGGCTCACCTGTTTGTCGTCACGAGTATTGATCTCCCCGCCAGATGTGGCCTGAGCCTTCCTGACCGGCCGTTTCAAACAACGCGCCCTCCGTTTACAGCCAGTAGGGTGTCCCTCTGGTTGGGCGGAATAAATCATGTGCTCCTCTTTTTCGACCGGTAGGGCTTTTATTCCCCGTCCAATACAGCGAGCATTGGCCTCCCATTGGATGACGCAAAGGCCTTCCCGATCGGTCACCCCAAATTCTGTCTGCTCCACACTTACCAGCCAGTAGGGCCCGTTCCGCCAGGTGCTATGAGCTCCCATCAGAGGCAACACGGGTTCTCCCGGCCAGGTAGTTCCTGAACATGCTGCTTCTCATTTATCGGCCGGTAGGGTTTTTCCATCTGATACAGCGAGCATTGGCCTCCCATTGGATGTTGTAAAAGCCTTCCCGACCAGTTGCCGCTCCTCATTATCGGCCGGTAGGGTTTTTCCATCTGATACAGCGAGCATTGGCCTCCCATTGGATGTTGTAAAAGCCTTCCCGACCAGTCGCCGCTCCTCATTATTGGCCGGTAGGGTTTTTCCATCTGATACAGTGAGCATTGGCCTCCCATTGGATGTTGTAAAAGCCTTCCCGACCAGTCGTTCCAAAACATGCTGCTCCTCATTTTCGGCCGGTAGGGTTTTTCCATCTGATACAGTGAGCATTGGCCTCCCATTGGATGTCGTAAAAGCCTTCCCGACCAGTCGTTCCAAGCTATACTGCTTTTCATCATCGGCCGGTAGGGTTTTTCATCTGACACAGTGAGCATTGGCCTCCCGTTGGATGTTGCAAAGCCTTCTCGTCCAGTCGTTCCAAACCTTGCTGCTCCTATTTTATCTACCGGTAGGGTTCTTCCATCTGATACAGTGAGCATTGGCCTCCCATTGGATGTTGCAAGAGCCTTCCCAAACTGTAGTTCAAACCATGCTGTTTTCATTTATCGGCCGCTAAAGCTTTCCATCTGATACAGTGAGCATTGGCCTCCCATCGGATGTTGCAAGAGCCTTCCTGACCAGTCGTTCAAAACTAAGGCTGCTTCCAGCCATCAGCCAGTAGGGCTCGCCTGCCCAATGCCGCGAGCAGCTCCCATCTGAAGCAACAGGCCCTCCGGGCCAAGCAACCAGGCTCATCAAAACGCCAGCCTACCAATTATCTGCGTATTTGGTGGCTGTCCTCTGTTTTTGCATTTTGGGGGGTACTCTGGGTTCGGGCAAAATTCCGAGCCCGGAGCCCTCCCCCGGACAGCACGCCAAATACGCATAATATTTACTCTATTTAATTTGATGTAAGTGTGAACTCGTGAATTGATGTTTTATAAACAAATTTCGGGAGGAACACATTCAGGAAATTAAAACTGTTAAGTGGAGCAGACCCAGATAATTAAACCTAATTGAACACAAGAGGAGCTCATTAAAAAATCAACGATAGGAGGTGTATATAGACTGCCGATTTACCTTCCTGTCGTTGACAGTTTCTTAGCATCCCTCCACCACCCCTTCTCCTCACTTAATTAAACTCACATAAGACATCAAATTAATATATGTAGTCTAGTTCTAGACTATTTCCATCACGGGGGGGGTACTCTGGGTTCGGGCAAAATTCCGAGCCCGGAGCCCTCCCCCGGACAGCACGCCAAATACGCATAATATTTACTCTATTTAATTTGATGTAAGTGTGAACTCGTGAACCTTAATAATGATCATGTTAGTTGATCTATAATGTGTGATGGGAGCCGCCGTTTAGTTTGCACCACAATTCAGAGAATTGGATCTGTTGGATTTGCATCACGTAAATTCATCCATTGGCGAACAGAGAGGTCAATAGAGTAAACTTTATAGTTTCCTTATACAGTGTATCTTATATGAATAAAACACAATGTCAAATTATTGCCACATAGACATCAGTGTGTATATGTATTTAACTATGTTAGTTTTTTTTTAAAAATGTTTTTAAATGTCTATTTAAATGTCTGAAACCTAAAATAAACATTATGTGGCTGAAAACACTGAATACTTCTGATATATGAAAAGCGCTCTGGTACCTCTTTTCCACCAGAATGAACCGGGTGCTAGTTCAGAGCCAGTGCTAGTGCCAGTTCGAATGACGAGCCTTCTAAGAACCGGTTTGCCTTTCCACTGGCGAGAAAGCCACCACAGAGCCAGGTCTTACGTCACTGTATACGTCTCATCTTTCTCAGCAACGCTACCGAGGCAGTGCGAAACACAAACACACCAGGCTTGTTCGAGATGCATCTGCGCTGCACAGAAGATCAGCGTATGATATCAAAGTACCGCATGAGCGATTCAAAAGCATAAGGAGTCATATGCTCTCGTTGTACTCGTTGTCATACAGAGATCGGTCAACACAGCGCCGATGCATCTTGAACAAGCCTTCCATCAACAATGGTGAACGTTGCGTTACTATTGATGCACATGGCTACATCCTACATCGGCATCAAAACACAGCGAATCCAACGCATTCGTGCAGTTCGCCGTAATTTGTATAGACGGAGATTACCATCAAGCCGCAATTAGCTTCATTAGCTGCTATTTCCAAAATGGCGGTCACAAGTTTGTGTTCGTCTTGTTTGAGCCCCTGACGCAATCGGTTCTTACTTCTAGACCAGCAATGTTTTGGTGCTAACCTTGCTTTTCCTGGTTCAGAGCTGGTGCTTTGGGTGTGGAAAGACAAAGAACTGATTTGAAACTAGGCTCTGGCTCCGAACCAGCACCAGCACTGCCTCGGTGGAAAAGGGGTATGGTTCAACGCCAGCCAAAGCGCAAAAGCACATTTGAATCTAGCAGTTGATAACAGCACACACTGAACATTCTAATAAGTCGATCATGTTTTGTGGGTGGAGGGGGAACAAATTGAAACTGAAAGGGGAATGCTCCATTTTTACTAATTGTGCCGTCGAGCCTGCGATCACCCCTGACATACTTATAGGCGAAGTGCGTAATTTCTGCGCCACTAACACCAGAGAGCAAACATCTCCAGAACACTCCCCCGGTCTGCAACTGGCAAACTCATACTGTTGGTTGAGTCAATGTTGCTGTGTTACAGAGTTACAATGCATGTGCCTCATTTTTGAAGGATGTGCCCTCTGCAGGTTACATTTGTCGGCCACCTATGCTGAGGCTGTCTCATTTCCGAAAAGCAACCATTCAAAGTGTTATTCCTCAAAATGTGTAATTACTGTAATTTCTTTCCAAGATGAGAATGTAATGGTTGATTTTCTGAAATGACAGCTTCGATGATGTATGGGACCGACAAATGCGACCTCCGGACGACCTGTTAGCAAACATCCTGACACCGTCCACGCTGCTGGGAGCAATGATTAGGTGAATATGTAAATTAAGTGTCGCACACTTTCCTCTCATTAAATAAGCATACAACAAAAATGACAGCGGTGAGAATCCAATCAAGTCGTGTCTACTACAATATATTGCTTTAAAGCAAGCAGCCTTACAGTATTAAATATGAAAAAATAGTTTCAGTGTCTTTCAATAAGAATTACAACTTCAGTTTCTACTATAAAGCAGCTCTTCTGTATGTTCATGTTTTTATTCGTGTCCGATCCTGACAGACTGAACAGAAGAAATTAACTGGAGAAGATTTCCACGTCAAAGAAGGCGAAGCCTCAGAGCACACCTACCTATTATGTAATCACCACGGACCAATGGTAATTCAAAGGTATTTATCAGCCGGAGCAATTGTTTTCGGAAAGTTTGCTTTGGCAAGCTGTTTCAAACTCCTAAAACAAACTCCAAAAGACCTTCATTTTAGTCTGATTCTGTTCGAAATGACATCTCACCGGTTTGTTCTTCGATTTCACTTATATCTGGACCTTAATGTTTACACTTTTTTTCAGGGGAAGCAACCTACAAGTTACTTACTTAAATTTGACTTAACATATTGAACTGGGAATATAATGTTCCAAACATTACAGTAACTTTACAAAAATTACACACATCACCCTTAAATAAAACTAAGTGAGACCTCCATTAAGTCTCATAAGCTATGAAACAGCAACCTCCGAGCAATAAGAATTTCTTTTGGGAGAAAACTTGGAACTGTTAATCACATTTCTTAATCAAAGTTCTAGTTGAGGCCTGTGGGAGAGTTTTTTTTTTTTAATAGTACCATGACAGTAAATCTACTTCACATATTCAGCTTCCATTTAGCAGTCACTTTACAATCAAAGCCAGCACATTTCAAGCCCCGGTTACCTGCCAGCTCAAGGGCGCAGTGGAAAGCGAGACCATGGTTCTCAGTATCCCTCCAGTTTCCAGGAAAACTCTACTTGGGACTCTACTTTTTCTCTATTAGCAACCTAGGATCAAAAGGCTACCAGCACATATGGAACAGACAAACTAAGCATAACCATTTAACTTTGATTATCAATCAGCCTGTCACTATGACATATGAATGATAAAGACTCAATCAGTCTCCCACACTGAACCTGCAGGGAGTCTTATCAAGCACGCGCAGACCCCGCTGTTTGACACCAGCTCAAATTTATGCATTTAATGTCAGGCAGCAAATGAGGAGAAATAGCAGTAGGTGATTACAGAATGTGCCGTGTGTGTTTGTTTAATGGCTGAAATCATAATTAATGCTTTAATGAAGCATCTATCATGCATGTGTCATGTTGGCGCTGTCAGAGAGAGCTGTTATATCCTGATGTTTGTTTGTGTTGTGCTGGATCACTAGAGGGGGTAGTTTGGCTCCACTCATGTGCTGGGTCTGAGTGTGATGGGCTCTGAATCAGGCTGAGATGAATCTCTAGGGAGGTTTCCAAATAATCAAGGGATCCAACAGCGAGCGCCTTAATTGGGGTTTAAATTGTACCAAGCCTTGTCTGTGTGTGCTATCATGGGTTCAACCTTCAACTAAAAAAATTAAAATGGTCGAAATTTCTCTGTTATTTATTATTTTCTGGCCACTCTTTATATTAGGTGTCTTTAAAGGATTAGTTCACTCCATAATGAAAATGTCCTGATAATTTACTCGCCTCCATCTCATCCAAGATGTTCATGTCTTTCTTTCTTCAGTCGAAAAGAAATGTTTTTGAAGTTGAAGTGTTTGAAGTGTCTTGTTGAAGTTTTTGGAAGGAAACATTCGAGGATTTTTCATCATATAATGGTTTTCAATTGCAACCAAAATGCTGAAGGTCCAAATCAATGCAGTTTCAAAGCTCGTCGATGGGATGAGGATGAGGATGAGGAATAGGGTCTTATCTAGCGAAACGATCGATCACACCCCCCCCCCCCCTCCCAAAAAAAATTAATATACTTTTTTACCTAAATTGTTCATGTTTCGCATCTCTGCGAGGTGCTAAGGATGAAGTAAACACGTAGAAAAGGTCACGCCAGACGTAGCTAGACGTAGACCGAAGATTTTCAACTAAATTTTCAACCTCAAAATCATCCGATATCGTTGTTTTACCTTTTTTTTTTTGCTAAAGGGTGTTTGTATTAGTCTTCGCACGAGCGCTTTGTAAACACGGGGGTGGTACTTCTGCCTACGTCTGCCATGACCTTTCCTAGGTGATTTCATCCTTAGCACCTCGCAGAGCTGCGCAAGATGAACAATTTAGGACGAACAAATCAACTGCATTAATTTGGACCTTCAGCATTTTGGTTGCAAAACCATTATATGATGAAACATTTTCTTCCAAAAACTTCATTTCTTTTCGACTGAAGAAATAAAGACATGAACATCTTGGATCAGATCGGGGGGAGTAAATTATCAGGAAATTTTAATTTTGGAGTGAACTAATCCTTTAACTACTATGGGCCAGATTGTGTCAGTGCAATCCCTCTTTTGGCGTTAAATAACTACTGTCAGGATTCACTAAAGACACACAGTGAAAAATTTGCGCTGAAAAGGTGTGGACAGGGTTATTTTTGCTTCTGACCTTAGTGCATATTCATAGGAGTTTCCCTTTCAGACCCAAAACTTATGGGAGGAGAGTATTTAAATGAATCATGCAAGGTTATTTACTTTAGTTTGCACTCTCAATTTACAGGTGTTTGTGCCATTATTTATATTAATGGAAATTATCCGGCTGTGTCTGTGTTCTTTACTTTGCACGTCCTCAGCAGATTATGCGCAGAACTTTCCTGCTTAGTAGTATGGTTGTATGGCTTTTCTGGAAATGCGCTCTCACACTAATTTGGCCTGTTCATTAAATCTGGCCCTATGCATTTTCATCACAAAAAATAATTGGTAGGTACAATGTACATATGTTCATGTTGTAATTCAAAAAACTTTTGTTGCTAATGAAGAGGGATACGGGTAAGGTTAGGGACAGGTTTAGTAGCATGGCTATAGGTTTAAGGATGGGTTAAGGTGTAAGGCTCACCAGTGTAATTATAAATGTAATTAATTAAATACATTTCAGCTATAATTACATGCAGGTATTTTTTTTAAATATAAGTAAAAACATTTATGTACACAGTTAGTGCATAGTATCAAATGATTCACTGAAATGTTTGTGCAATAGTTCAAAATGCTTACTGTAAGCTGGAGTGTGGCAAACAGGGCGGGGCTGAGAGCCGTGGGAACGGAGCAAGGACGGTGGAGCGAGACTCTCCTCAAGTTTCACAGAGGAGTTTCTGAAGGATAAAAAGAGGAGTGACGACAGTGAAGAGGACCAGGCCTGGACTTTACGTTGTGTTTTGTTTATGTTTGTGCGTCAGTCATCCATGAGGGGCTGGCGCTTTACTTTCATTTTGTTGTTTGTTTATTTTATGATTACAGTTTCTTGAACGTTGCCGGGTCCTGCCTCCTTCTTCCCTGAACTTTTAACATTGCTACACTGATGCCGAAAACATGGGAGGAAGTAGGAACGCACAGTCAAAGAGCCCTCGCCGCTGTGGAAAATCCACAGTGCCATCGAGCTGAGCAGACTCTACCGCCATGGACACTCAAGGTGGTGGGCTGGAGTGACTTTACGGGAGGATGGACAAACTCACTGCCGGCTGCCTAGGTTCTGGAGGGGCGGCTGCCGACCAAGAGGGAGCAGAGTTGCCACCATTCGCGTCCTCCATTATGGGGAAGAGCAGGAAATGGGGGACTCTCTCTCCAGTTGCCCGAAACCGGAGGAGCCGTCGCCGTCCACCAGGCGTTGGAAGAGTTAGAGGGCCGTCCACCGAGGGCTATCCAGCACCACCGCCAGGCATTGTGGACCCAGCTGGTGAAGGACTGCAGTGCGTTCTGGGAACCGGACCAAGATTTTTTTTCTCTCTCTCCTCTCTCTTTCGCTCCTCATCCTTCCATCTCCCCTCATTCTTCTGTCTCCTTTTCTGTCACCTCGTCTGTCCTTACCCCCAGGTGCTGCGGCCGCCATGACTGGCCCCCTGTGACTACACCAGTGTCGAGTCTCACGGAGGAGTTCCGGAATGATGAAAGGAGGAGTGATGACAGTGAAGTATGAGGGTGAAGGACGAGAGAGGACCAGACCTGGACTATTTATGTTGGTGTTTTATTTTATTTTAAGCGGCAGGCGTCCATGAGGAAACTTTCATTTTGAGGTTTGTTTATTTTATGATTAAAGTTTATGTTAAATGTTCGCTGGTTCCCGCCTCCTTTTTCCCTGATCCTTAACATTACAAGGACAATTTTTCTTCTTCTTTGTTACTTAAGTAATGCCAAATGCCTGAACTGCTCTTTTCCATACATGTGACCGTAAGCATGATATAGACTCTGTAATAATGATGTTGACCAATGAAACAACTGGTTTTAGAAATAAAAATCACGTTTTCCATACAGTAAAAATCTATTGTTATTTGTGGTTAGGGGGGGCATGGTTTCGCAAGGTTTGCACAGACAGAGGGAGTCGGGAGACGAGTGGTGAGAAAGTAGGTCAAGTGCATGATGATAAACACCTGTGTCTGATTGCAGTGATTGGCGCGGAGAGACCGGTTAAAAGCCACACAGGAACAGTTTGTCGGGAGAGAGGGAAACTGAGGACTCGTGGGACCTGGCAGAGCAGGTGTCGTCCAGGAGAAAGCTGTGGTTAGTGACAAGTGACAAGTTTTAAGTGTTCTTAGTGAACGAGTGCACGTAGCGCCAGATTCATTTTATATTAAGTGAAATAAAACCTGCGAGTTCCAGCTTATCGCCGACCCTGTCTTCTTCCTTTCATCCACACAAACAAACATTATTACACTGGTGCCGAAACCCGGGAAAGGAAGAAGAAGGCTGTTGCCATCATGCAAACCCCGTCAGCCTCGCCATTTGTGGACATCATTCAATCGCTCGCGGGACTACACCAGGAACATCACCGGGCACTGGTTGACATGAGGGAGGACCAGGAACAATGCTTCCGTGCCCTCATCAGTGCCCAGCAGGAGGACCGCGAGCTGTTCCGGAGCTTGGTGGAGCAGGGGGTTCGGACCGGGGGAACAGCCGCAGCTGCAAAGCCGCCCACTCACGTGCCTCTGCTGAAAATGGGTGCCCAGGACGATCCTGATGCATTCCTGGACCTTTACGAGAGGACCGCCGAGACCTGTGGATGGCCGCAGGATCACTGGCCAGTACGTCTCATTCCCCTGTTGTCGGGGGAGGCACAGCTAGCGCCGCAGCAGCTTCCGGTCCAGAATCTCCTGGTCTACAAAGACCTGAAGAAAGCTATCCTCCAGCGGATCGGCCAGTCCCCCGAGCAACACCGCCAGCGATTCCGGTCGCTGGGTCTGGGGGAAAATGGCCCGGCCCTTTGTGATGGCTCAACAGCTCCGGGACACATGTCGCAGATGGCTGGTGATCGAGGGAAGCAACGTGGACACCATCATCGACCAGGTGGTACTGGAGCAATTCATAGCGCCACTGCCCAGAAAGACGGCACAGTGGGTCCAGTGCCAGCTGCCCTCGATCAAGCCGGGCTGTACCAGATACCCGTGAGTATTAAGGGGGGTACATATCAGGATTTGGTGAATTTAGGTTGTAACCAGACCTCCATTCATTAAAGCCTAATTCAACCTGAGGCATTGGATAATGGCCGCTTGGTTACGGAATGCGATGGATAGGCTAATCCTTTCAGAGCGTGATGATTTTCCTCTAGAACAGTTCCAGGACGAAACGCTCAAAAATGCTTTTGAGCAGGTCCGTTACATCGACAGATATCTTCTCCAACCGGTGAGACCGCTCTCTTATCCTTATTTTTCAGTGAGGTTGTATCGAGTAACCCAGGATGCTCAGACAAAACAGGATCCAACCCAATTATTAGTACCGAAGAGCCGTCGGGAAATGCTTTTCCATGCGGCTCATTGTAATCCCATGGCCGGGCATTTGGGTCAAACTGGCATGTTGAATAGTTTAATGGCCCGATTTTTTTGGCCGGGCATTCACGTGAATGTGCGCAGATGGTGTGCCGCTTGTTGTGAATTTCAGTTGGTAAACCCACTGGCCGCTCCAAAAGCGCCTTTGCGCCCTCTACCTCTTGTGCAGGTCCCCTTCGAAATGAATTGGTATGGACCTCATCGGGCCATTAGAATGATCCTTACGAGGGCACCGTTTTGCATTAGTCATAGTAGATTATGCAACACGATACCCCGAGGCAGTTGCCCTCTGCAACATTTCGGCAAAGAGTGTGGCGGATGCGCTGTTTCGTTTAATCTCCCGGGTGGGAATCCCGATCAAGGCACGGCGTTCATGTCTCGCACCATAAGCAAACTTTACGAACTATTGGGCATTAAGTCGATTCGTACCAGCGTTTATCACCCACAAAGAGACGGTCTGGTAGAACGATTTAATCACACGTTAAAGACAATGATTCGTAAATTCGTGCAAGAAGACGCCAAAAATTGGGACAAATGGCTGGAACCTCTGTTTTTCGCTGTGAGAGAGGTTGCCCAAGCCTCCACGGGGTTTTCCCATTTCGAACTCCTGTATGGGGGGACTTGACGTCATGCGGGAAGCTTGGGAGGACGGACCGTTTGAAAGCAAAAATGAAATTCAGTATGTCCTGGACCTGACACACAAAGCCGATTGTAAAACAGATGAATCAGATTAAGAGAATTTACACCGGGAGAGAAAGTGCTTGTATTATTACCCACGTCTAGTTCAAAATTACTCGCCAAGTGGCAAGGGCCGTACGAGGTCACACGACGAGTGGGAGGTAGTGAGGGCGGATAGGAACGGGGCACGTCAGATATACCACCTCAATCTCTTAAAAAAATGGAATGAGGCTGAATCAGTGATGCTGGCGACAGTGGTATCGGACGAGGATGATCTCGGGCCAGAAGCGAGCAGCAAATGCCAACCGATCGCTCTGGCCCCATGTGGGGATAACCTCGCACCCTCCCAGCTCACGGACATTGCCAAGTTGCAGGCAGATTTTGCAGACGTGTTCTCGTCCTTACCCGGCCGAACAAATCTCATATGGCACCATATTGAGGGGATGGGGGGGGGTTTGCGAGGTCTGCACAGACAGAGGGAGTCGGGAGACGAGCAGTGAGAAAGTAGGTCAAGTGCATGATGATAAACACCTGTGTCTGATTGCAGTGATTGGCGTGGAGAGACCGGTTAAAAGCCACACAGGAACAGTGTGCCAGGAGAGAGGGAAGCTGAGGACTCGTGGGACCTGGCAGAGCAAGTGTCGTCCAGGAGAAAGCTGTGGTTATAGTGACAAGTGTCAAGTTTTGAGTGTTCTTAGTGAACGAGTGCGTGTGGCGCCAGATTCTCTTTATATTGATTTAAATAAAAACCCACGAGTTCCAGCTTATCGCCGACCCTGTCTTCTTCCTTTCATCCAAACAAACGAACATTGTTACATTATTATTTATACTTCCAATCTCTAAAAAAACACCATGAAATTATAAAAAAATATTTTTTTTCCTGTCAGTTTTAGTTTTATGCATCTCATATTTTCAGTTCATTACATTTCATGCAGCAAAATGTTTTTGTATGGTCTAAACTGAATCGTGTATTACTGTAAGCATCCCAGGCATTTAACGGGACAGTTTATCACAGATGGTCATATAATACTCACGGTTTTGCATCATAATATGGATATCTGAAAAAACTTAAAATACCACTAGTTGTTCAAGATCAAATAGGAATGATGAGTGGTGACCTCTATATTCGGCCGAACCCACCAGTTCAAGCCCAAGAGTTGAAGAGCAGAGGCCCAATGAAATGATACAGTTCAAATGCCACGCTATTGTGGGAAGAAACGTCTGTGTTCTTATGCTAAAACCGAACTTGTTTAGCAAGATGTCATTGTGCATGTACTAGATTCCCATGAAGTTAAACATCTCACATAGTTGCACTTCAAATGGATAAATATTAATGAAAGTAACATTATCTGTCATCTATAAAACATGATCCTATGCTTTTACCATTGCTCTCTCAGTACGGCAATTTCCTGGCTCGGTAAAGTAGCTTGTGTAGTCTATAGACCTTGACCTTGAAATTTGCGTTTGCCTGCGTTGTAGAGCTAAAATGTATTTTTTTTAGAAAATAGGTTACAATCATATGTTATTATGATATAATGTTTGAGGCTCGAACATGCAAATCTTCTCCAAGCAGGTCTTAGTGTTTTGTGTGTCCATGTCCCTTGTGTTGAAGTAGAATTGGAGGTTATTATCTAAAGTTTCCATTGCAGTGCTTGAAAAAACCCTTCTGGGTTGTACATAATGATGCTATTGTAGATTACCAATGCTTTCACAGACCACTCAGTAGGTGTCAGGAAATGGGGGTTATTATAGGCAGAATAGTTTAAATTGCCTTGTCCTTTATCAAGTCCACAGGGTAACACAATGAAGCCAATCTACCCACAATTCTCTTCGAGCAAAATGCACGTTATTTCACACACAGATGAAACAACCACAAAAAAATGTGTGCACATGCCAATGATGTTTTCTTTTTTATGTACATATATTCATCTATAAACGCAAAAAAACATCATTTATATTAGTAGCTGACTGAGTAAACATTACTGAGGCTATTGTCAGTCAGAAATTGCACTAAAGATCCTCATGTGTGAAGAATATTTAATAATAATATGAATAAATTCATAATAATATGAAGAAATTGTAAATCAGTAGAAATTTCATTTGAAGTAATACTTTTGGAATGTCCTGATTTGTAGCTGTACACCCCTAATCTACATAAGCCTTTAATTCAGTACATACAAAAAAGAAAGAAAATAGGCCTTTTGAATGAACTGGGTTAGCTTTACGACACAAACTCATTTTATGCCAATAATTATTTATAATTCTGTGTGTTTACGTCAACATGCACATATGGTGTCTTTAGTAATGCCAAATATAATTTCATATTGAGAACACTGCATGGTTTAGTTTTTGTTTCCGCTACAAACATATAGACAAATGAAAAAGGATGGCACTCACTCGTTTTCTAAACATACATATGAAAAGGTACAAATGAATATATAAACCACAGTTATACATACTTCTCTTTAGTTCACCAAGGCTGCATTTTTTGCATTTCTTGCAAAGAAAAAAAAAAGAAGTATTATTATTATTTTTTTTATTTTAAATATATTAAAATGATGACAAAGCTGAATTTTCAGCTTCATTACCCCAGTCTTCAGTGTCAAATGATGCTTCAGAAATCATTAATTTGGTGCAGCATTTCTTAATATTATCAATGTTGAAAACTGTTGTGTTGATTAATGATACTTTTTTTTTCCAGGATCCTTTGGTGAATTGTTTTCTTTAAAACAAAACACATTTTGTATTATCTAATCCAGATTCATGAAAAGACGTTTGAATATAATAATAATAATTAATAATAATTAATTACATTTATATAGCGCTTTTCTAGGCACTCACTCAAAGCGCTTTTACATAGAAGGGGGGAATCTCCTCAACCACCACCAATGTGCAGCATCCACCTGGATGATGCGACGGCAGCCATATTGCGCCAGTACGCCCACCACACACCAGCTGATTGGTGGAGAGGAGACTGAGGGATGATACCAATCGTATATATATATGGGGATGATTAGGAGGCCATGATGGACGATGGAATATGTGGATAAGGTCCTCTTTCCGCTCATTTGTAAACACTGACTCTGTACTTCCGCCTGCGTCTAGCGTGACCTTTTAAACGTAATTGTGTATTACGTGACGTCACGAGCGCGCATCACTGAACAGAGCAAGGCGAGCATTTGTGCTTATAAAACTTAAACTTTATTTATTTAAAAAAAAATGACCGATCGTTTCGCTAGATAAGACCCTTATTGATCGTCTGGTACCGTTTGATGTGGTTTAAAGCCCTTTTGAGGCTGTACTGAACCTCTTATTTGGACCTTGAACCATATGGAGTCTATTGACTTCCATTTTATGGAGAAATAACCTGAAATCTTTTCATCAAAAATCTTCATTTCTTTTCGACTGAAGACAGAAAGACATGGATATCTTGGATGACAAGGGGGTGAGTAAATTATAAGCAAAAGTTTATTTGAAATTGAACTAATCCTTTAAATATGAATCCTGTGTGTGTGTCTGTGTGAATGAATGGCACAGACGCGCGGTTTCATTTACCTCACACACATTGACACTCGCTGTGTTTTTCAGCCTCTGCCGCCTCAATATGAGGACATGAATGCATCTCCAGTCACTTCATGAGCATTTTACCGTTTCATTCGACAAAATCTATCGTCATATCATAAACACACACACAGAAACTCAAAGGTCTTCACGGCAACCCGTCAAAATAAAAGTTCAGTTTGACAAAGTAATTGTAACAGGATTAATGTTTTACAGTAGAATTTAGCTGTCTCAATAATAATATACGTATTTAATTCATACAGTGAAGAATATGCAGTGTTATTTAACATTAAACCTACTTAGAAAGCACTGTTTATTTAATATCTTGTTCTGTTGGATTTATATATTTAAGTTGGCTTGCTGAATGTTAAATGTTCATTAGAAATTATTTGATAATGCAGCAATAAACTAGCTAGTAGGCTATAAGTTAATGTATGTTTTCTTTTTTTACTTTGCTGATTTAAAACATGATCAAAGCACTCTATTTTAATGAAAACATTTCAAATAAGAGGGCAAGTGACAAATTTCTGTATCAGAATCGGCCAATAATTGTTTGTTAAAATCGGTATCTGCCCCAAAAAATCCTATTGGTGCATCCCTAAAAGGAATAAATATATTTCACTTCGCGAAAGTGCAATGTGAAGGCCAAATAAAGAGCATCATTCAAGTTAGTGCACACACACACATCAAACCGTGCTTTCATGCCAGTGAATTGAGAATCGAACCTGCAACCTTTAGGTTACCAGTCTCTAACCATTAGGCCATAACTTCCCCTTAAATGCAGATTAGCAAAACAAAAGAAAAAACTGTAAGACAAGTACAATTAACTGAGTTTCAATTCATTTTTGTGATGCGCTCCACAAATTTCACGGAAAGGAAACCAAGATGGCAGAAAGCGGCATCCTGTTTTACAAAAGCAAAATGTTGTTTTTATTGTGAGTGTACACAAATAAAAAAATAGACCCTTATACTGTATATCAGTTGAGAATGATGTCTTACTCTTATCTGTATGACCATAAATGATGTAGTATTTTAAGTTGTTTCTGCCGTTATAATGAGATAAATGTGCCGATTTGTGTCTTTGAATTATCTCGCTGTATCCTTCTCGCTCTTATTTCCTTGATTTCTTGAAAAAGCATAATATTGAACTTTGTGCATTGTCCCCGCATGTTTATAGACTCTCACTCGCAAAGAAATTAAGGCTACCATAAGGCTACCAAACCAAGTTTGAAAACAGCTATTGCATTTTACTGCACAGCATTGGTCAATCTATGAAGTAACAAATCATATGCGTTCACCTTTACTATTTCTCTCAGAAATGATGATCGTGTTGGTAAGTAAACTCTGTGTATCCTTAAATTCTTTTTTACAACACTGGCAAACATCGTTTACACTTACTTCTTCCAGCGCGCGTGCACAGGGTTGCCAAGTTTTCACAACAAAACCCGCCCAATTTTGGGGGGTAAAATATGTGTTTTTTTGGCTGGGTTGCCTGGGTTCCTGGGTCTAAATATCACATAATTGGGGTCGCTTCAACCCGCGGACATGGAAAAACCCGCGGACTTGGCAACACAGTGTGGTTGAGTTCTGTTGACATTTGACAACTACATGTCAACTAATTCTCATTAGAGTACTAACAGACATTCTCCTGACTATAAGTTTGTAACTACATGTTAACTTATTCTAACCCTACTAGTCTACTAATATTCGACTAACACAAAGTGTAACCCCAACCTGTAATGTGCCTAGTAATGATTGAATCATCTTGTTTGGTCACTTAATTGGACATTACAAATGGACCCCTTAAAGATGCTGTGCAGCAGGGTGTTCAGTGTGTTTTTAACACAGTATACCATGAGACAGAATACAAGAAATCTTTCTAAGATCCTGTCCACAACTTTAAAATGTTTTCATAATGGAAGAGTATTGAGCTAACAGCTAAAATCTCAACCTCTAATGTACTGTTTGGATCCAATACAACACATATAAGTCTGGAATTCAGTAGACACAGGTCTGTAATGAAATTACTTCCCATCTATCATGTCCTCCATCCAAAGAAAAAATCATTTACATCAAATTTATCTTTTACCGTTGAACTGTCCATCTGTTTGTCCCATTGTGCAACATTAGAAATATTATCAGATACATAATATAATTCTAGGGAACACTAATTATATTCACAACTATGATGTAGAAAATGTTGCAGAAGACATCTGAGAGATTACTAAACCAGACAAGTGATTTTCCGAGATGGAATTTCAGGAAAATTACCCAATTAACCAAAGAATGATTGTTGTTGTATCAAAAGCTTTAAGCTTAATCTAGTGGATGGGAAACTGAACACAGGCTTGGTAGAAGATGAAGAGAAGCATCTGACAGCTTTATCTTCTCGTCATCCGCTTCTTAGCTGTCTCACCAAACTGATGCAGTGAAACGAATAATGAGCATTTCTTGAGTGTTCGCAACTTGAAATAGACTGTGTAGTTATGGCAATTTCAATGTTGTATTTCATTTTTACTTTTTTGCATTTAGCCAAGTGAATCCAAAGCAAATTTACAAGTTCAAACAATATATTTTATTAGTACATGATATTCTGGGGATCAAACGCATGACCTTGGCTTTGCTTTAATGCTAGAGTCTACAAGTCAAGCCATAAGAAAAACACTCTTTACAATTCTGAATACATAAAACATTGTGAAGTGAAAGAAAGTTTTATACCATAACCTTTCTTTGAATTAAATTTTTAAACACCCTACAACTTTTTATTTTCTGGTTTATATGAAAACAACAACAACAACAACAACAAATAAACAAATTTCAATATTATCTCAGACTGTAGGGTTATGGAAGCTTGTTTGCATCACAGAATAATAAAAAAAAGGTAATTGCGAGTTTTATCTCACAGTGGTGAGTTTCTCACAATTCAGACTTTATAACTCACAATTCCGAGTTTATATTGTACAATTCTGAGAAAAAAGTCAGAATTGCTTAAAATGAAATCAGAATTGTGATATAAACTCACAATCAGAATTGCATATAAAATTTAGATAAAAGTTGCAATTACCTTTTTTATTTTTGGATTAAAGCTGATTTACAGTAAAAATTGCTTATTCATTATAATGTATAATAGATTATTATCTAATAGTTCCAAACTATTTTTGTTACAATTTGAAATAATGTTCTGTCTTTAATTAATAACTACACGGTGTCACGCCTGCCAGCCGGAGAGCCTATGATAGCCACCAGAGGGAACTCCTCCCTATAGTCCATTGCTACCATTTCATGAAACACATTTCCCATAAACCTTTGCCTTACTTCCACCTGTTTGTCATTAGCTTGTTTATGTTTGCCTATTTATACCCTGTGTGTTTATTCACTCATTGCAAATTCTTGTATGTGTTATGCTGCATTTCTGAGTGCTCTTCTGGTTTCCTGTTCCATGGTTTTGACTCTTTGCCAGTTTTCAGTTTTTTTTGTGTTTTTTTTTATTACCCTTTATTAAAAGCTGCATTTGGATCCTCAACCTTGTGCCTCACAGCAATTACGTAACAACGGGAACAAATTAGTAACACAAAATTAACATTCTAGTAACTGCTATTAACTAACAAGAAACTCTGATTAATTAAATATTAAAGGTGGGGTAAGTGTTATTTCAAAAATGCTTTATAAAAGTGTCTCGGGCCGAAGACCAAAACAAACTTGTAGCTAATCAGCAGTAAGGGGCGTGTCTACGAATGATGGGGAGAAGAGAGCGCTCAGTGCAGGTCATTATTCAAAAGACACGACACAGGATGGACATTAGCCGAGCGACGACATAAAGAGAGAGATGGCAGATCAAAAACACGTTGAAGATGTATGTGGAACAAAAGAAGGCTTACGATTGAAGTATCAGCTTTCCAGCGCTGGAGAAAACTCAAGGAGCGAAGG
This sequence comes from Gobio gobio, assembly GCF_949357685.1. Lineage (NCBI taxonomy): Eukaryota > Metazoa > Chordata > Actinopteri > Cypriniformes > Gobionidae > Gobio > Gobio gobio. Next base: position 12,213,096 of record NC_137100.1, on the reverse strand, counting down.
CCGAGGTTGCTTTATTTCTTCTCGATAGGTGAGTAACATTGATTTTGTTTTGTTTCACAGGACTAATATATGCTGACTTTTGCTTGAATATGCTCATATCATGTTTGCTTGTTTGTCCATTTGCGACCGTATCGCCGTTCACTTCAGCGATGATAAGGACCCATTCATTTCCACATCATATAACGTTAAACCACTGTCTGTTTCAAGCGTCAGTGTGTCCGAAAAGTAAGATAATAAACTCCTTATATATGTTTGTTTCCTTTGGTTCCTCTATTTGTGATCGATATAACCCTCTAATCTTGTCATATTTGTAATATGTTCATTAGTTGGTCTGTCGTGCTCGTGCTATCGAGTTGTTCATGAGAACTGTTTGTGTTTTTGTGATCGCTATAACAGTCTAATCTTGCCATAATTGTAATATGTTTGTTGGTTGGACTGTCATGCTTGTGTTATCGAGTTGCTCATGAGAACTGTGTTTTTGGGATGTAAGGGATGACTTTTTCATTGAACATTCAACCTGGATTACCATAGTAACACACATTGCTTTCACTTATTGATGGCATCATACCCTCGGCCGGCTGGCACAGTAGATTCTGCCGTAGTCATTGCCTGGGTTATGTATGTGTGGGGCGGAGCTATCAAAATAGGAGCGAGACCCTTTTGGGGTAGGGGTGTGTTTGTTTTGGGGATTTTAAATATCAACATCGGTTACCAGAAAGCACTTACCCCACCTTTAAGTATTAGCACTCAGTTGAAAGAGGTTGTTCACTATAAGCTAATCAGTATTTTTCATACCTCCCAGAGGACTTTATGAACTACAATATACAGGTTCATAATTAATGTGAATAATTCACAATGTATTATTAATTCTAAATTGAAGATCATCTAGTAATGACTCATAACCAAATCCTTCGGAAGGAATTACTAATGGTTTGGAACAGTATTCTAAAGTGAAAAGCATGATATTGCTTTTCAAATTCTTGTAAAATAATGCTTTGAGCACATCAATATCACTGAAAATTACTGAAAAATGAAGACAAGGTGTTTCTAATGTATTTGTCCACTTTCAAAACAGATTTCACGTGTGACTACGTTTCATTTTCTGCTCATGTTAGGGGAAATATAACTCTATATTGTTTTAGTTTATTCACTTTTCCCTTGCCTTTCTTGTGAGCAAAAGTGAATTTGCTGCCACAATAGAACTCCGAGGGAGTGCTGCGGGTAATTGGATTTGTAATTGTTCTTGTGACTATCATCACACAGCATGTATAGCGCCAGCCATCCTTATTTCTCCTTTTCATATGGAGAACCCTTGTGTCCTGTTGTTACATGTGTGTTGATATAAAAGGTGTCATGTTGCTCTCCACATTCTCCAAAAATACACCCTGATGACAAACTTGGGGTGCCGGCAGATGTTGGCATAGACAAGCCACAGGGTTTTCACAAAGTGACACTCCCTACGGGTCTACACCGCTCACCTGTATGCACTGATATTCAGACGTGCCCTCTATCTGCACTTTGCAAGTGTCCCTGAATTCAACTGTGGGTCTGGTTACACATTATACACTCCAGATGAACCAGGTACAGGCCACAATTCATTACAAGGATTGCACGGCATAAAAGAGCATGATGCAATTAACGTCCTAGTCCCGTTGTCCTATAAATGACCCTCTTTCTCGTAAACATGCAAATACAAATATTACTGAATATACTGTACAAATGACTCATTATTCTGTGCTCTGCAGAGAAGGTTGTGCAATTAGATTACAATGCAGTTTGGTGCCCATTATTATTTATTTGAGAGCATAAAACATACAGTAAGTTAAGAAGAATTGCTTATTTGCAACATGGTTTATGTTGTCATGGCAGGATTGCTGTTACTCATTGTTGGTGAAGCAAAGCTATAGCTTATGATGCAACAAGCCACTTATAATTTAAAGTAAATTAACTCATGTTAGCCTTATGATAAAATACCTCTTATATCATCTTTTTAATCTGATATGATTTTTAATTTAATTTGTCTTTTTTGTTACAAGAACAATGAAGATTTTTGAGTGCTTGAGTGATTTTTTTGAAGCTCATTTGAATGATCACAACTAAAAGCAGCATTAACCCTCTGGTGCTCTTCGTTTAGGGGATGCATTGGTTGTCTTCCCGGTCATAAGTGACCGGACACCTAAAAATTAAACTTCCTCACCTCAGTAAAACCAATGCAATTAATTTTTTTTCAATAATATTTTTTCTTTTTAATTTTGTATTTAGAGATTATTTGATGGTATTTTTTAATATTTATGCAATAATTATGGTCTATTTTTGCCATTGAAAATTATACAACTTTTTTTTTTTTTTTTACATTATTATTATTTTTTTTAATTATTGCAGTATTTCAGGTTAAAATAGAGACTAGGCCTTCAAAATATATATATTTTTGAAGGCAGATTAGCGCCCTCTTTTGGAATTATTTAAGAAATCATGCAACCATGGGTGTAATCACTAGAAGTCTCTATGGAGAATTCCCTAGTTCTGTTTTGAACACATTTAATGATTTTTTTTTGTTGATGGATTTGAATATATATTTAAAAAATCTCAAAGACTATTTATTATAAAGTTTTAGAGTTTTTTGTTGTTGTTAGAAATGTAGATTTTTTTCTGTGAATTTGTGTTTTTGCAGATTTCCCATTCATTTCCTATGGTGTCATTTTTGACCAAAGAGCACAAGTGGGAGTATTTTTTTTACGACCACTTAACATGCTCGAATCATGCCCTCAAATTTTTGGTGTGTTTACATACCGAATGCTAGAAAAGTCACCAAGTTTCATATCATTCTGATGTAGCTGTGATTTTTAAAAGTTCCAAATGTGGTTCATAGGTTCAGTTTTTCATAGGTGTGTGTATAAGTGTGCGTGTGTGTGTGAGTGGATGTGTCAATATCACACTCTTGATGTTTCAGAGTGTCACCCCTTTACTGCGGTGTACTTTTTTCAGCATTGTGGCCGATTTGTAGATTGTACACACAAATATTCGGTGCATTTTTGTGTTTTTGCCGATTTCCCAATCATTTCCTATGGTCGGTCATTTATGACCGAGGACAATGAACGCTACTTTTTTTTTTTTTTTACGACCAATTAGCATGCTCGAATCATGACCCCAATTTTTTTGTGTGTTTACATACCTAATGCAAGAAAAGTCACCAAATTTCACATCATTCCGATTTTTAACATTTCAAAACAGATTTTCCGGTCAGAAATGACCGAAGAGCACCAGAGGGTTAAAGACTAAATCCAACTGCAAAAAAATACTAGAAACACCATGATTAAAATAACTAAAAACGGCAATGAGCAGCATAATATTATATTCTGTAGAAAAAAAGAAAACCTAAAATTTTAAGATACATCCAGGGCTGTGCTGAGACTCAAATCAGATTTTTAATCGGATGATATCAAATTTGAAATTTGCCATGAAAAGGAATTTGCGATAGTCTTTTCTTTCCATTGTGTGACATATTTTTGAGTGAAACGGAAAATGTAAGCATGACTTGATTTTGTTAATTGGAAATTGATTGGATGGTTGTGGTTTGCTATTGGTGGATCTCATTTGAGTGACAGGACTGTAATGGTGGCAGGTCCCAAGTATAATTTAAATCAGCAAATTAAAGATATTTAAAAACACATCTATATACTATGGCATACACACATTATCAATTTCTATTATTCAAATCAGTTAAACGATTGTTAGTCTGCATTAACTAGGTCTGCCGGAACCGGGAACACTGCCCATAACACCTGATGTACTCGTTACATCATTAAAAGAATGGCATCTGCGCTAATGTTAGTCTCTCTGTTTAACCCAAGGTTTACTGTAGTCAGCCGGATCCAGATTCGATGGTGGGCCTGCGCCTAGACACGACCACAACGCATCCCTGAAGTGTCAACTAAACTCTGCCCTGTCAAGTCCTTCTTCCCTTACCCTAAAACACATATGCACACTTATGTATCCAAACGCACTTGCCTATAGACTGAACATGTAGTACTTGCGTACATGCCATCGCCGTTTTCACAGATTAGCCTTTTTAGGGGTTACGAGGGAATGATGATGGTAGAGTTTCAAAACTATTTCATGGTTTGCGTTCTCCGGCCACCAAATGCTGTTGCCGTGCGGATGGGGTCCGGAACGCATTAGAGGTTTTCTGTTTTAATTGAAGATGGTGTTGTTTAAATTGCATCAAATTAAATAACTAATCAGCTTTTACAACAGAAATTAATCAAAAACTTTTCTTCAAAAACTAAATTAATTTCCTATCATCACTGTAAAGCTGCTTTGAAGCAATCTGTGTTGCAAAAAGCGCTATATAAATGAAGGGGATGACTTTGTAATTAAACAAACTGATTGACTTAGTTCGGGTGCCAGACAAGCTTAAAGGGTTAGTTCACCCAAAAATGAAAATTAGCCCATGATTTACTCACCCTCAAGTCATCCTAGGTGTATATGACATTCTTCTTTCAGATTAATAAAATTTCGGAGTTATATAAAAAAAAGTCCAAGCTAATCCAAGCATTATAATGGCAGTAATAGTTGCTCTGTTTTTGAAGTCCATAAAAAAAATGCATCTGTCCGTCAAATAACGTGCTCCACGTGGCTCCGGGGTGTTAATGAAGGCCTTCTGAAGCGAATCGATGCGTTTGTGTACAAAAAATATCCATATTTAAAGCTTTATAAAGTAAAGTAAAGACGCTCGTCATGACGTCAGGTACGCATTTTGAGTTTCACTTTCACCTTTCAACACTTTTCCACGGAAGGCGATCGGCTGGAACTTTACTTGAATAAAGTTTTAAATATGGATATTTTTCTTACACAAACGCATCGATTCGCTTCAGAAGGCCTTTATTAACACCCTAGAGCCGCGTGGAGCACATTATTAGATGGACAGGTGCATTTTTTATGGACTTCAAAAACAGAGCAACGATTACTACAATTGACCTATCGGTAAGCCCCGCCCCCCTTAGTTACTGTTGCTGACTCGGACAAACAAACGGAGTTGCTAACAGTCTTACAATGACAGCTGTCAGTGTGAAAACCTTAAGTTGTTTTCGGACACAGAATGTAGCGGACCCTGTCTGAATGATGGCCAAACTTTACTGATGGTTTATGAAGTTTATTACATTGTTTTTCACTCAAAAAAAAAACTTGTGTTGAGTTGAACAAACAAAGCAGAAGTGCGCATTAACGTCTCATTCACAAACTCTCTCTCTCCGTTGCATTATCATTAACATACACAGCAAATTATACAAAAACACTCATACAACTACTTACAGTAAACAAACATATACAGACCGTATGCCTTTTCAGGGGTGCTAATAAACTGTAAACTTTGTATCTGAAAACAACTCCGATAAACTGCGAGTGCAAGCTCTCCCTTTCACTACCCGTAGACTATAATACCCATCAAAATAGGAGTCCCTCCTGGTTACAGATAATGTAGACCTTAAACATATCTAAACTCACAGAAATATCAGAAATATATACAAAAATTCTGTGGCACAGAGGGACCACCTCTCATCGAGGAGCATTCAAGTGGGACTTAAATATATAAAAGATTTTAAAATAAATGTGAGAGATTTATTTGGAAGCTAGGATTTACAGATCACAATGCAAACTGGAGAAGCCTCGTGTTACGGTCGTCACGATCGTTACTCTGTACATCAACACTGTTCATGTACCGCAGAGTAAGATTCAATTAATGTACATTTAACCATGCAATGTACTGAAATGCAGACCTTCGTTTATGTGTTTTTGACATAAACTGTTAATGTTACATTACGTGAGAACAGTTAGTTATTTCGGTTTGTATGTTAGCAGGGAATCACTAACGTTAATCGTAACTTAATGAGAGTGTGACCACCAGTCAGTGCCACCAGTGTTGCAGTACCCCAGGCACACCGTTTTGCCATCAAACCGTTGAGAGCTTCGGATTTTCCAATGCATCTCTATGGCGCTGAAACCTAAAGATGTCCGAATTCCGGTCCCAGTGCAATTGATACTCAACTGCCATTGGCTCATCTGCATTCGAGGGGCGGGGCTTACTGATAGGTCAGTTATAATGCTTGGATTAGCCTGGACTTTTTTAATATAACTCGGATTGTATTCGTCTGAAAGAAGAATGTCATATACACCTAGGATGACTTGAGGGTGAGTAAATCATGGGCTAATTTTCATTTTTGGGTGAACTATCCCTTTAATCTTGTCAAAGAATATGTTTTTTTCACCCCAGAATAGCTCTTTAAGCCACCAGTTACAAACAAACATGAATCAGAAATCACACAAAGAAACCTCAGTTTCACAGTTATATTTTGCCCCATCATCAAATAGAAAAGAATATAGCGCTTTTCTAGGTACTCAAAGTGCTTTACATATAGAATGTAACCACCACCGATGTGCAGCATCCACCTGGATGGAAGGAATCAAACAAAACAAAAAAACTAAACAAAAATTAGCACTTTGGCTCAAGTTCAAAATACTTTTTTTGGGGTTCAACAATAAAGAAAGCGAAAACAAAATAGCATGTGAAAGTTGTTGCTGCCGAGGTAGAATTATCTCTGGTGAAAGGGTCAGCAGATTCAACAATCCATACTCAGCAAGTGTGAGAGAAGACAAATAATGAAAAAGAGAGAAAAAATAAGAAAAAATTAAATAGTTAAATTAAAAAAAGTTAAATCAACCGTTTAAATACAGGGAGTGCAGAATTATTAGGCACGTTGATTTTCTGATCATATTTTTTTTCCAGGCACATTTGACCAATTCCAAACCACAGTAATCCTAATAACTACTATTGATTTAGTATTAAATAATGTATAAGTGATATATAATTGTTCATGAAGGCTGGAAATGAAAATCACCTTATATTCAGGTGTGCAGAATTATTAGGCATGTTTTCTTTTACAGATAAATTGAGCCAAAAAAGAGATTTAACTCAGACTGAAAAGTCAAAAAGTATTAAATGCCCATGAGAAGGATGCAATACTAATGCAATACTAGACATTGCAGTTAAGGCATGACCATTGGACAGTGAAATCCTCGTTGGGTCAGCAGGGTCAGACAAAAACATGTGGCGGAGAAAAGACACCTGTTAACTGCAAAAGAATTAAGAATTAAGGTGAAGAATTAAGGGTGAAACCATCAAGAACCCTTTAGTCTCCAGCGCCACCATTTTCCAAAGCTGCAACCTACCTGGAGTCTCCAGAAGTGCAAGGTGTCAGGATCTCAGAGACTTCAGTTAGGTAAAGAATCCTAAAAAATGACCCCCACTCAATAAGAATCATAAGCTGAAGTGTTGTAAAATACATGAAGCCTGCTTTTTTATAGGCTTTATAGGTTTTATAGGTTGAGAATGACTCTTGAAGGACCAGCACCACATCCTCTAGTACCACTGTTTGAAGAATTCATCTTCCAGAATCTGGCAGTACGTTTTGGGAGTTCATTTTAGTCCATCCTGAAGTCCGTTTTGCAGAGATGGACTAAAAATGAACTCCCAAAACGTACTGCCAGATTCTGGAAGATGAATTCTTAAAAATTCTGTAATTGTGTGCTTTTTTGAAACACTCCTTCGCTTTTGATTGAAGTTGAACTAGATGATTGAGCACATCTTATGGATGTAAATCAGGAGAGATGTTCTTGCCATGCAACAGTTTGTCCATTGGACCTTGAGTGTGTTTATGGGAATTTTTGACAATTCTTCTAGAAGCGCATTTGTGAGCTCAGGCACCGATGTTGGATAAGAAGGCCTGGCTCGCAGTCTCTGCTCTAATTCATCCCAAAGGTGTTCTATTGGGTTGAGGCCAGGACTCTGTGCAGGACAGTCAAGTTCCCCCACACCAAACTCGCTCATCCATATCTTTATGAACCTTTATTTGTGCACTGGTGTGCAGTCATGTTGGAACAGGAAGGGGCCATCCCCAAACTGTTCCCACAAAGTTGGGAGCATGAAATTGTCCAAAATGCCTTGGTATGCTAAAGCATTAAGAGTTCCTTTCACTGGAACTAAGGGACCAAGCCCAACCCCTGAAAAACAACCCCACACCATAATCCCCCCTCCACCAAATTTTAAAATTGGCACAATGCAGTCAGGCAAGTACAATTTTCCTGGCAACCACCAAACCCAGACTCGTCCATCTGATTGCCAGACAGAGAAGTGAACAGTAACACCCCATCATGTCAGAATCTATCTCCTGAAAAGTGTTGCAACTGTCTGTGCACTGGCATTCCACATCCAGCGGGTAAAATAGTCCAGGGAGACAAGAAGGTACTCGTTCTGATGGGTACTGCGAGGCATTGGTGCCATGATGTCTACCACCAGCATTTTGTTGGCCGAAATCAGACTGCTGGGAATGTTCACCCGATAATGGCACTGGCCACTCTTCAGCTGAGTTGTGTGGTACAATTTATTCTCTACTACCTCGTACTGATTTTTCAATTGATAATTTCCTGCCTGCCAGTGTTTGGAATATTTTTTTGATTACAGGGTCCTTGTGCTGCTCGTCCCAGATGGTCCCAGCGCCAGTGATTGGAAGGTCTGACTCCTCTGGTTGTCTGGCATAAAAGCTACAACCAGGTTGGGTGTGGATCCAAGAAGGCGCATCCGGTGCCATATTTAGCCTTCCTTTATGATACTCAATTACAAAATCAAACTTCTGCAATCGAAGAACCCATCCAATGAGACAACTGGTAGTTTAAATAGAGCTCATTACCCATTGCAGGGCTGAGTGTTCTGTCACAACCGTAAATAGTCTGGGAACTAGGTAATGTTGCCACCTTTCCAGAGCCCATTCGATGCCAAGGCATTCTTTCTCGGTCACAGAGTAATTGGTTTCAGAAGGCCAATGACCAAGAATGGGAAGTGAGGTAAGGCAGTCTTTTAGTTGTCCGAAAACTTGTTGACATTGGGGTGACCATTGAAATTCACAGCCCTTTTTTTCAAGGCATTGATGGGCTCAGCTATCCTCAAGAAATTTCGGATGAAGCGCTGAACCTCTTTGATGTTAGGATGTACAGGGTATGCAAATATAGCTTCCACCTTACTCTGGTCTGTGGACAAACCATGAATGTTCACCACATGTCCGAGGAATGTCAGCTCCTGAAGACAAAGCTAGCTCTTCTTGAGGTTGATAGTCAAGCCTGCTGTCTGCAATTGATGGAGAATGGTTTGGAGATTGTGGAAGTGCTGGTCCATGGTGAGTACACTATAATATCATCAATGTAGACAAAGCATATGTTAACTCGTAATTTCCCGTAAACTGTCTCCATCAAAATGGTCTACATACGTTTTTGCAGACAGCGGGCATGACTTGTTGAGTTCTCCAGGTGAATCCCTGTTTTACCTGTTTTTTTAACCTCACATTGTCAAAAACATTCCTTCCTGCCATTATCGGCCAACGCTTACACGTACACACACACACACACACACACACACACACACACACACACACACACACACACACACACACACACACACACACACACACACACACACACACACACACACACACACACACACACACACACACACACACCGTTTTGCCTCACGCAAGCCAGCCTAGTCAAACATTCACGGACATTTAGGGCCCACCACCGCTACAGGTTGTTTTTAAATAAAGATGTGCATGGATAAATAATTTATAATAAATACTGCAATATTCCAGAAGAATTGTGATTGTCAAGGTGACTTTAACACTTAAAGTTACTAAGACCAAGGAATAAAACACATACATGCACACGCACACACACACACACACACACACACACACACACACACACACACACACACACACACACACACACACACACACACACACACACACACACACACACACACACACACACACACACACACACACACACACACACACACACACACACACACTAATTCATAAGGGAATCAAAGACATATTGTGAATAGAAGTAATTAACTAAATATTTACTTTGCTCCAAAAACATGATAGAATCCTGGAACATTAGGGAACACTACTGAGTGATAAAAAATGTATTAATTAATCATCTTTATGAGTTAATTGAAATTAAGCATATTAACAATATTTTATAAAATGAATTGGACTTCCAGTACTGCTTGAAAGAGGAGGTTTTTGTTATATTATCCTCTGAGCTTACTTGGTTGTAAGGCTGCAATTTTGAAAATACTGTCTCAAATGTATTAGTAGCACCACTGCTTTCATTTAGATACTCCTCAAGATAAGTGTAACGTTATTTTGGGACTGGACAGTTGGACATTCCTTTGTATAAATGTGCTGAGTCAGTTCTGTATGTTTTAAATAAGAATACGTGATTGTGCTAAAAAAATTTAAATCCTATTATCACCACAGTTATGAACAAGATTATGGCAGGATTAGTCTGACAGTTTCATAGTTGCTCAGAGACTTGTCCAGACCCTTATGTGAAAAAACCTCCCTCAGAACTAATTAATTGCTGATTTATATGCAGCTAAGTGATGGGTAAGTGTGAGCCACAACTCACAATTAATTAAAAGGCGGAAGGATGACTTTGCCTTTAAAACTGCCCCACTGTTTTGGCATATTAATGTACAATAAATGTAATTTTTTATGTGGTTCTGACACAGCGATTCTGCTATTAAAAATGACTAGGAAGATCACTGTAGTCTTCAGTGAATCAGTGGACTTCCCTAGAAAAAGAAGCTCCAGCAATGCGTAAAGTTTAATGAGATAGAGAGAGATTGAACCAACGTTTGTCTGAAGAACATGTCACTTAGTAACATAAAATGTATTCAGATGAGGCTATCAGTATATGAGCGTGAGGTACCTCTTTCCCCGCCAGCATTTTTGCAAAATTTGATCCTGGGGGCGTATTACAGAAAGTTCATTTAGGATTTTTCACAATTTCGCATTACTGAAGCAAATCTTAACTTGATTTAGGAATCTTATCCTATCTTACAAAATCTCATCTTATCTGTAGTTAGGAAATCTTAAACCCCTCCATCGAGTTCGGTAATCAACTGTCAGGTCTGTTACCAAGCAACCAACAACGCGCAAACTGCTAACAAAATGTTAAACCTAAAATCAAAATGGAGAAACAACTGCGTGCTATTAATTTCAGTGCGGCAGAGATTGAAATTTTGTTAAGCTCTGTTGAAAGGTTAAATCCCTTTTTTAACATCGCCTTTTGCAAAAACAAAGAAAGAAAGCCGTAAGTCACTTGAAGACGACCGGTAATGCTCCGTGACGGCTAGTTGGCCTCTGTAATGTTGGTCGCAATTCGTCAACGAACTGTAAATGTAACGCTCTCTCGAAAAAAGGCTTTTTGTACTGTGAATTTTTTTTTTTACCGTTGGATTTCAAAAAGTTTTTAAGTTAAGACACCAGTGGGGTTGTCCTAAATTTAAGGCAGCTTTTAGGATTTTTTGTCAAGTTAGGATGCCTAAATGCATCCCTAACTGAAATTGCCATAGTTACCAAACAGATAAGATAGGATTCTAAAATCAAGATGTTTCTGTAATACGCCCCCTGGAGCACAAAACCAGTCATAAGTCGCACGGGTATATTTGTGGCAATAGCCAACAATACATTTACGCATTTGGCAGACGCTTTTATCCAAAGCGACTTACACATACTCAACATGGAATAAAGTGCCTTGCTCAAGGACACACTGGTGGGGACTACTGGGATCGAACCAGCAATCTTCTGCATATCAGTTCAGTGGTTCAACCCACTAGACCACCATCTCACCATCTCATCCCAATACATTGTATGGGTCAATTTTCGATATATTGAAGCGGCAGTGGATTTCAGAATCTGCACCCTTCAGTGAGTCTATGTCTATGCTCAGGTTCAAGTTTAGTTCATGGTTCTGTCAGGTCAGGGGGGTATTCCAGAAAGCAGGTTATGTGATATACCTGGGTATGTTTAAGGATAAGTAAGCGGATAACCTCAACTTTCGGTTCCAAAAATGGAGGTAACTTTCAGGGTATGTAAGTAACCATAGCAACTCACTCTCTGAACATTACCTGCTCTGGAGCAGGTTATGTTCCAGAGTTAGTTTGCTTAAGACGTATTCAGATGTGTTTTATATAATTAATAAAGTTATTAATATAACCAAATTAGTTTCAGTTATGTAATATACAATATTATATATTAATTCTAAATAATTAGAATAAATCAATATAATATACACGATAATGTTTAAATGTTAATTCAATTCAAATATATTTTTTATCTATTTTATTGTCATCTCACACATGGATCTGCATTCAATTAATTAGCATCAAACAAATAATATATGTGATGCCAGCATATTATTCTCAGTGAATAAAGAATGCTTATTAAATGAAGACATTGAAAAAAATATTGCACAACCACCAAATAGGTGGCGATGTGCACTAAGTAGGTTATGTGAATCACCATTAAACAAAAGAAGAAGAGGAAGTAGAATGGCACACTTTTTCTTAGCGTCTGTTTCCATGGTGAACCATCGATTCATCGCGTTTTTGTTGAAATCTGAAGGCTCAATGAGGCCTGCATAGCCAGCAATGTAATTTATACTCTCAAGATCCATTAATGTACTAAAAACATATTTAAATCAGTTAATGTGAGTACAGTGGTTCAATATTAATATTATAAAGCAATGAGAATATTTTTTGTGCGCCAAAAAAAACCTAAATACGTAAAGACTTGTATAGTGATAGCCGATTTCAAAACACTGCTTCATGAAGCTTCGGAGCGTATCGAGTCAGCGAGCCGAATCAGCGCGTGATCCGAATCATGATTCAACTCGCTGATTCGATACACTCCGAAGCTTCATGAAGCAGTGTTTTGAAATCGGCTATCACTATATAAGTCGTTATTTAGGTTTTTTTGCCGCATGAAAAATATTCTCGTCGCTTTATAATATTAATATTGAACCACTGTACTCACATGAACTGATTTAAATACGTTTTTAGTACATTAATGGATCTTGAGAGTGTAAATTTCATTGCTGCCTATGCAGGTCTCACTGAGCCTTCGGATTTCAACAAAAATATCTTCATTTGTGTTCCGAAAATGAACGGAGGTCTTACGGGTGTGGAGCGGCATAAGGGTGAGTAATAAATTACATTATTTTATTTTTTGGGTGAACTAACCCTTTAATATTTAATGTGTTCCCTAATCTAAAGTGTTACTCAAAAAAGTTACAGTATATAACTTTTTTGGGTAACTGTAACAAATGACTGTTTCCAGGTAGTAATAAGTGAAGTAATATGACTTTTGAAAGGAGTAAAATTAATACATCAAACGTTTTTGAGTAACGGTCCCAACACTGGTCCAGAATGCGGAGAGTTTTGTTATGTGATTTTACTATTGATGGAAGCTGTGGGAAAGTGATACATGGGTGCTCGAGAATTACAGTGCCAAATCACCACTCAGTAAAACACAAGTGAAATTCTATCCAAGCACTGGACGTCCAAATTTGGTTATTGTAAAAAGTGGACATGGACCTCACCATAAACTAACCTACAATCAGGATGATTTCCTTGCTGCCAAATGTACAGAACTTCAATTGCAGGCTTGGGATGAGTTTTAAAACAAGACATAAATGTTTTATTTGAAAGGATCGGTGGATTGCAACCATTGCAAATAAAAAAGAGGATCTGCAGTCTGTCCCTCATTGCAATTTCTGGCAAACTTTCTGTCATTGGCTTTCTATGCACAATGACAGAATCAGAATTCTCCTCCTCAGCCTGTCTGTGATGCGTTGGTGTGTTCAAATATACAGTGAAAAATACATTATAATATGCTATTATTTCTTACATATGAATATGGCATGAAGCTTTACTTCACTGAAGATATTTTAGGGTTAACAAAAGCTGCTCTAGCTCTGAAACTGGATTCTTCTAGTTAAGTTTTAACATCAAATATGAATATATAATATCAAAATATGAAGTCCCTTGATTTCTGAGTGATGTGGCAAAAATATCTCAGTGCATAAATGTTTGATTTTAAGATATCTTGTTACATTAATATGGAATGTTTTAGTTGCAGTGGCCAGAATTTTGCTTTAAATATTACTTGAATTGTCATAGTACCTTATATAATTTAAATTAGCTCTCAATTTACACATTTGAAGTCTTGCACAGCGTCATCACTTAAATTACACTGAATAGGCACATAGACTGACTGTTGCTGCTGTTTTCGAAGCATTTTTGAAAATTACAGTAAATACACAACTATTATAAAAAAAGTACTGTGATGGTACTATGATACAGTGATAAATGAGATAATAATACCATGACCCTTGGTGAAAAATAAATGTTTAATTGTGTTGAATGTGAGCTTGTCGTGAACTTCAAATCTTAAAAGTAGGCTATATATTTAAACAACGTGGTGCTGGAAGTGAAAATTATGAAAAAATGAAGCACTTTCTGATTGTGCTATGTCAGCAACTTATTGGATACAAACCAGTTACTTGCAGTAAATACAGAAAACAAAAGATTCAAACAATAAAATGAACCACCCTAGTGAAAAAAAAACTATACCAAAATGTATTTACAATACATTTATTTCATAAAAGTATACTACATTACTAATCCATTAAAGCTACACTGTGTAACTTTTTTAGTCTATTCTTAGCTAAAAACACTTAGTACTTTCAAAAATATATGTGCTCAATAATGTATATTTACTTCTTTCAAGTAATAAAGTATTCTCGTAAGTTTATAATATGCCATTGAAAATACATAAGGTAATGGGATCTAACGGTGGTCGCCATGTTGCCCCTCCATCTTGAAAGTACATTAGCCAAAGAGGGACATACCCGTAAATTCAAGCTTCGCCTTACGCGGTTTTACTGTGCGCGTCAACTTGTTCAGACTTGTCTGGTGCATGTGCAGAGTTTTCATCTCAGCAGCTCCAGTAACAGAGTTATACGGCGTTTTCCTGGCTTGTTTATTCCTCAAAAGTCTGTTTTTCCTTGTGTGGTATTTCTGTGCGTTAATAACTCCGTAAGTAATAATAGTTATTGTCATTGTAGATGTGTTTCAGAGTGTGTCATCACGTAATTCAGTTGATGTCACCTCAGAAGTATTTTTGTGTCAACATACAATAGCGTAATGCTCACCTATTTGAATAATCATTCAGTTATTAACAATGTTTATTCGTTTATAGAAAATATTTGCTTATAATGTATGTTGATGGAAATATGTATCAGGTCTGATCGGCATATTAACACTTGTTATACAGAGCTAAACCTGCGCACACACTTTTGTAATCCGACACCGCTTGTTAGCAGCGGCAGCTCCGCTCCTTTTAATGCAGCTGCATTTAGCGCCTATATGTGGTACAATAAGCTCTGGTTTACGGTTACATTATACAAATGTAACTTATACGTATAGTTATACAGTTCTTAACTGTGTATATTCTGTCATGTCATTATCATGTATATTTACCATCCTAATTTGTTCTCTCACAGAAACCACATTTATGTACATATCCACGCAAACCTGTTTATGCCTTGCAATTGGATGACTGAATAAACATTACTATCATCAAAGTTCACTCTGGATTAGCTGCAGTTCTTTCTAGCCGAATAATTAGGCCAGTTGAGTTCCAACCATCCCACTGCGCACAGAATATCCCACAGGCACCGTGTCGAATGTGGACGAGGTCGAACTGGAAGCCATATTAATCTTGGACTAAATCGGCCACCGTAGGAGTTAAAACGAAATCGGAATTGAACAGAACAGAAACTAAAATTCACTGGATGGTCATATACCAGTTCACCACTAGATGGGGGAAAATATCACACAGTGTAGCTTTAACATATCGCTTGAGACTTACTGATATAATTATAAACTTTATTTGGAGTACTTTATTTCACATAGCACATTTAATATCACTATTAGTAAGGATAGTATGATCTCTGTATACAGTATAACATTGTTCTAGTGGGTTTTGGATATGTCACTGAAAAAATCTTACATATTTTTCCTTTAAGTGTACTTAGAGTGCACTTTTATGCAAAGAATGTGCACTTTGCAGCCCTAATAATACATTTTTCTTTAAAGTACATTATAAATCATTATGTTGTGGTGCTTAAAAGAAGTACACTTATTTTGTACACATATGATGTACGAATTAAAATTAGGTATTTACGATATTATTTATATAAGCAAATATGTTATTGTATTTTAAATATACTAAATAGCAACTTTATCATCACAAATGTGTAATATGTTTAAATACAGACACGTTCCAATAGAAATTACCATAATTTTACCATAAATGTTTGTCAGTACATTTAGCAGTACACTTTAAAAGACAATAGAGATAAATTAAATCACAAATAGACATATATTTAAGTCTTTTTCAAGTGCAGCAAATTGCATTTAATATGAAAATAAACTATAATACTCTTTTCACTTAATTGCAGTTAACATGCGTTGCTTAAATATAACATGAAAGTTAGTTATTTAATATTAATATTAATTATTTACATAAAGTTATGTAATTCACTTTAAAGTTTATTATGTACTCCATATTGCTTAATTGTACACATTTAAAGTACATGAAACAAACCATGATAACCTGTTTAATAAAAAAACTATATATGGTACTTTCTGGTACTGTTTTAGTAGAAAATGTTCAAGTGTGGACATGAAGAGCTTGTTTGAGCCCATTTGATGAATTGTCTGTGTTGGTATGTTGCGTGTGTTCAGGGGGTTTGAGTGTGTAACGCTCTCAGTCTCTCCCAGAACCATACGAGAATGCGCTGAGGGATCAATTAGTTGTCATAAATGAGAAGAGAACCCACACTTATTTGCATTGGAGCTTTCATCAGGACCCCAACTCCCATCAAACTCTCCAGCCTCCCTGTGGAGTAGCTGGGATCAGCTGGGAGTGGCAGTAGCATGTAGGCCAGATATCAAAGAAACCTTAGAAGCTCTGAAACCCTCAGCCAGAACACCAGGCTGCCCGCTCTATGTCAGCTCTTAGCATGTTACTTGGGGCGGCTCAGGTGAAAGTAATGGAGGCTGGTTCCAGATGTCAACAGGGAGGAGAAGAAGAAAGATGGAATTCATTTGTCTCGCTGTGCTGAGGAAGAGAACTTTTACAGTTGCAGGAAAAATATGTGAACCCACTGGATTTCTTGCATGAATTGACTGTAAATCATGATTGGATCTTCAGCCCGATACTGTGCCCGAGTCAAAATAATAGGCAAAAACAGTTTGTTTTGACTTTATTGAACATGAACCATTCATAGTGGATGATGGAAAAGGTATGTTGTGAACCCTTGAGTTTAATAACTTGTTGACCCTCCCTTGGCAGCAATACTATCAACCAGACGTTTCCTGTGATTGTGGATCAGACCTGCACATTGGTTGAGAGGAATTTTGCACCACTCTGTTTTTAAAAAATGTTTCTGTTTGGATCTCTAGTGTCATCTCAATCATGTTGAGGTCAAGCCTCTGCCACAAAAGCATATTTTCTTGTGCTTTCTGTTTTGGTCCTGTTATATCACCCAACTTCTGTTGCACTTCAGTTGCCAACTATGACCTTATTCTCCAGCAAAATGTCCTGAAAAACCTGGAGATTCATTTTTCTATCCATGATAGCAAGCTGTTTAGGCCCTGAGGCAGTAAAGCAAGAAAGCATTAAAAACCTTCCTCCATACACTCTCAGAAAAAAAGCTTTCACTGGGGCAGTACCCTTTCAAAAGGTACACCTTTGTACCTGCATATACCTGCATATACATATTTGTACCAAAAGTACAGATTAGTACCTAAATGGTAAATATTAGAACCTTTTTAAAGGGTAATGTCCCAGTGACGGCTTTTGTACCATTTTTTTCTGAGAGTGTACTGTATTGTTGGGATGAGGTTTTAATGTAGAAAATCTTTTCATCTTTCCACAAAATATTTAGCAATATTTTGAGTTGTTTTTCCCCATCAAACATACGACAGATTTTTTTTTTTGTCAAAACAACTCATCTTTGAAAGAATATCTCTGCAGAGTATTTTGTGCTGCAATTATTGTTTATTCCAACAACTCATCTTTGGTTTAATCTATTCACAGAATATTTGCAATGTGTTGATGCTTTTTTCCCTCCCAAACAACTTTGGTGTCATCTCATTTAATTTTTTGATAATTTGTCTTACTGAGGACTGTTGAGCATGTCCCTACCTAAGATAAGACTGACAAAATACCTACCAGTATTTCTAGCAATCTTAGTTGTGACACAACATTTTTTATCTAAGATAAGTATTGCATGTTTTCATTCTTAAAATGAAAGCATTGCATTTTGCTCTGTATAGTACATGTTCCCTTTTGTTCAGTCACTCCGAGTAACGTCCGTGACTGACGAATGGGGGTTTCGCCTAGAAGCCTATCATCTTCAAGATCTAGAAAATGCCCAATGGCAGTGGCAATGCCATGGGCATGTGGAATTTGCATGCGTAACTCCGCCCCACCGTGTGGGTATAAGTACGCTGGCAAAATCGCATTGTTTCTGCTTCGGAGCCAAGAGCCTTCTGAGTTATTGTCAGCTTCTTCGAGACGATCAGCTTTCCAGTCGGTGTTGGTGTGACGGGGTGTTCCAGTGATCCAGTGAGGAGGTCGCGGGGTCTTGGAAGTCCCCGTTGTCTTCCCGTGACCGTTCGGCGGCCTCTTCCGCCTTCTCCGCCCTCGACGGGGCCGCGGCCAAAGGGTACACTGGGGTTCCCCCGGTTGAACGTTCTGTTGCGATGCAACTGTATCCGCAGAGCGCTTCAACCTGGCGTGGTGACCCAAAGTACCCCTCCAAGGCCTGTAGGTTCACATCAACATTGGTGGCAAAATCCTACAGAGCTGCGGGGCAGGCCACCGCCTCTTTGCATGCCATGGCTACCCTTCAGGCCTACCAGGCCAGGATGCTGTGCGACATGCACGAGGGTGGAGCTGACCCAGGGCTCATAAATGATCTGCGTGCCGCCACTGACCTCACTCTCTGGGCGACGAAGGTAGCCGCACGCTCCCTGGGCCAGGTGATGTCCACAACTGTGGTCCAGGAGAGACACCTCTGGCTCAACCTGGCCGATATGCGGGACGCCGAGTGGACACATTTCAGCTCTCACGGTCTCAACCACTTCCCGGAGAATGGAGATTCCATCCCCAGACGGTCCATCCCCGGGATGGGCTATTCGGCGGCACGGTTGAGAGTTTCGCCCAACAGTTCTCAGCCGCCCAGAACCAGACTAAGGCTATTAAGCACATATTGCCCCGGCGGCCAATTGCTGCCTCCACCCAGCCGCCGGCACAGTCAACTCAGTCTGCACGCCGCCGAGGGCGCCCTCCTGCGGCTCCCGCCCCTCCCGTGCAGCCCCAGCAGCAGCCTTCACCTGGGCTGTGCCGTGGAGGACGCCGCAGGAAAGCACCCCAGTCCGCTCCAGCCCTGCAGTCCGCGAAGAAAGGCTAAGCGGCGCTCCTGATGTGGACAGCTCAGGGATGGGCAGTTCTTTCCGGGAGATGGCAGCAGGGCAACTCCTTCCCCCGGTGGAGGGCCGGGGTAGAATATTTTGTTCCGCTGCTGGCCCCCGGGTCAGCAGCACCCTAATGTGGTTAAAGAAAGAACTGACACCCCCATCCCTGAGCCCCCAGAGACGGGTGATGGCAGTGTGTGCTGCCCCCGGGCCACACCACTCTCATCCCTCTCTGTCGCCAGCCTCCTCTCAGAGCAGACCCCAGTGGAATGCACGTCCTTCCCTGGTACGCAGCTGCTGACTGTGCCCCCACACCGGGACGCTACGCCTCCGACTTCTGGGCCAGTCACGCTGCCTCGCTGCCCCACCCAGGGTACGTCTGTGGTCCGAATGACCCCGCTGGTGCAGTTCCTGGGAGCCTGGCTACAACTTCCGGGACTGTCCTGCTGGGTCGCGAAGACCATCAGGCTCGGCTACACGATTCAGTTTGCACAGGCTCCTCCCCGCTTCCGGGGAGTCTGATTCACCATGGTGGGGCCAATGCCCCTGTCATGCTTGCAGAGGTTGCCACCCTACTGGCGAAGGGTGCGATCGAGCCTGTCCATCCAGCCGCAACTGGCTCATACTGAGTCGCTCCAGCACTTAGCCCATCTGGGCCTTCGGGTCAACTGGGAGAACTGGGATCTCTTTTCTCGGTATGGATATTGACTCGGTCGTCGTGTGTGCAGCTTACCAGCGAGCGCACCCAGTCACTGCTGACTTGCCTCCGTCAAATCGAGAGCAAGAGTGCGGTTCCACTGAAGTTATTTCAGAGGCTCCTGGGGCATATGGCCTCTGCAGCCGCGGTAACGTCGCTCAGATTGCTTCATATGAGACCGCTTCAGCACTTGCTTCACGATCGAGTTCCGAGATGGGCATGGCAGTCGGGCATGCCTGCATACCCTCACCCTGTGGTCGAACCTCAGCTTTCTACGGGCAGGTGTTCCCTTAGAAAGAGTTTCCAGGCATATTGTTGTAACAGATGCCTCCACCATGGGCTGGGGTGCCATGTGCAATGGACATGCTGCCGCGGGCTCCTGGACAGGACCCCAGCACCTCCTGCATGTCAATTGCCTCGAGTTGCTGGCAGTACGGTTCGCCTTGTACCGCTTCCGAGCATTGCTCAAGGGTCAACATGTACTAGTCCGGTCAGACAACACGGCCACTGTAGCGTACATCAACCACCAGGGTGGTCTGCGCTCCCGCCGTATGTCTCAACTCACCCGCCATCTCGTCTTATAGAGTCAGAAGCATCTGAGGTCTCTTCGTGCTGTCCATATCCTGGGAGAACTGAACCATGCAGCTAACAAGCTCTCATGGTCTTAGCCAGCTGATTTGGGAACAGTTCGG
Source organism: Gobio gobio (assembly GCF_949357685.1). Taxonomy (NCBI): domain Eukaryota; kingdom Metazoa; phylum Chordata; class Actinopteri; order Cypriniformes; family Gobionidae; genus Gobio; species Gobio gobio. The sequence goes on along the minus strand of NC_137100.1, from coordinate 12,192,260 downwards.
CGATGCACAGGTAGATCTGTTTGCCTCCCACGAGACTTCCCACTGCAGCCTGTTTTATTCCCTGACCGAAGGCACGCTCGGCACGGATGCACTGGCGCACAGCTGGCCGTGGGGCCTGTGCAAATAAACGTTCCCCCCAGTGAGCCTTCTTGCAGGTTCTGTGCAAGATCAGGGAGGACAAGGAGCAGGTCATTTTGGTTGCCCCGTACTGGCACGGCCGGACCTGGTTCTCAGAACTCCTACTCCTTGCGACAGCCCCTCTCTTTGGAACCTCCACGTGTGGCTCCTGGATGGGACGCGGCAGGTTTGAGTACCCTACCACCTCCGGTGGTGGCTACCATCACTTCCCCTAAGGCAGAGTCTACATGACATGCCTATGCGTTGAAGTGGAACCTCTTCGTCACCTGGTGTTCTTCTTGCCAAGAAGACCCCTGAAAATGCCCTGAAAAGGGCTGTCTCCTTCCACCCTGAAGGTTTACGTGGCCGCTATATCAGCCTACCACGACCTCATGGAGAACAAAAAGGTAAGTCAGCACGACCTGGTCATCAGGTTCCTGAGGGGAGCCAGGAGATTAAATCCTCCTCGCGCTCCCCTCGTACCCTCTTGGGACCTCGCAGTAGTTTTAGATGTTCTGCAGAGGGCTCCCTTCGAGCCATTGTGGTTGGCCGATTTTAAGTTCCTGTCAATGAAGATCCGCTCCTGATCGCTTTGGCCTCCATCAAGAAGGTAGGGGACCTGCAGGCATTTTCGGTTGACGAAGCGTGCCTTGAGTTTGGGCCGGCTAATTCTCACGTGATCCTAAGACCCCGGCTGGATATGTACCCAAGGTTCCCACCATTCCGTTCAGAGACCAGGTGGTGAACCTGCAAGCGCTGCCTTTGGAGGAGACAGACCCAGCCTTGGCACTGCACTGTCCAGTATGCGCTCTCCGTGCTTACGTAGACAGGATGCAGTGTTTCAGGACCTCAGACCAGCTCTTTGTCTGTTATGGTGGGAAGCTGAAGGGAAAGGCTCTCTCAAAGCAAAGGTTGTCTCACTGGATAGTGGACACCATTGTTTTGGCTTACCAGACGCAGGGGCGTCCATGCCCGCTTGGGGTTAGGGCTCACTCCACCCGGAGTGTTGCCTCCTCTTGGGCTTTAGCGCATGGCGCTTGGCTGACAGACATCTGCAGAGCTGCAGGCTGGGCGACACCTAACACAAGATTCTACAATCTCCGAGTGGAGCCTGTGTCCAACTATGTACTCGCCTCTACTAGTGGCCGGTAATGGACTAGGCTCAGGTGTCTTCGCTTTCTCACCATTCAACTCCATGGACTCAACTCCACGGACTGGATACGTTTGACATTTTCCTCAGGTAGCTTCCTGGAAGCCCTGAGCTCCTCCAGCACTGTCGACGCCAACACCAGTTAGTCTGCCCTCTCGAGCCCAGACCCTCGTGTCAGGCCATGTGCCTCCGTGTGCATGGTTCCCCTCTGGGTGACCCTCACACGTGTATTTCCACCTTGAGCAGGTGTTTTTCCCTTGGCAAGCCCTTACCATCCTGGGGTTAAAAATCCACCTTCGGCTGGTACCCCAGAGTTCTCCATATGCAGCTCTTAGCGGGTCATATGTGTATTCCTAAGTCCTCCCTACAGGTTGGCGTCTTGGCGCATTTTCCACCTGGAATATTCTTCCCAGTGTACCTTGGTATTCCTGTGTTAAGTGGGAGTCCTTCGTCCATACTAGTCTTACAACAGGGAACTCGTACTTACGCTAGGGCTGTCAACGAATATTCTAAATTCGAATATATATTCGAATAGTTTTTGAAAAACGAATTTCGAAGGTGAAAATTAATATTCGAATAAATTAAAAAATGTGGAAAAAAACGCCCGCGGTAGTAGAGGCGTGGCTGTCTGCTTTGCGAGTGGGCGCTAGCGCGCCTGAAGCCTTGGCCTGGCTCTGCAGCGCGAGCCCCCGCTGACTGCGCGCGCTCCTCCCCAAACGGCCGAGGCATTTATGCTCGCCATTGTGCTATTCTTTGAAACGACAGAGGGCGACTCGGAGTAATTGTTCTATAAACCATCAGGAAAAAGCATAGAGAAGAAGTGGGCTAATGTACACAGGTGACGATATTTATTTTAGTACACTTCACCGAGAACCACACTACAGAAGAATCATGTAAAACAGATCAAAATAAACCTTGATATCACTTGTGACATGAGAACAAAATGTATGTAGAAATGTAACGTCAACTTATACAACTCAATTTATGATCTCTAAATGTTTCCTAATTTCACTAAACACTTTAGTGAGTTTTCACTTAGTTTCGTTAACTTTTCTTTATTAAACGGGCTTTTTTATGCTTTTGTAGGCTCGTTTTGTAAATATAAGCAACTAATTTTTATGTGCAAACTGGACCACCCTTACTTTGCATCGCCCGCCACAAGCTCTCTGTCTGCAACACGACAATAGGACATAACAGAGCAATTAATTTTGTTCATTTGTAAGGACATGAGAGCGATCAGTGTCGTGGATGGGGCAGGCTGGAGTTCTGTCAAGCAATGGAACCGAGGTACTGACTGAATAGATATTGCATGAATAAAGGATAAATGCACTGCTTCCACTGGTTTGATTATTTACCGTTTCATGTTTACCACAGCACAGCTCGCTCGGAGCGTTCAATAATATGCTGTAAAACTTCAATTAATATTGTTTCAATCAATTAATGAAGCCTGCTGTTTTTTGGACAAGAATCGCGACCTTAAAGTGCTTGCACAAAACTCTTGATCAGCTCTCAATGTGTGTGTGTTCATTTAAACCGTTATGCGCAGAGAGAGTGAGGTCTGCGGTCTTAGCCATTAGTTGATTTACTTGTTTTTGTGTAGGTAATACGTTGTCAAATATGTTTAAACTTAAATAGACTACCTATATAAGTAGTTATGTCTCTTTGTATTCATTTGTCCTGTTATTGACGTAATGCGCGTCATTGACAAAATGCGCAACCAGATGTTCGAATAGTTCGAATATTCGTGCTTTTTTTAGAGGGAATATTCGAACGTCATTTTTGAGCAATTTTGACAGCCCTAAATTACGCAGGGCACTGGAAGACAGCTGAGTCAGTCACTGACGTTACTCGGAGTGACTGAACGAAAGGGAACGTCTCGGTTACGTATGTAACCCTCGTTCCCTGAGGAGGGAACGGAGACGTAACGTCCTTCTGCCACATCCGCTGTACCGCTGGAACGGCCGGGAGTTCAGTCTTGGCTCCTCAGTAGGTAAACATAATGCGATATTGCCAGCGTACTTCCTTATATATCCATGCGGTGGGGCGGAGTTACTCATGCAAATTCCACATGCCCATGGCATTGGCACTGCCATTGGGCATTTTCTAGATCTCGAAGATGATAGGCTTCTAGGCGAAACCCCCATTCGTCAGTCACTGACTCTACGTCTCCGTTCCCTCCTCAGGGAACGAGGGTTACATACGGAACCGAGACGTTAGTTGACACTGCATTGTTGACTGCATTGAAAAAATTGGCAACCTAAAATGGTAACATTAATTTCCTGGTTTTATTAAAGTCAAAAATATAATTTAATATCAATCTAAATACATGCAACAAACTGATTTTTATGGGTTGAATCAGGTAATAATATATTTTTAAGGTACGAATTATAGGTTACCAGTGTGTTTGAGTTATCTTCAGTCCTTTAATCCTATAAAGCCATTATCTGTCAGTGTTTATCTGTTTATCAGAGTTAGTTTGTTCCTACAAATCAATGGAAGTCAATGGTAACCAACACTGTTTGTTTTTGGTTTGCATTTATATAGTGTGATTGATTTTTAAAATGCCCCATCAAAGATAAAACCAAACATTTTCCATTGAGGTTAAAGGGTTACTTCAGCGATTAGCATTAAGCTTTGTATCAGTACACTGTAAAAAAAATTCAGGTCTCCAATTGAACATTTTCTATTGACCGATCACATCTACATTTTTCAGTTGGCCAAATTGAATTTCTGTGAATTAAATTGCTTCAATTCACAGAAATTAAATTTGGCCAACTGAAAAATTTAGATGTGATCGGTCACTAGAAAATTTTCAATTGGAGATCTGAATTTTTTTTACAGTGTAGAAACCCCCCCATATCCTCCTGAGATGAGAGATTTATGTATTTTATGTCTGGAAAAAGACTCAGATAATGCAAATATCGCCATTTTGCGTTATCGGAGGCTCCGATCGGAGGCTATTCTCTCACTCACAGAATGTAAATACGCACGTCCGCTTGGGCATTCATAACAGAGCGCTGCGGAGCAAAGTGAGTGTTTTCAATTAAATCCTATGAAAGTTAAGCTTCCATAGGCGTGAACTGAAAACACACCAGACTGGACACGCAAAGTGAATGACAGTGCGGCCGTGCTCATTTTAGTTTCGGTATAGAATTAGCCCCAGTTCGGGGACGGGTTGCTTGAATTGTGGGTTCATTAGCCTATTATTCTTAATGAAAAACACAACAACAAAACGGTACAATGACAAACTCACTTAAATAGGCGTTTTTACATTTCGCTTTGAAACCTAATCTTCCGCGATCATCTTGTCTGTCAGTTGTTTGCTCTCGTGATTAATGAAATCTGACCCCTGCTGCAGACTGATCTCATTAAATAGCGTATGTATGACACGCCAATTTGCTATGCCATTTTGGCGTGCTATCAAGACGCATAATCGCTTTTTAGCGTGTTTATCAACGCCGTTTCATTCTATCCCCCTACACTGCCCCTACCCCTAAATCTACCCATCACACACACACACACACACACACACATACACACACACACTGCCCCTGTACCTAAACCTACCCATCACAAGAAACATTCTGCATTTTTACATTTTCAAAAAAACATAATTTAGTATTTTTATAAATCCATTTACATTCACGCGGAATCACATGGCGTTGACATACACGCGGAATCACACGGCGTTGACATACACGTGGCATCACACAGCGTAGACATACACGTGGAGATGATGGTTCGTTTCGGCGTACACATACACGCGGAATCACACGGCGTAGACATACACACGGATAGCTCAAAATGCGTACAGATAACACGCCATTTGGCTTTAGAAAGTGGCGTGTATGTTTACGCAAAGTCATGATGTCATGTTGCCTGCTGCGTTTGTGCTGCGACACTCATTTGGCTCGTGCTGTATTGAGCAGACAAGTTCAGTTTTTAATTGTAGTGTCTGTTCTCTAACTGAACTAAATTATTTTATTACTATAAAAATGAACACGATGGTGAGGTGGTGCTGCGGTGGGCAAGTGATGTAACCAGTAGGCGGGCTTGGGTGTGGCCTCTAGGCAGCGAAGCAAATGCATTCTGGGAGTTGTTGTCTTTCATCCATATGAGTCAAAAATACATTTTCTGGCTTTTCTCAGTCTAGAAGGCACCAACTTATAAAATAATTTCACATTTCTACTACATAAATGACCCAATTTAAATACACATTCATCTTTCCAGCGGTGAAGTACCCCTTTAAGATTTTCACTGGAAAGATCTATGCTGAAGACATGTGAGAATGTGTTGACACCTCTGCATTTAATTTTCCTTGCATGGATTATTGACTTTTAATGACCTGCAAAATAAAGTAATGTTCAGCAGGAATAAATTGTTCTCTCATTCTGGTGGAAAGCCTCTCAACATCTCTGGAATCACAGTAAACAAAGCTAACGTCAATTCAGTGACAGGGTTCATATCACTTTGCTGTTTAGCAGGCATTACTGGAGCCAGTGTCAGGCATCAGTATGGGCATCAGAGTTTCACAACCCAGTGCTCCACTGCATTCTAAAGAAATGCCCTGACTTCACAGAGACTATTGATTTTGGATAAAGAAGGATTAAGACAAATATGTTGCAGTTGATTTAATATTGCACTATTTTGAGACTGCCACCTCCGTTTCTTAAAGTTTTAGGAGTTTACATGGCTAGTCTGACCCAATATTATTTACACTAACCTTGGGAATCCTGATTACATAATAGACGTTTCATGTATCTGCCGTGGCATTAATAGAAAGCTAATTTTAGGCTGTACAAATGCAATTAAATAGAAGTTTATTCAATATCGTGGATGAGACACTTCAGATTTGCAGAGCTTCAGATTCTAAACGCCCCCATCTCTCAATGGGGGTCTCAAAGCACACTCATTATAGCTAATGGAACGAACAAATACATATACCCCCATACATATACATATTACCCCCATTCTCGCCTCTCTTCTCTGGTTACCTGTCCAGTTCAGGATTCATTTTAAGATTTTGGTGTTTGTTTTTAAATCTCTTAATGGTCTAGCACCCAAATATCTTTCAGACCTGATTAAGCTGTATGCTCCGCTAAGGGCTCTAAGGTCCACTGACCATTTGCTCTTTGTTGTTCCACAGGCAAAGCTGAAGAGCAGGGGTGACCGAGCATTTGCTGTGGCAGCCCTGAAGCTCTGGAATAGTTTGCCCCTTTATATTACAGGCTCAAACACTTGCTGTTTTCAAATCTAGCCTAAAAACGTATTTTTATAGTCTGGCAATTGACACTATCTGAGAGCTGCTTTCTTATTGTTTAATTGTGTTTTATTTTGTTTCTTTTCCTTTGTTAGTGATTGTTTGTATTACTGATATTTTAGTCTATGTGTGTACAGCACTTTGATAAACACCTGCTGTTTTTAAAAAGTGCTTTATAAATAAACTTTGACTTTTAAACTTTGATATATACAGTATGATTAATGCACTCTTTTGTAGTATCTTTTGAAATTTACTCACTTACCTTTTGGGTGCTTTTGAGAAAGCTAATATTTGTGTTCACCCCAAAGCATTTTGAAATGATCCAGTTGACAGTCAAGCACTGAAATATTTAAGCATGAGAAAATCGTTAAATTTGGCATGTACTGTTTGATAAACAACCATATTTTCTGATTCCTGCTAAAAAGAAAAGCAAACATTACAAGACCCCCGAAAACACTTTCTTTATCAAAATAAAATCACAGTGGAAAATGCTTTATAATGCTGTGTTTATTATAAATTATCTTTCAGTGCACATCATAATTTTCATTAAAATTCATGTGCCCCTCATAATCTTTAATCAAAATAACTTCCCCTCCCTCTTGCAGCAACATCTCTTCTATGATGGTCTCAGCCTCCGACGTAATGTCCACGGAGCGTTGGCTTTGTTGAAAGCTACTATGGAGTCCAGACCTTCTGCTGTCAGTCTGAAGGTCTGGCTAAGGTCTGAGGGTAATTTTTAACCCAAAGGTCCTGAGTGTGACAATTTTTTTATGACCACTTAGACTTTTCAAATCCTGTCCCCATTTTTTGGGGGTGTTCATATACCAAATACCAATAAAGTCACAAAGTTTCGGACCATTCCGATGAAGCTACGATTTTTAAAAAAAAATTATAAAACGCTTCGGGTTATCTTTGACCCGAAGAACCCCAGAGGGTTAATCATCTTAGTCGGACCTAGAACATTGCAATAACATAACTGCAGTGTGCACTTTTAAACAGGACGGGACGGTAATATAGTTATCATTCTAGTTGTTTTTATAGTTTATTTTTGGTGTGAACGAACCTAAAGAGATACAATTGTATCTGTGGGCATCCATGAGGCTGATTAGATAAAGCTCTTTCAAACATGTAAAAGATTCAAATGGATTTAGTCACAGGATTCACTTTAGCAATATAGATAAATGCGTTTTAATGTGTAGAATTATAAAATATGAAGACTCATAAGATTTTTTCACAATTATCTTGCTAATACAAAGGCCTCACAATGGCATCTTATCATATAATGTGTCTGCACGTTATCTGTCTATGAGGGGTAATACATTTCTGTTGATCTACAGTGTTTTGGCTATAATATCATAACTCTTAGCTATGTGTTTTCTTTGCCACAGTTGTCAGTCTCCATTACTTGCGCTGTGACCCGCCACTGTGTTCTGTGATCTTAAAATTGATTTGAGCTCAGATGTCATTTTCTCACTTTGTATGCTCAGAATATTAAAATAGAGTCCTTTGTGTTTTAGGGAAAAGCTAAGTCCTCATTGTTTGGTTAAATGGCAGAGCAGTTTGAAATTTTTATTCGTTGGTATAAAGGTTACCATATATCACACCTGAATTCTCAGTTTTTCCAAACTATTCCCTGAATTCCTACTATACAAATCAAATAAATGGCACTTTCCACAAATAAAGTACATTTTGATGTCTGCATGGCTTTTTTTAAATACAGCATTAAAGGCGCAGCATGTTGTAAGAACTTATAAATTAACACAAAAATGAGCCTTGCATGAAAATGAGGTTGTCAACACTTCAAATGTCTCAATTGTTAGCTAATTATAATTGTTAGTCTGAGAAGTAAGTATAGGCATATGCATCTGGATATGCATTTAAACAGGATTCAACAGGCAGTTGTTGTGTTGTCACATTATTTTTGAGTTCTCTCAAGGGCAATGCCCTGGGGGGGGGGGGGGGGGGGGTTGTCTCTAAATAAGATTCACTAATTCAATATGTCTCCAAATAAGACAGACCTCAGTCACAGAGATAAATAAAGGATGTGTCCTAGATAAATGTGAAAATCATGTTGCAGCGAGCATTTTAATGAGCCTTTTGTATTATTGAACATCTCAGAGTGATTTGACAAGGGCCTAATTGCTCACTGCACATGTTCATTAATTAGTTACATGACAATGAGCCCACACAGCACACATACAGTGAACATGTCAATAAAAGGTTTTGATGCTTATTGCATAAATCCTATTTGCTCTAACAGATAGCCCTGTCCAAGACGTATGCCATAAATATTGTTATTATGGATGCTCAAATAAACAAATACAACAATGTTAATTGACCTACAAATTGCTTTCTTATAGTTATCTCTGCATATTAAGCTAGGAAATGTATTTTAACAGGATAAACATTTAAGCCCTTTTAAATTTGCTGTATCTCAACTATGTGTACTGTAAGCCAGTTTAAGAGGATACTTGTAAAGATTATGATAGCGTAAAATGTACTGTATGTAAAACAGAAATTGCAACATATCCAGGTTTAACTTTTATACAAATTGTTAAAAGTTTCTTCATAATTGGCACTACTTGTTAAAAGCTGTTAAGACAAACAAGCTCAGGTGTCTCTCTTAAATGGGGACTATAATAGCAAATCTTTTTCATCTACAGTAAATGTTTTTTTTAAGTGAATTTTTGTAAAATGGCATTTTATAATATAATATAATTTGTATACGTTTAGTTAATTCATTACATAGAATGTAATACCCATGAACAATGGTAACTATATTCATAAAATGACTATATTCATAAAATAATCGTGCAAACTGGCCACTAGCACAGGATTGTTAAAAAACTGAACCTGAATTGGAATATAATACAATCAAAATTATGTATGTATGTATGTATATATATATATATATATATATTAGGGGTGTGTGATCTCATGCCAAATGTGACAAGATTTCTCTCTGAGTGAAAAGCTTGCGATATCGCCATGACGGAGCATGAGGGTGAAATTAGCATAGAATATGCTACCTCTACATTTACATCATCCACTGTCGTATTGCTTTTTTTAAATTGAAACAAAAAAAACTTTAATTCAGTTGGAAAAAGGTTGGTTCAATTGAAAACTATTGTAAACGTTTGTTCTGCTCTGCACTGTGTCTGAGCTGCAGGAATCACAATTCACTGGTCACGTGATGAGAGTAAGGTGAGATGATTGACAGGACTACGGCGGAAGATTTGTGCGCAACAGAGCCTGATAAAGTCTCTGATAAATGTCTTATTATGCAGAATGTGCGCTCAGCACCGCTGTGCCCTATACACAGAGTATGTGCAATCGCGAATCAAAAGTAAAAAGTAAACGCGAGCTCCGTGATTTGCACAAATTAGGCGACATACAATAGCCAGTCTCCAAATATCAAAGCTATGCTGGGCTGTGTAGTTGTAACCACTTTAGCTCTGGTCTCTCTGTTTGCACTTTGAATATTTAAAGAGTAATTTGATAATGGTTGCACATCTTATTGTTTGCATTTCACGAGTTTGTGTGCCCATATAATCTTAAACTGGGCATACACTGTGCGATTTTCATCCGATTTCGAGCCGAATTCTTACTCGTGCGACTCTTTTTTGGGTCGGGCCGATTTTCAGCTTTATCATGCGTTGTTTGTCGTGAGGTGTTCGTGCAGTTTACAGAGGGAAACGAGAGGCGACAAACCTCTCCGGATCGGCAATCGGATGGTCGGATGAATTTCTGGCATGTCAGAAATTCTGGTGGCTCCTCGTGAGGTTATTAAACAGCTGTAGCAGAGCTACGAACTGATTGCTCTATTTCTCATCACTGCGCCTGCGCGAAAGCAAAGTTGAACCATTTCATCTTTAATGCAGCAAGAAAGAAAACGAAAAGAGGGAGATCTTTAAGTTCTGTAGGCAGTTATCAAATAGCAACAATTTAGCAAACTGTTGCAATTGCCTCCAGTTCGTGTTGTAAAATGGATAATCTAAGACGTTCAAACCACCGTGTTTAGCCTATCAGTGCCTCTTTTATTCATTTAACTTTGCACATTAATTTACTTGTTTTACTTTCACAAATTATTTTATTTACTATGATTTAATGTTTACTTAATTTTATTATCATGGGAAAAATGTGAACCGTTGTCCATCATTTGACATAAGAAAAGATTGACAAAATGTCACGGCGCAATATAGATTTTTTTTTTTTCGTTTTAAATCATGAAGGCGAGTCAGTGGTGAAAGTGAAAGTAAAATCTGACAAGCTTTCGGCGCATATTCTCACAGAGACAAGATTCATCTTCTTTAAAATATGCTGATAACATAGCCTATAACTGTCTTAATTTATATTCTTAATATTTCTCTTGTGGCCCATATTGTGAAACAAATTAGAAGAGAAGTATAGGCCCATTTCGTGTTAAACAAGTTGTTTTTTAAATAAAGCTGCTCTTACTTTCCGATAATATTATTGCAGTGTTATGACATATTATAGACTGATAATCATTTTAATTATAGGCCTATAATTCCTTTAATAATTCCTGCGCGGAGGCAATAAATGGAATATCAATTTAATAATAAAAGTAGACCTACCCTAATAATAATGTTAATTTATATACATAAATTGTAAATGCTCTTGATTTCGATAGCTGATGTATTTGATAGGCTATCTCTTTATTATAGTTTTTTTTTTGTGCATATTTCACTCGTACAGTGTGAGCAGACAAGTCGCGCTCGACGATCGGACCGCACAGTGTGCGCACATAAATCCAGAGCTTTGGCTTTACGTTGCATGCGATCTACTCGTACAGTGTGAGTAGGTAACCTTGCTGAAATTGCACAGAAATCGCACAGTGTATGCCCAGCTTTAGTGAAAGTGGTAAACAGATTTGGCTTGCTGTCTGCTATAGCGGGGCTCGGAGAGGATATTCTACCCGAGCTCCGATTGCCCCCCATAACAGGCACAATTTTACAAAAGGAGGAGCAGGGGAGGAGGAGGAGGGATGCTGCAGGAACTAAAAATGGGAAGAGGTAAGCTGCTGGTTTTATACCTTGGTATTAATTGGAAGATTAGATGGGAGTACTCCTCCCGAAATTAGGTTTAATAACGTCACTTAAAAAGACTAAGAAAAAACTGTTCTTTATTTTTGTTATGTATACTGTTTTTATTTCAATTTGTGGAAAAGAGTTCAATTAGGAGGTCACAGCCTCAATCATAAGTTCTGGCAGCTCATAATTCATGTACAGTATAAGGTCTGAAGAGACTCATGTGGAATCATATAAAGTCAGTTGAGTTTGTTTGTTACAGTGCTTGTATATTGTTGTCTTTCAATACATATCTAATTCTCAGAAAGTGGAACGGAAATTACATTCATTACAAGGTGATTAGTTAAAACAATTCAAAATGCACCTGCAGACTATTTTTGTCATCAAGGTTTTCTTAAAAACACTGTGCAAAAATCTTGTCCCGTTCTCGTGAACCCAATCTCGTCACACCCCTATAGGCTATATATTGTTTAGTTGATTCAGGTAGCATGAATTACCTATGAACAATGATATATTTATTAATTAGCATTAACTGTTATGTAAAGAGAATTGTTCTGTTCTGTTTTGTTTCCATAGTTTTCACTGTCACCAGTTCTGATTCACTGAACAGGTGTGTGATCCAGCAACAACATCCATCATAGAGGGTATTTTAGTGAAGTTTGATGGGTTTAATATCCACTATGCTAGAATCTATTACTTTTATCATTTTCACAAACTAAGTCATATATAAAAATGAATAATTAATTTACACATACTTTTTGCAAGCATCAACAGCTGAGAGAGACTCCTCTGCATTCGCTTCATTTACACCTTGAGAACCAACCTGAAATATGTCTTAAAGGGGTTCAAATGAAGCACAGAGAAGCAGGAGGGGCATTTTTTCTTGAACGGCAACAAATGAGTGTCCCAGGGCAGAGCTTTCTTAGAGACAATGCAATTGACTGCGGATTTAGCAAAGAAGAATGTGATTGCCCCGGGGATCTGTGCAGCTTTTTAAACCATAAAGTGGCAAGGTTGTTGAAGAGAAAGCTCGGTAGATCATCTTCTAAAGACTGGGAGAGAAAAGCGCTGGTGCAGAACCGTGCAGTGGATGGGGCGATGGAATAGACAGGCCGAATTACAGAGTGTTAAATGACCTCCACTTCTGAGCGGATGGGGAGAGCTGGATAAAAGGGAGATACAAACAATGAGATTCCAACACATGAATGCTAAAAAGGTCTCTGAGCTCAGACTGCGCACCTTAACACTTTGCGCTGACAGTCAGCAAAAATGAAAACAAATATCAGGACTTGAAGTCAGATTAAATACAGCTTATAACTTCCTCGATTTAGTAGACAAAATTCTTTGACTTCCCTTAATTTGCATATAAATCTCTCAGAAGAGATCTCTTCCACAATCCACAACCTTTGAATGAGGTGGCAAGATCTCTGAGCTTTTCATTTGGTTTTCAATCATTTCAATTCTCACCTCTTTATATTTCCCATCTCCCTTTCAAATGCTTGAGTATTTGCATTTATGCTTTTCCAAACATATTTTGCAGCATTTCTACTTTGCAGGACATCTTCATGTCTCCCAATATATCTTAAAGGGATAGTTCACCCAAAAATGAAAATCATCATTTATTTACCCTCATGACGTTCTAAACCCATAAGATTTGGTTAATCTTCGAAAAGACAAATTAATATATTTTTAATGAAACATGAGAGATTTCGGTTCCTCCATTGAAAGTCCAAGTAACCAAATTTAGAAGATCTAACAAAATCATAAAGGTGCTGTAAAACAAATCCATATGAATCAAATGGTTCAATCCAAGTGTTGGGAAGAAATATGATCACTTTATATGCATCACATAAACACAGATGCTTGTGCATGTGTCACGCTAGAACCAACCTCATTAGTTCTCATGCATCATGCATGCACATTTTAACTTCCGTGTTTACCATACGCAATGTGCTCTATTTGTGTGTCAATCATTGTTTAGATGTACAGCCGTGGCCAAAAGTATTGGCAGTGACATAAATTTTGTGTTTGGCAAAGTGTACTGCTTCAGTATTTGTAGATATTTTTCACATGTTTCTATGGAATACTGGAAAACAATGATGAGCATTTCATAAGTTTGAAATGCTTTAATTGGCAAAAACATTTAAATATATTCAATATTGAGTCAATATTGGCAATGTTGACTCTTCTTCACAACCTCTGCAATTCGCTCTGGCATGCTGGATATCAGCTTCTGGGCCAAATCTATTCTTGCCTTATTAGTGATCGGAGTTGATCAGAATTTGTGAGCTTCTCCTTGTCCACTCGCCTTTTGAGGACTGACCAAAGGTTCTCTATGGGATTAAGATCCGGGGAGTTGCCTGGCCACGGATCCAAAATTTCAATATAATGACATCAAAGCCACTTCATTATCACTCTGACCTTGTGACATGGTGGTCCATCATGCTGGAAAATGCACAGATCATCACCAAATTGCTCCTGGATAATTTGGAGAAGTTATTTTGCAGGTCGTTTTGATATCATTCTTTTATGTTTTTGGGCAGAATTGTAAGAGAGCCCACTCTCTTGAAAGAAAAGCAACCCCACTCAGGATGCTTCACTGTTGGCACGGCACAGGACTCATGGTGGCGTTCAACATTTCTTCTCCGGACAATCGAATTGTCAGGGGGCTTAATCTGGGAAAATAACTTTGCACCACCCGTGGCTCATTTGTAAGAGCAGGTAGGGCAGAGCCCCACCAAAATATTCATCCAAAACATAGACCTCTATATAAACTGAATCAATGATAAGTTGTAAATGTGTTTCGAATTCTGTAACAAATATTTTCAGATATTCTAGACTATTTTAAGTCATAACGTGAGCAGGATATACAAATATTTACCAAATGGCTTCGGCAGCATATATTATGATACTAAGCGGGCAGCGGGTGCCTGAGCCCTCCCCAGCTCTACAGTGTACCATCATTTTTTTTTAGGGCCCTATCATATACCCGGCGCAATGTGACGCCAGGCGCGACGCAAGTGTTTTTTGCTAGTTTCAGCCTGACACAGTTATCATTTTCACGTCCTGCACCACGTTGTTTAAATAGCAAATGCATTTGCGCCCATTTGTTGGCCCATGGGTGTGCTGGTCTGAAAACGAGGTGTGTTCATGTGCATTATTGGTGCGTTGCTATTTTGAGGCAACTGAAAATGACTGCGCCGTTGACCAATATTTTGTTTTGTTATTTAAAGAGTGTGTTAGTACTATGCGCCTTTAGGCTGGTCCACAACGCACATACACTTTACCCACACACAGGGATGTGCAGCAGCACACAAACATTTTTAAATATGAAAAATTAAAGGATTAAAATGTAAAAGATTATTACTGTGTACATAAATATAAAAATGCCTATATGTCATAATGGATAGTAATTGCATGTATCAGAATAAGCCTACCTATTTGCAATAATGATGAGCAAGCAGGCGTCATTGGACAAGCAGATCCGTTCCCTCGCTAAAGAAGTGTTCAGTTTTTCCCCTTGCAAATTCCGCCATGTAAATAGTGAATCCACCATGGCGCGAGTGCAACTGGCTTTTAAAGGGAATGGGAGATGAGACTCTGATTGGTTTATTGCATGTTACACCTAAAACACACCCATGACTCATTAAGGGAATAGGGACAACCCTTTTACACCATTTTTCCTGTTGGTAAACTAGCATTTGCGCTGTGCACTTTAGACCATGTGCTTATATCAATAAAATAGGGCCCTTAATGTAAATTTGTGGTGAAAAAATGGAACTGAAACTAACATCAAATTTATGTCACTACCAATTAGGTCTCAACTGTAAATAAAAAGCCTAAAATAAGTCTGTTAACCATATAAAGCGATCCCATCTCTTCACAAGACCTGGATTAAACCACACGATTCATATCAACATTTGTTTGCAAATTGAAGCTTCTCAGCAAAAAATATCTTTTCTTGAACATATTATTTTAAGTGGTTTGTACATTTTCCATAGTTCCCCAATATCACTCCTTCCTTTTAGTCTTTTATAAAATGTTACTAATTAAAGTCACCTCCTCCAGGAAGTGACATCATTTTGGAGGGAAAATAACAGCTCAACAGTGATGGCTCATTTCTGCTTATCATTTCCCTCCCTCAGAGGCAGCTGATAGATCGAGGAGGACGAGGACTGATGATTTGGAATCAGCTTTTGTAAGCTGCAGGGCTTCAGTGACTGACAGTAATGCAGTCTCCGTTGAGTGGCCACTTTTGAAACCTGATTGGTTGACGTCCAGCTGGTTATACTGTGAGAGGAAAGATGAAATCTGGTTAAAACAACTCATTCAAGTGTTTTCGCTATGAATGGTAGAAGAGAGACAGGTCTGTATAGCGATCTACAAGTTAATTTTTTTAAGAAGTGGGATTACCCGAGCCTGCTTGAATGAGGTAGGGAAAATGCCAGTGCAGAGAAATGTGTTGATGATGTGTGTGAATGCTGGTAGGAGTGTAGGAGAGATGGTTTGTAGGAGGTGTGAGGGGATGCGATCTAGAGGGCAGGATGGCTGGAGAGGAGAAGTTTAGATACTGCCTCATTGAGTGCTGAGAGAGGAGATTAGATTCCCGGCTGTGGATGCGGCTGATCTAAAATCCTGTGTGTTTGGAGGTGAGAACTGACTGCTGATAGCTGTTGTTTTACCAGTGAAGAAATTGGGAAAATTGTCTGCCGGTAGAGAGGTGGTGAAGGGGAACAGAGGAGAGAATTGAATGTTCTGAAAAGTGTGCGTGTGTTAGAAGTGCTGTTGATTTTGCAGTGGAAATATTAAGATTTAGTTTTCTTCATCTGAGAAGGATGAGAGCAGAGACTGATACTTACTCAGGTCAGATGGATTGTTTGATTTGCACCTTTGATTTGATTTCCTCTCTGTATACAAATCATTTTTACAGTTAAAAACAAAACATAAAAACCCCTTATAGAAAATTGGGTGTTTGAACACATAGAAAAGTGCCCGTTTATATGAATTGGACTAAAAGGGCAATACATAAAGAAATGGAAAGGGAATGTACCATGAGATATGCATTTTAGATACTACAATGATTTATATGTATATTGTATATGTATATTATTTTAAATGAATATATGGTCGCACCACCTGACATTTTCTGGGTGGTAAAATCAGAAATATTGTCTTAAAAGCTGTAAAAAAAAAAATAAAAAAAAATAAAACAGATTCAACACCATACATTTTTTGGACATATTTTGAACTGTTTAGCATATTTTTTTAATTACATTTTGAATCTTAAAAACCTTTTTTGTCATTGACCCTTTTACTACCTTTCTGGACATTGAAAGTATTAATTAAATTGCTTTCTGGATGGGCCTGAGAGCTATTGGATTTCATCAAAAATATATGAATTTGTATTGCGAAGTTGAACGAAGGTCTTACAGGTTTGTAATGACATGAGGGTGAGTAATTAATGACAGAATTTACATTTTTGGGTGAACTAACCCTTCACGTGATTAGCACGGGTGCTCCTTAAGTGGTGGTAGTCATGCGGTAGTGCAGGATTGATTCTGGCCAAAAGATAAATAATATAAAATAAGCCTAGAAAAAAAGATGCTGTGCGCTTTCACAAGGGGGGGGGGGGGGCAATTATGTTCATACCAGAATGCTAATGGGTTTGCTAATTGTACTCAGGGGCTACATGCAATGCACAGTTTAACTGTCTTATTTAAGAGGTAATTGGTGAATCTTACCATACACTGGATGGAGTAATCAGTGGACAATAGAACACCTGAGCCTCGCTTTTTGCCAGCGGCTGCTTGTTTTGCAAAGCAAAAATGGATAGTTTGGTGCCCCCAAAGACCCTAACCCAAAGTACTGTAGATTTGTAAAGTTTCACAGTGCTGTGAACAGTACATTTATATGGCTCATGACACAAATGCAAATCAAACTTATTGTGCATTTCCATTTGCAATCCATTTTACTTTGTGATGCATTTCTGAGTGGATGGAACTTGATTTTGTCCATCGTAACTCTTGGATTATACAACGTGGCTGTTTTACACCCAAATATAGTCTTTGGAATAACATACACTGATTAATTGTGTCCAATAAGACCAGGAACATGTATTCCCTTGTGAAAAAGAAGCTTTAGCAGAGTAATTATTACAGAAATAATATATTTATATAATATACTGTGTATATATACTGAATAAAGCATGTCACGGCTGGTTGACCCAAAGAAGACAAATTTGGTGAACTGGTTCAAAAGAACAATTTTTTTGTGAATTGGACATTACAATAGGAAACACTGAAAAACCAACTCAAAGTCCAAATCAAACACAGACCAAACGTAACAGTTGTGAACCTAATATCATGTTTTCGGACACTTCAGTGCATATTAATTGCAATGAATTAAAATAGTTTTATACTTGATGCAATTAGCTGAACTTTATAGTGCTTTTGACCCACTAAGTACGACATCTTTATATGCAATTTCATAATTAATTCTATGTTCTTTAAAATGTTGTTAAATTGTACTGTGTAAAGACCTGGGGTCTCATTTATAAAACTTTCCGTAGATTTCATCCTAAAAGTGTAAGTACGCACAACAGTTAGATTTTGCGTATGCACAAAAAAATTCTGATTTATAAAACCATGCCAGAACCTTTGCAAAAATCCCTTTATAAATCACAGCCAGCAGAAGATTGTGCGTACGTGCATCTCCACCCCGTCTCCTCCCCGAAATCACCATTTATGGAGCTTACAACGCCTGCATATTGCATGCATATTCCCATCCACGTGACACCATGTTGAACACTGTCAAAGGTACAAGACATTGAAAAATATTAGATACGGTCTATAAATGCCATTTGTGCCTTACACAGTACATTGCTGACAATCATCCAATATCCTTTTTATGTTTTAGAATAAATATATCAAAATATCCATAAAAACTAAATCATATAAAATACTTCTCAGATATTTTTTTAAAAATAAAGTTTATTCATTCATTTCCACGGGCCAAATGTTATTTTAATTCAAAATATTTTGTTAATTTTAAATCCATCGACTCAAATTCATGCAGTTTTGCTGATAATGTGAACATATAGGATGTTTAGGCTATTTTAATTTAAACAGATAGGCCAACTTATTTATTGCAGTGTAAATACAATCATCTGACTCAGAGCGTCACTGACAAAGTATTTTAGAAAAGGAAACGTGCAAATCTACATTTTTTTAAATACAGTGGTATTTTTCATAATTTTGTGAAGATGTCTTTACACTCCATGTCCGTGCAGCTGCGGTTGTACAATAAGCTATTATCATTGGACCTATTCCTACCCGGATAATGGACCGTTCGTCCACCGAATCCTGCAGTGTCTGTAATAGACTATCGAAGTAAGTGTGTGCATCACTGATCATCGTTCTCGCTAAAACATATTTTGTCATAACATGAGATCTGCAGTTAGGTTTAAGAGGAATGATTGGATTTAGCCTATATTTAATCCTTGCTGTCATTAAAACAGCCTGTCAGAGGAAAAGTGATCAAAAGTCGCACATCCACATGTCTATCTAAATTCATATAATTTTTGTGTAGGCTAAATTCTGAGTATGACTTTATGTAATTTCAGTGCATATCGCCATTAATGAAACTGGAACATTAATGTAAATGTGTATATCAAAATAAAAACAGAGTTTTAAATTGTTCTTACTTCATTACTTTTCTCACTCTATAGGCTACAGTAAAAGAGTTCGTATGCATGGGTCATAGTTTGCGTGCAGGTGCGCAAATTTTCCCGTCAAGTTTTTTTTATAAATCACAACTTATGCGTCGAAAGTGGCGTACGCCTCTTTCAGGGCCATTTTTGTGCGTACGCAACAGTTATAAATGAGACCCCTGGTATACTTAATTTTGCTCAGCCTTTCAAACTATACTCCTTTGGCCATGGGAGCGGAAAGATGCTTTCGGTGTGTTCGCACTATCTAGTGGATTTTGTTTCAAGAGCTCAAGTCACTCGCACATGCGCTGTGGTACGCGCACAGTCCGCGCTGTCACAAAAATTGGGCTGCACATGGATGGGGTGTGTAGACAGCCGAAGTATACTTTGGGCTTGAGTGTCTGAAATGCATTTTGTAACGTGTGTGTTCAGTTTTGCTTTTGTTTCACTGTGTTCTGTTCCTGTTTTGCCTGCCTGAGTTCCTAGTAGGTTTCCTTGATTATTAATTAGTCCCTCACATCTGTTTCTTTTCGTGCTTTCCATGCATTTAAAGGGTTAGTTCGCCCAAAAATGAAAATTAGCCCATGATTTACTCACCCTCAAGTTATCCTAGGTGTAAATTACATTCTTCTTTTAAAAAAGAAAAAAAGTTATATTAAAAAAGTCCTGGTTAATCCAAGCATTATAATGCAATAATTAGATGGGTCGTTTTTGAAGTCCATAAAAGTGCATCTATCCATCATAAAAGTGCTCCACACGGCTCCGGGGGGTTAATAAAGGCCTTCTGAAGTGAAGGGGTGTGTTTGTGTAAGAAAAATATCCATATTTAAAACTTTATAGACTAAAATATCTAGATTCCGGCGGTCAGCAATGCCCGAGTAGACTTGCGCTAAAAGCGCTAACCCCCGACGCTACGTTTTGTTTTGCTCTTTCCTCTGCGCTTCTGTGTTCGTCAATACGCATGCGTCAAGGGTTCCTCTTTCTTCGTAAATCGATCCTTACGGCAATCCGCCGGAAGTATTTAAATGAATCATGCAAGGTGATAGTATACTAATGTTTCTGCTCATCAATTTACTAGTGTTTGCGCCATTATTTACCGCCCAAAAAAAGCATCTTAAACCAGACGCTAACTGGTAGATTGCGTTGGTCATTATGGAAATGATCTGGCTGCATCTGTGTTCTTTACTTTGTGCCTCATCAGTAGATCACGCGCAGATATTTCCACTCCCATTCGCGTTTTCCGGAATTGCGCTCTCACGCTAACTTTTCCTGTTTAGTAAACCTGGCCCCTGGTATTAGGATGCATTTTGGTTGATCGGACCACAAGTAGATGAGGGAGACACATATCTGGTATATTAATTTGTCGCTTTCGTCCGCTTTCAACCACTTCTGTCCTGATTACTTTGAGGGGTGGGTCTATGGGCGGGTACATGTATGGGCTTCTTTAGATCTTTCGATCTAATGGACAAAATAAGCTCGGGGCAATTTACACATGAACAGGACTGGAGATGACAGAAAAACAAGGAGAGCAGTAGCTTTCGTTTTTGCTCTGATAGCCACAAGACCCCGCCGGACGCTGTGACTGTGTGTTAGAAATCAAATGGTAAGAGAACATTGCACGTGGTACGTTTTTTGTCTCCAAAACAAGCTTGGATCTTCAGCCAACAAAGTTGAAATCCCGTCTGTCCAGCACGCTTCCCATAATGTTTACACATCAAGTCAGTAGGCGGAGAGTAGATGGTCTTTTGTGGATATTTAAACGCATTCAACCACACGTTTACACCACTAAATTTGTTTACACCACTAAAACAATCCGGTCAAATGAGTTTTCATCTGCCTTTGGAAGTGGTCGAAAGTGGACAAGCTCAAAATAGACCCCGTTTACACCTGTATTTAGTGTCGTCCACTTGTGATTCGAATGATCAAAACGCTTCTTAATACCAGGGGCAAACAGGGCCTTAGTTATCTGCAATTATACAATCTGTCAAGTCCTTTAAAACTGCAGTCTACCCTACTGAAAAGACTGGCTCAGATCCATAAGAATTTCCATGCTGTTCCATACTGGTTTAGCTAGTAAACCAGCGCATCCATAATGGGAGGGGTAAAAATCAAAGCTATAGTCGTTCTGGTGACACTGGTTAATCAAGGAAGTCTTACTGGTGAAATTAGTTAAGAAGCCTGGTGAGGACTCCCTGCTGGGGTCCACCATCTGAAACACAACATACAAGGGTTTCAACAGAAGACCATAGTTTTTCTGTGGATAGTATAGTAATCCCTGGTGTATTTATTTACAATATGAGAAGATTTGTTTAACTGTGACTACTACAAAAATTTCCTTTTGCACAGATTCCTCCCTGACCCAGGGCCAATTACTTGAGTAATGAACCTATGGAAGCCCTAATGCATTAAGCAAGACTTTGATTCATATGCAGAATGAGCGGGTGTATTTTAAGAAAGTCATTACCCTGGTGACGCATGGGCAAATTTCAGTCAATGACATAAAATATAAATCGCAAGGGTGGGGGAAAAAGAGGGGGGAAATGACAGTTTCATTACACAAACATCTCATCAGAACACATCATCCCAGTCTAAAGACCTGTCAGGACACATAAACCCATCTGGTCTATGATTACATGCTTTTACCATTTTATACTGTCTTCTTAATCAAAACAGCTGGGTTTATTTTTTTTAAATACATATTATGCTGTAGCTTTGTGATGATTGTGATATGCAAACTATTTGAACATTATACTAGAGCAATATTTGATATATAACTGCATTAAAATAAAAAGCTATATATAGCTTTACTTTGAAGCACTGATGTTTATTGGACCGTTGATAAAATATAATAAGAATGTCTCACTAGTCACTATAAGATTTAATCTGGCATGGCAAATGTTTTTCAAAGCTCATTTAATAACCTGATTTTCCATGCATGCAAATGATGCATGCAAAGTTTGGTAATTCACAAACATTTGCTACTGATTATTGGATTATGACAAGGCAACTGTAGACTTTATCAAGTTGCTAAACAATAAAATTGAAACACACACACACACAAATGTTATTCTATTCTCTATTCAATTATTTAATGTCATATATATTGTCAGTTGATTTTCCAACGCTGCAAATGCTTTGGCAACAGAGGCGGACAGTAGTGAAATATTTTTACTTTCCAAGTAATCCAAGTAATTTTCCAAGAATATGTACTTTATCAGTGTTCTTCTTTGGAAAACTTTTACTTCACAACATTCCAAAACATAATATTGTACTTTTTTACTGCACTACGTTTCATATTGAATATCATTTAATACTTAATTACACTAAACATGTAGTACTGTATACTTTTACTCAACTAAAAGTAATTCAAAGTTTTACTTGAGTACAAGTAAGAAAGTACTACATTTTTAATGTTTAATTTTAATGTAATTAAGTAATTAAGTAACTTTTATTTATGAAATGTAGTGTAGTAAAAAGTATGACATTATATATTATGCTTTGGAATTAAGTACACTGATAAAGTATTTACTTGAAAAATTTACTTGAGAAAGTAAAAATACTCCACTACTGTCCGCCTCTGATTCAAGATTCAAGATTCAAGAGTTTTATTTGTCACATACACAGTTATATACACAATATACAACTGGCAGTGAAATGTAAACAGGTCCGCTCCATGGACAGTGCAAATAACAGTTACAAGAAATTAAAATAGAAATAGAATAAAATTAGAATAAAAAGTATTAACATAAGTAGAATTATAAATAAATCAAGTAAAAGATAAAAATAGGAAATAAGATAAATAAAAATATAAAAAATATGTGGATATGATAAGTGAGATAAACTGTAGACTTAAAAATAAGTGGTTAACATAAAATATATATATATGTATATATAAAGAAGTATAATGTGCAAGGTTTATTACAGGTTGTTACGCAGTAACAATAGGAAAGTAAAGTGCAGTGCAATTGCAGTATGTGGATGTTAATGTTAAAAAACCGTATGTTTATGCGTGTGCGGGGTGAAGTGAAGTCACGTGACTGAGTTCAGGAGTCTGATGGCCTGGGGGAAGAAACTCCTCCTGAGTCTTTCAGTTTTTGCCATCAGGCTACGGAAGCGCTTACCAGATGGCAGCAGGGTGAAGTGAGAGTTTGCAGGGTGATTAATGTCTCTGATGATTTTGGTAGCTCTACCTCTGCAGCGTTTGGTGTAGATGTCCTGCAGAGACGGGAGAGCTGAGCCTGAGATGCGCTCGGATAAGCGCACCACTCTTTGCAGGGCTTTGCCATCATGACTGGTGCTGTTCCCGTACCACGCTGTGATGCACTGAGTCAGGACACTTTCTATCGCCCCTCGATAGAAAGTTTTCAGGATGGCTGGTGAAACCCTGAATTTCCTCAGCTGGCGCAGGTGGTACAGTCTTTGCCTGGCTTTTTTCACCTGTGTCTGGATGTGTGTAGTCCAGGTCAGATCCTCGGAGATGTTCACACCCAGGTATTTGAAGCTGCTCACTCTCTCTACCGGTGTCCCGCTGATCATGAGAGGGGAGTATGACCGATGCTGTCTCTTCCTGAAGTCCACAATCAGTTCTTTGGTCTTGTTAACATTCAGAGAGAGACAGTTGTCCTGGCACCATGATGTCAGTTGCTCCACTTCGTCCAAGTATGCCGTCTCATTGTTGTTGGAGATGAGACCCAGGACAACAGTATCATCAGCAAACTTGATGATAGAGGTGGAGCTGTGTGTGGACAAACAGTCATGGGTGTAGAGAGAGTAGAGCAGGGGACTCAGCACACAGCCCTGTGGAGCTCCAACACTCAGGGTGATGGAGGTGGAGGTGAACTGGCCTACTCTCACCGCCTGGGGTCTGCCAGTGAGGAAATCTTCAATCCAGAGGCAGAGAGAAGAATTCAGGCCTAGATCCAGGAGTTTGTGTGTTAGCTTAATGGGAACTATGGTGTTAAAGGCTGAGCTATAGTCAATAAATAGCAACCTGACATAGTTCCCACTTTTGCTGTCGATGTGAGTGAGGCAGGAGTGAAGGACGTGAGAAATGGCATCTTCAGTCGATCTATTGGGACGATAGGCAAACTGAAGAGGGTCCAAAGTGTCAGGAATGGAGGAGCAAATGTTGTTTTTAATGAGTCTCTCAAAGACCTTCATGACTAAAGATGTGAGAGCCACTGGACGATAGTCATTTAGGCAAGAGGGTTTACTGATCTTAGGTACAGGGATGATGGAGGATCGTTTGAAGGAGGTGGGGACAACAGATGTAGCAAGGGACTCGTTGAATATGGATGTAAAGAGCCCTGCGAGCTGATCAGCACAGGACCGCAGAACACGACCTGAAATACCATCCGGCCCAGCAGCTTTCCTGACATCCACACGTTTGAGTGCCCTCCGAACCTCGTCCTCCGAGACAGAGATCACGTGACCGTTGCTGCTCTGAGGGACTCTCTCTGACGCGTCACTCGCCGGAGTCGCGCTGCCGCGATTACCATCAAAGCGAGCGTAGAAAGAGTTTAACTCGTTCACCAGTAACGGATCAGCTCTCACCTCTGCAGAGGATTTAGTTCCAAAAGCACAGATGGTTCTCAGTCCCTGCCACATCCGCCGGGAGTCGTTGAGTTGGAAATGAGATTCCACTCTGTCTTTATAGCGGAGTTTTGCGGCTTTAACGGCGCGCCGGAGGGCGTAACATGAAGCTTTGTACTCCCTCATATCCCCCGTTAGGAGACCGGCATTGTAAGCGGTGGTGCGCGAGTTTACTGCAGTGCGAATTGAACTGCGAATTGAACTCTGTTTGGCAATATGAATGGACAAATTGTTGTCATGCCAATAAAGCACTAAATCACCTGAAAACAGAAAATGAGGGAGAGAGATTATTTTTGTTGTTCTTATTGATTGATTTATTTTTTACTGTAGCAAATTAGCTCTGAGTGGAAATATTAATAATTATTCATTACTCATTATGATTATTCATTATGATTAATTATGAAGATTTTGATAAGTTAAATAGATTAACTTGATGTAGCTACCTTAACATTACAATCAATCAATCAGTTCCTCCTATGAAAGTTCAGTATTAATTATCAATTTATTCTAAGAAAAGATATTTTTCATAGCTACAGAAAAATAATTATTTCTTTGAATTTACGTAAGTTTAAAATATATTATCAGTTGGAAGCTCTGGGACCTTTCTCTGTTGTGTTGGGGGAAGGTCTGTTACTAAGCACAAAGTATTTAAAACATGTTTGTTAAATGTAACAAGCAATTATGTGTCTGATTTTCCTCAGTCACTACATTACTTTACACCTTTAAAGGTACTCTATGCAACTTAAAGAGAAAAAAACGCAGAACAGAGGAAAGCAAAAAGAGAATGCGACAGAGCTCGTAATAAAACACGAATCAACATTGGCTTGGCTTTTTCGGAGATGGCGAGAGGGATTTGAAATGTTGTAAACGTGACGCGGAGATGGCGTTTTTGTTACTTAAAGGTGCGATAGGTAATCTGAGAAATGCTAACTTTAGCCTGCTAGCATTGAAAGCATGCAATCCAACCCCCCCTGCCAATCGCCATCCAAAGCTACACCTCCTTCAAAACACACGAAAGCGCCCAGACCAGAACGAGACAACCAGAGACAACGTTATTGGATTACATCGTGTGTCCTTCACCGGTGAGAATATGTTTACTTTACAATGAGTAACAGTGCTATAATAAGGAACGTGTTTGCCTGCCATTCTTGCTGTATCTGCACAGCGTACGTGAACATGCTAATGATGTATGATGTCTGTGCAGAGGTATGCAAACACTTGTTAACTGACAGGGAACACATGCTATAATTTCATTCAGACCGATTGCAATGATTGAATGGACATTTTATGGTGCTATGCCTTCCACAGATAATATATACTTATAAAAATACATTTAGACCGCCTAACATAGTGATTGCTATCAGGATATGAGGAGACTTTCAACCAGCATAACAAAAAACCTATTGCACCTTTAACAGGTGAGTACAGTATTTTATTGAACAGATAAATTGCCAAAGGTAGCTGTCAGGAGTGCACCGGCCCTCATCTGCACAGTTACGCAACCCGTAGCACAACCAAAACAACGTTCTTTCACAAAATGCATGCAGTTTTTGTTTTTTTAACCACTACAACGGCAAACAATTATTTTCTATGGATTAGCTTGCACGTAAAGGAAAAAACTAAGTAAATAGTGCCAATTTTGATTTCCTGCAGACTTTAATATGGTCTGGTCAACAATCGTTTCCTTAAAAAACACTAATTAACGAATACTGTGTAAGAATATGGTGATTGTAAACAAACATCAATCATTTTAAATTAACCATTAGAGTATAACATTATCAGTTTTATATATCTGATATATTAGCAGTACTGGTAGATGCTTCCAGAACCTGAATCTACTGTTATTCCTAGGTTGTATGCTGCAGAGACATGCTCATCTTGATCTTTATTCTGTGTTCTCTGAAAAAGCCGGTATAGCGTAACAATGCATCCAGGGTCGTAAGTTTCCTAACAGTTCCTGCTTCATTCCCTCAACAGGTCTTGAAGGAAGGTGGGTGTTTTAGGATCCATACAGGTTGGAAATGTGTGTAAAATTGTAGTGCTGTGTGTGTGTGCAAGGTTAAGCAAAAATCTTTTTGTTTCCATGGTTCCCATATTTTTTTTTTCTTCAATTATTGCTTGGGGCATTGATAAGGTCAGTCACTCAATACTACTATATCACAGGGTTTTGGCAGATGGTTTTATATCTTTTGAGACTTCGTCTATTGTGTGTAGGTAAACCGTTGTGACATTTACTGCTTGTTTAGCCCTAAACCAATGAGATTTAAACTCCAGATCCAGTGCCATGTCTTTGTTTTAGCCAAATCTCACATTGACAGAGCTAAAGGGTTGTTTGAGTATAAAGAGACATCTCGATGGCTTTTGTTGGTTCCTAATCACCTACAAAATAAAACCATCTCTGTGACTGGAGTGGTTGCTTACACACAATACAACTTAACGCTATATTTATATGTATGCCTGTATATGTGTGTGTGTGTGTGTGTGTGTGTGTGTGTGTGTGTGTGTGTGTGTGTGTGTGTGTGTGTGTGTGTGTGTGTGTGTGTGTGTGTGTGTGTGTGTGTGTGTGTGTGTGTGTGTGTGTGTGTGTGTGTGTGTGTGTGTGTGTGTGTGTGTCTGTGTCTGTGTGTGTGTCAATGTTAAGTGGTCTCTTAATTTTTTCCAGAGCTGTATGTATATATGTGATGAGTCACACGTGAAAGTAATTAGAGAAGGACAAGTCAGCTGTGTAATGTTAAACACTAATTAATGAATTATTGTTTTAAATATATGGTAAATTATGATTGTGAGGCATCTACATTACATTTGGTTGTTTACATAAGAGAAGTCATCTGTAAGAAAGGCAGAATATCACTGTTGTCTTGACCATGCATTGAACTGTGAGTTCTAAACAAGCTTCCTGCGATTTGGATTGTGGTTCCTGTCACCTGCAAGTGTTTGTGTTGCCATATTAAGTGTCATGTATAATTAGATGTTTGGAACTATGTGTGTGGAAATATCCTCCAGAATTGGTGACAGTGTAAGCAAAGTGTTGGCAGGCTTCAGAGACCAATCTTAACTAGACGTATGTCAGAATCACATAACATGCCACTGAAATAGCTACTGCACTTTCAGTTTAACCCTTGCAGGCACACATTGGCCTGAATGGATAACAATGCAACACATTAAAATCCATTTTGGGTAAGCAGACTAGGGTTCAAGGGGTTATGGTCTCTCATAGTGACCACTGTACACCATTCTGTACTGTAAGGGCTCTAAATATTTTTGGTTAAATTGGTGCAAATTCTGCATTCTACCTGGTGTACATGTAAATAATGCACCGATCAGGCATAACATTTTGACCATTATGACCTAATATTGTGTTGGTCCCACTTTTACTGCCAAAACAGCCCTGACCCGTCGAGGCATGGACTCCACTAGACCCCTGAAGGTGTGCTGTGGTATCTGGCACCAAGATGTTAGGAGCAGATCCTCTAAGTCCTGTAAATTGCGAGGTGGGGCCTCCATGGGTCGGACTTGTTTGTTCAGCACATCCCACAGATGCTCGATTGGATTAAGATCTGGGGAATTTGGAGGCCAAGTCAACACCTCAAACTTGTTGTTGTGCTCCTAAAACTAGGGCTGGTCCGAATACCATTTTCTGAGCTTTGAAGCTTCTGTAGTAATCAACACCGAATATTCGAAGCTCCGGAGGGAGGGGGCTGAACATATTCTTCTCTCTAATAAAGACAGGAATCTCGAGATTCTTAGCGGCGCACCTTTACGCGGGCAGAGCTTATATCTGAGAATGGACACTGCACTAGTGATACAAAACACACAAGTCTGTTACATGCAGTAACAAGCTCCTATTTTTCGCAGTAGATTCGTTTAGATTGATAATAACGGGTAATAGGCTTGCTGCGGTAGTCGGTGATACCGGTGTTCAGGCATAACACCGTTTACATCACTTGCCCACCGCGGCACCACCCCCCATTCGTCTTTTTGATTTTTTCATAGTAATAAAATAATTTAGTTCAGTTAGAGAACCGAATGAGAACAGTTTTGAGGGGGATGCCAGATGTGCGAGAAAAAACTAAGCAAAAAAACGAATATTCGAATCCCAAATTTAAAAATCGAATACCAACCCACCGAACGAATATTCGAATATTCTAGTCCAGCCCTACCTCAAACCCTTCCTGAAGCATTTTTGCTTTGTGTCAGGGCGCATTATCCTGCTGAAAGAGGCCACAGCCACCAGGGAATAGCGTTTCCATGAAAGGGTGTACATAGTCTGAAACAATGCTTAGGTTGGTGGTACGTGTCAAAGTAACATCCACATGGATGGCAAGACACAAGGTTTCCCAGCAGAACATTGAACAAAGCATCACACTGCCTCTGCTGGCTTGCCTTCTTCCCATAGTGCTTCCTGGTGCCATGTGTTCCCCAGGTAAGCGACGCACATGCACCCGGCCATCCATGTAATGTAAAAGAAAACGTCATCAGACCAGGTCACTTTCTTCTATTGCTACGTGGTCCACTGGTTACTGATTACATTTAACTGTCAATCATTATGTCTCCCTATGTGTTTAATCCTTTAAGCCTCGTTCAGACAGTCCAAATCCGATTTTTGTGCATATCCAAGCAAGTGCAAATGCTATTTTTACAAATCTGTTTCAAGCTAGATTCATATGTGGTTTGAAATCCCATTTAACATCACATTTCTGGAAATCCGTTTCAGTCTGACCGCTCTGATTGGATTTTGCGTGCTTTATGTGAATTTCTCACGCCACATAAAATGAAAACACAGGAAACATGCTGAAAGTTAGCGACAGAAACAAGGTTGTGTTGCAAAGTGTCAGATGATCAGAAAATTATAATATAAAGGATAATATCAGAAGACGACAGCACAGAATAAAGCTGTGCATACCAGTGGCATAAGCAGAAAGTGGATGATGGGTGGGCCTCTAATAGTGTGGATTGGACGGAATAATTAGCATCACCCCTTAATTTGAAAGAAAAATCCCAAAATATAGCAATAGCGAAACATAGCTTTGTTTGGGATGTTTGAGTGTGGAAAGACTGTTTGCAGGCGAGTGGCCGCAACGTGAAAAATTCAAACAAAAACAAAGCAGGAAAGAGAGATCCATCCCAAGTCCTGATAACAACTATATCACAAAGATAAATCAAAATGTCTGAGCCCTGTATCGACAGCCTGCCATTACTAATACAGTACATGTGGCTTATGTACATTTCAGAAACTTCTTGCTCACCAATATTACATGCAAATATTGCATAGCCATGCCACGGCGTACCCATAGCTTACCTTTTATGGCTGATGTCTGTTCTGAACAAGTCGGAGTTGGCTAGGTTTTGAATAGAAGATGTTGATAATATCGTCATAATTCAAGTTCACTTTCAAACGACAAAAATGTTATGGCGTCCCTGTCATCTTTGTCAAGGCGAAAATGGAAAACGTATGTGTTTCGGCCGATCATTTACACAACAACAGCATTTTGGGGGCCTAAAAAACACAAGCTTTTGAAAATGGGTTTCAAAGTGCAATGTTCTGAAAACTTATTTTTTTGTAAACAAACCTTTACAGTCTTCATGTAAACAACAAAAACGCAAATCTGTGAAAACGGTGATGCCATGCACATGCGTATTACATATTCACACATGCGTATATGTCGTGTAGCTCCAATGAAGACACAGATGAATACAACAAACAAGTTTTATTTTTAAATATCTCAAAGACGATCCAACGGCATAACAGTGTAAACGCGAGCAATACCAGACAACTGAAGAGTGAACAGACAGCAACTTATGCTACGTTCCAGGTAGGTTTTTGAGCCCGTAAGTCACAACTACAAGCCAAACTTTCTTCTGAAAAAGTAAGATGGCGTCTGAAAGTTGTGGTTGCTGGTCAGTTTGTGTGTAAATGTACGTTTTTGACCAAGGTTTTCCGCTTCTGATGTCATTACTAGCGAGAAATTACTACTGTAGTATATTCTGTAATATTTGTTCAGTTCTAAAAAAGCTTGCTTTATATTGCTGTAGATTATTAAACTGTTACGATACCTCAGAAGTCTATCCGGAATCGGTTTTGTGAGGTATCTTTGTGAGCAGTGTTAGGTGTAACTAAATAATTAGTTACTGTAATTTAATTACTTTTCCCATGAAAAAGTAAAGTAGGGGATTACTCTTATTTTTTTCTGTAGTTTAATCACAGTAACTGCTGATGTAATTGAACTAAATACTGTGAATAGACTGCAGAGAAATTATATAATACAATAGTGGAAATAACATCAAAATTTTAAGTCTAACTTTAAAATACATGTTTTATGTATCCTTCTCACATTTGTAATACTTTGGTAAGTTAATAAGAATAATTTATGTAGTTTTATATTACTTGTTTGAATTAATTAAAAGAGCCGTTTCATGTCTATTCTTTTTGGAGAGAGTAATTTGTACAATAATCTTATTACACTATTGAAGATATAATTAGTAATTAGTTACTTTTTTAGGGTAACTTATCCAACACTGCTAACAAGTCATTGCCTGATAAGGCAGCGAGGCAACAAGTCAGTTGCCTAGGTTTTCGGATGCAGCCTTCATTTCTCACCTTGCGGTGAAATTAAAGAAATGAGATGCCCTTCAATATTGCTGAGTTCGATCAGTTTCCGGGTCATGGCTGGAGGACAGAGGAGCGAGGAAATGAGGAAGCATTAGTTTGAGTATTGGGAAGCACCCAGTGTATGTGCAAAAAAATAGTTTAGCTAAGCTTGGTTCAGCTAGTATCAGACATTTTCAGACTGATTTACACACATGGTCAATTATACTATTGAATGCACACATTTCAAAAAACAATCACTGCATGAAAAAAGGTGTATCCGGACCAGTATACTCCTGTATGCACTGCTGAAATTCGGAAGAATCCAGGAGTATACTGGCCGGATAGGTCAAATTCCATGGATCCGTATATGTCCGTATTCATCCGAAATGGTACCAAATCGGATGTATGTTGTGGCCGTATACTCCAATGCTACAGCCATTTGTTGCCATGGCAAATAATCCCATCAAGTTTTTCCCAGGAGACATTTTCACACCTCTAAACAGCTTTGCCTTCCACCCCCTATTGGTCCTTCATCTCAAACTGGATTGGTTGTTTTTTTAAAACCACTCCCAAAACAAGAATGCTATTGGAGGACAGGACGCATTGAAAACCCAGTCAAGTGACTTTATTGGTTACTTCTAAGGCTAAGGGTGGGCTAGGTTTTGTAGCATAGTGACTTGATTGGTTATAGGCCAGCTATGCAGATTTTGCTCATTAATATATATATAAATAATCCCCTCTCCCTCCCAAAAGAAAAATACACACAAAACAATTTGAGAAAGTCTGAAATATTTATTAAAAAGGTATATATATATAAAAAAAAATTCTTAACCGCATTATAAACGAACATTAAAACAGTGGTGAAACAAAAAACAAGTGAACTAAATGTATTTAAAAGGGATGAAAATGTAAAGGAACAAATGTAAAAATATAAACAGTCCAAAGAACATAAACATACGTTAAAATGAATTGGTAAAGAAACAAAAAGGGAAAAAAGTGAACAAAATGCATTTAAAGGACAGAGATGTAAAGGAATAAAATACACAGTGTACATAAAAAGGAAAATAATAAATATACAAATTAAACAATATAAAAATATAAAATGAGAACAATAAATTTATAAGACTGTTGTAATGTTGTACAGTTACTCTGAGCCGTGCATTAATTTAAGTGATCACAGATATTATGGGAGTGGCTTGATACAGCGCAAGAGATGCAGAGAATTTGATCTTGACCCTTAAGAAACGTTAATACTGTCAGGTTACAAATCTGCTCCAAATTGAATTAAAAATTAAATTACAACATTGAAATAAAAATGTAAAGGGTGTACAAATACTGTATAAAATCGTGAATATAAATAATTGGTAATATGGTAAAACATTTATCATTTATCTATTATAACTTTTATGTTGGTTTGGTGGTTTGGCTGTTTCCTTATAAAGGTCCAGAAATTCGTGAGGTTTTTATTGTATAATTTGTCATGTTTTTTGCCAGGTGGCTTTTTAATTATATGATGTCATTACGTTGCTGTCCTGACGCCAGCCAATCGCTGCATTGCTGATCGTGGTTTCGAGTATCGATGCATCTGCCCTCTTCAGGGAAAACAAGAACGCGCAGTGATCTTAGATCATTTAATCCAGATATTTAAATCCAATCCGCAAATTCGTTTGAAGAACCAAATTAGCCTGAGATCAGTTATCACGATTAAAAGATCTGGAATCTGTCAAATCATCTCAGATGTAATAAGCAACGTACGAAGAACGGGCCCCTGGTCTCCAGCAACTGCAAAACATGACAGTAAATTAACCACTAAAACTCAGAGAGGAGTATTGTAACATTCTGGGGGGAAAACTGCTTAACCACTTTTTTAACTTACCC
This sequence comes from Gobio gobio, assembly GCF_949357685.1. NCBI lineage: Eukaryota > Metazoa > Chordata > Actinopteri > Cypriniformes > Gobionidae > Gobio > Gobio gobio. The sequence continues at coordinate 12,158,918 of NC_137100.1, read as the reverse complement.
GTCTCTTTCTCTGACGGTTCTGTGTGATGTTCTTCATAGTGTTTCTTTTCTGGGCCTTTTCAGACTGAGCCAAAGAATACCTCCTCAGCAAAGTCTCACAAAATAAAATACATCTTGCAACCTGCCAAATAAATCATGAATAATATATGTAATGCCAATAAAAGTAAGTAAAACAATTCAATTCAATTCAAATTTATTTGTATAGCGCTTTTCACAATACATATCGTTTCAAAGCAACTTCACAGAAAATGCATGCGTCTACATTACAGAAAAAAACAGAGAACATTCAAATAATTACAACATTTTTAAGATTACCTTTTACACTTTCAGGGTCAACATCTGTAAAAGTTCTTCAGGATCATGGATCCCAAAACTTCTGGATCATGAGGGGGGAATAAACATGCACACACACAAATGAATATTAATTTGTTTGATAAAACATTAATATTAATTATCAACTTACTGACATGGACTTGCAAAACGTACTCACCAGGCCCATACAAAAACTTCACAGTAGAGACAAAATCCTGGTTCCCTTTCGAGGGAACTCGCACTGCATCGGGACGACGCTTTGGGGATGCTCCCTTAGTATCAGCGAATCTGAAACCAGAATGCCAACTAGGCCAATCCGATTGGCGTGCGTGATGACGTCATCGTGACGGCATACCCGGAAGTATAAAAGGGTTGCTGGAGCGTAATGGCGGTAGTTATTGCTCTTCAGCAAGCGCTATCTGTTACTGTCTGTCTATTTACTGTTGTTTGTCAGTGAAAGTGTGTGAGAAAAAGTATGGAAAGTGTGAGAGTGAATGAATTCAAACAGTGTGTGCATCCGTGTCCCAGGTTCATGTCGGGCTCGGATACACACCTGCTTTGTGTGCACTGCCTGGGCGTCCAGCATGCCCAAGCGGCTCTCGAGGGAGCCGCTTGTGAGCACTGCGAAAAACTGACGCTCAGGGTGCTTCGCTCTCGGCTGGCTGCGTTTGATGAGGCCGGCCAGCCTCGTGAGCCTCGTGGTTCTGGACCCGCAGTCGCTGAGGCGGCTCGGCGTCGCAGATCATGGGGCTCACAGCGGGATTTGTCAGAGGGTTTCGGGACTGCTGCGGCACTTTCCCGATCCTCCTCTGACAGTTCCGAGGATCTTCCTCCCCGTGTGGAAGCCCGCGCTGCGGCTTCTTCCCCCGGGGTGGGAGGTCCGATGCTTGTTCTCTTCGGTTCCGAGGAGCCGGAGGAAATAGGCACCGAGGCGGGGGATGAAGCAGGAATTGTTTCATCGCTTCATCCACCCGCCCAAGAGGAGCTGGTCGAGGTGTTGACCCGGGCAGTGGCCAAATTAAATATAAGTTGGCCACAAGAGGCTCCGGAAATCCAGCTACCCAGCAGGCTGGATGACCGGTTCCTCTCACACCGGGTTCAAACACCTCGCCGGGGCCTGCCTTTTTTCCCGGATCTACACACCGAGGTGTGTAGATCATGGAAACGGCCCTATTCTTCGCGTGTTTGCAATCCCCCAGTATTGGACTATTCCAATGTTCTGGGGGCACGCGAGGCGGGCTATGGGGCGATGCCTCGGGTGGAGGAAGCTCTCGCGAGCTATCTTTCACCCGACTCTGCATCGTCCCTCAAGGCTCCGGTTTTGCCCACCAAACCCTGTCGGGACACCTCATCTTTGGTGGGCAAAGCATATATGGCGGCTGGTCGGGCTGGTGGTTCCCTGCACACATTATCAATTCTGCAGGCCTACCAGGCCGACCTCCTTAAAGAGTTGGACGAGGGAGATGGTCCCTCTCCGGAGGACATTCTGGAACTGAGGAAGGCTGCAGATTTGTCTCTCCGAGTCACCAAGGAGACGGCCCGCGCTATCGGCCGCTCCATGGCTTCCATGGTGACAGTGGAGAGACATCTCTGGCTGAATCTGTCGGGGATAAAGGAGAAGGATAGAGCTTTTCTCCTGGACTCCCCGATCTCGCCTTCTGGGTTGTTTGGAGACGCGGTTAACACCGTCGTTTCCAGACACCAGGAGGCGAAGAAACAGTCAGCAGCCTTCCACCAGTATCTCCCTCGGCGCTCTAAACCTGGGAAGGCTGGCCCTAGCGGGCAGCCTCAGCCGTCATCCAGCTCCTCGCACCGGAAGGTGCAAAAGGAGAGCGTCGCTTCTAGAGCCCCTCCCCCGGGAGCCTGGCAACAGAGGCGGCGCTCTCAGCAGCAACCTTCAGCTCCTAAAGGCGATCTTCGGAACGTCCTTCAGGCGCGGAAGGCTGCTGGGAAGAAGTCCTAGCCACGGCTGGGCTTCTAAGAGCGGTCCCCCCCGCGGAGAAACAACCGAGGTTGTTTCCTCCGCGGCGCTCTGGGAAAATCGATGTGGTAATCCCGCCGTCTATGACGCTTCGGGCCACATCGATTTCCCGCGAACACATGCTGCACCAGCCGCCTCTGGAAAGACCTGCGGCTGGTCAGCTCGCGCGTCCGCACACGGAGAACCGTTCCCAACTACTTCCTGCCGGTCAGCCGCTTCAGGAGGTTGGGAACGGGAACCGTGTAACACCCGACGCCAGCCTCGAGAGGCTGGTTCCCTTAGTAGATTATTTCGGCGCATGGAAATGCCTTCCGAATATTTCTACGTGGGTCCTGCGTACTGTAGAAAAGGGGTACAAACTGCAGTTCGGTTTTCCTCCTCCACAATTCAGGGGGTTATACTGGACAGCAGTGATACCCGAGCAGGTTCGGGTAATGGAACTAGAAGTAAAAACTCTTCTAGCGAAGGAAGCCATAGAGCGTGTTTCTCCGCTGGAAAGAGAGTCCGGGTTCTACAGCCGGTACTTTATAGTTCCCAAAAAGGATGGAGGGTTGCGTCCGATTATAGATCTGAGGGTTTTGAATCTGTCTCTGAGGAGCTTCTGGTTCAAAATGCTCACTATTCCCATGATCGTGAGTCAGATCCAGTCCGAGGACTGGTTCGTCACGATAGATCTAAAGGACGCATATTTCCATGTCTCCATCCTTCCATGTCACAGGAAGTACCTGAGGTTCGCTTTCGGGGGCGAAGCGTACCAGTATCGAGTGCTTCCCTTTGGCCTAGCCCTCTCCCCACGCACGTTCACGAAGTGCATGGATGCAGCTCTGGCTCCAATGAGACTTCAGGGCATCCGTGTGCTGAATTATATCGACGACTGGCTCATACTGGCCCAGTCGTACGAGGTGGCGGTTCGGCATCGAGATGTCGTTCTGAACCACATGAAATGCTTGGGGCTGAGACTCAACACGAAAAAGAGCGTGTTGACGCCGTCCCAGAGGACTACGTTCCTCGGGGTCGTGTGGGACTCGACAACGATGCGGGCACGATTGTCTCCCGCGCGAGTCGAGACCATACAGGCGATGGTCTCAGGAATAAGGCTAGGCCACAACATCACTGTGAAGCACTTTCAGAGAGTGCTGGGTCACATGGCAGCAGCGTCCAACATAATACCTTTTGGCCTGCTATACATGAGACCCATCCAGTGGTGGTTGAAAACCAAGGGGTTTTCCCCCAGAGGGAATCCTTTCCGTATGATCAGGGTAACGCGCAAATGCTCTCGTTCCCTAGCCATATGGAAGAAACCTTGGTTTCTGTCCCGAGGGCCAGTGTTGGGAGCGTCTTGTTGCCGGAAATCCGTTTCAACAGACGCCTCCCTCACTGGCTGGGGCGCGGTCATGGACGGCCGCTTTGCGAGGGGCCCATGGGAGAGCCGTCATTCCTCCTGGCATATAAATTGCCTGGAGATGATGGCGGTATACAAAGCTCTCAGGAGCTTTCTCCCGCACCTCCGAGGCCAGCACGTCCTGGTACGGACAGACAATACGTCTGTCGTAGCGTACATCAACCGCCAGGGAGGACTGAGGTCGCGCTTTCTGTACAAGACAGCACGCCAAGTCCTCCTGTGGACCCAGGGGAAACTGTTGTCCATCAGGGCAATGTATGTCCCGGGGGTCCAAAATCAGGGAGCAGACATCCTGTCGAGGCAGGGGCTGAGGCCCGGGGAGTGGCGACTCCACCCAGAGGTGGTGGAGGCCATATGCAAGAGGTTCGGCCCAGTGGAAGTGGATCTGTTTGCGTCTCGAGAGACGTCCCACTGTCCACTGTGGTTTTCCCTCACGCATCCAGCTCCGCTGGGGCTGGATGCCATGGTGCAGACGTGGCCGAGGCTGCGTCTGTACGCATTTCCCCCGATTGCTCTGCTCCCGGGAGTCCTGGAAAGGGTCCGTCGACAGGGGGTCAGTCTACTTCTGGTAGCACCCCGTTGGCCGACTCGAGTTTGGTTCTCGGATATCATAGCTCTGCTAGCAGGTCAGCCGTGGGAGATTCCTCTGAGGAGGGATCTCCTATCTCAGGCGGCGGGTACGATATTTTACCCCCGCCCGGAGATTTGGAACCTGTGGGTCTGGCCCCTGAGGGGACCAGGTTCATAGAGGCTGGCCTATCGGCAGACGTGATAGAGACCTTACTCAGCTCCAGGGCTCCGTCTACGAGGAGACTGTACAGCCTCAAGTGGAATGTATTTTCCACTTGGTGCAGAGAACGTGAGGTGGACCCAGTTAACTGCCCAGTGGCTTCAGTGCTGGAGTTCCTCCAAGATCGTTTCTCTGCAGGGCTTACCCCGTCCACACTCAAGGTGTACGTGGCTGCCATTGCGGCTTTCCACACTCCTTTGGGTGATGGGCCTCTGGGTAGGCACCAGCTGGTTGTACAATTCCTCCGTGGGGCTCGGAGGATGAGGCCTGCGGCTCGGTCCAGAGTTCCAACCTGGGACCTGGCAGTGGTTCTCGAAGGATTGGCTGAGGCCCCCTTCGAACCATTGGAGTCGGCTGGACCGAAGGATCTGACCCTTAAGGTGGCTTTTCTCCTTGCCATTACCTCTCTCAGGAGAGTGGGAGATCTCCAGGCCTTGGCGGTAACGCCAACCTGCCTGGAGTTTGCCCCGGGAGGAGTAAAGGCCATCTTACACCCTAGGCCGGGCTACGTGCCTAAGGTGCCATCAAGGGTGGTCAGGTCATTGGTCCTGCAGGCATTTCATCCTCCGCCTCATGTGACGGCGGAAGAGGGGAGGCTTCACCTACTCTGCCCGGTTAGGGCTCTAAGAGTTTATCTGGCGAAGTCTGCAGAGTGGAGGAGATCACAACAACTGTTGGTGTGTTTTGGCTCACCTAAGAAGGGATTGCCTGCGTCTACTCAGACAATCAGTAATTGGATTGTCCAGGCGATTACCATGGCCTATCAGGTGCGCAGTTTGCCTTCACCTGTGGCTGTGAGGGCTCATTCCACCAGAGGCATGGCCTCTTCGGTGGCCCTTCTTTCTGGGGTCCCCTTGCAGGATATCTGCGAGGCGGCCGGGTGGGCTACCCCACACACTTTTATCAGGTTTTATAGCCTGGATCTCCCTACGACGCCTGGTGCGAGGGTGCTCCAGTCCTAGCTGTGCCCGGTTTCCGGCTTCACACTAGGGCAGGCGCTACCCTTCGGTGTGGCCTAGTGGGTACTCGTTCCCCAAAGCATCGTCCCGATGCAGTGCGAGTTCCCTCGAAAGGGAACTGCTCGGGTTATGTACATAACCCTTGTTCCCTGAGAAGGGGAACGAGCACTGCATCCCGACGCCACACCTTGGCGCGCCTGGAGCGCATGCTTCAGAGCAATTACTACCGCCATTACGCTCCAGCAACCCTTTTATACTTCCGGGTATGCCGTCACGATGACGTCATCACGCACGCCAATCGGATTGGCCTAGTTAGCATTCTGGTTTCAGATTCGCTGATGCTAAGGGAGCATCCCCAAAGCGTCGTCCCGATGCAGTGCTCGTTCCCCTTCTCAGGGAACAAGGGTTATATACATAACCCGAGCAGTTTTCTTTTTTGGAGTCCAAGGATGGTGGTTTCCTGTCCTCTCTGCTGAATGAGTACATGATCTCAGATTATTCATTCCAAAGCTCCTTTACATTTTATGACAAGCTTAATCTTAAAGCTACACTGTGTAACTTTTTTAGTCTATTAGCTAAAAACACTTAGTTCTTTCAAAAATATATGTGCTCATTAATGTATATTTACTTATTTCAAGTAATAAAGTATTCTCGTAAGTTTATAATATGCCATTGAAAATACATAAGGTAATGGGATCTAACGGTGGTCGCCATGTTGCCCCTCCATCTTGAAAGTACATTAGCCAAAGAGGGACATACCCGTAAATTCAAGCTTCGCCTTTCGCGTTTTAACCGGTTTTAAAGGTCCCATGGCATGGCATTTTTCTATTATTTTATAATGTTTCCTGAGCTGTACTTATATTGTTAGTATGACTTTTACATCATAAAATGTCATAATTTAGAAATAAAAAGGCATTTTTTCTATACTGCTGTTTGCCCTGTGGCTGAATGCCCTGCTTCAAGAGGCGTGTCTGCTGTGAGACTTCAGTAAAAACACCCACTGTTGTGATTGGCTGACATCTTTGCATTTTATATGAGCGGAGGGGGCGTGGTTTATCGAGGCACGAGCAGGCACGAGTCTGCCAGGGAGACGGATGGACCTGAGTTCACTTCTCATCAGTTCTCAGCATGTCTGAACTGTTTTAGTTACAGCATATACTTTAGGTTATTAGTCTATTTCTAGTCGGAGGGACTGTCACTCATGTCAGAAAGTTAGTAACTTTAGTAAATTATGGATCAGCGCTGACTGGAGACGCGAACCGTTTAGAACGATTCAGTCCGATTTGGTGAACTGATTCGGTTCACTAAAAAGAACTGGTTCAAAAGAAAGATCGTTCGCGAACCGGACATCACTAATGTACCAGAGACTGAGCTCAGCGATTGCTAACAAAGTTATTTATAGTAACTACTGAGTTATGAGAGCGCTGTCAGTCAGCGCGAGTTTATTGTGTTTGTATCTGAGAGTTCTGAATAAACAGTCACACCGAGTCCGTCTCTTCGTCATTATTCTACCAACTTTGTAACACATGCAAAGTACCATTACAGCTGTCGAGATGAACGAGTTAAAAGTAAGTGTTGATAATAGCATTATTTTTAAAATAAAATAAAAGCGTCAGTGACGCGCGTTGAGTACACAGCGCAAACAAAGACACAACAGCAGTAATCGGATGTAATCCAGTTTATTGTGGGGCTAGGCTGGCTAGCCCGGATATGCTCAAGCTTACCCCCCTTCTGCTTAATCTCACGCCGCGTTTGGTGCCTCCGCTGTGGGCCAGATGCAGTACTGTGGGTCGGGGATGTTGAAGGCCGAGCTTCGGCGTGTGTGAGGTTTATCTCTGCTGATGTTGAGCAGAAACTCATGACTGTATGCACATTTTAGAACCGATAGACGCGACGAGGACGTACAAAAACACTGACTCACAAGATATAAAACACGAAAACACCGTTCTGTCTGGAGAGAGAGAAGCCGCATTGTGTGCACGAATAATAAATAATTAGCTACACATCAGAAATCACTGATCACAGATCAGAAGGAACTGAAAAAAGACTTCTGTTTTCATTTGTACATCCAAACACTGAGAAACTGCCAGCGTTCACTCGTTCACAAGCAATGATGCAATGATCTCTCGACGAGCGTTTGCATGGGCGTGCCAGATTCTCTGGGCGGAGGAAAGGGAGGAAACCGTTCCTGCTTGGACGTCAAACCAGGAGACTTCAGGATTGGCTAGTCTGGCCTGTCATTTTCTCAAAGGCAGAGAAAGACAGCCACAACTCGGTTTTACACCGATCAACATTTCTATCCACTTGGGGACAATATTCAGGCTAGGGGAACTCATATTAATGTTGAAAAACCTCATAAAATGAAAATTTCATGCCATGGGACCTTTAATACTCGATGGCACTTGTACAAAATTCCCTGCCTCGCGAGTCAACTTGTTCAGACTTGTCTGGTGCATGCGCAGAGAGTTTTCATCTCAGCAGCGTCCAGTAACAGAGTTATACAGAGTTTTCCTGGCTTGTTTATTCCTCAAAAGTCTGTTTTTCCTTGTGTGGTATTTCTGTGCGTTAATAACCATAAATAATAATAGTTATTGTCTTGATGGATATTTTATTAAAATGCTACAGAATAATACTGCTTTAAAAGTCTTCACTGTATGATATTCAATTAGTTAATATCACATGATTCTTAAAGAAGCAGAAGGTCTTCTCTATTCTTTTGTTGTTTGATTAAAATTATGACAAAGCTGCAGCCCCTTTAAGAACGGATGCACATAATGACACGCATCCGGGATTCCCCACGTTAACTTGAACTGTTTGACTTTACTTTAGACATAACTGACTGTTTAAATCAAGTGAATACCTCACATGACAAGGTTTCTGAGATAAGTGTGTGCATTTTACAGAAAGATAATTGATTTCGGGATCGCGTGCTGTCTGGGAGAGGCTTATTTTAACACATGCATGTCCAACTCATTATTCTACATTCAAGCATGTTTCCTTGTTAAAATGTCAAAAACTTTTAGTACAGTCAGTGCTGCGTTATATACGCTATATTCACATTCCGCGATATAAAAAGGTAATGTTAACGTTTAACATACTGCAAAATCGCTAACAATAGTCAGTATCAGATCGTCATAACATCCAGCCCTATCTTAACAATATTACAACACAAAACACAGAAACAAAATATGTAAGTTAATCATGATTAGCATATGACTTTAATGCGCTAACGTTATATCTTGATGAGCAGTAGAAACAATATAAAGGGATTTACGTTACCTTCTGCCGTCTGCTGTCCGCCATTGGAAACTTAGTCTGTTCTTATTCATGTTTTTTCGTTCTCAGTCGACATCCCACAATCAAAATTCGTCCAAAATAAGATTTTAACAGATTTAAAATGATCCATGCAATGCCATGGACCGAAGAAGCAGTCCTGTTGCAGATTAGAAGCCGCGACCGCGTCCCCGCGAGACACTCCCACTGCATGAAAACACTGAAATCCGGCACTATCCGGGCATGGTATACTCATGTGTAATTTGATGTTTACCGGATGTATGTGGGAAAAAGCGGATCAGAGTAACACGGAACAGTATATTTCCAGAAAAACCCGGAAACCTCACGTATGCGGACATATACAGGAATCCGTAAATTTCACGGACATATACAGCTGAAACACTGCTGGGTGTGCTAGGACTGAAGACTGTTAGGTGTGAAGAAGACCTTTCATATGTTAATGACTGACACTAGTGCTGGCTGTTCTCAGAGGGAGGGGGGAGGACTTCAGGATTGAGAATTATCTCTGGTCTACTGTAGGCTACAGCAAACAAGCTTTTTGTTCAGAAAAATTAATTCTTAAGGCCCTGAAACACTAAACCGAACTAGCAATGACTAAAGCCGACTGTGGGGTTGGTTCACGTTGCCTGGGTCTGGGCCAAACCATCAGAATGGTGCGTCAGGGCCTTAAAACCACTGCATGAAAAGAGTCTCTTAATCAAATATTTTTTATAAAAGCAGTACAAAATAAAAACCCTGACTGAACATATACGTTCACAAAAAAATCTGAATATGTAATGAAATAAACAAAGAAATGTAATGGAATTAACAAAGGATAATTAACCAAACATTTAAGACTATCCCCAAACAATTTTTGCAAAGTTTTACAAATTTTAGGCAATAATAGCATTAAATAAAAAGGAGATGAAATGTGGAATATAAAAAAGTTTGTTTTTAAAACACCAAAAACTGATATGCTCAAAATATAAATATGGAATAAAAAAGAGCAGGGATTCACTTGCTCAAGAAACACAGAAACACAAGCAGATCTTTCAGCTCTGCAACTGTTAACAAAAAGTGTCACTCCAAGATTCTTAACTTTAACACGCTGCAAAAAAGTTGGGTTTTGAGGTTTGAAATCCACCACTCACAATAGATGTAGGTGCAACCAATAAGGTTACCAATAAAAATAAGACAACCAATAAAAATAATCCTAATTTTACAGAAAAAAACTTCAGTTTTTTACAGTATTTTCTTGTAATTTTTAATTATGTTTAAAACTATGTAAAATTACAAACAATATCTAAATAAACAACTTGACTGCTATTTTAAGGATTATATCATTAATGACAAATTACAGTAATTCTCATTTTTTTATACAGGAACATCACTGTATTATTTTTCTGTTTTCATAAATAACAAATTCATGCAAAATTGCAAACAATATCTGTAAATTAACAACTGTAATAAAATATTTAGCTCATTATATTAAAGGTTTAGGTTTATGTCCATACAATTTAACATTATTCTTTGTCATTTTAAAGTAAATCTTATTAGTTTTATATTTACACTGTAAAAATAAAAACCTAAAAAAACGGTCAAATGACAATTTAGAGAAAACACTATTAGTTTACAGATTTTTCCTTATTTAAATTAAGATATTTTACTTTAATTTTCTGTTTTACAGTGAAGTTGTATTTTTACATTCAAACTGGTTTTACATTCAATTCTGGATACAAATATAACAAACTATATAGCAAACTAAATATCAAACAATAATTGTTTTTTAAAGAGTACAAATCTGCACTGCTCTCCAGGTTGAAACTTCCAGGCCTCTGCCAGTGCCCACACCACAAAACACCATTTGACCAATTAATTAAATATAACAGCAAATAAAAATAAATATACACATTTTCGAACTGTTGTTTTTTTTCTATATTTGCAAGGCTATTTGCTGTCTTTCCGGTTTTCTTTTGAGCGTGATTGGTCAATCTGAACGTCATCCAGAAATCTGGCAAATGACAGTGCGCGCCTTCAGTTTGAATTATACACCCGTTGTCGTTGGGCCTATAATCTGTCTCTATTTTACTGTCCGTTGATGTTGAAAACTTATATAGTCTGTGGGACACAATCATATTTGCTTATTTTTTCAGTTCCAGCTGCCACATTGGAGACTATATTTCTGCCATCATTATCATTTCTTTTTCAAATTTGTGGGATGATTACATTGTTGTGTTGTTTCCTACAATTAAAAGCCAAAATGGCATTTGATATATAATCTGATGCAGTGAGCTGTGTGTCCAGATGATACAATTGGGTACTCAGTACTGTACTGATGCCTGCCAAGCACTGCATGCATTGTTAATTACAGAAACAGTTTTGTTATAGATTGTTGCAACAACCAAGTATTGGCTTGTCTTCATTTTTTTCCCTGTTGATCGCATTTGAGAATCTGTAAAATCCTGATTCTTAATTCATCCGTTATTAAGTTGTCTTTTGAAATGTTATAATTCTTTGCTCGGAGCTGAGCATCACAAGGGAAAAAAATCAAAGAAGGAATAAAATCATCAAACACGCCTTCACTCTATGTATGTGCACACAGCGTGATAAGTGCTTTGATGTTTACACCTGAGGTGTGTTCACTGTCCCCGTGTTGTTTTTTTGAAGCATACTTCTTGTTCTGGCCAATATTGATATCAACAGACACTGACTCGGAACAAATGAGAGTTATTGCAAGTTTATTGAGGTTTGTCCCAGTGCCATCATTTACTCTACCTCGTGTTGTTCCAAACCTGTATGTGTCAGGATCCTGTAACTTAGGTCGGTCTTATTCTTAGTTTGGTTACTTGACTCCAATGCACTGAATCGTCTAGTCCACGTGTGAGCGTGTGGCTTTGAGAATTGTTCTCTGTGTTTTTTGTGTGTTCGGGGCATTGTGTCTGTGTTCTGACACTCGGTATCAGGATCCTGACACTTTTTTCTGTAATGTGTTTTGTTTTCTGTTAGAGCACATGGACTTTGTTGGTGTTTGTTTGCCATGTGCTCTTCTGCCTTCATTGTGTTTGGTGAGAGTAGGTGTGTTGGACATCGGCTGTGGCTGGAAGCAACCGATCGGCGAGAGTAGCCGCGTGCAGGCGAGGAGGAGCTGCAAACGGAGACGTGAAGTCGGACACTTTCTGCTTCCCGTAGTGACGCTCACGCTGTGTTTGCATAATTCATCACAACTGAAGTGAAATAAATGCAATATTTGTCAAATGCACAGATGTTTCAGATACATTTTCATTCAATACTTTATGTGCTGCTTAATACAGCATGTGTTTGTACAATAATAAAGTTCAACATAAGCCTACACTATCAATGAAGTGGGGTCTACATTTTTTATAAGTTTTATTTTGATAAACATGACAATATAACATCTCGACTACATGAAAAGAGCTTTTACCGTTATAAAAAACTGATTTGTGAGCATTAGTGGAACTGAAGGTTTTAGAATAAACACGAAACACGTATGATCACTGTCATGCTGTGAATCCGGCCAATCGTGGAACAGCTATGTCGTCATCAGAGCTCGTGCAGTCATTCTAGAGAAGCTGCGCAGAATGCATCAGCCGGCTGCTCTCGAATCGCTCTCGCGGCACTTCGTTGACATACGTCACTGTCACATGGCGTCGGCGCTGCCTCAAGTCGGGCAAAATTCCGAACCGGCCTGCACTGCTTCAAGTAAGCCGCCGATCGGTCTGCGCATAGTTGCATGAAGTCGAACAAGCTTCATGTATTCTGTTGTTCTGTTGTATGTTTGTATTTCTATCTGCCATGTGCTGTCCCATCTAATTTTTGCAAACGCCCTCTTGTTATCTCATCATTCGTTTATTTGCCCCACCTGCTGTACCTCATTACCCTCCTCATTTCCTTCTCTACATATTTCTCTTGTGTGCTCTGGCTTTTGCTGGTTCATTTTTTTTTTTTGGTGTTCCTATTTGTTGGTTGGTTTATATCTGTCTGTTTTATCCTTCTTGTATCGTTTTGCTAGTTTTATTTCTGTTTTAGTTTTGTCCTAACATGGGTCTTTTGTTTCCAGTCCTGTAGTCTGGACTTTTATTTCCAAACTCTATAGCTGGGAAAGGGACTAGGTTTTGGTGAGTGCACCTATATACATTTTTTGCTGGACTGGAAAAGTCCTTCAATTGGGAGGAGCTGGTAACCTAAAGACCTGGTAGGGTTGCACCAGCCATATTACATGTTCAGTCTGGCATGCAGAATACTGGCCTGGTGTTTTTAACCATTTTCACAGATCTGTGTGAATGGAGATTGCTCAGGTTTTGTGTTTTGACACAAAACACAAAGGAAAAACGTTTCCCGTTTTAGTATATCGTTGTCGTTTAAATGTACCCTTAATTTGAAATGTGAAGTCCAAACTAGAAGCGTAGTAACTACTAGTAGTTTGAAATTAGCTTTGTACTTTATTTGATTGCACCATTTGTTCTTAAACTCTAATGCATAGTCGTGTTGGGGAGTAACTAGTTACATATAATGGAGTTTTGTAATTTAAAGGGTAACTTCAGTGATTTAGCATTAAGCTTTGTATTTAAACTGAGTCATTTATGTAGTAGAAATGTGAAATTATTTTTGAATTTGGTGCCTTCTAGACTGAGAAAAGACAGAAAATGTATTTTTGTCTCATGTGGATGAAAGACAACAACTCCCAGAATGCACTTGATTCGCTGCCCTACGAGGCCACTCCGTACACCGTCGTTTTGATCTTCATAGTAATACAATAATTTAGTTCAGTTAGAGAATAAACACTACAATTAAAAACTGAACGCGTGTTTTCAATAAAGTGTGAGTGAGGCGAACGAAAGTCCCGTCACAGACACATTAGTGTCAGATTTCATTCACACGAAGAGCTGAGCAGAACTGAGGTAATGTTAAGCGCCAATTTGGCACGTTTTCAGATCGCAAAATGACGATATTAGCGTCATCGGAGGAATTTTTCCAGAAATAAAATGCATAATTCTCTCGTCTCAGGGGGATATGAGGGGGGAAAGTACCATAATTTGAATATACTACCGGGTTTCTACTGATACAAAGCCTAATGCTAAACCACTGAAGTGACCCTTTACGTACAAAATAAATGTAACTGTAATCCACAATGCACCCTACCATTTTAAAGGCCATTTAGAAAAGTAATGCTATTCTGCCCACTACCAATCCACATTGCCACTGAAAGCTTTAGCCTTTAGGCTACAACCTGTCTGAGAGTTGCCACCATGGTGAGTGATAAAAATGTCTTCCAGTGCTGTAAATGTTAAAACAATTTCATCCAGAAACTAGGTACAATTATAACAGATCAGTGCAAATATGACAGTTCAGTGCAAAATATGTTTGCCAACTATTAAAATTAAATCGACATCGAAGGATTCAATGTCGAACCTGAGGAAGCATCTCCTATGATGAATGTTAACCTGAAGCGCCACCTAGTGAACAAATCTCTCTTTTAGTTTGTCCCGTTTTGACTTGCAAAATAGAGCTATTTAGTGAAGTTTTAGTAACTAATTTCGGGAGGAGCACGCCAGATAATGTAACCTAATCAAACCCAAGTGGAGCACCCTCAGATAATTAAACCTAATTAAACACATGTGGAGCGCATCAAGCCAATCGATTTAATCAACGATAAGAGGTGTATATATACAGCATATTTACCTTCTTTCGTTGACCGTTTTTATTTGTAGCATCCCTCCACCACCCCATCTCCTCACTTTGATTTAATAAACTCATTAGACGTCAACACAATCCATAATAAAATACAGTCTAGTTCTAGACTATCTTTATCATGGGGGGGGGGGGGGTACTCTGGGTTCGGGGCCAAAATTCCTCCCTCGGAGCCCTCCCCCGGACAGCACGCCAAATATGCATAATCTTTACTCCATTTAATTTGATGTAAGTATGAACTCGTGAAACTACACAACGATTGGTCACTGAGTCTAAACAATACCATGCATGTTATTACGGCTACACTTGGGGGCGTCTGTTTGGGTTGTCAGTGAGTATGAAACTAGAATTTATTCTTCTGCTAGTGAGAAACCAATATTAGACTGTATATGGTATAATGTTTTCCCTTCACACGCATAGTGGAAAAAAGAATCAGTATGAAAACCATGTTTTTTTTACAACCCCAAATCAGAAAAAGTTGGGACAGTATGGAAAACACAAATAAATAAAAAAAGAAGTGATTTCTAAATTTACTTTGACTTGTATTTCATTGCAGACAATATGAACACAAAATATTTCATGTTTTGTCTGGTCAACTTCATGTCATTTGTAAATATGCATCCTTTTCTGTCATTCAGACCTGCAACACATTTCAAAAAAAGGTGGGACAGGAGCAATTTAGGGCTAGTAATGAGGTAAAATGGTTAAATAATGATGTGATTTGAAACAGGTGATGTCAACAGGGTATTGTAATTATGATTTGGTACAAAAGCAGCATCCAAGAAAGGTCTAATCCTTTAGGAGCAAAGATGGGCCGAGGATCGCCAGTTTGCCAACAAATATACGTGAGAAAATTATTGAAATGTTTAAAAACAATGTTCCTCAAAGAAAGATAGGATGAGATTTGGATATTTCACATTCATAACATAATTAAAAGATTCAAGGAATCTGGAGGAATTTCAGTGCGTAAAGGACAAGGGTGCAAGCCTAAGCTGAACAACCGTGATCTCCGATCCCTCAGGCGGCACTGCATCAAGAATCGTCATTCATCTATAAGCGATATCACCACATGGGCTCAGGACTACTTTGGTAAACCTTTGTCAAGTACCACAATACGTAGTTACATCCACAAATGCCAGTTAAAACTGTACTGTGCCAAAAGGAAGCCCTATGTTAACAGTGTCCAGAAGCGCCGTCGACTTCTCTGGGCTCGGAGGCATCTGGGATGGACCATCACACAGTGGAAACGTGTACTGTGGTCAGATGAATCAGTATTTCAGGTATTTTTTGGGAGGAATGGACGCCGTGTGCTCCGGACCAAAGAAGAAAAGGATCATCCAGACTGTTACCAGCAACAAGTCCAAAAGCCAGGGTCTGTCATGGTATGGGGTTGTGTCAGTGCCCTTGGCAAAGGTAACTTGCACTTCTGTGAAGGCACCATTAATGCTGAAAAGTATATAGAGATTTTGGAGCATAATATGCTGCCTTCAAGAAGACATCTTTTCCAGGGACGTCCATGCATATTTCAACAAGACAATGCAAAACCACATTCTGCACACATTACAAAGTCCTGGCTGCGGAGGAAGAGGGTACGGGTACTTGACTGGCCTGCCTGCAGTCCCGACCTGTCTCCAATAGAGAATGTGTGGCTCATTTTGAAGCGCAAAATGCGACAACGACGACCCCGTACTGTTGCCCACCTTAAGACTTGTTTGCAGGACAAATGGGACAAAATTACACCTGAAACACTTCATCACTTGGTGTCTTCAGTCCCTAAACGTCTTTTAAGTGTTGTGAAAAGGAATGGCAACATTACAAAGTGGTAAATGCTTTACTGTCCCAACTTTTTTTGAAATGTGTTGCAGGTCTGAATGACAGGAAAGGATGCATATTTACAAATGACATGAAGTTGAGCAGACAAAACATGAAATATTTTGTGTTCATATTGTCTGCAATGAAATACAAGTCAAAGTAAATTTAGAAATCGTTTTCCATACTGTCCCAAATTTTTCTGATTTGGGGTTGTACAATAGTATAATGATATAGACTTGATTTCTCTTAAATATACCTAAATATAACTATCTCTGTTTTTTAGAGGTTAAATGTTTGAAAATGATTTACAGTGGAAAACATTAGAAATTTTGAAAAGTAATCAAAAAAGTAGCCTAATCATAAAGTAATCAAATGTAATCAGTTACACTTTAATAAAGTAAATTAAATAGTTACACTACTTATTACATTTTAAATAGGGTAACTAATCAGTAACCTATTACATTTCCCAAATAACCTTCCCAACACTGGCATATGATGTTTACCATCAATGATCCAGTCTTCAAATAAATGAAATTGATGAAGTTGATGAAATGCTGTGAATTTAACTTTATCCTTGACTCTAACTTCTTTTGCCTCACAGAGCTAACAGTAAAAACAAGCTTCCATTAAAATACGTTAACCATGAATAAAATAATTAGTATTCTTTTGTATGTCAATAACATTCAGAAATGGTATGAAATGTATAATCAATAAATAAATAAATACTGATGCAAAAAACATAAAAAATTACATTAATTTATGACTGATTTTATTTGACATGCACAACACAAACCTTTGAATGATAGTGTAAGCCATTAATAACTTGCATTAATCAACATTTAGGACTATTCTATCATATATATCCTCAAAGATAGTATGCATAGACTAAAAGCCAGGACATTTCTATTTAATGGAAACTGCATTTTATAAATGCATCCCTTTGCGTTGAAGTTCAACCCATGTCAATAGCCTTTTATCTGAATCCTATGTAGTATTAAATTCACAGCAGTGTTAGAGGGCATGTATCTCTCTTTTCTTATCTGCTTGCCATGCTGTTGATTTTGCTCCCTGTGTCTGCTGGTAGGAACAGAGGGGTTCTGCGCTGTATATAT
Organism: Gobio gobio; assembly: GCF_949357685.1. Lineage (NCBI taxonomy): Eukaryota > Metazoa > Chordata > Actinopteri > Cypriniformes > Gobionidae > Gobio > Gobio gobio. The sequence continues at coordinate 12,141,568 of NC_137100.1, read as the reverse complement.
CGTGCGCCATCTCCATATAGCAGCACTGTGATCTGAGTATTATTGCCTGCAAGGAGGGGATATTACATCTCTGCTGCCTGGGTGGGAGATCAGGGGATGCCATCAGTGAAACGGCAGGGACTCTCTCTCCTTTCTCTCTGTCTATCACAGACACAGACCAGTCAGAGTTATTAGATTTGCAGGCATGTACATCTGCAGCAGGGAATAAAGCAGTGTACAATGTCAAATTCTAGCACAGCTTGACTGCGTGACAGAGACTAAATAAAAAGTATTACTTTTTTTTTTGCGGGGGAAGATATTCAAACTTTGAAGAACTGTTTCAGGGTTTTATTGTGGCCATGGGGTGTCAAGCTCCAAAAAAAGACAAAAATACACCATAAATGTAAAGAAAAACCACAGTAATTGAATGCTTCTCCTTTTTAAAAAACATTTAGGGCCCTATTTTAACGATCTGAGTGCATGGTCTGAAGTGCATGGTGCAATTTGCGAGCAGAAAAACTGAACACTTCTCCTTTTATTTTTAATATTTAAAAATGATGGTGTTATAATCAGAGTGTACACGCGTTGTGCACCTGCCTATATAGGCACATATTCCTAACGCGCCCTTTAAATTACAGAAAAAAATACTGCGTTATTGACTTTAGACCAGGTTTTTCTTGGTCAATAGAGCAGTCGTTTTCAGTTGTGCCAACAATGCGCCTGAACACACCTCGTTTTCAGACCAGCACGTCCATGGGCAAACATATGGACGTGAGTGCATTTTCTATTTAAACAACGTGGTGCTGGACATGAAAATGATAACTGCATCGGGCTGAAACTAGCAAAAAATACCTGCGTCGCGCTCTGGCATCGCATTGTGCCGGGTGTATGATAGGGCCCTTATTTAGTAAAATGAGGCCTAAAACTTCCAGTAGCCTACATAATCTTTTTTAACATATTAGCAGTCATTTAAAACTTAAAAGAATCAGACGCAATCAAACTAGATTCACACAAAGGCTAATGTTACATTCATTATACACAATTCATAATGTAATATATGTAACAGAGAACGAAAATGCTCCAAAATGTGTATAGTTCCATTTTTATGTGTATAAAATTTGCATGTCAGTCAATACACAACACATTCTGAAACACTAGACACATTTTTATTTTTTTATTTTTATAAACCTATGGTACAACCAAAACATGCAAGTTGATTTGGAATATATATATATATATATATATATATATATATATATATATATATATATATATATATATATATATATATGTTATATATACACTCACCTAAAGGATTATTAGGAACACCATACTAATACTGTGTTTGACCCCCTTTCGCCTTCAGAACTGCTTTAATTCTACGTGGCATTGATTCAACAAGGTGCAGAAAGCATTCTTTAGAAATGTTGGCCCATATTGATAGGATAGCATCTTGCAGTTGATGGAGATTTGTGGGATGCACATCCAGGGCACGAAGCTCCCGTTCCACCACATCCCAAAGATGCTCTATTGGGTTGAGATCTGGTGACTGTGGGGGCCATTTTAGTACAGTTAACTCATTGTCATGTTCAAGAAACCAATTTGAAATGATTGGAGCTTTGTGACATGGTGCATTATCCTGCTGGAAGTAGCCATCAGAGGATGGGTACATGGTGGTCATAAAGGGATGGACATGGTCAGAAACAATGCTCAGGTAGGCCGTGGCATTTAAACAATGCCCAATTGGCACTAAGGGGCCTAAAGTGTGCCAAGAAAACATCCCCCACATCATTACACCACCACCAGCCTGCACAGTGGTAACCAGGCATGATGGATCCATGTTCTCATTCTGTTTACGCCCAATTCGGACTCTACCATCTGAATGTCTCAACAGAAATCGAGACTCATCAGACCAGGCAACATTTGTCCAGTCTTCAACTGTCCAATTTTGGTGAGCTTGTGCAAATTGTAGCCTCTTTTTTCTATTTGTAGAGGAGATGAGTGGTACCCGGTGGGGTCTTCTGCTGTTGTAGCCCATCCGCCTCAAGGTTGTGCGTGTTGTGGCTTCACAAATGCTTTGACTGAAATAACCACTCGTTACAACCGAGGTATGCAGCAAAGTTGCTCTTCTATCAGCTTGAATCAGTCGGCCCATTCTCCTCTGACCTCTAGCATCAACAAGGCATTTTCGCCCACAGAACTGCCGCATACTGGATGTTTTTCCCTTTTCCCACCATTCTTTGTAAACCCTAGAAATGGTTGTGCATGAAAATCCCAGTAACTGAACAGATTGTGAAATACTCAGACCGGCCCATCTGGCACCAACAACCATGCCACGCTCAAAATTGCTTAAATCACCTTTCTTTCCCATTCTGACATTCAGTTTGGAGTTCAGGAGATTGTCTTGACCAGGACCACACCCCTAAATGCATTGAAGCAACTGCCATGTGATTGGTTGATTAGATAATTGCATTAATGAGAAATTGAACAGGTGTTCCTAATAATCATTTAGGTGAGTGTATATAAATGTACTTTAGTGCAGATTTTTAAATATGTTGATTGTTATTGAAACTGCCCATTATATTAGGATGAAGATGGTTGAATTGCACTCCCTCAATTTGGCCATGTTGAGTATTTTGTCCATTAGGTTATTACTAATGATTTATTTATTATGGAGTTTACAATTATCCCTGTTCTTCCTTTCTACAAAAGCAGTCTATACACAATGTCACAGAACATGTTGTGCAAAGTGTCTTCACATGCCAAGTTGGAACATGTGAAAGTGCGATATTGTATAACTTTTTTTAATGTATGTAATTGTATTGTATAACTCAATTCAAGTGTTGTTTCCATGCCTTTGTGGCAGTGCACATTGCTGTGTAAAATACAACAAATGAATGTGTTGACTGGGGCTTATCCCTCCCCTATGGCTACACTTCCAAAAATGTGCAACCTGCTATATCCTCTTGTGACTTCAATGACCAACAAGCTATTTTAGCTGCAGACATTTGGGTTAGAGAGCAGAAGAGGACTTTTAGACATTCGCCACTGCTTTTGGTGGCAACAGTCTTCTCAGCATGATCAACATATTTTTGTTTGCTTCAGGACTGGCATAATCAATGCATGTGAGCAGTGGAATGTCATGTGTTTTTCTTTCTCCAAGGAAAGTAGATGACTAGCATAATCACACCATTCCTCTTTGGGTAGAACATGCATTTTAACATTATCTAAATAAATTGCTTGCTTAGAAGTAATTTTAATAAATATGTAAATGCATTACTGGGAATCTAGGGAGCTCTGGCATTCCTTGGGCAAGAGGGATAGCTCTCAAAATGTGTCAGGCCTTTTTTTTTTCTTTTTTTTGCGAGCCAGCATTAAAATAAATTAAAGTAATGGCTCCCTGCATATGCCAGCTCCATTAGCGGCAAGTTGAAGCGTGAGGGGGGTATGAGCTATGAAACCTTCTTGGAAAGGTGTTTAATGTTTGTCACCGCTAATGGTCTGCTGGTCATTATAGGGTGGGGCTAATTATCAGACCATTATCACCTTACCTGAATATCAAAACAAATTCACTTCCTTACAGAGGAGAGCAAGAAATAATGGTCAGAATAATAACAATGTGCTGCTATTACAGTGTCGCTGGGTTTTTGTTAAATTGAGATTCTATGACACTGAAAACAAACAAAAAGAATCCCTCATTGCTAATGGGAAAGAGGTGATTGCGGAAAGTAATGCATGACGAATGTTAGGAATAAAAACACAGCGCCAATTTGTTTATGTTTGTATGAAAATACAAAGATTCCCTAAAATCAAACATTATTAGTGCTATAAAACGTGCTGGCCTAACAATTATGTAAATGCATAAGCCACAGCAAAAATGTGAATTACAGTCCAACACGTAGAACAAACACTAACAATAATATTTTATAACAAAATTTATATTAGTCATACAACAATTTTTTTTTACTATTTGCATTTAAAATATTTTCCCTGCTGTCTACTATTGGAACAGGCCCAGTGAACATTGCTAAAAGTAGTAAATATTTTGCAAATATTTAAATATCCTGAAGCTTTTTAGTGTCACAGTCACGTTAGTTTGGACTGTTAGTTTCTGCCTTCATCACTCATAACGTTCAGCTGTGCACTCATCATCACCCTCATTATCACGCGTAGCCTATAGTTGTTTGGTACTGTTTTCAGTTCAGGGTCCGGTGTTGTCTTTTGTGGATGTGTTGTGTGTTTCTCTGTGCCAGTTTAGGTCTAGTCCACACGTACACGGGTATTTTTATAACCGGAGCTTTTCCTCCTCCGTTTTAAAAAACAATCGCGTCCACACAAGCAGGGTTTTAAAAAAATCTCTGTCCACATGAAAACGCAAAACCACGGTATGATTGGCTGCCTGATTTCAACATGGGTCCCATCCATGGCACTAATGCACTGAGGGATGCCATGGGCTCAGTGAAACCCTTCTGCAAGTTTACTTTACTGGACTCAGTGACAGGTAACTGTATACACAGGGGCAGGGCCCAAGTGGACTGTAATAGCTTCACACACTTGCCTTACTACTATTTTGTATTATTGAATCATGGCGCCTCTGTTCTGCAATACAACGAGCTAACTGCACATGTATCTGTATACATTTGATAAGCGCAAGTGCTGCTAGCAGAGTTATTCAAAGCTACGTCCGCCATTGCATAGACTCGACTTGTAAATAAAAGAGATAACGGCACACAATCTGTCGTCAAACAAAGGAGAGAACGGCGCACACTTCGACTTAACAAGCCGAAATCTCCGGTTTCACCGTCTACACGACAACGCTGTAACCGGAGTTTCTAAAAATCATCACCCTGGCCGGAGTTTTCCAAAAAATCCGGTTTCAGTAACCGGATACTGCGTTTGCGTGTGGATGAACAGCCAAACCGTGTAGAAAAAGCTGCGGTTTTGAAAATACCCGTGTTCGTGTGGACAGGGCCTTAGATTCCTCTTTGGATTTATTAAATAATACCTGTTTGCCTTTGTCATCTTTGGTGTGTGTATTTATACAACCAAACCCTGACATTTAGTAGCAAATATTTATTTTTTGTTCCAAAATTTCAGCAATAAAGACTTGTGTACAGTATTCTGTCAGATATTTCAGAACAAGTGATGTCCGAGTCAGGAATGTCTAAAAATAAATAAATTAGTCCACTTTAGCATACTTGATATAGGCCTACTTAAAGGTGCACTATGTAACATTTTTGCAGTAAAATATCAAAAATCCACTAGGCCAGTGTTATATATTTTGTTCAGTTGAGTACTTACAATATCCCAAATGTTTCCAAAATTTGTAAATCGTGATAAAATTGCTATTTTAACCAAGGAACCAGGACGTGTGAGGAAGTCGCCTGTCAATTGCGTCATATCTGCGTTACATATCGGTTTTATTTTGCAGAAATGCTTTACTCTCACTGCAGTGTGCAACAAGTGTCATAGCAGCTGCAGAGTGAACGCAGAGAGTAACGTCATAGCATAATTTTCAACACACTCAGATGTATCTAATATGATAAACAGAGCTGTGTTACCTCATACTCATGACCGGAAAAGCGGAAGTGCCGCCTATATGCCATGACCCAAGTCCCGCTGCTCGCAAGGCGTGTGTTCTGCTCTTCTTATTAACAATTAAATTAAATGAGAATTTCTTTTAGTTTAAATTTATATGAAATGCAATTGGCTCAATTTGAGTGCGCTTTTTTGTACTTAATTGTGTTAAGAAACAGTCATAAAAGTGTACTCTCTGTAAAGGGGACATAGTTTGCCCCTTTTCACAAGATGTAAGATAAATCTCTGGTGTCTCCAGAATTTATCTGTGAAGTTTCAGCTCAAAATACCCCCCAAAACATTTATTATAGTTTGTCAAATTTACCCCTATTTGGGTATGAGCAAAACGTGCTGTTTTTGTGTGTCCCTTTAAATGCAAATGAGCTGCTGCTCCCCGCCCCCCTTCCATAAGAGGGTGAATCCTTTACACAAGTTTCGGATACTCCGGCAACAACAATACAGGCGACTCTCACAAAATGTCAGAAATAACCAGTTGTGGAGTGCAGCCTTACATGTTTGATCCGGAGTCGGACACCGATTGAGAGACTCAGGAAGAGGTTGCAACTTTTACCAATCATTTTATAATTTTGTTACTTTTAAAGCTACACTATGTAACTTTTCCGTCCACTAGAGGTCGCCTGTTCAAAACAAAGGCGTAGTTTGATGACGCCACGTTTGAGCGCAGACTCTCGGGACATGTGGTCTTCACCTCACAGCCGGTGGGAAACAGTCAGGATAGGACTCGGGCATGTTCATGGATGCGATTATTAACATTACTGTAGTCTGAAGCAGAGCAGGACCGAGTGTTGTGGAGCTGAGCAAGGCCGCAGGAGCGATTGAAGAGCGGGACTGTTATTATGGCATAGTCGCTGGCGGGACTTTTATTATGACACGGTTGCCGGCGGCACTTCCTCTTCTCCAGTGCTGAGTGTGAGGTAACGCAGCTCTGTTTATCGTATTAGATATATCTGAGTGTGTTGAAAAGGAAGTTATGACGTTCGCTCGGCGGCTGCTATGACACTTGTTCACAATGCAGTGAGAGTAAAGTGTTTCACTGAATAAAACCGGAGACCGAGGGTGACGCAGATATGATGCAATCGACAGGCGACTCCCTCACACGCATAGCTCACACGTCCCGGCTCCTTGGTTAAAATAGCAATTTTCTCACGATTTAAAAATAGTTGAAAACATTTGGGATATTCTAAGTACTCAACTGAACAAAATATATAACACTGGCCCAGTGATTTCTGGATGTTTTTCTGCAAAAATCCTACATAGTTCACCTTTAATACAGAAATAAATGACATTGTGCTGTTAAAATGACTGCTTTTGTATTATGTTTGTGCATTTTTGTTGGATCTGAAATGTCGGCAGACTGGTGTGAGCACTGAAGATGGGAGCCACAACCTCATCCTGGAAATGGTTTAGTGCCATGATGAGACCCTCCATCACTCCACCTGATCTTATTGCCTCATCTGGCACAAATTTTGCTGTGGTCTCTTCATCCTCAGTGAGCCCAGAGTCAGCGAGAGCTTCGAGAAAAAGACCAAAAGTGACTTACAGTGCACTTATGCAGGGACGATCCCCCTGGAGCACCTGGAGTAAAGAGCCTTGCTCAAGGACATACTGGTGTTGACAGCTGCGGAGATCGAACCAGAAACCGTCTACTTATCAGTTCAGTGGTTTTGTCCACTTCATCACAAAAGCAATAAAGCTACAATAAAAATGAACATGTAACTGTAAAAAAATATGAAATTAAATATGGCAAGAAATGGGATGCTGACAACATGAATTGTAAAACGTTTTAATCTGTTTAAATGTTTTACAGGTAGTCATGCTGATGGAGAGCAGGCACACGGATGTTTGGAGCAGACACAGCGGCAGTCAGATTGTCCCGCACATGTTCTACCACTCTTGCTTCAAGGTTGTGGGGTTCAGGGGAGCCGTCATCATGGTCTTCCTCATCCTCTGGATCAACAATGTCCCTGTTGAGAAGAGCAGCAATGAGGGACATGATGGATGGCAAAGGCAGATGAAGATGATCACGGTGGTCAACTGCTTAATTAAAATAAAGCCGCAGAATTGGCACAGCTGTGTTGAGATGGCAGCAGGATGTGGGGTTCACCGCCTGTAAATGTGTGATAGTTTGTTAGAACAATAAGTTTGAATAAAGCTTTGTTTCATGTGTTGTTGACTTTTATTCATTTATTGTGATGTTTACTTTTATTCATTATTTTACTCATTTATTCATGTTTCCTATTGTTGTCAGTAAATAAAATATTATTTTGCATTAATTCATTGCTTGACTGAAAATTGATGTATTCACATCGACTGCATTTGTCTAGTGTGGATTCATTAATCGCTATGTCATATGACAACAAATTGCATTTTGCTTGCTTTACTAAAACAATTTCATTTTCAGTAAAAAAAAATAAAGTTATATAATTAAGTATTGTTCAGCATTTGTCATTATTATTGTAAGTGTTTGGGTGGGCTAGCAATGCAACTCATTCTGGGGTTAGTAGTGATACTTACATTTTTCGAGTATAAAATCAAAACTTTTCTCCAAAGGCAAGATCTTTGAGCAGCTGAAAGACGTCTCTGTGCAGACATTGCAAACACTGAAGGAAACCGTACTAGGTAGGGCTTTCGAGTTACTGATGTTATGAGGTGTTAGTGCACCTGTCACTCATATCTTTTATTTTATTGTTTTATAATTACATGGTTGTATCTTTAAAGGTCCCATGGCATGAAATTTTCATTTTATGAGGTTTTTCAACATTAATATGAGTTCCCCTAGCCTGAATATTGTCCCCAAGTGGATAGAAATGTTGATCGGTGTAAACCCGAGTTCTGGCTGTCTTTCTCTGCCTTTGAGAAAATGACAGGCCAGACGAGCCAATCCTGAAGTCTCCTGGTTTGACGTCTAAGCAGGAACGGTTACCTCCCTTTCCTCCACCCAGATAATCTGGCACGCCCATGCAAGCGCTCGAGAGATCATTGCTTGTGAACGAGTGAACGCTGGCAGTTTCTCAGTGTTTGGATGTACAAATGAAAACAGAAGTCTTTTTTCAGTTCCTTCTGATCTGTGATCAGTGATTTCTTATGTGTAGCTAATTATTTATTATTCGTGCACACGCAGCGGCTTCTCTCTCTCCCGACATAGCGGTGTTTTCGTGTTTTCTATCTTGTGAGTCAGTGTTTTTATATGTCCTCGTCGCGTCTATCTGTTCTACAATGTGCATACAGTCGTTTCTGCTCAACATCAGCAGAGTAACATCTTTAGAGATAAACCTTACACACGCCGAGGCTCGGGCTGCACTGACCGGTCAGCCTTCAACATCCCCGACCCCCAGTACTGCATCTGGCCCACAGCGGAGGCACCAAACGCGGCGCGAGATTAAGCAGACGGGGGGTAAGCGTGAGGGTATCTGGGCTAGGCTAGCCAGCTATTCCCACAATAAACTGGATTACATTCGATTACTGCTGTTGTGTCTTTGTTTGCGCTGTGTACTCAATGCGCGTCACTGACGCTTTCCATATGATAGGAACATATCTAAAAATAATGGTATTATCAACACTTACTCATAACTCGTTCATCTCGACAGCTGTAATGGTACTTTGCATGTGTTACAAAGTTGGTAATAATGATGAAGACGGACTCGGTGTGACTGGGACTCGTGTTTATTCAGAACTCTCAAATACAAACAAAATAAACTCGCGCTGACTGACAGCGCTCTCATAACTCAGTAGTTACTATAAATAACTTTGTTAGCAATCGCTGAGCTCAGTCTCTGGTACATTAGTGATGTCCGGTTCGCGAACGATCTTTCTTTCGAAGCGGTTCTTTTTAGAGAACCGAATCAGTTCACCAAATCGGACTGAATCGTTCTAAACGATTCGCGTCTCCAGTCAGCGCTGATCCATAATTTACTAAAGTTACTAACTTTCTGACATGAGTGACAGCCCCTCCGACTAGAAATAGACTAATAACCTGAAGTATATGCTGTAACTAAAACAGTTCACTGAACTGAGACTGACAGAACCGATGTGAAGTGAACTCCGGTCCATCCATCTCTCTGGCAGCAGCTTGTGCCTGCTCGTGCCTCGTAGACCTCGTTAAACCACGCCCCCTCCGCTCATATCAAATGCAAAGATGTCAGCCAATCACAACAGTGGGCGTTTTTACTGAAGTCTCACAGCAGACACGCCTCTTGTAACAGGGCATTCAGCCACAGGGCAAACAGCAGTATAGAAAAAATGCCTTTTATTTCTAAATTATGACATTTTATGATGTAAAAATCATACTAACAATATAAGTACACCTCAGGAAACATTATAAAATAATAGAAAAATGCCATGCCATGGGACCTTTAACATATCATTATTATATATATATATATATATATATATATATATATATATATATATATATATATATATATATATATATATATAAAATCATGGGTTTGCATACATACAAGAGGAGTTAGAAAATGAGCATATTTAACAACAAAAAAAACCATCAGGAACCCTTTAGTCTCCAGCGCCACCGTTTTCCAGAACTGGAGTCTCCAGAAGTGCAAGGTGTCAGGATCTCAGAGACTTAACCCTCTGGTGCTCTTCGTTTAGGGGTTGCATTGGTTGTCTTCCCGGTCATAAGTGACCGGACACCAAAAAATTAAACTTCCTCCACCCCAGTAAAACCAATGCAATTTATTTTTCTTCAATAATATTTTTTCTTTTTAAATTTGTATTTTGAGATGATTTGATGGTATTTTTTAATATTTATGTAATAATTATGGTCTATTTTTGCCAATGAAAATTATTAAAAAAATATATAATAATATATATATATATATATATATATATATATATATATATATATATATATATATATATATATATATATATATATATATATATATATATATATATATATATATATATATATATATATATATATATATATATATTTTTTTTTTTTTTTTTTTAATTATTGCAGTATTTCAGGTTAAAATAGAGACTAGGCCTTCCAAATAATTTTTTTTTGAAGGCAGATTAGCGCCCTCTTTTGGAATTATTTAAGAAATCATGCAACCACGGGGTGTAATCACTAGAGGTCTCTATGGAGAGGCTTGAGAATTCCCTAGTTCTGTTTTGAACACATTTAATTTTTTTTTAATGGATTTGAATATATATTTTAAAAATCTCAAAGACTATTTATTATAAAGTTTTAGATTTTTTTTGTTGTTGTTAGAAATATAGATTTTTTTCTGTGAATTTGTGTTTTTGCATATATCCCATTCATTTCTTATGGTGTCATTTTTGACCGAAGAGCACAAGTGGGAGTATTTTTTTTACGACCACTTAGCATGCTCGAATCATGCCCTCAATTTTTTTGTGTGTTTACATACCTAATGCTAGAAAAGTCACCAAGTTTCATATCATTCTAATGAAGCTGTGATTAAAAATTCCAAATGTAGGTTAAGTTCAGATTTTCATAGGTGTGTGTATAAGTGTGCGTGTGTGTGTGTGTGTGTGAGTGTGTGTGTGTGTGTGTGTGTGTGCGCGCGCGCGTGTGTGTGTGTGTGTGTTTGTGTGTGTGTGTGTGTGTGTATAAGTGTGTGTGTGTGTGTGTGTGTGTGTGAGTGGATGTGTCAATATCACACTCTTGATGTTTTAGAGTGTCACCCCTTTACTGCTGTGTACTTTTTTCAGCATTGTGGCCGATTTGTAGATTGTACACACAAATTCTGTGAATTTTTGCGTTTTTGCAGATTTCCCATTAATTTCCTATGGGGGTCATTTTTGACCGAAGAGCACAAGTGGGAGTATTTTTTTTATGACCACTTAGCATGCACGAATCATAATTTTTTGTTGTTGTGTTAACATACCTAATTCTCACGTATGCGTCGTGGTGCTTCGTGAGTTCACGTCAAAGGCCCAGGTGGAAGACAGAAACTTGTTGAATAAAGTCATTATTTTTATTTTATTTTTTTTGTGCACAAAAGCCATTCTCGTCGCTTCATAAAATTATTTTAGAACCACTTAAGTGAGATGGACATTGTAACGACGTCTTTAGTACCTTTTATGGGTCTTGTGAGTGCAAGTTACATTGCTGTCAATGGAGGCCTTTCTGAGCCATTGGATTTCAACAAAATATCTTAATTTGTGTTCTGAAGATGAACAAAGTAGGGATGGCTGATGCGAAAATGACGTTTCGGCGCTTTGCCGAGATCCCGAAACGCAGATGTTTCGAAACACTGCTCTGAACTGTGATTCGAAACACCCATGTCACGTGACTATGGCTAAATGAAGCTTCGAAGTGTTTCATCAGGTGGCGGCTGTTGAAACTGCGTTGATTAAAGGGGGCGGGAACAAACCACACATGCTAATCTGTATAAATCTAATTCACCACAGTTTAAAGGGTAACTAAACCCTAAACCAACTTTTTTTAGTTAATGATCTGTAATACTGGGGCTTTATTAATGCTGTTCATTGATTCGAGTAAATGTTTTGACATTTGAGTATAAAGTGTTTTAATTCTATAAAATATGGTGTAAAACCGCCAAAGTGCTGCCCTCTTAAGGTTGAACGGTGGCTACTGCAGTTGAATTTTCCTATTGGACGTTGTGGTACATCGTGACGTAGGATGGTACCTCCAACGGCTCACTATCCGCGCCCCTGGCACGAGCTCACCACGCCCTCAGAAATGTTTCCCCCAATCACACGATGAGAACGGCTTCCCTCCAGTATGAACTCTCATGTTACATTAAGTGGAAACATTATGAATGAAACTCACTTGACACTTGCTTTAACATTGTATTGAAGAAAATACGGTTAAATAATGCAGTTGGTACATGTCACGCTTTTCTTGCGAGATTATTGCCGCCCGTCATGTGTACAGATAATTTTCATACATGAGACGCGCTTTCAAACCCTGACACGCAAGTGGTTGCCACGGACGCAGATAGATTAGGTCAGTTCTCTTGCGCGGCTGCTTCACTAACATCGTCGGCATCGGGAGTTAACGCAGTTTGAGCAGCGGCTCGCATTGATAAGGCTCCGGGTTTGTGTCTGTAACAGACAATCCACCCTCCTCCACTTCAGGTGAAGGTAGGAGAAATGACCGCTCTGTTGCAAAGCTGGCGTCACTCCAGTCATTCTCCATCTTTGCGACTCTCGAGTCAGACAGCTGTCAATCAATCCGTCACTGCGGGTCTCAGGTGCACACCCTCCGCTCAGCACCGCCCTCGGTTCGTCCCCTCTGTGTCCGCCGGGATCTGCCCACTTTTCCAGCATTTTTTGAAAATTGCCAGTGGGTGGAGTTAAGCTCTGAGCAGGGGTTTAGTTACCCTTTAAAAGTGAAGTAAATCCATCTTCACCTCGTCGGTTTTTGTGAGAGGAGAGAGATGTTGTGATAGCAGAGATTTTGTGATATAAGTGAGATTTATAGTGCGCTTTGGTTAGTTAAGCTTTATTTAGGCTAGATTTAAATGAGATATATTGACTGATAGACAGTGACAGATAGGATAGATATAGTGACACATTCATATAGGCTAAATTAGATAGTGACAGATAGCACAGCATAAGTTAGAGATATAGAATTATATAGATTCATAGGTGATATATAGATAGATATATTAATAGAATAGATAAAAATGGAGGCTCCACATAAGAGATGCCATACATTTTTTTATTGCTGAACAAATAATCATTTTCAAACAGCATGGCAATAACAGAAAATTTGGTTTCACTTTATTTTGATGGTCCCTTTAACACATTCTGTTGACTATAAATAACATTGCACCTACATGCAGAACCGGATTAACGCAAAGGCAAACTAGGCACGTGCCTAGGGCCCGATTGGCGGGATGGGGCCCAGACAGAGGGACAAAAAAATAAATACAATTAAAATGTACAAATGTCCTATCTACAATTTATTTCAATATTTATTAATTAACTAAAAATAGTGACGATGTTTATCTTAACCATAGACTGTTACATTACGTCACATTAACGCCAGCCCATGACTGTATTTATTATAATCAGGTCAGAGCGGGACAACAAAGCTAGCAGGCAGGTGTTTTGAGTAGGCTAACATTCAAGATGCTTTCGGTGTGGCAAAACGTAAAAAGAAAAAAAATGAAGAGGAACAAAAGAAGAGACAGCGGGGGGCTTTATAGAAGTTTCTGTCGGGCAGCTGTGAACCTGCTCGAGTCAGCAGAGCCAAAGGCCGAGCCATGCCCGGAGACACGGCCCGAAGACGCGGTGGAAGATGCGGCGGAAAATAAGTAAAACAACATTTCCGTGTCAAGTTTTATGCTGCGTTCACACCAAACGCGAATAGAGCGTCTGGCGCGAGTGATTTCAATGTTAAGTCAATGGAAAGGCGCGTTTACGCGCGTCTGGAGGTCCCGCGGCGCAGAAGGCGCGTTTCGCGCGGAACGCAGCATTAAGTTACAAGAAAATCTAATTCAAAATGATAATAAAAGATAAAAACAAATGTAAAAAAAGAAATAAATCATTAAAAGAATAATGGCATGGCCCTACTTTACATATGATATAATAATCATGTATGGCTCCCATAATAATTATTATGGGACAATTATTTTAAACAATTATTGTACAAAGTCCTTTATTTTACTCTTGGAGATATAAGTCAGCCTTTCCAGTCCAATGCACACTGAAAGTTCTTTTATCCATTGTTTTATAGAAGATCTTCCATGCTCTTCCAGTTCAGCAATGGCTCTTCTGGCATGTAACAATCCAAAGTCCAATAGTCTAGTGTGTTTCTTTGTTTGTGAGAAACCTGTAGGATATATTCCCAGTACACAAAGTTTGGCACAATGTGGTATTTTAAGATTAAACCGTTCTGACAAACAGTTTATGACATCCTTCCAGAACTTCTGTATATCAGAACATTCCCATAGACAGTGAATTAGAGTTCCTTTATAATTTTGGCATTTTGTACATATATCAGGAATATTGCTAGACATATGATTGAGTTTTTCAGGTGTTATATAAACCCTTGTCAACCATTTATACTGTAATAATTTAAGCCGCGTGTTTATGATTTGTTTTTGCGCTTTTAAACATGCTTCAGTCCATTCAAATTCCTCTATTTATTCTTGAATGGCTTTCCTCCATGCGTTTAATTTGTCTACAGCAGACTCTTTATAGTTAGACATTATTAAATTATAATATTTTGACAATTGGCCCTTTTCACCTCTTTTTTCAATTATTTCCTTAATTAATGACAGTTTGGGAATGTACATAATATCTGTAGACCTGGAAGACATAAAACTTTTAAGCTGTGAATATATATTTTTTTTAAATGTTTTGAGGGAATCTGGTGTTTATCACACAATTCTTGAAATGTAAGAAGTATACCATCCATATACAAGTCTTTAATAGTCTGAATACCTTTAGTTTTCCATAGTTTAAATCCTCCATCCTTATATTTATTATTATTTATTGTTAGACAGTTTCTAAATGGTCTTGATGAATGTGAAGGGGTCATGTTTGCCTTCTTGTTCTTAATTACAACATTTATAAATGTTGTAAGCTATTGCATTTTGCAGAAAATCTTAATTAAATGTGTTGATTAAATGTAAACAGAGCAAATAAGATAAACTTATTTGCTCTGTTTACATAGTTTACTGATACCTATTGTTTATTTACTGGTACTACTGCCTTAACAATGACACCCCCAATGGATGAGGATAATTTAATAGCATTTAATAGAGCCATGTAATGACGTATAAATAATGAATATCAAAAAATAGTCTGATGGACTGTTTAATATACAACAATTTGTAACCAAAGACTAGGCTATGTAAAATGTGAATTCACTTTTATTAGTAACTTTGGTAAGTTTCAGATTTCAATTCATAAATAACATCGATGGAGGGGGGCCCAAAAAATGCAGCTTGCCTAGTGTAGTCCATTTATTTAATCCGCCTCTGCCTACATGTCTACTAATTCTCATTAGAGTGTTAGTAGAGTATTAGTAGACTGGTAGGGTTGGGGTTAGAATAAGTTGACATGTACTTGCAAAGTTACTTATAGTCAGTAGAATGTCTGTTGGAGGACCATCACAATAAAGAGTTAGCAGACATTAAGCAGACAGTCTACTGATAATCTAATGAGAGTTAGTTGAAATTTAGTTGCAAATTTACTTATAGTCAACATATTGTTCAAAAGGGACCATCAAAATAAAGTGTTACCGAAAATTTTAGTGTTTCAAAATACAGATCAGGTGCTTGAAAGTACAGTAGAAAAATATATCAGGCAAATCATAATAAAATAAACAAAAAAAACAAAAAACATTAAAGGGGCTAGGGTTTTGTTTTAAGATCATATTCTTCTATAATGGAAAAAAGACTGATTGAATTTTCATAACTTTGAGGGCTTTTGTATAAGAGTTAAACTCATTATGAAATTAATAAAATCTTGGTTTCACCTTTAAGAACTTGCATTTGTGTAGGCTATATAAAATTTTCCCAGCATGAGGATGTTGTTAATCAGGAAGTTATCTTTGTTATTGTCCATTACAAGAGATGCCATACATCTGTGATGTGGGAGCATTTCCATTTGGAAACACCAAATAAAGTGAGATGTGTGTATTGTGATAGGCAGCTAGCCTTGATGCACCATTTGAGGAGCACTCATCCTGGCATTTTGGAGGTTGCAGAGGACAACAAGTGTCCCATGTGACAGGATTTTTTCAAAGGCTATAGAAATTATATTTAAAAAAAAAGAAGTCAGCTAACACTTTCAACAGCAGAGCAAATAATATTTTTGAATAAAAATGTTATGTAACAAATGTGACACATTGTGGCTTTATTTATTTTAATTATGTTCATTTTTCATGACCACAAAAAAGAAAACGTCTCGGTTACGTATGGTAACCCTCGTTCCCTGAAGGAGGGAACGGAGACGTACGTCCCAATTTGTCGGTACGTCCGACGTACGTCGAACGTGACCGACTGAAAGGGAACTATAATGAGGAGGCTACAGGGTACAAAACCAAGATCATGTAGTTGTCAAACAGATGTAAAAAACGTTTTTTTTTTTTTTTTTTACATGGATCATTGTCAAGGTATTTCAGATCAACACATGCAAGTGGCCACTAGGTGTCGCCGTAGAGACGGGTGTCGGATTGATTCGAAGCTTCGAAACAATATGGCACATTTGCTTCAACTGTTTCAGTGCTTCACGAAGCCTCGGTCTGCCCATCACTAGAACAAAGTTCTTACGGGTGTCGAACAACATTGTTACAAGTCAGTCAGGCAGGAAGGCAAGGACAAGCAGATACGTGACTCAAACGAAGTAGGTATCTCAAAACAAGCAATAAACAGTGGAACATACGCACCATACATAACTGACATAACATAACTGTGACCAGACAACAGGTGAGTGAACAAAGGGGAACTTAAATACAAACACAGATGACAGAATAAACGAAGGGCACAGGTGAAACAGGAGTAGGGTTGGGTACCGAAATCCGGTTCCAATATGGCACCGGTACTTATATAACCGGTATGTATCGGACCGAATCAGAACGCAGATTTCGGTTCCTCATTTCGGTGCCAAAATTCAAACGTGCTTTCGCGCTTTGGCTGAGCCAGAGACAGACGCTCAGCGCTCGTCACATCACAACTCATGACAACTATTCAGTGTTTTCAACCACATCATGTTTATTTCAGGTTTCAGACATTTAAATGCTCATAAATAGGCTACTAGCAAAAAACACACACTGATGTCTATGAAAGCGGCAATGACAATCCTTTCAGACGGTTATAATTTGACTAACGTTACGTGTTTTATTCACATCAGATAAATGCACATTATATAGTAACTATATCGTTTACTCTATTCTTCTTCCAGTTCACTGGTCACTTACTTTCATGTATTTCGTGAGACGAGAATGAACTCAAGTGTTGTAAATCCGACAGATCCGATTCTGAGGCGCAAACTAACATGGCGCCGCCCATTGCGCTTTATAGATCAACTAACACACATTCACTCACACATTTGAACATCAGATAGTTCGTGACACAGTTAAGAAGTTTGTGAATATTTTGAATAAAAAGAAAAAACGAAATAAACCCGATACAGCTGAGCTGTCAGCGCTATTGCGGCTGCTGTGTGTCATGTGAGAAACATGACGCGTCACCATGGAAACATTAAGGCGATGCGTTCTAAAATATTTAGCCAGAGAATATGATCATATTTCAAAATAAAGCTGAAGCTCGAAGCTGGTTTGTAGCAGAGCAAGAATACAGACGACTGCTGTTATTACTGTAACTGTAATTTAGAGTTATATTAGGCTTGTTGTAGTTGGGTTAGGTGGCTTAGGTTTTACTGTGAATTTGTAAATATGTCAATTGTAATTTGTAAATAAGTAAATTGTGTTTTGTATTTATTTATATTCATACATTTAAGTATACATTAAACTTTTAATAAATGGTTCAATTTAAATAATAAATAAATAAATAAAAAGCCATTTAATGTCATCCACCTCGTTTGGTGGCCTTTAAAAAAAAAAAAGTATCGGTTCAGGCACCGTTTAGGCACCGGAACCGTTTTAAAAGTATCGGTTTGGCACCGGAATCGAAAAAAACCCAAACGATACCCAACCCTAAACAGGAGAAGATAACTAAACACAGCTGAACAGAACTAGACTAACGAGGGTAAACAAGGAAACAAAGGAGTGGCGGGAAAAAGAACCATCGGACAAAAGGTGTGTTCGACATCGGCTGTGGCCGGATGCAACTGATTGGCAAGAGTAGCCGTGTGCAGGCGGGGAGGAGCTGCAAACGGAGACGTGAAGTCGGACACTTTCTGCTTCCCGCAGTGACGCTCGCGCTGTGTTTTCATAATTTATCAGCTGAAGTGAAATAAATGCAATATTTGGTACTACACAGATGTTTCAGAGACATTATTGTCATGTAATACTTTATGCACTGCTTAATACAGCGTGTGTTTGTACAAGAATAAAGTTCAACATATAAGCCTACACTATCAATGAAGTCGGGTCTACGTTTTTAATCAATTTTGATAAACATGACAATATAACATTGCGACTACATGAAAGCAGGGTTTACTGTTATAAAAAAACAGATTTGTGCGCATTAGTGGAGCTAAAGGTTTTAGAATAAACACGAAACACACGTGATCGCTGTCATGCAGTGAATCTGGCCAATCATGGAACAGCTGTGTCGTCATCAGAGCCCGTGCAGCCTCGTGCAGCCGCTCTGGAGAAACTGCACCGGCTGTATTAGCCGACTGCTCTCGAATCGCTCTTGCAGCACTTTGCTGACATACGTCACTGTCATGTGGCGTCGGCGCTGCCTCAATAGGATAAAATTTCTAACCGGCATACAATGCTTCAAGTCAGCCACCGATCGGTATGCGCATCGCTGGGTAAAGTCGAACAAGCCTAATAGCAAAAACACAAACGAGACATGTGACAGACATGAGGGTAAGTAATTAATGACAGAATTTTCGTTTTTGGGTGAACTAACCCTTTAATAAGAATCAAAATAAGAAATAAGAAAACATGCCTAATAATTATTCACACCTGAATACCAGGTGTTTTTTTTTTTCATTTCCAGCTTTCATGAACAATTATATATCACTTATCAATGATTCAAATGCACAGGATACCAGGATACTCCGTTACCAGGGTTACCATCAGATAACACTTGGTTTACGACTCAAAGGAATGTGCAGAGAGCTGAGACTCTCACAGTCTTTCTGAAAAGGACAAACAAACCATCTTTAACTCATATAGCCTATATATAACCGCTTGAGAAATATATAAACATATTTCCATCTCATGATTTGTTTTTATAGTGTTTGTTCTATGTGTTAATTCAATCTCTGTTGGATATATGTTTCAGAATTGCATACTATGGTTAACGAAAATCATGTGTTTGGCATGTTTGGTGTCAACAAAGTTGAAATTGAAAGATCTGAATGATAGTGTATATGATATGTTGATTCTTGTGCAACATATTACAGGAATCTTTAATAGTTCCTTAATCAACAACTAATCTGCAAACGATCTCCTTGAGACAAAGGGTCTTAAAACTTTCCATCCAAGAGCCTGAATACGATTGGCTCACTGACCTTCAAGGTGGGATTTCTCCCAAAAGCTTAACCTGTTAGCCTGCACCCCCGCTTTTGAAAAAATCCTAAAATGGCATACTCAGACTAAAACCGATACAGTTCATGAATCCTTTGCACTAAAAGCATTTGTATGGTCTCATTTGAAAGCAGACACTTGCCAGTTTACTGTAAATTCAAAATTATAATTATTTTCATAATCAAAAATAGCTATAATAAGCTTCAAAGTTTTGTAAAGTTATTAGAAATTTATTTGTATGAAATATCTTATATATAATATTTAGAATATCTTAGAATATTTCCTCCGGCTGCCAGTATGAACTGAAAACGCAACACATCAGAGTATCCAGCGCTCATAATGATTACATCTGCGCATTTTGGGGAAATATAGAATAAATAATACTTCTCTGTTTAGAAATTTGACACAGACAAATGAGAATCTATCAATATTTCTCCTCATCTGCTGTAGCGACTATGAGTCAGATAAAATAATAACTCAACGGGGAACTGAATTAAAATGAAAGACTCGAATGACACTATGTAGTATAAATAATTCAGAATTAATGTTTACACCTTAACTTATTCGTCCGCCGATATGTAAGGACTTAAAGGGGGCTCTGTTAAAGGGAAACATGTATATTTAGCTCAAATGAATGAATTTAATGAATTCATAGGGAATTTTGAGAGTCTATTTTACAGCCGAGCAAATGACTCTTCTAGCGTTCATTTGAACGGGCCGTAAATATCAACTCGGCAGCGGATATTAATATCCGAACAATAGTGAAACACTATTTAACAGCCAGGTAACTTAGATCGGCAGTTCAAGACATTAAATTGATAAGCACATAACACAAGAACAGTTATCTTTGAATACAAACGGAACTTTATTGATTAATCTAACACATCAAACTAATATCTAACATAAACACACACGCTCGCACATTCACACGTTGCAGAAAGGAAGAAGGTGAGGAAATAATAAGTTCTAAGAGAGAGAAATTATGAAATCCTAAGCAATCTATGCATTTATGAAACATGACCTGAAGAAACCATTGATCAGTAATTTAACCTCCTATCGTTTCTTAGGCAGGGTTATTACATTTGATCTAATGCACCAGTTCAGCTTGGAATCAAAAAGGCGTTACTTGCGTTTGGGTTTCGCGTGTCGTCTGACAAGGGGGATTCCCTTCTCCTGGCTGGACAGGGATTTTCCCGGATCTTTGATTCGCTGAAGGTCTGGTCGACGTCTGGGGAGGCCGAACACGTGGGGTGTTGGCGGCTGGATGGAAGTCTTGTGGGCGTTGTTTGAAGTTGGAGCGCGCTGTTAGAAACTCGTTGTTGAGAGACTTTTACGGCGAAACTTTAACAGACCCGAGACTTAGCGGAAATAAAATAAACTTTAAGTAAAAGAAAGGAAAGTGAGAGAAAAGCAGATGGCCTGAATGAAATCGTTGTTAACCCATTTTCTCTGATGTTGGTCTGTCACGATCGTCAGATCGTCTCCTGGGAACTCCGTTCCGAACTCTCTCTGGTCATACTGCTAGGACTGAGCTCATCTATGAACTGCGAACAGGCCGCGAACCAGCTCGAACCGAACTGGAACCGAACTTGAGCTGAACTCTGCACTGCTTCTGGTCTGAACTGTACAGAACTGTAGAGAACAGAACTGTGAACAGAACTGAGAACTGAACTTGAGAACAGAACTTGAGAACAGAACTGAGAACTGAACTTGAGAACAGAACTGAGAACTGAACTTGAGAACAGAACTGTGAACTGAACTTGAGAACAGAACTGAACTTTTCGTTCGTGTTCTGAGACTAAACTCAAACATTTGCCCATCCCCTGGATGGGTTCTGGCCAATTAGGCTTCAGGGGTGACTGTGTCTCCACCCCTCCCACAAAATTAGGTTATCTCTAGAATTTAGTTTCCTGCTCTTAAGCAGAGAGTAAATTTAGACCTAATTTCTTACTATAAGGACATGATCAATTCTATAAAGATTTCATTCAGCTCATCTGTTGGATTATACCCATACGAACGCACCGGTACCAAACACGATGCTTTTTCATCCACTCATTCAATAGTTACATAATTGCATGAATTGTGAGTAATATACATGCATGATAGTCATGTGTATTAGTTGTAAACACACTAACAAGTTATGTCGAAGGCTATTTGAATGAAAGTCCAATAATCAGTTATTTGATGTACTCCATAAGCTAACAGTTTCTGTGAGCTTACTCTGAGTTTTAGCTGTCACGTGGAGTTCATTTGCTGGTCATGCAAAGACAGAGGTCTGGTTGTTTCTTTGTCTTGTGACAACCACGAGCCTTTTGTCCTCTTTTAACTGAGTTTGGTGGCGAGTCCATAGGAAGTCAGAACTAGTAGCTCCGGGGCAGAATCAAGCCCCCATCTCCCTCGTGATGATGATGAATTCCTGGAGCTGAATTGTGCTTTGTTGAAAAGGATGTTAATTTGATCGAATCATTGGAAGATTAACTCATCTATATGTCTGCGTCCATAATTGCTACATTCCCCCCTTCGTTAGGCGATGTGTTGGGATGAAGACATCGGCGAACGCTGTAGAAGCACAAGGAGAAGAAGCAGACACAATACACAACAAACAACAAGACAACACCTCCATGATTGGCCACTGTACTGGTGCAGGGCCTTAGATTATTCGAGTACTAACAGTTTTAAACTTTAAACTTAAGGTTAATTTGAAGTTTACGTTTTAACGTTCCTCGGTTTATCGTGTCGACGTAATGTAGTTTAACTTTGGTGTTGTTCTAATTTGGTTCGGTACGGTGACTCTTTGACCAAATTCTGTGTTTAACTTTTGTTTTGTTTGTTTTCTTCACTTCTAAATCGTACTAGGTTGAGACCGTTGTACCTTTCTTCATGACGTGGTGACATCATTTGTGGTACAAATGAGGTGACCTCTTAATCATGGAGCTCTCTAGCTCACATTGGTTCAAAGGTGGCCTGCCGATATTAGGCGTGGTGCATCAATCCCTATATCGTGACCTTGACCCTTATGGGGTAGACAGGCATTTTACCTAATAAAAGAAGAAGGAGAGGGAAGGAAGAGGTGAAACAAAACAAAACAGTTGAGTGTCTCTAGGTCTTGCCTACAACTACTCGTGCAGCTAAGGTGTCGTGTACCCTAACTTAATGAGAGGTGTTCTACTTGTTGGGTAGATTGTGCAATGTTTCCTATGATGAGTGTAGCCGGGTCCATGCCAAGCTAGTTTCTGAAGCTAGTTTCTACCTGTGGGAAGAACATGTTTGCTGAATGTTTTCCCTGGCAGATGTGGTTAACTTCTGTATGTTAGCGAGTATGTAAGTTATGTAGTGTATGTAATGTTAGTGGATGTATGGTCAGATCTGTTCTAGTCTGTTTTTGGTCCCCCCTTTCCTGGAAGGCGTGTCAATCAGAATCTGACTCATCCCATTTCCTGTCCTCTTCATGGCATTTGAGGGATTCTCTCAATAGCTGCATGACTTCTTGTGAGTCGCTGCTTTGCTTATGCCCACGGCCGTCTGGTTGTTTGGATCTGGCATTGGCATGAGAGTCTTGTTCTTCGGCGTACTCAGTGCTGTGCTCGACTGAGTGGTGCCGAGGTGGGTTTTGTCGTCGCTTACCCACGTTAGATGCTCTGGAATGTGTGGGATGGCGATGGTCTTTGGCATCTTTAGGGTTTCTTGAGAAGCGAGGCTGGTCCCATGGCTTTTCCCAGCGGTTGGTGTGGTAGCTGTCATGGGAGTCACGTTCTCTGTACTCTTTAAGATGGACTGTGGTGTAGTCATGCCACTGGGTGTCGTCCAGTGCAAGGCTTGGGTCTTGGCTGACGGAGTTTGACACTGTGGATGTTTTCAAACCTTTCTTTGAGGCCATCTTTTGTTTGATGTAGGCCTTGTGTGTCAGGTCACGCAGCTGTTGGATTGTCATCGTGTCTGGGCAGGCCATGATGCCTAGATGACGACTCACTCCAGGGTGCAAGTTTCTCAGGAAGATGGTTTTGAAGTTCAAATCCTCTTCAAGTTCAGGTTCGTTATATGCACCAAAGTAGGCTTGTCGGAAACGGCTGTAGTAGGCTTGGGGAGTCTCTTGTCGACCTTGTTTGGTTTCCCAGGCGATTAACAGTCCGTGTTCAGACTCAGGGCCTGTAAATTCTTGGGTCAGCGTCCCACGTAGTAGCTGGTAGTTGTACTTTACGTGAACAGGTTGCCGATCTAGAAAGCTTCGTACCTCGGGACTGGATGTGGCCTGAGGAGGTATAACCTGTGTCGGTCGGTCACCTGAGGTCTTGCCTCTAGGTAGAAGTCAATATCTTGGAGGTAGGCCTGGATGTCGCGGCCCTCCGTGGAGTTTGGGTTGAACTGGGTGATGTTCTTAGCGAGCTTGTCGAGGTTTTCAAAGGTCATCTTTTGTGCAGGTTCGGAGTCTGCTTGGATGAGCTCTCTTTTGTTGGCCGGGACAAGTTCTGTGGTGAAGGCCGGTGACGCTTTGGGTTGCGGCCATTCACTTCTTCCGTTGTATGGCAGTTCTTGGAAGGAAGACTGTGTTCTACTCAGCAGTAGTGATGCTGAGGGAGTTCTATCCCTTCTTGGCTCTGGTCTCTGTTTGACAGCATGATTGAGTTCATATCTGACCGCGTAGAGCTCGTCGTTGGCGTCGTCTCGCTGTCGGATCAGATGGTCCATCTCAGTGCTGTACCTTTCAAGGTGGTCTTCCAGAGCATTGATTTTAGAGTTCTGGTCTTTAATATCAGCGTTGGCTTTCTCTAGCTGATGTTCAGCAGACTGGAGTTGGTTTAACAGGCGTTTATGTGCAGTCTTTGACTCTTGTTTGTCGCGTTCAGCGACTGCAAGGGCTTCTTGGAGCTTGTCAACTGGTTTCTTTGTTTCTTGCTCCACTTCGTCAGGCACTTTGAGTTTGTCTTGAGCTTTAGCCTTGAGCTGGTCTGTGCAGCGTTGAGTGTGCATCAGCTCTCTCAGGAACTCTGTGGTCTGACGCTTGAAGTCGTCCTGGACTTTCACTTCCAGCTTGTCTATGCGGTTTTGGGCACGTGTCAGCTCCTCTTGAAGGTGGATGATGTGCTTGTCGCTTAGTTTCAGCTGGGCTGTGAAGGCGTTGCTTAGGGAACAGGTGATCTTGGCTAGTTCCATGTGGTTGTTGTTCTGGCTTGAATCATGTGTCAGGAACCTTCTCAGAATCATGATTATTATTAAAAATAATAACAGTTCAATTGTCTTTGGTATGAGGCAGTCTGTAATGCCTCTGAGACAGGCGTCCACATCTTCCCCTTGGGCAGTGGGGTTTGTCGTCTGCGACATGTTGGTACGCTGGGAGAAGAGACTGACACAGATCTGTGTGGGGTATAAGCCTATGTGTGGTGGGACAGCTAAGTGTCGTTTCAGTGATTGTACACCAATAGTGGCGTGTTGTGACGACTAAGTGTTGGTCTCAGTGTAGACAGGTAGGCTAGTGATGTGAAGGCTTTGTCACTCAACTAGGTAAGGGAAAGAGAGAGAAAAGGGTTAAAACAAATCTCAATAGATTGAAACAATTTTCTTTTCACTTGGAGAATTTCCTTTTTTTCTAAAAAGAAAATTCTATCAATGAAAAGCTGTTTCCAAATCGTGATGCGAGGACTATGTCACTCAGCTTAGTAAGGGAGGAAGAGAGAAAAGGTTAAAAACCTATTTCAATTGAAAGAAACAAAAATAACTTTCACTGGGAGAAAAAGTTCTTTTTTTTCTATAACTACTTCCTATCAATGAAAATCTTTTTTCAAAACAGAAACAATATTATTGTTTATGTTACAGAGTAAAATAATACAATAATAATGCTGATACCTCTTTCCTTAGTCTGACAGGATTGACGCCACACACCTTACAGGCGGACCGCTTACGCAGGGATGCGTTGAAGGCGACGGTGGCTCAACACTTGTCTCTGTTAAATGAACTTAGATATGTCAAAATTTTAAATTGCGTTTACAAATGCAGGGAAAGCATGGAGAACAAAGGAGGGTTTGATTACCAATCAAATGCCTACTGGTTTGTTTCTCTGGGAAGAATTATCTTTCTTTCTTTTAGAAATGATCAATGATTCTTCCAGGCTTGTTCCCTATAAACATGAAGAATAAAATTGAATAGAGCAGGACAGAACAGGGAAGACGTGAGGAGAAGGGAGGAAAGCAAGGAGATCCGGCCCCACAAATGGCTCTGAAGCCTTTGTCTGACTACGAGTATAAAGTTGATAGTTGATGGTCAACTAATCACCCAAAATAAATATTTAGTCAATGAGGATTGTCTCTGATTTATTTTGAAACTCGTAGGAATCTGGCACTGTCTCCTATTGAGGCTCAGGTGTGTTACAAAAAGGAAGTTAAATAAAGAGATAAATTAGTAAATAAAATAGAGTGGCTAAGTGAATAGCTACAATAGGAAGAGGGGATAAAGGAGGGTATAACGCAATAAAAATAATGAATAAGTGTGAGTCCAAAAGGTTTTGGTAATAGATATCAATTTAGTGGTTCACTTGAACTTCTAAAGTTCCAGACGAATACCTAAAGTAATTGGGTCTCAATGAGAAATTCTGAAAATGAGTAAATTCCAGAATAGTTAGAATAACTTTAAAATCATTTTACATGACTTTGAGGAATGAATCTTGAATTTTTTCTTTCATTAAATTCAAACTTAACAATTAATAATTGCAAACCAGTATCTTTCCTCTTCAAGTAAAATGTTGGTAAAGTAACTAACAATTGTGAACCAATATTTCCCTTAAAGTAGAGTATAACGTAATGTATTAGAAAGATAAGAGAAAAGTAAGAAAGACCAACAGTGTACATAAAGTTGAGGTGTTTAAATGGTTAAATCACTTTAAAGTGACTCAAACAGACACTGCATTTACACGTATGTTAATACGGTTGATACCTAAACTAATGCTAAAGCTTTAGCATTTAGGCTTCAATGTAAACAACTGCTTCGATTAGCTTAGCCTGTAGCTGTTAGCTACCGTAAGGTTTGTTTACAAATATGGCTTCGACGCACTGCGCATGCGCTGAGTTTATCCGGAAGCGCTGGTTGACTTCCGTGCCGCAGTCGTGACTATGGCGACAAACAAACGCTAGCGGCAAACATGTGAATTGCAGACAGGGTAGTTAGGAGTAACAAGAAAAGTCAGCGCTTTTCACCCTGTAAAGTTACACATAAGTTTAGCACGTGTAATCGAGTGTATTACGTGAAACGTCGGCACATTTCAACAATGAAAATTAAAATAAGGAACACCACTCGTAGCTGGTCTTGCTCTGTGGGGCTTTTCACTCAGTTTGTTAAGAGTGAGATTAAACTTTCCAGTTACAGTTCAATGTTACAGTTTTGCGCTGTAAATAGAACACTATTGATCTCGGCGGATCTATGTGCATATAGAACAACAGGTTTTCTTCTACTGTTGATTCTATCAATGTCAGCTTTACTTGGGTTCAAATCATTCTCCTTTAAATCACACTGGGACACGCAGTGTTATACGAGACGGATATACAAACCGGCAAGTTTTTAAATGTTTAACATTAGCACAGGGAAGATATAGCTCTTCGAATTACAGTGGAACACGCACTGAATTAATAGCTATAAATCATATAAGGCCGTAATAAATCGATCAAGGAACACGCTTGATCTGATCGCGCTGTGAGGAGATTATTCCTCGCAGGGTATTTCAATTTATGCAGTTTAAGTTCGTTCAGTTCTCTGGCTGACTGATATACGTATAACGTTAGCTATTTAATGACACTGGAACACGCAATGACATCAATTCGGCTATAAACGAGGCATTCTAGAAATTAAGGAACACGCTTAATTCTTACCTTATCGTATAGTGTGAGATCTCAGATCTTAAATTACTCTAATGCAGTTTTAGAACAGGGACAGACTTGGGTTACACAGCGTTCCTCATTCATTCAACACAGCTTTCAAATAGGCGCGCGCGCAGCTTGCGTCACGAGCGCGCGCACACACAGACAGACGCGTCTAGCGGTCTGATCTCTCAAAATGTAATTCAAAGATAAAATCTCGATTTATATGCTTATAATTTAGGTTAAACTGCCCGCATCCTCCACCAATACTGTAGCGACTATGAGTCAGATAAAATAATAACTCAACGGGGAACTGAATTAAAATGAAAGACTCGAATGACACTATGTAGTATAAATAATTCAGAATTAATGTTTACACCTTAACTTATTCGTCCGCCGATATGTAAGGACTTAAAGGGGGCTCTGTTAAAGGGAAACATGTATATTTAGCTCAAATGAATGAATTTAATGAATTCATAGGGAATTTTGAGAGTCTATTTTACAGCCGAGCAAATGACTCTTCTAGCGTTCATTTGAACGGGCCGTAAATATCAACTCGGCAGCGGATATTAATATCCGAACAATAGTGAAACACTATTTAACAGCCAGGTAACTTAGATCGGCAGTTCAAGACATTAAATTGATAAGCACATAACACAAGAACAGTTATCTTTGAATACAAACGGAACTTTATTGATTAATCTAACACATCAAACTAATATCTAACATAAACACACACGCTCGCACATTCACACGTTGCAGAAAGGAAGAAGGTGAGGAAAGAATAAGTTCTAAGAGAGAGAAATTATGAAATCCTAAGCAATCTATGCATTTATGAAACATGACCTGAAGAAACCATTGATCAGTAATTTAACCTCCTATCGTTTCTTAGGCAGGGTTATTACATTTGATCTAATGCACCAGTTCAGCTTGGAATCAAAAAGGCGTTACTTGCGTTTGGGTTTCGCGTGTCGTCTGACAAGGGGGATTCCCTTCTCCTGGCTGGACAGGGATTTTCCCGGATCTTTGATTCGC
This sequence comes from Gobio gobio, assembly GCF_949357685.1. Lineage (NCBI taxonomy): Eukaryota > Metazoa > Chordata > Actinopteri > Cypriniformes > Gobionidae > Gobio > Gobio gobio. The sequence continues at coordinate 12,112,978 of NC_137100.1, read as the reverse complement.
TGAAGGTCTGGTCGACGTCTGGGGAGGCCGAACACGTGGGGTGTTGGCGGCTGGATGGAAGTCTTGTGGGCGTTGTTTGAAGTTGGAGCGCGCTGTTAGAAACTCGTTGTTGAGAGACTTTTACGGCGAAACTTTAACAGACCCGAGACTTAGCGGAAATAAAATAAACTTTAAGTAAAAGAAAGGAAAGTGAGAGAAAAGCAGATGGCCTGAATGAAATCGTTGTTAACCCATTTTCTCTGATGTTGGTCTGTCACGATCGTCAGATCGTCTCCTGGGAACTCCGTTCCGAACTCTCTCTGGTCATACTGCTAGGACTGAGCTCATCTATGAACTGCGAACAGGCCGCGAACCAGCTCGAACCGAACTGGAACCGAACTTGAGCTGAACTCTGCACTGCTTCTGGTCTGAACTGTACAGAACTGTAGAGAACAGAACTGTGAACAGAACTGAGAACTGAACTTGAGAACAGAACTTGAGAACAGAACTTGAGAACAGAACTGAGAACTGAACTTGAGAACAGAACTGAGAACTGAACTTGAGAACAGAACTGTGAACTGAACTTGAGAACAGAACTGAACTTTTCGTTCGTGTTCTGAGACTAAACTCAAACATTTGCCCATCCCCTGGATGGGTTCTGGCCAATTAGGCTTCAGGGGTGACTGTGTCTCCACCCCTCCCACAAAATTAGGTTATCTCTAGAATTTAGTTTCCTGCTCTTAAGCAGAGAGTAAATTTAGACCTAATTTCTTACTATAAGGACATGATCAATTCTATAAAGATTTCATTCAGCTCATCTGTTGGATTATACCCATACGAACGCACCGGTACCAAACACGATGCTTTTTCATCCACTCATTCAATAGTTACATAATTGCATGAATTGTGAGTAATATACATGCATGATAGTCATGTGTATTAGTTGTAAACACACTAACAAGTTATGTCGAAGGCTATTTGAATGAAAGTCCAATAATCAGTTATTTGATGTACTCCATAAGCTAACAGTTTCTGTGAGCTTACTCTGAGTTTTAGCTGTCACGTGGAGTTCATTTGCTGGTCATGCAAAGACAGAGGTCTGGTTGTTTCTTTGTCTTGTGACAACCACGAGCCTTTTGTCCTCTTTTAACTGAGTTTGGTGGCGAGTCCATAGGAAGTCAGAACTAGTAGCTCCGGGGCAGAATCAAGCCCCCATCTCCCTCGTGATGATGATGAATTCCTGGAGCTGAATTGTGCTTTGTTGAAAAGGATGTTAATTTGATCGAATCATTGGAAGATTAACTCATCTATATGTCTGCGTCCATAATTGCTACACTGCACACTTTTGAACTAAAAGCCCTGAGGGATGTTGTTTTGACGCGAGTCTTCGTGATGAGAATAGAGGATTTTTTTATGAATGAGAGCAGCTGAGGCTCATATTACAATCAAAAGGTAATGACGCCAATGTTCATATTCATTACTCCTGACACATATTAACAAATTACGATCACTATAAGACTTTGAGAATAAAACAGAGGTAAAAAATTTAATCTTGAGTCTTAGATCTTTTTAATGATGTATAGTTTGTCAAGGTAATTACTTACATCTGACAGTAATTTGAGCTAATTTAAACAAAGAAAGCTTCAGTGCGTCCACTTCCTCGTGCAGGTTATCAGGTTAAAAGAGAAAGACAGATTCACGCACACTCTCTCTTCTCTTCTACCTCTGGACCAAAATGAAGCGTCATCTTGGCTGTCTTATCCGCCTGGCCTGACCTGCAAACACAGAACCATGTGTGTGTGGAACAGGAAACCTGATGCAACCACACGGCCACGGGCCCGTAGACCCAAACTCTGCATGCCATGTGCAACTTCCTCAACCTCGACGGAGTCGAAGCAACCATACAAGTTCACTGTCGTTCCTTCGCTCGACACGGAAGGAAAAAATCGCAACCGCAAAACCATCAGTCGGAACCATCGAAACTTTCTCCTGCGACAGTCTTCTTTAGCTCAGGCTAAATGCAAGTAAGGTACGAAACACAAATCGCTGTGTAATTAGTAAAACGGTAAACTCCTTTGCTCAGACAAAGAAGCTTATCAGGGATGGTTCTTCCCAGGTTTTAGACTCTTTGAATAACTTCATACATCTGTACTGACCCGGTTCTTCTTCTAACTTTACCTCTTGCCACGTATGTTTTGTGTAGGTATGTTTTATGTTAGTTTCAGTCTTGTCCGCGCTTTAGTTAATAAAGTTTGTGCACAATATATGTTTGGTCCTGACTCCCTGCCTGCAAACAAATTGTCCCTGAAATGATCGATCTTGTTATGCGCTCTAGGCGCTTATGTAAATACAAAGGAAGAATTATTTTTCTGTGGCCATGAAAAATATCCTTTTCTTAGAATTAATTAATAATCAATGCTGAATGTTCATAGGATGAACTGATTGATTGATTGTAATGTTAATGTAGCTACATCAAGTCCATCTATTTAACTGATTCAAATATTCATAATTAATCATAATGAGTTATGAATAATTATTAATATTTCCCCTCTGAGCTAATTCACTACACCCCTATTAAATCCAGTCATGTAGCAGCTCTTTTGACACTCAGTCCGGCTGAGGGGGCATGTTTTGGTGGGAAAGTGTCGTCAATGCATACCCTCTAGTGGTTTTCCTTCATATTGTACTTAAAGCAATAACATTTTGTCCATTTGTCACAAGATGACAAGTAGTAAATAATGGCATGACCATTAATTTGGACTGAATATTTAAGAGTGGATTTAAAAAAAGAAAATACAGACCTCAAAGAATATCTTCACTTCACTTCAAACCAAATCCCACTGGCAAAACATCTAAATTACAAGCAGGACAGCAACAATACAATCCTTTACACATTATTTATTATTTTCTTTTATCAAAAGCTTTTGTATAATGCATAGACTCCCTCAGGAATTGGACCAATTGAAGATTAAGACAAAAGCTTGTATTGTGCCCTGCAAGAACAATAAGGGTTTTCACCTTTAGACAAGAATATGCATCAACTCTCTTGTGCTGTTGATCAATCCAATTAAAGTAATGATCATGAGAATGGGAGAGCCAAATCTCCCCAGAACAGACTGTTTTCAATCACACTCAAACACGCCTGTCATATTAGTTTTTTGTAGCCATGCCATTGAAAAATTGTGACACAATTTCTTTGTATCTAGTAGGTCAGTGCATTTGTCTCTGGACACTTCAGAATTATTTCTTCTGAATCTGACACAAGCCACCACTACAGTGGGGGCAAATCACACATGGATTGCTTTAGTATTTCTGACAATTATTTTATAATCTCTCTCCTCCTATTCATCACATCATAGCAGGAAATTGTCTTTTCTTTGGCCAGTGTGGATAAGGGAATAAGGGAAAGGGAAATAGATTTTTTTCCCCGTCCATCAACATTTATCTTTAGAAACTTCAGTTATCTAAATGTAATATGTTTATGAGCTGATCTTTTCCAAGACTTGTTGTGTCCAAAATGCTCATCTTTCACTGCCACACAGTTTAGATTATGTCTGAGCATGCGATATATGTACATTCATCTGCATTTTTTGAATATTTATATACTGTACATCAACTAGCAATTATACCACAATAATACAGGTATACAAGATTATTGGCTGGCTGGCTGTACATTATCCCACTTATTACAAGGTTTCTTACTAAACAAATGAGCATGACATATTTAAGTTGAAATTATTATATGAGAAGGAAAAGATTTAAAAGACTATACAGCAACATTATGTAGGAAATAAATTGCCTGGGATAACGGTTAGTTTTACAATTCAGGGGTCAAAATACAAAATATGTAAAATTGACCAAACAGAATAACGTACTCTGAAGAATCGTATTCTGAAGAGCTTATGGCGGTTCCAGAGCATCATTGGTGAGGATATTTTCATCATTATGCTAATAGGTGACGAAAAGTGATTGTCTTTAAGAGTGAGCCATTGAATCATTCATTTACAAACAAAACAAGTGACAGGATGAATTCAAAATAGTGTACACACCAGCACCCACCCACCAACCCCCGGTTAACTTTATGACAGAAATAGATTAATTCAGGAAAAAAAAACAAGTGAATGCGTGAGACTCGTATGTTTGTTGGTCCATCCAACAACTGAAAATGTGTAATATTTTTTTAGGCACAGACATTGTAATACTCTAGCTAGATGGTGTTACCCTGGCTCCGCCCTCCTACGTACTTCTGCTCAATTTTCATTTTCCTTCAGTACTCCGTCTGGGATTGCGGTATATTGTCTGGTTTTCTCCGGCCAAGTTTTAACCCGTCCAATCAGCGAACAGAGGGAGTGGCTGAGAACGATGACATTGATGTCCTGCGCTAGTTTGAGATGACATATGTCACGACCAAACATTAACGATTGGTTATGGCAGATCCAGAGTGGCTCTGGGCAGATCCAATAGTTTTAAACTTCAACAGAGTACCCGCCTTCGAGGAAGTTAACGCTTGTCAATGGAGAGTGAACAGACCCTCTGTACAAATTAAATGTTATTAGATTTATTATATTTTTTTGACATGGACATAACAATTACATTGGACGAACCAAATGCATTTGCTTAAGTGGTTTAGCACACATGCTAATTTTCAACACCTGTCGAGAGTCCTGTTGATGTACGAGAGTCTGGTAGGACCAGGCTAAGCTGATGTATGGAATCAACAGTGAATCAGTGAATCAAAAGCACTCTGTGCTTCTCACTCAGGGTCTATGCAAAAAGGGCACATCATCAACAGTCAGGGGCGGGTTTGGTGGAGTAGTATCAGGGTGCCGGTTTGATCAGCTTGGGGCTTGTTTGTTTGTGTCCTTTGTTTGTCTGGACACATGCCCCCTCCACCCCTCTTGTTACCTTGTTATCTCATTATGGCTCACACCTGTTTTAGTTCGTTTGTCACCCTTTATATTCCCCTCTTGTTTTTTGTCCTGTGCCAGATCGAATCTCGATCTGCAACGCCCAATCTTTCTCCAACGCCTCCTATTGGGCTGATAATACCCCTTCTGACCGTGGACTCACTTTTTCTCCCTGTGTTCCGGATTTTGTTTGCTCTTGTCATTTAATCAACACTGTTATTCTCGCAACTGGTTCCTCCTCTTTTACCATCCTGACAAGTAGGGGGAAAAATGAAACGGTGCATTATGAGAGATTGATAATGATTGATGGGGATTATAAAAAAAAAAAGTATTGGGTGGATTTTTACCATTTATAGGCTGGTTGTTTACACACACTGTGGACACACATCTGTGTTCAAACACCGTATAAAAGTGAATTTTGCATAATAGGCCCTCTTTAAGTACACTTAAGTGATTAAGTCATTAATATTATAATATCTGCATTTGTTACATACTTTTGTCACTTTGATACTTTTCACAAGGGATGCTATTTCCCACATAAATTATAAAGTAACTTCATTTTAGAAAGCTATTTTTTCAATGTAACTTGTACTTAACTAGGTGCACAGTTCCACTTTATTTCAATTAGTCCTTTTTAGACCTTCTACCAAGTATAACTTTGCAAGTACATGTCAACTAACTCTCATTATTTTGCCACTACGTGTCAGGCAACTCTCAGAGTATTAATAGTCTGTTAGGTTAGGGTTAGGGTTAGTGGACATGAAGGTCAGTTGACATGAACTTGCAAAGTTACTTGTCAGTCTTTTGGGGGCCGTCAAAATAAAGTGTTAGCTGATATTAAACAGACAGTATACTAACACTCTAATGACTGGTAGATGACTTACAGTTACTTACTGTTAGTATAATGAACACTGAAATAAAGTGTAACCAGGATTGAAATAAAGTGTTAACAGAGTAAATGTCAGCTTACTGTAGTTTACCTCATTTTGTGTAGAGTAGGTTTTATTTATCTAGTCCCCTTTTTGAGTAGGTTGCCCAATACTTAACAGGCCTACTACCAGATTTGGAGCCATGATTCACCAGTTGAGAAACACTAGGGATTTGAAGGGATTGTTATTTGAGTATGTTGAGTTAATCTAAGCTTAATCTACAGTATATAGCCCCAGAAATAGATGAATTCAGAAAAAAAAAAAACAGTTCATGTCGTGATAATATCCAGCCAGCACACTCTTGGTCTTCCACGACTTCAGAAACCTTCCACTAAACCTGTGATGATGCTGCCTTCAATGATATCGACTGATTGTCTCATTACATGACCAAAATAAAAACTTGCGGGTTTTAGTGTGATTCAGCTATTCGCTCGTTGTTCTAGCCAATTTGTTAACCTGCTCAATTTTCTTCAGTTTTTCTCCATGGAATTTGTAATCATTTTCGAATGCACTTGTTCTCAAAAGCCTGGGTGTGCCTTTCTTCCTCTTCTGGGGCCCATGCCCCCATTAAAAAGAGTGTCACCATATTTTGACACCTGTTGTACAGCTGCACACGCAAAAAGTTGCTTTCTTATTGACAAACGATAAAGACATTTGCCAGTTCAGTTTGCCTATTGTAGTAGGTAAAACTCAACCTCATCCAGCACTCCTTTTGTTTTCTGTCTTATGAATCCCATTACTATTTTACTGTGAGAAACTGCTGCAAAAAAAGTTATTTAGTGTGCAAGCGAACTGTATGAATGAATCAAACAAAATACCTTTTTGCTAACTGATTATATCAAAAGAGTGAATTATTCAGTTATAGCCAGTTCAGATTCAAAACAGCTGACAGAAAACTCTCATGACATGGAAAACGATTCTTGTGTCAGTATGTGGTAATCTCTGTTTTCAGACAAGGATTTATCAGTAATATTTTACCGGGGCACAGCAGTATTTCACTGGGGCTCGTACCCCAGTAAAAATGGTTTAACGATGCCCCTGATATTGTTTTTTGTCTGAGCATTTTATCAGAGCAATCAACTGCTTCAAAAATCCCATTTTCGAATGTGACGTGATGAACACGAGTAAACAGGAAATCAGTTTGTTCCTGTGGGCACTGCACTCACTTCACCTCACCAGTGGGTCATGCTTTACAACTGAACCTGGCATGCTCAGCACTCACTCTCAGCACTATATCATCTGCCCTCTATCAGAGCTGCCAATGTGGCCACAGTCCAGCCTGCAATCTACAGAGCAGTCATCGCCATATCCAGATGTGAAATGAGGATAATTAGCAGGATGCTTGTGTGCTTTCATGGCTAAGTGGATCTCATGAAAATGTAACATCCAGGGGTAAGTGCAACTGAAATATTAAGTCGTTTTTCATCCATGGGTTGGTTATTGGTCTATAATGTATTTTTCTTTGCTGCAACAGTGGGATTATATTAGCCGTTTTTAAATCGAGGCACTGATGAGTGAGGAATGGATGATAGAAGAACAGGTATTAGAGGAGGCCAGGGGAATTCTGCTGGAGGACAGATGATGTGATGGTTTTGGGTTGGCAGACCGTGGCAGGATGGATGGTCATAGGTTCAGTACTCACTCATTAGAGATGGTCGCAGAGGAGTTTAGGGTTGTCTGTGAATGATTAACTGAGGTCTTGGGTGAGCTGATGTCAGAGAAGGTGAAGGAATGGATTGTGCCAAGGTCATCAGATATGGTCATTTCTCACTGCCACTCTGCCGCACATGATTTTTGTAATATATTTATCACGGAGTGTCTATTTACACCAAGCGCAAATAGCGCACCTTGTTGGCAAGCGCTATTTACATGAGCTCCCCCCAACAATGCCTGGTTGGGCCACACAAGATTAAAAATGATGCACATGCTTCAGTGTCTTCAGTGGTGTAGTCAGTAGAGAGTAAGGCTCATGAAACTAGGTTTTGACGCAAACTACCTGGTTTCGAATCCGCCTTTTGCAGAGCTCGCTTTTCTCCCTTTTCCCATCATTACATCGGAAAAGCATTTACTTTTAATAAAAATAAAGATTTTTTTCTAAAAGTGGAACTAAAGTGCCTAACAAAATGTTTAATAATAATAATACAAGTATTTATTGGGTACGGTTAGGGGTAAGGAGGGCTTTTATTGTCCCATTAAGGTGGTATCCATTTAATAATTTTAATATAATTCAACAATACTGAGGTGCAAATAGTATGTATCTGCCAAAATAATGTATAAATAGCATCTAATTACTATTACACATATTGCAAATAACTGCTACTTTTACATCGTGTAAATAGAATATATCACTATTTTCAAATAGTGTAAATAGCATCACTAAGAAAATGCTGTTATATTGTCACTTAGTGTAGATAGAATATATAACTATTTTCTATTATGGTTATATTAAACCCATGGGCGTAAAATTAATCTAACAATAAACTGTGTAATCTAACAAAAAAGTGTGTAGGTGTATTTGCCCCGATTGTATTGTTTACGCAGTTATTTTAAGCAAATATCATCATATTGTTTACAATATACAATGTGGTTTTTAATGACATTTATAGGGGGGACAACCCTCAGACCTTGCTGTGTGTTAATTAACCAAACTTAATAATAACTTTCATTTTGGTAGTAACTTTTCAAGATGAACACTTAGCTGGACTGAAGTGACATAGGTTTACTTGAGTATCCATATATCACTTTTTAGAAAATTCATTTTATTATGCGAGTATCAAATATGATGCATCAGGCTTTTTAGGAATATTCATTTGTACACCTCTCAAACATCATTGTATTGCATTGTAAACCTCAAAAGCTTACAATGACTTCAGCCATTACTAAAGATCATGCTTTTCACTTTAGAATATTATTATTAATTCCTTCCAAAGGATTTGGTTATACTGACACAAGTATAACCAAATCCTTTGGAAGGAAGGAATAATCATTTGGAACAATATTCTAAAGTGAATAGCATGATCCTAGTAATGGCTGAAGTCATTGTAAGCTTTTGAGGATTCAGTAGCGAGTGAAATAAGAATGTTCATTGAAGATAAACAGCAGTGATGATCGAGAAGGTCAGAGTAACAGAGTCCCAAGGCAGCGCAGGGACGCAATGGGCAAAACCAGATCCTCCATGTGAAGCACTGCATGAAGACCAGGAAGACAGGGACAGAATCCAACCGGAAACGAAGAATGATGCCAGCGAACACGAACGGGACCAGGACTCAGGAGATCACAGGAGAAACCAAACAATCTGACAACACAGGACGGAATACACTGTGGCCCTGTCCCAAATGGCACACTTCATGTGCACTTTCGGTCTTGTGGACTTACAATGGCTACTGCGTGCGCGTGTCCGTTAAGTACACAAGACTGTAGGGAGTCCCATTTGTCATTTTAGGTCTCAGAAGGGTGCTCGCGAGCCGAGCCGCAACTAGCGCTGATAAGCTGATCAGCAACAATCAGCAGACTCCTACACACAGGGAGAGAGAATAAAGTCAATGAATCCATGAATCCATGAACCATAACAACTTGAGTCATTACTAGTGGATTACCATGATCTTAACCTGTAGTTCTCAGTAGTCCTCTATGAGGTATGAAAAAATAATTGTAGTTATTGATTAGCTAATAGTGAACAACCTCATTCAACTGAGCATTATTACTGACTAATTAGTTAATAGTAGTTGCTTGAATGCTAATATTGCATTACTCATTTGTTCTTTTGTAATTGTTCATTAATGACAGAACAATATTCTAAAGTGTTACAGATTTTTCAGTAACACTTTAGTTTAGGCCCATTTCTTACTGTTAACTAGTTGCTTATTAGCATGCATATTACTAGGATATTGACTGTTTATTAGTATTTATAAAGCACATATTAATGCCCTATTCTGCATGACCATATTCTACATCCCTTAATCCTACCCAACACCAAAATTGAACTACCTTACTAACTATTAATAAGCTGTAATTAGAAGTTTGAGGCAAATGTTGTAGTAGTTAGTTAATAGTGAGAATTGGACCCTAGTCTAAAGTGTGACCAATTTTACTTTCTATCATTTCATATGTTAGGATTTTTATATCCTAGGATTGAGTTTTTTTAATATATTGATTTACTTACTCATATGTAGTCACATGACATGCAATCTAGTGAACATTTCTCTTTGCTATTTGTATCTAATAGTGCCTGATGACTGTAAAATTCCATGCAGTATATTCAGACATGGAGTAGTTTGTGCAAAACAATGTCCTCGTATAGGGGCACTGGGTTTATTTTCAGACCAAACTGTCAGTATACACAACTAAAATCAGCACCATCACAGTCTGACTAATGCTCTGCCAGAGTCACTGCCTGCAATTTCCCTCTGCAAACTTTCTGTTGATGACCATCCAGATGAAATCACCTGAAAAAGTTTTGTAATCCATGAAGTATAATATAAAAATAATAAATTCTGGACAGCACAGTTATTGTGGGGGCATTGTAATATACATTCATGGACAGTAACCACTAATAATGGGTTACATAATAGGCAGAGGTTATTTGCACTTAGTATAAATAAGATAAATGCTATTTATACTAAATGTACACTATATTGCCAAAAGTTTTGGGATGCCTGCCTTTACATGCACATGAACTTTAATGACATCCCATTCTTAATCTGTAGGGTTTAATGTGGAGTTGGCCCACCCTTTGCAGCTATAACAGCTTAAACTCTTCTGGGAAGGCTTTCCCATTTTTTACCATTCTTCTAGAAGTGCATTTGTGAGGTCAGATGTTGGACGAGAAGCCCTGGCTCGCAGTCTCCGCTCTAATTCATCCCAAAGATGTTCTATTGGGTCAAGGTCAGGACAGGCCAGTCAAGTTCCTCCACACCAAACTCGCTCATCCATGTATTTATGGACCTTGCTTTGTGCACTGGTGCGCAGTCATGTTGGAACTAGAAGGTGCCATCCCCAAACTGTTGTCACAATGTTTGGAGCATGAAATTGTACAAAATATCTTGGTATGCTATAGCATTAAGAGTTCCTTTCACTGGAACTAAGGGGCCAAGCCCAACCCCTGAAAAACAATCTCACACCATAATCCCCCCTCCACCAAACTTTACACTTGACACAATACAGTCAAGCAAGTACCGTTCTCCTGGCAACGCCAAACCCAATCTATCGGATTGCCAGACAGAGAAGCGTGATTCCTCACTCCAGAGAACACGTCTCCACGTCTCCAGTGGCAGTGGCGGCATGCTTTACACCACTGCATCCAACCGGTTGTGTCAAAAGCTAAATCCACTGTTCTTACTCTCTACGCTATTGTCCAGTTACCAGCTTGTTTTCTTTTGTAATTTTGACTCGCTGATTCATAACGCTTTGAAGCTTCATGATGCCTTGTTTTGAAATCGGTCATCATGATATAAGTCGTTATTTAGGGTTTTTTTGCGCACAAAACTATTCTCGTCACTTTATAAAGTTATTGTAGAACCACTGTAATGAGATGGACTTTGTAACGACGTCTTTAGTACCTTTTATGGGTCTTGAGAGTGTAACGTGCATTGTGCCAATGGAGGCCTTTCTGAGCGATCGGATTTCAACTAAAATATCTTCATTTGTGTTCCGAAGATGAACAGAGGTTTTACGGGTGTCGAACGACATGAGGGTTTTGGGTGAACTAACCCTTTAAATGCTTGAAACTCAAAAATGTAGAAAATCGTAATAATAAAGAGTCAGTAGATGTGCCCAAAAAAGTGACTGTACATGATAGGGTGTACATGACAGGATTCTTTCCCCGCCAGCGTCTTCTTAAAAGGTTAATATGGTAACCTCAAGCAGTTTTGATTTTTATGCAGATCTTCTTCTTCTTCACATGTTTTTGGATCCGGAGGTGCTGTTCTTTTTAAGTAGATGCCTAACAGCACCACCGGATACCAGTGAACCAATGGAATGCTGGAAAAAATTTGTCAATGGCAGGATGGCGTTGTGTCATAAATGATGAAAAATGGCGGTGAAGGAGTTAATAGACATTGCTCTTATATAAGATGTTATCTTAAATGACAACATTTACCGGTCCGGTATATTGTTTCTTACAAGACTATTGCAGACTATTGCAAAAGAAAATTATCGCATCAAATTAAACTACAGAAACAGATTTTTTTTTTCTTGTTATGGGATTGTGTCCCGAAAAAGATATTGGACCTCAAAGTTTCCACCCATTTGAATATATATATATATATATATGTGTGTGTGTGTATCTGCACACTTTGAAACGTGTATTTTCAAGCACCACTTTTCAGAAAAGAAAATGAGTAACAAAGATGAATTATTGATGTTGCAGCTGTTCTCCTGTGGTCTCCTCATTAACCGCACCATCATCGGGGTGTTTTGCAAGACATGTTGAGCTTGGATAACAATGAATTAAATTGTGCCATTTAAAGACTGCAAATGATTTTTCTTTTGTGAAAGAGTTCCATCAGGATTTCATCTATATATAAATTAGCCATTAGAAAGGCTAATCCATTATTTGGGTCGTTCCTGGGATTCGGTAATATTTCAGTCCCCCAGACTTTTAAAAGTGGTGGTTCACCAAAATTAAATGTTAACAGCTTTTCGCAATACTTTGGTATGTCCATTATAATTAATACAAATAATTATTTAATTTAAAAGAAAATATCATAAAATGTCTTATTTCTATCTTACACCAAGCATTTTGTCATGTCCCTGAGGCACTTCACTGAATTTGTACTTAGAAATTATTCAACAAAATGTATATATCATTTGGAAATATTGCAATGTAAGTATTTATTTGTGTTACTTTTGGTGAAAAAAAAAGACAGAAAAAAAAGAAAGAAAGATATTTAATAAAAAATACGGACTATAAGGTTATTTCTCTCAGTCTGAAATCAATCCCCTCACACCAACCATTCTCACACCAACCCATAATAATTTAAACTCCACCCATATGTGACATAATTTACCATAAATGAAATCATTCAGGTCTCTTTCTCAGGCCATATTATAGTAAGGGGGGGAGGGGGGTACTGTCAAGCTTAACAACTTAACCCCATCACATAAAATTAAGATGGAAAATTACTTTAAAAATTGTATTTTAACCCATAAATATACAATGTACTTATTTACTTGCTGCCATACATGGTCTACTCTCCTTCACTCCATGAGGAGCAGTGGCCATTTTGAGCAAAAAACCTCAACCCCCATCACACTCAACCCTGTCACATATCTGTATATTTCTCATTGTTTCGGGGTTGAAAACTTGTGACAGAGTTGAGTTTTTCCACTTAATTTATGAATCATTTTAATAATAAAAAAAGATATACAATAAATATCTTATTGTCGCAGTAAATGTATACCTACCAAAATCATGGCAACTCATTTCTTAGCATTTCTTAATAATTATCACCGACATGTTAAGAACTAACACAATAAAATTATGGTTTTAGTCCCATGAAAATGAGAAAATTATCATAAATATTGCATTTGTAGTTATTACATTGTTATGAGGGACACATGAGAACTAGGTAGATGTTTGTTTTATAACACGTTTTGGTCACACTACAGATGAGGGTCCAGTTCTCATTATTAACTATCTATTAACTATGACATTTGCCTCAATTGCCTCCTAATTACTGCTTATTAATTAGTAAAGTATTTGTTACTTTTAGGTATTGGGTAGGATTAGGCCACATCCACACGAAGCCAGAGCTTTCCCTATCCGATCTTTTTTTTCCCCTCGTCTCAAGAAATATCTGCGTACACACAAAACCACTGAAACCGACTCAAAACGATTTAGTATACATGCCAGGCCAGTATGTGGCACTGTAATTCTGCCACAGAGATACACTAAAAACGGAGAAGAGTTGTGGCTAGAAGGGGTACAGCAATGGTAGGAAGTGAGGCAAAATCTCATGATAAAATAACAATAAATAAATGTGCTAGATGTGTTTATTAACACCTACCTTAACCCTAAACCTACCCTTTGAATAATGCAAATACAGTAATTAAATGACACAATATTGATGTGCGCATGCCCAGTGGCCATAGCTGTATCCCTTCTAATCTTTACCATGCGGGATGTGGTGTGATGACATCACCGTTTCACAAAATATACGGATTGGCTGTACACACGAAACCTCAAGGGTGTCGGTTTCAGATTTATCCACTCTGGGACCCGGTTTAAAAAAATATCGGTTTCAGGCTCCCAAAATGCCGGATCCATGTGGACGAAACGCTGATACGATACAACATTTTTACGTATACAGCTAAACATGTCTCCGTGTGGTCTAAGGGATGTAGAATAAGGTCATGCAGAATAAGGCATTAATATGATTAAACATCGCATACATTTTAAAATCTTGCTTATTACTTACAAAGCACTAAATGGTTTAGCTCCCCAATACTTGAGCGAGCTCTTAACATATTATACTCCATCCCGTCTACTGCGGTCTCAAAATTCTGGCCAGTTGATAATACCGAGAATATCCAAATCAACTGCAGGCGGTCGATCCTTTTCCAATTAGCACCTAAACTCTGGAATAGTCTTCCTAACATTGTACGGGAAGCAAACACACTCTGTCAGTTTAAATCTAGACTAAAAACAAATCTCTTTACTATGGCATACACATAAAACACTTTTTCAATGAAATGATTGTTAGGCTGCATTAACTAGGTCAGCCGGAACCGGGAACACTTCCCATAACACCTGATGTACTCGTGACATCATCGGAAGAATTGCATCTACGCTAATGTTAGTTTCTCTGTTTTATCCCGATGTTTACTGCAGTCAGCCGGATCCGGGCCGTATCCAGATCAGATGGTGGACCTGCGCCCAGATAAGACCAACACATGACCCTGAAGTGTCTGCAGAGACCGTGTCAATTAAACCCATCTCCGGCGTGATGACACAGATTGTTCGAATATTACAATTTAATAATACTTAAATCGATATGTTATCCTCAATAAACCCGTCTCCAGCGGGTTGCCTCTGATCTTTCGAATATTGCACTTTAATAATTATTTAATCAACACATCAGCCTCAATAAACCCGTCTCTGGCGTGTTGCCTCCGATCCTTCGAATATTCTGATCTATTATGACCTCTGACCTGTAAAGTTTCCAGAATAATAATCATGCGCTGTTTGTTAATTGGCCAGAGGAGAACTGGCACCCCGACTGAGCCTGGTTTCTCCCAAGGTTTATTTTTCTCCATTAGGTCACCTGATGACCTGATGGTTTCCTTGCCACTGTTGCCTCTGGCTTGGCGTGCTCAGTTGGGGACACTACATTTTTCTAAATTTTTCAACTAAATATCGAAATAAATCTAATTATTAAACTAAATTAACCATATGTGACCCCGTCTGTGAAACCCCGGCTAAAGTCACATAATCTATTTAGGAGATATTGAGCGTCAAAGTAGTCATAGCCATAAAAATGACCAAAACAGGCAATTTGTGTTTATTGCTGTAAATGATAGATTATACCAAGGGCTTTGAGATGCAGTACTCAATTTTTCATTTATAATATTATAAATACTGAAATTAATGATTTTATTGACGCTACGTTTTATTATTTTGCACCAAAAAATACCGGACGTGGGCTTCTTAAATATTGATTTAATGCTTACTTTCGACGCAGAAACAACTGCTGATTCTTATATCAATCGGTTCAGAAACGTATTTTTTACAATTACAAAGTGCAAACAGACCATAATATCAATCCGCATGACCAAGGATCAGATCAGTGTCGGGAAAGGCAAGAAAACGGCGACTTAAGCCGGGTTCCGATTTCTGTGTGGATTTCTTTGTGCCATCACCGACATTTCAGGAACAGTTTATTTGCTTCCTAACTCCACCTTCTGCCTATACATCCATCTTATTTTAAAGACATTTAATGGCTGCTAAGTGTCTAAATAGTTTGGTTTTTTGATGCTGATGCGCTGGGTTTATGAATTCGCTCTCTGACAGGGCGGCCGCGGCACGCGAAGCGCAAGGGACAGAACAGCTGATAGTTTAATTAATAATGATTAATATAGGCCTACTGTTTTTGTAGGCTAAATAAAGAACCCGTATTATATATTAATATAAAAAAGTTGCGTGTGTCCTTCGGAAGCAAAGCTCTTGCGTCTGATGTTTTGGTTTCGGTTTGTAAACCTATACGAATAGAACATGCATGAATATGAGAACATAAAGTGCAGGACGTGCTTTATGTAGGCTAAAAGAGTTATTAAGCACAATGAGCCATGGAAAAATCCTAATGAATCATAATCTAATCGAATTGTGAGACAAGTGAAGATTCACAGTTATGACTAACTATCTGCACAAAGTTTGAGACTGACCTGTTAACTTGGTAGGGCATTAGGCCTAGTCCTGGATTTACTCCAAATGTTATACAGTGAGATTTTCTATGGATGTTTTATATATTAATGGATATGTATAGGCCTATTAATTAATTTTCTACTGATATTTCACTTTACTAATAAAGTTATAGCCTACAAATCATTAGAGTGAACTGACTTGGTAAATCAAGCTCTTATGGTACCCCCATTCGTTTCAATGTTTCACGCTTTTTGGACATGCACATCATAATAAATAGACTTGTTTTACAAAACTAAGAATAATAATGGTTAAAATGTTTTACAATTTCAAAAATAAGCTTGATTTTAAAATTGGAATTTCTCAAAATCATGATTTTCTGAGGCCGAAATTCAGCTAACTTTTGACATAATCTTACTCAGTCAATATTAAAGATATCAAGGTTATATTTTCACAGAATGTTCTTTACATTATGTAGGATGATTTTATGTATAAAACAGCGAATGACAAAAAAATGACTTTAGCTGGGTTTTCACAGACAGGGTCACATATAAACTAAATTACTGATCTAATTACTGATCTAAAGCCCACTGCTACTGTATGATAATTGAAATGAACTGATGACATAACCGTTTTCTCCAGAATGGCTAGACGGCTGAATAAAATTTTGCTGCATTATTTTCCTGTTTAACACAGTAAAGCTGCTTTGAAACAATCTGGATTATTAAAAGCTCTATATAAATAAAGTTGACTTGACTTGACTTTACAAGCACTAATAAACAGCAAATACCCTAGTAATAAGCATGCTAATAAGCAACTTTATTAGTGGTAATTGGACCCTAAAATCCTTTTTAAACCAATTCCATTTTGTCTGTTACGAGTTGAGAATAAAAGGTGTTTAAATCTGAAAAAAAATTACTTACAGTGTACTTAGCCTACCTAAGAAAGAACTGATTTGGTTAAGGTTAGCTTTAGGGGTAGGTTTAGGGTTAGTAGCTACCTAGTTATTACCCAGTTATTGTAATTACTTTAATAAGTAAATAGTATGTACATGGGGAACAGGACTGTAAAATAAAGGGCTGCCAAAAACTGAAAATAATAAAAGGACTTTAATGCCTGAGGTGGGAAGATATGCTTTGCTGGAGGTTTGATATGTGCCTAATGATGTGGGGTTGAAAATAATCATATGTAGTTTTAAAAAAAAAAATTCCCAGAAGTGTCCCATTTAGTATGTGAGTACTCAGATATGGAATTGTTTTGACATATTATTTAACTTATGGCTCTTCAATGTGTAACTGGTTTGTTGTTGTTATGAATATTCTTTTTTAAATGTCATAAGTTAAGGCATTAACTTTGGGAGGCTACTTTTTGTATAACACATGCTATATGGAAAGGATCTCTGGAGGCCAGATATAGCAAAGGCTCATGATGCATGAGAGGCAGACAGAGCTTTAACTCAGACTTTAGAGTGAATGTTGAAGGCGATGTTGAAGTAAACTGCACTACTGGGAGAATTGCATGCAGATGTTTAAATCATCACGTAGTGTGAGTGGGCCGCTGTGTTTAGGGACGAGGTAGAAGGCTGTTTCAAGTCTGTCTAAAACTGTCTAAGGACCCAGGAGAAAACCAACAATGCATGTAACATTTTGAGAGGTAAAAACTGTTAAAATATATAAAAAATATCTAGACAGAAAGCTTAAAAAATTTAGCAAGAAAAAATGTCTATGAGGAAGACACATCCCTGGGTGACCAGACTATCCGATTAACAAGGGCTTCTCAACTCTGGCCCTCAAGATCAACTTTCCTGCAGAGTTTAGCTCCAACCTTGATCAAACTCACCTGCTTATAACTTTCTTGCAATCCTGAAGACCTTGATTAGCTTGTTCAGATGAGTTTTGGAGCTAAACTCTGCAGATACGTGGACCTCGAGGGCCAGAGTTGAGAAGCCTTGCGATAAACAGTTGTCTCGCATCTAGACAGACTTACAGTCTTAGTTGTATTGCTGTAAATAAACTTTTTAAATAGATGTGATTTTTATATGTGTACGTATATGAAGACTTCAGATGCAAAAGCCTCTAAGTCCGTCTGACGTTTTTCTTTAAAGCTACACTGTGTGATATTTTCCCCCATCTAGCGGTGAAAAGGTATATGACCATCCAGTGAATATTAGTTTCTGTTCCTCTCAATTCCGATTTTGTTTTAACTCCTACGGTGGCCGATTTAGTCCAAGATTAACATGGCTTCCAGTTCGACATTCGTCCACATTCGACACGGTGCCATCGAGTGTTAAAACACGAAGGGCGAAGCTTGAATTTATGGGTATGTCCCTCTTTGGCTAATGTACTTTCAAGATGGAGGGGCAACATGGCGACCGGCATTCGAACCCCTCACCCGTATGTATTTTCAATGGCATATTATAAATTTACGAGAATACTTTATTACTTGAAAGAAGTAAATATACATTAATGAGCACATATATTTTTGAAAGAACTAAGTGTTTTTAGCTAAGAATAAACAAAAAAATTTACACAGTGTAGCTTTAAAATAAGCATTTTTGTCAGGCTTCTATGTAGAGGTTTCTACCAAAGGAACAGGGATTTAATGGGTTTGAAGTGAAAGTATTTTATGAACGTATACTATATGCGGAGAGCATTCACTTAGTATAGTTATTTCATTTTTGACCAAAGTGGCTTTTAGAGGCGTTTGCATCTGAACTCTTCATATGTATATGTGATCCGTGCTGGCAAAATGAATCAGAATGCGCACGGGATAATTTTGAGCTACAGGCAAAATAAGTAAAAAGTTGATTTTGAGGTTTTCACAAAAATGAGTTTATTAAGCCAAAATATTATTCAAAATTTATAGTCTCTCACTTCCGTTAAAATGGATCACAGATTTTTATGACATCACCGCATACTTCTCATCACATCTTCTGTCCAATAAAATGCTTTCTAGAATCTGAAGTGCCTCACCCCCTACACTATAAATAGACGCTGAAGCTGCAGCTGAAATCGGTCAGTTGTTCACACATTTACTATTTTCTATATGGTGAATGGCACATAGCGCATTATATATGCGATAGGAAACGATTCAGACAGTGTAAATATGCTTTCAGTTGAGGCGAATGAACGTTAGTTTCACGCGCACTGCCACAGTACACACACATAGTCTAGACCAGAGCTGTTGACTAGAGACACGATAGCGCAGAGCAGATCATATGCGCGAGTCGGCGCAGACAACAAAACATATCGGACCCATTTAAATTCTGCACAGAATGCTGTATTTCAAAGCGATATGGACAGCGATCGGTCAACACAGCGCCGATGCATCTTGAACAAGCCTTCCATCAAAATGGCGAAATTTGCGATAATATTGATGCACATGGCTTTATGAACCTACATCGGCATCAAAACACAGTGAATCCAACATAATCATGCAGCTCGCCATAATTTGTATAGACGGAGATTATTAGCTCGATTGGCTGCTATTTCAAAAAATGGCAGTCACAAGTTTGTTTGTGTTCATCTTGCTGGTCCCGGTTACCCTGCCCCCAGCCCCTGACACAAGCGGTTCTTACTTCTAGACAAGCAATGTTTTGGTGCTACTCACTTTTCCTGGTTCGGAGCTGGTGCTTTGGGTGTGGAAAGACAAAGAACTGATTTGAAACTAGGCTATGGCTCCGAACCAGCACCCGCACTGCCTTGGTGGAAAAGGGGTAAAAGACACTTGGGCCGACTATTCTCAAATGGGAGAACAGCACAGTCAACCCCCTATAGAAATGGAATTCTATCCACTAATTCCTTGACAATCTGTTTTAATGAATGAACATGCATTTCCCCAGTACATTTTGTGTATCATTACTGTTTGTATATTGTCTTTTTATATTGTATAGTGTTTTGCATGCTTGATGATAGAATTACTAGTTAATGTTGGCCCATCTAGCCGGTGTCTCCTATCAACATATTCCTCATTTAATGACTCACACTTTGGTGGACATCACTTTCTCATAGAATGCAGTGTGTGTTTATTATATTTATCAGAATATAAATGACCACACAATTTCCACCTTAGTTCAATCATGCGAATGAGTCAGCTTTTCAAACAAAGGGACTCTCCCATCTGAGAATTGCACATTTCCCATTGGTTCCCAACAGTTTAGGCAAATGCAAGTAACGTACGATATACAAAAATGCTGTTTAGTAAGTTAAAGCTGTAAACCCCTTTGTTCAAACAAAGGAGCTTGTTGTCTTAACTGATGGTTCTCCCAGGTTTTAGACTCTTTCAATAGCTTCATTCATTTGTTCTAATCCGGTTTTTCAGTCACGTTTACCTTACATTCTACACATGTATGTGTGCTCGTGTGTATGTGTTTTTTGTGTAGAGTAGTTATGTGTTCGTGTTTTAGTTAAATAAACTTTGTGCACATTCATAGTAGATTCTGGTCTGTTTATAAATAAATTGTCACTTTTTAACGAATTGGTGATAGCTACAAGCTAAGAAAGAGTTATTTTTCTGTGGCCATAGAAAATATCCTTTCTGAAGAGTTAATAGACAATCAGTACTGAATGTTCGCTGGACGAATAGATTATTTGGTTGTAATATTAATTCAGTTACATTAAATTAATTCAGGTTAACCGATACAAATATGAATAGTTAAATATAACGAGTTATGAGTAATTATTAATTTAAGCTAATTTGTTAAATCACGCTGGCTGACAGATTTAACGCGTACACACAAAGACACCTCAGACAGCGCGATCCCAATATACACAGAATTACAGTATTTCAAAATATCTGTCTTCCCGATAGTATTCACGCAAACATTATCTGTTATGTCTTATGTGAACATTTGGTTAACTGTTGAGGAAAGACATCTGATACAGCTGAAATGGGTGTTGCTCAGTCATTTCTTCTCCGATTCAAACAAACCATACATGATTTTGAAGGTTTTTTAATATGGAATGAAAATAACAATAACTAATTTTTGAAAATGTGCTTATTGTGACTCATTTTGCCAGCACGGGTCACATATTTTTATATGTAGTCTAGTCTTAAAGTCATTGTTCACCCAAATTAAATTTTGTCATCTGTGGCTAGGTTGGCAAGCTCCTCCCAATCTCCTCGCTCCTCCCACGTCTCTCACTCGCCAACCTCGCCACATCATCATTTACTCGCCCTCATTTTGTTCCAGACCCGTATGTCTTACGACATACAAGTTTCAATTATAAACCTACTCTCAATAACTGTTTTGTTGTTAACCCTCTTTCAGACTATCCGATAAACAGTCCTGATTTTACAAGTTTTCCCGCATATAGACTTACAATCTTAGTTTTATTGCTTTAAATATATATTTTAAAAGCCATGGTGTAGTCTTAATGGCATTGTTCACCCAAATGAAAATTCTGTCATTTACTTATCCTCATTTTGTTATAAACGTGTAAAATATAACTATTTGTATTTTGATAACACAAAATTCGATCCCTGGGATAAGATAACCACCTTAGAATTGGGGCACATCGATGCTGGTGTTTATTTTTTTATTTTTTTATTAATTTAATCATTATTATTATTATTATTGATGGAGTTGTTATTAAATGGAGTTATCATTTTACAGTACATTTTAAACACAATACATCATAACCTAAAATCAATTTGAGTGGAATCCTTAAGTCAGAGTGGATTAAAAATTTAATTGTAATTTAATGAATATTTAATTCATTAAAATTGTATGTATTTATTTCCCTTCATTGATTAAAAAGTGTTATATCATTATCAATGGGTACACAACAGTCATAAATCATTATAGTCTAACCTGGCAGTGACTAAAAACACCTAATGTTTTTATTTTCATTAAGCAACATAGAATATAACACAGTATTTATAATCGATATTATGCATTTTAATTAATAAAGAGAAAATGAATAATTTAGTGTCATGTGCATACATTATATGCTCATGACACTAAATGCAGTTTTAATAGTCATTACAATTCAAGTCTTATTATAACTAGTAAAACCTGAAAGCCAAAGAAAGAAAACATCTGTATTTTTTACTTTCTTAAGACAATATACAATATCACTCAATATTACTATTAAATACTATGGTAATGCTGTAAATGAGTCCTACCTGTCGTGACATTCCCTTATCTGCCTTCTCTTTATTAATATTATTATTTTATTATTTTATAATAATTTATTTTTCATTGTGATGAGTCTACCCTAAAACTACATGTGTGTGTGAAAGCACAGGTTAATTGTAATGTATCAGGGGTGGCAGTGCATTTGGGAGTTAACCAGTCTCATTAAGAGATCAAGAGACATCCTTAGGCTGAAAACATGTCTGCGTTTTTCCCTGCCCCCTTCCCAACATAGATTACACAGGCTGCTGGTGTGATTAAACCACAAGCAATCGACGTGCAATTATTTAATTAGTTAATATGTATGTATGAACTGATTTTTATTCCCATTTGGTTTGTAGTATGTCAAGGGTATGTTTTAATGTCTGCTGCATGGATGGTTGTTTATGTGTGTCAGTGCAGTCAATGGAGGGCAGTGAGTTTATGGGGAACTGGGTTTATCTGCTTTCATGTGTTTTTATCGACTACTTGTTTGCTGATTTCATTGTTTTTGTGACCTGTCCAAGGACTACAGGACAAATGTAGCTATTTGGCTGCTGCCTATGGTAATATAGATAAATGAGCATTGATGTTGTCAAGTCGCATCTTAAGAGAGTTTGGGACAGTCTGAGCTCAGCAGTTCTTTGCTGCATTTGTTTCATTCTGTCAGGCAGAAAAGAAAAGAGACGGTAAAACTGTAGAAAAACTGGATAATTGGCTCAAATGAAAATGCATTGCGCTATCTAATTTGTTTCTCTCAGAGAAAGTGAGAGAAATGTTTCTTGTCCCAAGGCAACGTTCATTGTTTTTAGATGATCAGCACATATTTTTGTTTTATATATGCAGCTTTTCTATGTGCAGTTGCTAGCATGTGGTAAATCACTTACATGTACAAAGTTTAAACAAAACTAACCCCTTTAGTTAAATATGCTATACCTTATCAGACAATGTCCAGAGGTAGGACCACACATTACAAACCACACTGGACCTTCATATAAAATCTCACTGTTAAGCAATTGCAAGGCAACTGTCTTCAGACTTGCATTGTAATGCGGGGAAGTGCTTCATTACACAATTTATGGTAATCTTATGTCTCGTAATTGTGCTTTTCTGAAAAAAGTTTTTTTTCCTAATATTGTTATCATTTGGCTGGACACTTTGAATAAAACAGCATTAACTAATTGCAGTCTTTTTTTGAAAATGGCCTGTCATAAATCTATATATTATTGATTCTGTGGAATAACTTGCAACATTAATTTGTAATTGTGTAGTATTAGATTCTATACTAATAATGGATTTTGTAATGTTTATGATTGTAACGTGGATCCACTGGAGGCAAGTTGAAGGACCCAAGTGCAGTTTATTTACAATTAAACATAAATCTCAACATAAAACAAAGACTTGACTAGATCCAAACATAAAACAAAGACTTGGCTTGACTTGACAATACCGAAACTCACCAACAGCGGGTTACAACATTCAATACTTGACAAAGACACATGGCAAACATGAGGGCTTAAATACACACACAGACTAATGACAAGACAAGTGACACCTGTGAACAGTGATGAGACAATGAACCAATGACAGGACAAGACACAAGATCACATGAGGGCATGGGAGTCACATGACAAGACCAGGAAGTGCATGACAAGACTGTGAACATGACAAACTCAAACATAACCATGAACATGATAAACAAAACAGAACCAAGAACAATGAACATGAACCATCACCAAAACACCCTGTGACAATGATAAACTTCTGCTATTTATTTCAGTCCTGCAGTTACGCACTTAACAGAAAGAGAGATTTTCATTATTAATAAGCATCAAACAAGTTGCAGCAGTACATATTTGTATGAATGCAGCATATGGAAATGTAACGGTTGGAATGTGTCAAAACAAACTAATACCTTGAAACATGCTGCAATGAGACATGCTTGACTGTTTTAAAAAGCATTTTACATTTCTTATAATAGTTAATTTTATTATAATTATTATTCATGCAGTCTGACCTCTTGTTAATTGAGAGTTAACATTTAATATTTATAGGAGAGAGCAGGGATAATTGTTACATTTGTAATACTGTAATGCACAAGGCACCATATTATCAGCTATGTACACAAATAAATGAATGCTCTACCGACTCCAAAATTGACAGTCCAATCAATTTTAGTATTGATTGACACAGATGGGTTTTTTTTTAAATTCCCACTATTGTGCTACAAAAAACAGCCCTGTCCCGTCGAGGCATGGACTCCACACGACCCCTGAAGGTGTGCTGTGGTATCTGGCAGCAAGATGTTAGCAGCAGATCCTTTAAGTCCTGTAAATTGTGAGGTGGGGCCTCAATGGACTGAACTAGTTTGTTCAGCACATCCCACAGATGCTTGATTGGATTTGGAGGCCAAGTTAACACCTCAAACTCGTTGTTGTGCTCCTCAAACTATTTCTGAATCATTTTTGCTTTGTGGCAGGGCACATTATCTGCTGAAACAGGCCATGGCCACAAGGGAATACCGTTTCCATGAAAGGGTGTACATGGTCTGCAACGATGCTTAGGTAGGTGGTACATGTCAAAGTAACATCCACATGGATGGCAGGACCCAAGGTTTCCCAGCAGAACATTTCCCAAAGCATCACACTGCCTCCTCCAGCTTGCCTTCTTCCCATAGTGCATCCTGGTCCCCAGGTAAGCGACGCACACGCACACGGCCATCCATATGATGTAAAAAAAACATGATTCATTAGACCAGGCCACCTTTTTTCATTGCTCCGTGGTCCAGTTCTGATGCTCACGTGCCCACTGTTGGCACTTTAGGTGGTGGACAACAAACTGTGATGCATTGTGTATTCTGACACCTTTCTATCAGAACCAGTATTGACTCAGCAATTTGAGCTACAACAGCTCATCTGTTTCACCACATGCATCAATGAGCCTTGGCCGCTCATGACCCTGTCGCCAGTTCACCACTGTTCCTTCCTTGGACCACTTTTGATAGATACTGACCACTGCAGAATGGGAACACCCCACAAGAGCTGCAGTTTTGGAGATGCTCTGACCCAGTCGTCTAGCCATCACAATTTGGCCCTTGTCAAACTCGCCCAAATCCTTGCGCTTGCCCAATTTTCCTGCTCCTAACATTTTAACTTTGAGGACAAAATGTTCAAAATGTTGCTGCCTAATATATCCCACCCACTAACAGGTGCCGTGATGAAGAGATAATCAGTGTTATCCACTTCACCTCTCATAATGTCATGCCTAATCGGTGTATATTCAGGGATATTGTATATCCCTGATAGGTTGAAAATGGCCCTGCTAATGTTTCTTACCACAATCAGTTATGAATGACATTTATCAAGTAAATTATAGCATCTTTTTCATTCAAAACAGAGGGGGAAAAAGTGTAGAGTAGTTTGCATCACTGGATATTATGTTCTGTCATTTAACATTTTTAACAGGTGTCAAATATAAAATTTTTTGCTACTTACATCATACCTTGCACTCTTTCTGCATTAAAATGTTTGGATGTTTGGATTCTGGGAACAGTAAAGCCCGCCAGTTTTCCCATTTCTATTTATTGTCCTCCTCAATATCTATGGTGCTCACACAACCCATGTGTCAAATATAGTTATACATCCACAGATTCTGAGACCTTCTGGTAAATTTAACTTCTTGTGGGCGATGGGCTGATATAACAGGCACTTTAAACCGAAGCTAAACTATCATCCAAAAATGACACCTAAAATTAATGTCTCTTTGAGACAGAGGTCAAACTTAACATATGGGAGATTAAGTGAGATAAGAGTCTAAAGGGGAGAAAAAGAAAGATTGACCCCAAAAGTGAGGCAAGTGTTTGTGACCTTCTTATAAGTGAAGAAAAGGAGAGACAGAGAGGAGCTGCAATAAAAAAGATGATGCCTTGAAGTGCTCCAGTGAAGAGGGTAATAAGCAGGAAAAACCTCTCGTCACATGATCACAGCCATCAGAGAGGTACTAGGAGAACAAAGAATGAGCCAAATTAAAAAAAGAAAAAATCTGATTCAAGGACAGTCATAAGCGTGCTGAAAACTTGTGAAGTGTCTTTCTTCAGCAAAGAGTAATTTCCATAAAACTGCTCCTATTTTATCTATTGAACTATGGAATCTGACCTGGGTTACTGGTTGACAGAAGACACATTTTATTGCACAGATGTTGCTGTATCATAGCTCAGGAAACTTACTGGACTTTCCTCACTTATGTTTAACAAGGCAATCTTAAATTAGAGTAACTTTGTCCAAGATGTTTCTCCCAGAATTCTTTAGGAGGAAATGGGTACAAATGTGGGTAGCATAAATCAAATAATTTGTTATTGGAAGAATTTGACGAATCATTTAGTAAATGTGTTTCGGACAAGTTGGGCTTTGGTGCTCACATAGATAAGGAGGATCATATCCAGCTAGTCTCAGCCTCAGACGTCACGCCATGAGCCGTTGGCTTAAAGTCGCCATGAAATCAAAATGGAATTTTTGGGGGATTTAGTATGAATATGTTAGCCTTACTGTCATCTATAAGCTAATTAGCATTTAGAAGATATAAGCTTTTAAAACTCAATTCCTCCAATATGGATCAATGATTTTGATGACATCACGCTGCACTTCAGCTTCTCATCAGATTCTCTGTCCAATCAAATCTCAAGAATCTAAAGTGTCCCACCCCCTACACTATAAATAGACGCTAAAGCTGTGAGTAAAATCGGTCACTTGTTCACACGTTTACTATTTTCTGCATGGTGCATAGTGCACTATATAGGGGATAGGGAATTATTTAGACAGTGTAAATATGCTTTCCATTGGGGCAAATGAAGTGTGGTTTTATGTTAGTGTCACGCAAACTGCCACAGCGTGCACACAGTCTGCTCCTGTCCAGAGACACAATAGCACAGAGCTTTTTAACACAAAGGCTTTGAACAGTGAACAGCAACAGAAGTTACATTATTACATTATGATGAACATATAGGAATATGCTAAATATGAATGCAGCTAATACACTCGGTCTCTCGATCTCTCTCTTACAATAATATAAGCTTCAATGAACAATATCAATTGAGAACAAGCATATGTTTATGTTGCTAAGAGTGGTTGCTATGGGTGTTGTTCAGTGATTCAGAGAACCGTTGGGTAAAAATGGCATAGCCGTAGATATGTATACGTGTAACCGTATGCTTCTGTAGTCTGCGTTGTGTTGAGAATTAGTGAAGAACAACAGGAGAGCGCCGGATTGGTTCTGCATAGAGAATGTTTTTTTATATAGGCCGTCACAACAGCTTCAGCTCACACATCAGTAACACTCTTTCGTTTGGGAGAAAAACAGAAAAGGGAAGGGCAACGAAAAGAAAAATGAACGAAGGTAAAAGCACAAAAACAGAAATGGATAAAACGCAGTAACTCCGTACACTTAAACACATGAAACACGACAATATAAACTTAAAAAACACAAAAATATGGTTTGTCAATGCATACCTGCATAGAGAATGTATTTTTATATAGACAGGCCGTCACGGCAACTTCCGCTTACACATCAGTAACACTGCCAACAAAAATAACATTCCCAAATATACCAATCCACAACAATGAAACATGTATGTTGAATATATATGATCTTTCATCTGTGAATAACAAAATGAATAAAAAACATTATATTTCTGTGTGTAGATTATTTTCAACCAACGCTAACAACCAATCTGCAGCATGGAGCACAGCATACCTCTTTCGTTCGGGAGAAAGACAGAATAAAAATGTTAAAAGAGCAATACGGCAGGTATGGCTGCCTGGCCTGAACCACTTTGTTGTAAAAGGGTGAGGGACCATCACCTCCTTACAGACCCTTTTTTAAGTATTTTTAGAAACTCTGGTTTAAACATTGTAGAACAGCATTACATGTATATTAACAGGAAAATCTTGTGAAATGAAACTATTTTAACCTTGTTACATACGTGTATATATATATATATATATATATATATATATATATATATATATATATATATATATATATATATATATATATATATATATATATATATATATATATATGGTCATAGCCATGTTTTCTTGTTAATAAAACACAGCTATTGACCAAACAGAATCAAGGACTGGAACTAACTGTTTTATAATAAACGCGTTTGCCCATTTATAAAAAGGGGAGGGTTTGTTCGATATGTCCCACCCTGTCTTTCTGTTTCAGTGGAAATTATATTAACACATTGAATAATGCTGCATGCTTCAAGGCACTTCAGTGGGACTTTAACATCTATTCTAATGCACAAGAGGGGGAGGAAAGGAAACACTTCAGGAGTTTCCAAGTCGGTATCTCATTGGTTGAATTCTACAGGATTTCCGGGAGACGTGTGTGTCAAGTTCTTAAATGGTTTGCCTAGAAACAAAGCCTTTGTGTTAAAAAATATGACAATGAGTGCTTATCAGGATCAACTAAATGCTGGATTTTCAAAGTCCATGGCATAAACCCTTAAAAGACGTCCCAGAGTTTTGCTTGAGACACTTAGGGGTGGTTTCCCGGACCAGGATTAAGCCTAGTCCTAGACTAAAATGGCCATTTAAATCAGATTAACGGAAATGTGCTTTCTCTGTCATGGTTTTAAAAAGTCTAAGACTTAGTCTAGTCCAGAATTGAATAGGCTAATTTCCTGGAGGAAGACTAGATCAACTTCAGGACTAAATTGAGGCTTAAATTAAACCTACCAGGAGGCAGGTTTAACTTCAGATTAATTTCATTTGGAGGACACATGGATTACTTGGACTATGTCAGTGATGATCAGCGCTTTCCACCAGCCAGGCAAATTCTTGCAGACAGAAGTGACCCATTGCAACGTTTTGATGAAATAAGTTTTCTAGATCGTTTCCGCATGCATAAAGTAAATGCAGTGGAGATAATTTCACTCTTAGAACCCAGGCTTTCATCTGTGACCCAAAGAGGGCAGCCTATTCCAGTTTGTCTCCAGGTGCTCATAACTTGAAGGTTCTTGGCATGTGGCACCTTTCATCGAGAAACTGGGGATTTATGTGGTGTCAGTGAACCAACAGTATGTAAAGTCATTCACAGAGTGTGCAGGGCCATTTGTGAATTAAAAGCACATTACATAAACTTCCCTGATGCTAGAACCCAGGCTAACTACAAGGTACTATTCTATGAATATGGAAATTTCCCAGGAGTCATAGGTTGCATAGATGCAACCCATATTCCCATTAAGCATCCCTCTACTCCAGATGCTGAGGAATACAGGAACCTAAAGAACTGGTTTTCCATAAATGTCCAAGGTGTATGCACTCCCCAGTTAGAGTTTTCAAACATTGTTGCACGGTGGAAAGGTGCAACTCATGATTCCCGAATTTTCCTCAAATCATCTCTGTATACTCAATTTGAAAGAAGAGATCATAATGGAATTTTGCTTGGTGACAGTGGGTATGCTCAGAAGGATTTCTTGTTTACGCCATACTTGCACCCAACAACAGCGGAACAACTGCGCTACAACCAGGCTCATATGCGCACAAGGGCTTTAGTCAAGCGCATGTTTGGAAGAGTCGTTTTCAGTGCCTTAGGAAAACACTCAAGTCCAATTCAAACCAAGTAGATGCTGCACTGTCATTATTGCAACAGCTGTTCTTCACAACTACCTAAAAAAGCAGGGATGCCCAGATCCCCCAATAGAAGAGGATGACAATGCAGATGTGCCACCATTTACAACAAAACACAGAGAAGGACTTGCATACAGGGATGCTTTTGCATTGTGCCACTTTAAATAGATATTTTTACATTATTTAACTTTCAACCCTCTGTTCAGATCTGATACTAATGTAATAATAAAATAATACATTTTTATAAAAATAATAATAAAAACCAAATATTTGTTAAAAGTGTACAACTTTTTGGCTGTTATGTTACTGAAACCACCACAACATCCATCTTTTCTTAATTAAACAATTTTTATTTCACAGATTCATGTACTGATGTGACATTTAAGCCTGTTGCATCTCTCTCTCATTCATCTTTATCTCCAGTTCTACTTGTAGTATCTTCATCTTCATTTCATGCTCCTCCTTAAGATACTTCAATTTATGTTCATGAAAATCATTAGCCAACTTTTCATGAACAGTGAGTCTTTTCTTCTGGTTACCAGTACTGCAGACATTGCCACCCTTGCTTCTGAAGCTGCTTTCCAATTCTTCAGTTCTGTTTCGACCTTCTCCTTGAAACATGAACAGTTCATATATGGTCAAATAAATACAGATTAAATGGGAAAATGTTTCACATCATATGACAGAAGCAAATAGAAGTTTGAGAGGAAAGAAACAAAAGCCAAAATCAAATTCAAATACTTAATATAGGTGCATGTGATCCATCATCTGAACTGTCCTGATGGTCATCTTCTGGTATGTTCTCCAAAGGTTGCTGATTCTCTAGTATTCCTGTCAGTAACTCCGCCAGTCTTAAACCTCTCTCTTCGAGCTTCAGCAACAGTTTTTTTGAGGTTTATTTTGATATTTTTCCACAACACCTGTATTATCTATTATAAATACAACAGTGATTTTAAAAAGCCATAATAAAACTAATGATTCTTACCTGAAGTTGTTGTATTGTTCTTGTAGATGTGTGTTCATTTGCATTAAATTCATTACAAATAGATTCAACAGCTGATTTGTGCAGTTTATCTTCGATAACAGGATGTCTCGAAACGATTTGCTTTAAAAGACTTTTCTCATGTTCAGAAAAGTTCTTTGATCGCACTCTCTTTTCAACTTCCATTGCCATTTGCTTCTCAGTTGCATACAATTTTAAACTTTTCTTGGTTCATTCCATTTTTTATAGGCAACCTCAATCCAGCTAATCCGGATTTGCACAGGTGGTATTAAATTAATCGAGTGTATTTTAGTTGAGGACTCCATAATCCAGGTGTTAGTAATCTGTACTTAATCTGTGTTTCAGAAAGCCATTTTTTAAAACATGATTAACTATTCTAGATTAAGGCCTACTCCTGTCTTAATTTAATCTTGGTCCGGGAAACCACCCCTTAAAGTTTAAGTTTAAGTTTAAAGTTTATTGCCATTTGCACAGGTACGTTTCAGTACAGGTACATTGGAATTCTTATGCGTTTCTCAAAGTCAAGTTCTAGATAAAAAAAATGATGTATAAAAACTAATAATATATAAATGCATACACCCACACATAGCCTGCATATATACATATACGTACAAACATATATCTATATTTACACATACATACACACATACACATACGCATAATGAGGTAGAGCAGAGAGTGACTAGACAATTTTTCAAAGGAGTACAAAAAAACTAAAAAAAAACAAGATACAGAACCGGTGTATGGATAAATAACGTCTAAGGTTACGTATGTAACCTCTGTTCCCTGAGAACAGGGAACGAGCGCTGCGTCTAGCTGACGCTATGGGGAACGCCCTCGGCGTGACTGGTGTCTGAAGCTACTATCGAATCACGGCAAAGTCTTTGACCGACGTCAGCCCATGACGTCATCAACGTGCGACCCGGAAGTATAAAAGGGCGCCGTGCCAACACATACACATCTTCTCGTCTGAAGGGACTGTATGGCAGATAGGCCCTGAAGCATGGCAACGCGACGCAGCGCTCGTTCCCTGTTCTCAGGGAACAGAGGTTACATACGTAACCTTAGACGTTCCCTTTCGAAAGGGAACTCTCGCTGCGTCTAGCTGACGCTATGGGGAACGATATACCAACGCCGCCATGCTGAGGGGAGTGTCTGCCCATTGGCAGTGACAACTGTCAACTCAAGTAATTCATAGAAAAACCTGAGCGATTCCCCCTCAGGTCCTGGGCTGACAGTGACAGCACTCCCTACGGTCATAGCCCAAGCTATACAACTAAACGGAACCCTAACGCACTGCGTGGAGTTCCATCTAGACCGCTCGAAGGCCCGGGACCACTACTTCCAATGAAGGGGTCCCTTCAAGGGAATGTGGCTAGGGGACCCGAAGGAACCCCAGCCAGTCACTACTCGGGAAAAAGTTATCCCGAGTGCCACCAGGGAGGCCTGACCTGGTGCCCTAAGTGTTATGGACACTTCGGTTTAGCCAACCCTGTCTGTTCAAAACAGAGCCTCTGGATGGTGCCCAAAGGGCGTCCAAGCTAAGGGACTGAAACACAGGCAGTCTTACTTAGCCCGGAACTCAGAGACGGGTTATCCAAGAGAGCAACACTCAGCGTAGTGCTTTTCAACCCTTGCTATCGAGGGGAGTCTGCCTGCTCAAATCAAGGATCTACCAGGTGCTTGTGTTTCAAAGCAGTAGGGAGGCCGAAAGGGCCTAAGGACTGATCTAACAGGGAGGCCTCATGAGAGGCCTACGACCGTCTGACCAGGCTCAGGCGGCTGAGCACTCATAGACGACCCTCATTGAGGGGAGCAGCTGAGCCTGCCTGGCGAGTAACCTCCAGCTATAGGCCCAACTACCACAAGTTCTCACAGAGAACTGGTAATCAAAGTGCCTAGCTCAGGAACTTCAACTTCAAGGAGGCCCTGTGGGCCTACTACTTGATAGCGGGTATTCCAGGGAGGCCTATAGAGGCCTACTACCTAACCGCAAGCCATGCTGGAAACCCAAGCATCCAGGCTCGGGACTCCGTCCTCAGGGAGGCCTTAGTGAGGCCTACTACCTGACAGCAATACCGCCTGCTGAGGTTACCCATGTTTTCTCAAGGAGGCCTAATGGAGGCCTACTACTTGACAGTCAAGCTACGCAGGCTAGTCGGGCATCCTGTTTAAGGAACCCGTCCTCAAGGGAGGCCTATTAAGGCCTACTACCTGATAACCAGCCTTTAGGGAGGCCTGGAGAGGCCTACTACCTGATTGCAATACGTGCTAAATGACTGGGTCCCAGGAACACCTTAGGGAGGCCTGATGGGGCCTACTACCTCGTTCGAGTGACCACCATCTGGGACTCGACAGTCAAGCTACGCAGGCTTTTCGAGCATCCTGATTATGGAACTCGCCCTCAAGGGAGGCCTATCAAGGCCTACTACCTGATAAGCAGCCTTTAGGGAGGCCTGGAGAGGCCTGCTACCTGTTTGCAATGCGTGCTAACTGTTTGAGATGACTGGACCCCAGGAACACCTCAGGGAGGCCTGATGGGGCCTACTACCTTGTTCGAGTCAGGGAGGCCTATTAAGGCCTAGAATTAACAGCAGGCTTTCAGGGAGGCCTGATGAGGCCTACAACCTGCCTCTGAGAGGGACCACAATCTGGGAACTCACCCTCAGGAAAGCCTAGTAAGGTCTTAGAGTTAACAGCAGGCCTTTCAGGGAGGCCTGATGAGGCCTACAACCTGCTTCTGGTAGTGATCACAACCTGAGAGCTCACCCTCAAGGAGGCCTAGTAAGGCCTTACACCTACCAGCGGGCCTTCGGGGAGGCCTGATGAGGCCTACAACCTGATAGCCTCCAGGCTAGCTGTCCTGATGCGCACATCGGTACATACCTCCAGTGAGGCCTATTTGAGGCCTTCCAACTGATAATGCGCCTTGTTCAAGAGGCCTACTGAGGCCTACAATTGACAGCCGACCTTCAGGAGAGCGTATTTACCCCTATTTAACCTGATAGCCAGCTAGGCTAGTAGTACCTTGATGCTTAAGCATTGTCACCTGCCTTACTAGAGGCCTGATAAGGCCTGCCACTGTCACCGTTTACTCTTGAGAACGGTGCAATCCTTCCTGCTAACTGGGACAGCCATATTTGAAAAATGTGGGTTGTCATAATATTAGACCCTACGGCTCGTTTTCATGGAGGCCTGCTGAGGCCTAACACATGATAGCTACCCATTACTATGGGGACCCGTTCCAGGGAGGCTTGTAGAAGCCTACAAGCTGTACGAGTTTCGCAAAAAACGAGAAATAACTGCCAGACAAACAAACTGACTGCTATTAAAACCAGCGACTCTCAATGAGAGGAGGCCTCAGATCTAAGTACAACAAAAAGGTGACGGTGCCTCAGCAACGCGCCTCCTTCATCCACATACCAACTGACGCCGTAGCGCTCAGTCGTAACAGAGACAAACTAATCCAACCTGCAGTGGCTTTAGGGAACCGAAGACACATAGTAACCCTAGGCGGTAGACAAACACTACATTCTATCAGAAAAGTGTGCTACCGCCTAGTAATCCGCAAACATTTCAAAGAAAAGAGCGGCGGCCTAAACACTACTCTCAAAATGAGAGGAGGCCCATCTTCTGATAACCATAAGCGGTGGCCTATCTGGCGCCATCTTGACCAACCAGGGAAAGCCAACACACGCTCACAAACATAGCCCAGATAATGGTGCTGTGTTAAAGCCTAACTAAGCAGGGGAATAGACAGTTCTCTCTGATGAATATCCAACTCTATACAGGAACCTGGGGTCTGTAAGAAATACATATTTTTAGTATAACACAAAAATGACCACTCTCACCTGCGGCATGCTGAGCGAAGACTCATTGTGCGGTTCTCACCACCATGTTCTACCGCCCTTGAATGCCTGAAAGGGGCGTTCTCACTGAGCAAGTCCGGGCGGGCCATCAGAACATAGTTCTACTCACCATAGGCCCGCCTCAGGCCTGATGTAAGAAGCGCCTGGGTAAAAGTTTCATAAAAAGACATTAAAAAGGAAAAAGGAGAGGGCTATGATGTAATCGCCCTTAAGGGAAGTGATCCATCACCAACGCCTTCGTTGAGAACGTTTGTCCTGGATCACCTCCCTTAGATCCTTTTTCCCGCGGGAATCCCATCTCCTCTGTACCCTGCTCCTCCAAGGAGGGGGGGGGGGGGGGGGGCACAAGAGGAGACGCTAGCACTCTGGTCCTGCCTACGGTCCTCAGACCGTGAAGGACCAGGTCCCGCCTGCCTGGGTGGGGGCGCGGATCTCAGCGGTATGCATGTTTTATTCTTAAATGCCGCTGAGCGCGCCTTCGCCTCCCTGAACTTTCCAACCACCGCCTCCACGGAGGTGCCGAAAAGTTCAGTAGGCGAAACCGGCGAATCGAAGAGAAAACCCCTTTTCTCTCTCCCCGATATCAGCCAGGCCCAACCACAGATGCCTCTCCGTAACCACCATAGCCGCCATAGAGCGGCCGATAGCAGCAGCAGTCTGCTTGGTGGCCCGGAGAGACAGATCTGTGGTGCGGCGCAGCTCAGCAACCGCCTCAGGGGACAGCCCGGCCCCCTGGTCGAGATCCTCCAGCAGGTCCGCCTGGTACGCCTGAAACACCGCCATGGTGTGAAAAGCAGCACCAGCCTGACCCGCTGCCGTGTATGCCCCTGCCATTAAAGCACAACGTGATTTAGAAAGGCAGAGTTTGAGCTCTTCAGTGTTGATGCCCACGAAATGCGAGAAAAGTTCGCAAACTTTCCTCGCCAGTCGGTAGCCTCAACACATATCCATATTCCCCTATCCCCTCGACATCAGCGAAGTTAAAACGCTGATGTTGATGAACATTGGGTAGAATATGGATTCTTCCATGCCCTCTCGATCTCTGTAAGAAGATCAAGAAGGAATGGAAGGCTCATCTGAGCTGATGGTTTATGGCCAAGGAGAAATCGATCGAGCAATTTATCACGAGCGATCTCTCCTCTAACGCGCCAACATGGCAGCAGCAGCCTGCCCGCAGCACGTTCCATAACATTCATCAGCTCAGCATACACGGTCAAGGTGGCTGAGAGGATTCATACCACTCTCACCAGCCATCCCTAAGAGCACTTGCTGTTTAGTCTCGTTAGCCAATCTGAGAACCCATGATGTATGCCAACGCTCAGCCTCAGCTTGAGCGGGACAGCATCATCCAGTCCCAGATGCCAAACTTTCTTCCCTCAGGAAAAAAGCCAGACTAGAGTGGAGCGATCTCAGATTGAAAACCGCTCACACTCACACACAAACAACTTCAAATGAACTTGACTGTGCATGCTCTTGATCCCAGGCAGTAAATACACACTCGTGTGTATTAATAATTGAATTTGTTTTACCTTAACTCGTATAGCAGTTCAAACAGACAGTCCCTGAAGACGAGAAAGATGTGTATGTGTTGGCACGGCGCCCTTTTATACTTCCGGGTCGCACGTTGATGACGTCATGGGCTGACGTCGGTCAAAGACTTTGCCGTGATTCGATAGTAGCTTCAGACACCAGTCACGCCGAGGGCGTTCCCCATAGCGTCAGCTAGACGCAGCGAGAGTTCCCTTTCGAAAGGGAACCTTCCTAGTTTAGATAAATACACATTGTAATAAATAATAGTAATATTGTGCTTACAAGATTAACACTCTAAAAATAATAAATTGCAATTGCCCTAATCATTACAATAATTAAAAACATGGAATAGGATACATTTTTCCCTCCTTAATGTCTTGTGCCACTAGCCTGACAGTGGCTGGGAAATTTTTTTTAAACAAACGGGCCTTGTGGGTGCTAATGCTCACAGGCCTAAGATGTCTCAAATTATAACCTGTGTCCACCCATTTAAACAAAGCATAAGCTGGGTGGTGTTTGTCCTTAAGGATGCTCTGTGCTTTTCTTTTGCAGCGCTGGGTGTATATAGTGTCCATCGAGGGAAGGTTAGAGCCAATAACCCTCTCAGCAGTCTTAATGACCCGTTGCAGTGATTTCCTCTCGGCCAGGGTGGTGTTGCCATACCACACTGTGATCCCACTGGTGAGGATACTTTCAACAAGGCCTTTATAAACATGGGTTAGAGGTTGACTTTTAAGACCGGCCTTCTTCAATACGCTAACGAAATGCAGCCTCTGCTGAGCTCTTTTCACTGTTGCAACAGTGTTTTTAGCCCTGCTGAGATTCTCGGATAGATGAAGTCCCAAGAACTTATAGCTGTCCCTTCGTTAAATCATCTTGAATTAATTATTAGTGGCTGCATGCCAGTTTGTTTATTGTAGGAATATCAACTTTACATTTTCATGCACCCAAACATGACAAATCAAACTGTGATTGCTTGCTTTACATGTCAGTCAGACGGCCTGTGTCCAGCAGACTCCAGATTCCATTCGTCCTCTCTACTTTCATTGTCAATAAAATCAAACAGTGGGGTTAAAATCAGTGGGAAACTGAAATTGGACCAATTTTTTTCTTTATTTTGATTTGGTGAAACAGCTTATCGAGCGAGAAGGAATGTAAGCCGAGACATGATTTTGCTTATCAGGAATTGATTA
The DNA here is from genome assembly GCF_949357685.1 of Gobio gobio. Lineage (NCBI taxonomy): Eukaryota > Metazoa > Chordata > Actinopteri > Cypriniformes > Gobionidae > Gobio > Gobio gobio. The sequence continues at coordinate 12,075,459 of NC_137100.1, read as the reverse complement.
CATTGTAGAAAGTGTTTCATTTGAGTGAAGTGGGTTGGAACTCTGGCCAGTTTTATTATGTAAAAAATTTGAATTGTCAATTTTGATTTCATTTCAGTTGTGTGATGTGCTGTATAGGCCTAATCTGAGATCTCAGGAATTTCTTTTCACAGACAAATAGCGCAGTTTGTGATATTATCTTTGCTGTTGCTCCATTTCTTAAAAGATTATGTCGGTGCTTCTGAGGCAGTAGAGCTGTGTTTTAGGACAATAGTCTTTATGCGATTAGATTTACCATGATTCTTCTTAATGGGCTGGCTGGCAAAAATCCCAACTCTCTTTTCTGCATCAAAAACCTAATGCACCTGTTGCACTTAATGTCGCCCCTAATGCACATTTATCAAGTCACTCTACTCTTATTGTTTACGATGGGATATACCATACCTGTGCAGTGAATAGTACTTACGTATGTGGTATTTTGGGTGGATTTATTCCACTTATTTTTTGCAATCTTTATGTTGAATCAATTACTATAGATTTTGCAAACACAACAGCACTCAAACTGAATAAAACAAAATGTTTTGTGGTGTTAGAGTACATACATAAACACAGAAATCAATGATAATTCAATGAATGTAATGTTTCCTTATCGTTTCAGGTGTGATACATGACAGTAATCTCCTTAACCATTTTATTCCTGATAAAACGTTTTTGTAATTTCCGATTTGTAACTTTTCTGTATTTTCCTATTTGTCCTATTTTCCAATTCAATTCAAAAGTGAACAAATATACAGTTGTTAGCACATCCCGTTCTGATAGGATTGGTTGTTGGTGTAACGATACACTTGTGTCACGATTAGATACAAATCGTGATACTGATCTCACGATACGATATGTATTGCAATATTTTAAGCCAAAATAAAGAAGAGAGGTTTTTTATTTTTTTACTTTTTTATTATTATTATGTAACGAATTAGCTCTGATGGTAAATATTAATCATTATTCATAACTCATTATGATTATTCATTATGATAAATAATTATTTGAATTTATGTAAGCGCCTAGAGCGCATAACAAGATCGATCATTTAAGGGACAATTTGTTTGCAGGCATGGAGTCAGGACCAACATATATTGTGCACAAATTTGTATTAACTAAAGCACGGACAAGACTAAAACTAACATGCAACATAGATAGCACAATACATACATGACAAGAGGTTAAAGTGGTTGGAGGGAAAAGGGTCAGAACAGATGGATGAAGTTATGCAGAGAGTCTAGAACCTTTGGAAGAACCACCATTAATAAACTTCTTTGTCTGAACAAAGAGTTTACAGTTTTACTAACTACACAGCGATTTCTGTTTCGTACTTTACTTGCATTTAGCCTGAGCTGTAGAAGACCGTCCGAGGTGAAATCACAGGAGAAAGCTTTGATGGTTCCGTCCGATGGCATTGAATTGGCAGTCAAGTTCCTCTGCATCGATTGAAGAAGAAATGATGAGCTTGCGTGGTTTCTTTGACTCCGTTGAGGAAGTTGCACATGGCGTGCAGAGTTTGGGCCTGCTGGCCAGTGTGGTGGCATTGGGTTTCCTGTCTCACACACACACACACACACACACAAACACGTGAGGCTATGTGCCAACTGGCCGAGATCAGGTGTTGTTTCAGCCAGGAAGAAGAGAAGAGAGAGAAGGAGGGACGAGTGCCTCGCTCCTTAAGAGGTCTGCAGGAGATCATCACCTCCTGAGGTAGACTTGACCAATGAGATTGTCGGGATTTCCAAGAGGGAAGTTTCTCTGGAGATTTAATGGCTCTTTGATTCAAGCATGATTCAATTGCAGAGGATGGAACTACTAAAGACTCTTGTAATTCTAATATGTTGCACAAGGATTGACATATCATATACACAATCATTCAGATTTTTACATCTCAACTTCGTAGACACCAAACATGCATTCACATGATTTTCGTTAACCATAGTATGCAATTCTGAAACCAATCCAACAGAGATTGAATTAACACATAGATCAAACCCTATAAAAACAAATCATGAGATGGAGATATGTTTATATATTTCTCAAGTGCTTATATATAGGATATATGAGTTTAAGATGGTTTATTTGTCCTTTTCAGAAAGACTGTGAGTCTCAGCTCTCTGCACATTCTTTCACGTCGTAAAATGTAACAGGCAATTATGTATCTGATTTGCCTCAGTCACTACAATTATAATAACATGATTTTTTATTGTATTATTACCACACTGTAAAAAAAATCAGGTCTCCAATTGAAAATGTTCTAGTGACCGATCACATCTAAATTTTTCAGTTGGCCAAATTGAATTTCTGTGAATTGATGCAATTTAATTCACAGAAATTCAATTTGGCCAACTAAAAATTTTTGATGTGACCGGTCACTAGAAAATTTTCAATTGGAGACCTGATTTTTATTTAACAGTGCAGGACCCATAAATATTCCCCCATTGCATTATTATACATTATAATCAACATTATATATAGTCGTTTAATGTATTAGCCTAATGTCACTGAAACTCCGTAAAACTGTATTTTTTCCCCTCCTTTATTACTCACCCTTTCAATGCAGGCCTCTTAAGCTGCACGCACACAGACTCTCCCGGTGCTCGCTATGTCCTGCCTCTCCCACTATTAATGCACTATACATATAGGAATAAACAATCTAAAATGCTTTGAATAATCATACTACTAAAACTAAATGTGATCTGGGGATTTAAATGATGTTTGCTTTCACTTCGAGGAGTGCCGTTCAGGCAGCACGTGTGCTTCAGACGATCAATGCAATCAATCAATCAATCAATCAATCAATCAATCAATCAATCAATCAATCAATCAATCAATCAATCACAGTTCTAATCGCAAGAAAGCGTGTCAAAATGACTATTTCCAAACTGTAAATGTTTGGCTCATCCAAAAATTTGAATTCTGCATTTACTCAATCTCATCTTGTTGTTGCACGTCTCGCAAGCATTTGAACCTCTAAGGTTTCATAAAAAATATCTTAATTTGTGTTTGGAAGTTGAACGAAACGATAAGAGGGTGAGTGACATGTTTGGGTGAATTATACCTTATAAATAGAGCAAGTTGAGCCTTGGATAAAACAACTCTATATCGCGAATCATATATTTTACATCAACGATATGGTCACATTTTTATATTGCAATATATCGATTAACAATGTATCTTTACACCCCTATTGTTTGCTCATAAAAATGTGTTTATTCACCACATTTAATGACAAAAAAATCATAAAATCATAAAAGCATAAACTAGCTCAAACCAGCTGCCATGCTTCAAATCAAACCAAATCAGTATGAACAGTATCATCAGGAAGTTCAAAAGGGAATTTTTATTTGTTATATCATATTTAAGGGATGAGAGATGCAAAGAGAAAAATTAGGGGAAGGGCGAGAGATACATTGGGATCACAAAAATTGTATCTGGGCCAAGCATGTGGCCGGTGTGAGGAATTCTGCATAAATTGCATATAGCCTTTGAGCAATTCCCTATATTCTCTATTGGATAAGTTCACAATGTCATAATTCATATTTAATCTAATGAGCTTCAACACTAGCATAGCACAAATCAAATTTGGTTAGTGAAGGGAAGCTCTGAAATTTCATTCCAATGAACCTCTCCTGCCATTTTGACATATACAGGAAGGAGCTAATGCGATTTACTGCGGACACCACATGAATTATCCCCAATAATTTGAATTAAATGTGCCAGGTCTTGTGCTACTCTTTTTAGCTAATTAAAGTTCAGAGATGAAGAAATGTATCAGAAGGTCATCAGAAGGTTTCCTTTTTTATAGTGTTTTTTTTTTTTTAAAGGGAAAAAAAACCCCACATGAAATGTGCACATTAAAAAAGAAAGATTCCTCGCTCAGGAAGGAGGAAGAGTTAAGCAAAGTAGACAGCTACAATAATTTGCACATCAATTATACATCTGGTGCAACGTTGTAGACAGCAGGCTAATATTCTCTAACCGGTACTTTAAAAACATAACTGTATTTTCTTGCCCTACAGTGTCATGGTGTTGAATTTGAATGGAATGTGCATGATGCTTTAAAAATTGAAGTTAAGTGATCTCAGGTCATCGTTTTGCTCATCTTTTAACTGCCAATGTAACAGTTATAACTGATACTTGATGCAATTGAAGAGCAGCACCACAGGGGATAATATAGAGTTCAAAAAAATAAAAAGACAGAATTACTTGCTGGATGAGCCAATGCGCAACTTAAATCATGTTTCATATGCCACTGTCCCCACAAAGAGCTGAGGCACTCAGAACCAGCAGAAGAAATTGAATTGCTTTGCTATTATCATAATGCCGCTATTACATTTGGAAAAAGAACAGTTTCTTCAGTTCAGACTTTTGGGATCTCATTTCAAAGCCCAGGCCTATTAAATCTGATTAAGAGGGATTTATCTAATGCTGTCTGATTTATAAGCTCCACACATCTATGGACTTGTATCTGTCATGTAACAGTTGAGATGAGTCAGAGCAATTTAGAAAAAAAAATCTGTAAAATGAAAAATACTTAAACATACATGCATACATACATACACACATATACAGCCAATCAGATCCGAGAACCAGAAAGAATTGTGTGCGTGCGTGTGTGTGTTTATACAAATGGCTACGAGTGTGCTATTGTTTATATATTAAAGACGGATATTTTTTATATATAAGTGATTTATTGCAAATTATTTGAAGATTAATCTAAAATAAATATAAAAAATTAATATACAACCCCAAATCGGAAAAGGTTGGGACAGTATGGAAAACGCAAAAAAAAAGAAAAAAATAAGTGATTTCTAAATTTACTTTGACTTGTATTTCATTGCAGACAATATGAACACAAAATATGCATGTCATTTGTAAATATGAATCCTTTCCTGTCATTCAGACCTGCAACACATTTCAAAAAAAGTTGGGACAGTAAAGCATTTACCACTTTGTAATGTTGCCATTCCTTTTCACAACATTTAAAAGACGTTTAGGGACTGAAGACACCAAGTGATGAAGTGTTTCAGGTGTAATTTTGTCCCATTCTTCCTGCAAACAAGTCTTAAGGTGGGCAACAGTACAGGGTCTTCGTTGTCGCATTTTGCGCTTCAAAATGCGCCACACATTCTCTATTGGAGACAGGTCGGGACTGCAGGCAGGCCAGTCAAGTACCCGTACCCTCTTCCTCCGCAGCCAGGACTTTGTAATGTGTGCAGAATGTGGTTTTGCATTGTCTTGTTGAAATATGCATGGACGTCCCTGGAAAAGATGTCTTCTTGAAGGCAGCATATTATGCTCCAAAATCTCTATGTACTTTTCAGCATTAATGGTGCCTTCACAGAAGTGCAAGTTACCTTTGCCAAGGGCACTGACACAACCCCATACCATGACAGACCCTGGCTTTTGGACTTGTTGCTGGTAACAGTCTGGATGATCCTTTTCTTCTTTGGTCCGGAGCACACGACGTCCATTCCTCCCAAAAATACCTCAAATACTGATTCATCTGACCACAGTACACGTTTCCACTGTGTGATGGTCCATCCCAGATGCCTCCGAGCCCAGAGAAGTCGACGGCGCTTCTGGACACTGTTAACATAGGGCTTCCTTTTGGCACAGTACAGTTTTAACTGGCATTTGTGGATGTAACTACGTATTGTGGTACTTGACAAAGGTTTGCCAAAGTAGTCCTGAGCCCACGTGGTGATATCGCTTATAGATGAATGACGATTCTTGATGCAGTGCCGCCTGAGGGATCGGAGATCACGGTTGTTCAGCTTAGGCTTGCGCCCTTGTCCTTTACGCACAGAAATTCCTCCAGATTCCTTGAATCTTTTAATTATGTTATGCACTGTTGAATGTGAAATATCCAAATCTCTTCCTATCTTTCTTTGAGGAACATTGTTTTTAAACATTTCAATAATTTTCTCACGTATTTGTTGGCAAACTGGCGATCCTCTGCCCATCTTTGCTCCTAAAGGATTTGACCTTTCTTGGATGCTGCTTTTGTACCAAATCATAATTACAATCACCTGTTGACATCACCTGTTTCAAATCACATAATTATTTAACCATTTTACCTCATTACTAGCCCTAAATTGCGCCTGTCCAAACTTTTTTTGAAATGTGTTGCAGGTCTGAATGACAGGAAAGAATGCATATTTACAAATGACATGAAGTTGACCAGACAAAACATGAAATATTTTGTGTTCATATTGTCTGCAATGAAATACAAGTCAAAGTAAATTTAGAAATCACTTCTTTTTTTTTTTTTTGCGTTTTCCATACTGTCCCAACTTTTTCTGATTTGGGGTTGTAGTTACTGCTTCTCTTTCTATTTTTATTTTCTTTTTGAGATGTCACAATCAGAAGTTGTCAGAGCCAAACCAAAAATGCTTCAAAAATAGATTCCGTAATATACAGAATTGCTTCTCAGTATGCTGTATGTAATACATTTCTGCATGACTGACAGTTTAAACGGCAAGGTAATTAGCATCATCATAATTGGCATGGCAGTGTTTGCAAATCCATGCTGAGAAATAACCATTCAGTATCCATTAGGAGATCTTCAACAAGTCAAATTAAACATTTCAAATTAAACCGCTACAGACCACTGTTGCACCTACCGACAGGCGCAGAAATTAGTTTTGGGAGGAAGGGGGCCTTGGACGTTTTTCCCACCAAAAACAAACCTGAGGTTCAGTGCTTATTTACGACAATCACTGATTTAGCTAATTTGGGCGTTAAGATTTGCTTGACCGATAACAATAGCCGGATGATCAATCGGAGCACCCTTAAAGGGGACCTATTATGCAAAATTCACTTTAACATGGTGTTTGAACATAAATGTGTGTCAACAGTGTGTGTACACAATCGCCGTATAATTGTCCACCCGCTCATTTTAATCCCAATAAATCATAAGCAGTGTCTCAGAACAAGCTGTTTGCAGATGCAGTGTGAAGTCACAAATGCTTATAGGCCCAGCCCACGACTTCTGACGGACTCTGCCCTATTAGCATAGACCCCGCCCTGAATGAGCTGTTCACAGTCCGCCATGTTTATCTCCTCACCAGAGCATTTAACAGCAGCATTCAAGTAAGAAATGTATTCTTATTAAAGGGTTACTTCAGTGATATTAAGCTTTGTATCAGTAGAAACCCGGTAGTATATTCGAATTATCATACTTTCCCTCCTCATGTCCCCCTGAGACAAGAGAATTATGAATTTTTTGGCCAGAGGCTAGAGACTATAGCCAGTAGTAGAAGTTAGTTTTAAACCCGTCCATAGGGGGTGGGATCTTGTTAAATAATGTTTTATCAACAAAGCTCGGGCGGAGCACGTTCAGATAATTAACAATCGTGAAATCAACAAAATTAGAAATCGTGTCGAGTATTAGCGAGAGTCTTACCTCTAGGCCAATGCGTTTAGTACCAGATGGATGGCTCAGGCTGTTCGTCATCTGGGAAGGTGAATATCGAAGGAATCGTGGTGTCCTTCAGAGTGGCTCTCTTCATTCCAAGCACATTCGGTTCATAGTCTTCCTGCTTGAAATGGCGACTGCACACCCTCCGTATTTTCAGGTTTTCCACATTAGTGTCCCCTCCAAAATTCGGATGGTTGATAGCCCGCAGCCACTGTTTACACCGCTCCAAATTTTTAACCAGCAAATGATGAAAACTTACTGCTTGTCCTTTTCTGGTTTTGGCTGTACATCCCGGTACAAAGCAACTTAGCACCATTTGGATGGAAAATACACTAATGTTTAAGTTATTTTAGGAACTAGCTCATCACGGAGACTCACGATATAACAGTGTCTTTTTAGTTTCTAGTCATCTAACGTTAGAACTGGTAGTCATGGCTTGGGAGTGGCCTCGTAGGGCAGCGAAGCAAGTGCATTCTGGGAGTTGCTGTCTTTCATCCACATGAGCCAAAAACACATTTTCTGTCTTTTCTCAGTCTAGAAGGCACCAAATTCAAAAATAATTTCACATTTCTACTACATAAATTACACAGTGTAAATACACATTCATCTTCCCAGCGCTGAAGTGCCCCTTTGAACATCCAAGTTGATTGTAGGGTAGAGTGGGGGAAAAACTAACTGTCTAACTCAGCAAAATCAGGATGTGCATCGTAAGTTACTTTTCCTGTGAGATCAGGTTGTTCTTGCCTACTGTATTTTGCCTTTCAAAGTAAATAAGCACTTTTTTAGCGGAGAAGCACTAGGCTTTAATAAAAGAAAATAAATGGGAACACTTTAGAATAATGGTCATTAGTTAACATTAGTTAACTACATTAGTTAACATGAACTAATAATGAACTGCACTTATAAAGCATTTATTTACCTTTGTTAATGCTAATTTCAACATTTACTAATGCATTATTAAAATCTTGCTAACATTAGTTAATGCACTGTGAACTAACATGAACAAACCATGAACAGCTGGATTTATATTAACTAACGTTAACAAAGATGAACAAATACAGTAACAAATGTACTGCTCATGGTTAGTTCATGTTAGTTAATACATTAATAATGTTAACTAATGACCATTATTCTAAAGTGTTACCAAAATAATTTTGTTCAGCAATTTGCCTATAAAAGCAAGCATCTGACAAAGGACAGCCCTCAGCTGTGTTGTTTGCGTAATGCAGCTGATGTTTCCGGAGAGTGTGTCTCAGAGAAGCATGCCAGTACAATGAAGCACAATATGACAGCTTTAGTATGGAGAAACTCCCTCATATGAAGCCAGGCTCTGCTTCTACTGCTGAGGGGAAACTGTTACACCTTGTGTGTGACTCAGAGCTTTCATCTCACACATGCCTGTCAATGCACTCTTGACGGCAGGATTGAGATTACACGGATTTTAACCTCTCATCTATTGCCTTCTCTTCTCTCTCCCCCCTCTTAACCCAGGAGTCATGCATGGATAACATCTGCCATTGCTGCCTGCCTCTTGCCAGAAGAAATGAGTTTATGAGTTTCTTCTCAATGAAAATATGTGGGTTTTGTGCATCGCTGACGGAAATGAAAAATAAATATTTTTCTTAAAAAAAATTTTTACGTTTTTTTTTTTAATCAATGCTTGATGTTTTAAAAGACCTGTGATGATTAAAGTGGCAATGAACTGACTTTTTATTATTTTATAGTGTTGTCTGAGGTCAACTTATTACGTTCGCGTGGTTTTTACATTCAAAAACCTCATAATAAATAAGTAATAGGCTATTTTCTACCCTGGCTCAGTTTTTAAGGGTGTGCCGCACTGAAGACTTGGAAGTAAACGCCCACTGCTATGATTGGATAGCAGTGATTTGCATATTACAATGAGCAACAGCTACCCCCTCAGTAAACGTGTGGGAAAACGGCAACCGGAATGATTAATCCCACAGGGATCGCAAAATGTCTTTATCCAACAAACACAATGATTTATCTCTCATCCACCCGCAATTTATTGGAATGTTATTTTTTTATTACTTGGCCCATCCGATCGGTGGATATAACCGCAAACCGTGCATCACTAACACACACACACACACACACACACACACACACACACACACACACACACACACACACACACACACACACACACACACACACACACACACACACACACACACACACACACACACACAAACACACACACACACACACACACACACATGTTTGTTTTTGTGAAATGTGAGGACATTCCATAGGCGTAATGGTTTTTATACTGTACAAACCGTATTTTCTATCCCCTTACACTGCCCCTGTCCCTTAACCTAACCCTCACAGGAGACTGTGCAGTTCACTTTCTGTGAAAAAAAACTTGTTCTGTGTGATTTATAAGCATTTTGAAAAGTGAGGACATGGGGAACGTCCTCATATTTCACCCTCTTTTTGTAATACCTATGTCATACCCATGTCATTATACACATTTGTGTCCTGATATTTCACGAAAACATGCCCACACACACACAAGCCTCACTGCAGAGTCAGTGGGCTTTGCGAGCCCTGGTCCAGTCTGATAACGAATCGCAGCACGATTAACCAACAACTCCACAAATAAATTATGTTCAGTTAGACACATACACATAATCAATAGATCTCAAACGATCTGTAACAATGCAATGCTGTCACATATAAAAAAAATTTTTTACTCACACAAGTGTGTTGCTTCATTCATTCATGTAATCTCATCCTATCTGCAAATCCAGTCTCTTGTTTACAAACGAATCCGTGGTGAAATGAAGGAACAAACGCTCAATGCTTCCCCACGTGAGCAGGATATTCATTAAAAATAAAGTTCATCCATGTATTCATAATCCTGGAATCCGAATGAAGCTTTTGCAAAATGTTTATTGCTTGGAAGTTCGATCCAGTTTAGCTCCACGTAGGCCTATGTTATTTATCTATAACATGTCAGACACGAGTCGGTGGGCGGGGCTACAGAAACAGAAACGTACAGGATATTCTTATATTACCATGACCTTATATATATCAAATGTTCAAGGGAAAGTTGATTTCTCAATTCATGACCCCTAAAAAAAACAAAATAATAAAAAAAAAACATTTGTATGCCATAATGACTTTTAGTTTGGCAAATGACAATGAAGAAAATGCTAATAATAGGTTTAAGAATGCATTAATTGTATTATTATTAATAAATGTGAATTCTTTCTATTATATTTATTTAATGCATTACGTGAAATGTCTATTTAACTATTTATATCTTACTGTTTTAATCATAAAACTATTTTTGAATATTGGTGATTTAGAATATTGCTCTTGCTGTCATTTTATAAAAGCAATAATAAGCAGCTTAATGTTCTCTGTTAGTGTTTTTAGCATTATAAAGGGTTTAAGCATGTCCTCACAGAGGTTATTGCATTATTTTAAGATAGTGCAGCTCAATATCATCTCTTCTGAGCTAAATATATAACAGGCCATTGTGATTATTTTAAAAACGGTTGGCACAATGACATTTTCCGGCACTCATCTGAAATCCTTCAAAATCGTCCTGTCAGAAATGCATTAAAACTGAGATGATTCAAGAAGCATCACTTCTAGACTCATCACATTCAAGAGTCACTTCGGCATGTACAATTTACCATTCAGCATCACTTCAAACCTCAATTTGCATAAATACAGCTAACATAGTCACACTGATAGGATATAGGGTTTTTTGTATTTTTTTATTTTTTTTTCAACTCTTACCAGCTCTCGGTTAATGGGTAGCTGTTTGAAAGCATTTAAAATGAGTTGCATTTTTGCCTGCTGCAAATCTGCTGTTATCAGATTTGCTGAACATTTGCTCAGGATGGCCTTATTATTTACTAAATATTAGGGCTGTCAAAAGATTAATCGCGATTAATCTCATCCAAAATAAAAGTTTGTGTTTACATAATATATGTGTGTGTACTGTGTATAATTATTATTTATATATAAAAACACACACAAGCATGTATATATTTAAGAAAAATGTATTATATTTATATATAAAATATTTATATTTATATATAATATAAATTATATAAATGTATATACGGTATATAGTGTATAGCCAGCAGCCATATCACCCTGTAGCCAGAGACTGGTTTCCCACTGAAGCTAAGCAGGGCTGAGCCTGGTTAGTACCTGGATGGGAGACCAAATTGGGAAAACTAGGTAGCTGCTGGTAGAGGTGTTAGTGAGGCCAACAGGGGGTGCTCACCCTGTGGTCTGTGTGGGTCCTAACGCCCCAGTATAGTGATGGGGACACTATACTGTAACAAGCACCGTCCTTCGGATGAGACGTTAAACCGAGGTCCTGACTCTCTGTGGTCATTAAAAATCCCAGGATGTCCTTCGATAAAGAGTAGGGGTGTAACCCCGGCATCCTGGCCAAAAAAATGTGCCCATTGGCCTCTGTCCATCATGGCCTCCTAATCATCCCCATATACATATATACGATTGGTATCATCCCTCAGTCTCCTCTCCACCAATCAGCTGGTGTGTGGTGGGCGTACTGGCGCAATATGGCTGCCGTCGCATCATCCAGGTGGATGCTGCACATTGGTGGTGGTTGAGGAGATTCCCCCTTCTATGTAAAAGCGCTTTGAGTGAGTGCCAAGAAAAGCGCTATATAAATGTAATTAATTATTATTATTATTATATACATGCAAATATTTCTTAAATATATACATGAATGTGTTTGTATTTATATATACATAATAATTATACAGAGTACACACAAATATATTATGTAAACACAAACTTTTATTTTGGATGTCATTAATCGCGATTAATCTTTTGACAGCCCTACTAAATATTATTCGATGAGCCGGTGTGACTTGCATTAAGATGCTGAATAAATGGGTTATAATGTTTTTTTGACAGAGAATTGCCTTTAAAGTTGTCCAAATTAATGGAATATATATTTTTATATATATTTACGGTAGTAAATTTACAAAATAGCTTCATGGAACTTGATCTTTACTTAATATCCTAATGATTGTTTGCTGCAAATCTGCTGTTATAAGATTTGCTGAAAATTTGCTAAGGATGACATTATTTACTATATATTATTAGATGAGCCAATGTGTCTTGGATTAAGATGCTGAATAAATGGGTTATAATGATTGTTGGACAGTATTACATTGATTACATGTTTGTCAAATATAGTGAAGTGATGAGATTTGGAGTAGCAATGGAAGCTTGTTTACACCACAGAAAAAATTTTATTGTGACTTTTTATCCCACAATTCTGACTTTTTTCACAAATGAGAGATATAAACTTGCAACTGCAAGTCAAAATTGCAAGATAAAAACTCTCAATTGTGAGACAAAATAGTTTTTTTTTTCTTAGAGTTGCACATTTATATTTTGCAATTCAGACTTTATGACTTTATGACAATTCTGAGAAAAAAGTCAAATCGGTATTGATGGGGAGTCGACTCCAAAAGAGTCGATTGCTCGACTCTGAATAGCCAGTTGGAATCGACTCCAGCACTGGAATCGACTCTCGTGTCGACTCTGTTGCTGTGTCCAAAATCGCTCACTTGTTTACTGATTCTCTAATCCCTATATAGTTCATGGCAGTCATAGTGACTTTAGTTTGTAATTTCCTCCATGCTAGCTTTAGTTTAATTAATGGTATATTAATGCAATAAATAGGTATAGATTTGGTTTTCCATGGTTAACCTTGTGTTCATAATCATTAAACTAACCATAAATCATAAACTCACATCAAGAATAAACACATCAATAAGTGTACATTATTGTATGCATTTTAGTATTTAGTGTCTTTAACTCACCTTTTAAGACAATGATCACATGCATTTAGCGCTATCACTCGACAACCGCTGTTTTTCGTGACTTTTTCCTCTGTAAAATTAGGTATCTGCAACAGCTAGGAAGCAACGTTGATAGCCACTCATTAAGTCATCACTAAATTGGACTAATTTGGACGGTCACGCTAAAAGTGTGTTGTTTTAATAAGGAGATTTGAAGGCTTTGTGTCGGGTGAAAATAAATTAAGTGTGTAACAACTGCAATTTTGTATTATTTCTTTCCCTGTTCTGATGTAAAGTAAATGGAGTCGAGGAGTCGATTCTATAGACTCCTACAGTGGGAGTCGGGAATCGGAGTCGACTCCAAAAAACCTGGAATTGAACACCCCTACAAATAGGAGATATAAACTTCAGAATTGTTTATATCTCGCAACTATATCTTTCAATTCAGACTTCTTTTTTTTCCTCAGAATTGAGATATATAAACTCTGTAACACTTTATTTTATGGAGTCAATTCTCACTATTAACTAGTTGCTTATTAGGATGAATATAGTTATAGGCTCATATAAGCACATATTAATGCTTTATTCTGCATGACCTTTTTCTACATCCCTTAATCCTACCCAATACCTAAATTTAAACGCTACAGAAACGACCTTACTAACTACTAATAAGCGGTAAATTAGGAGTTTATTGAGGCAAAAGTCGTATTGCATATGTGTTCCCCATACTAAAGTGTTACCATAAACTCGCAATTGTGAGTTATAAATTCTGAATTGCAAGATATAAATTCACAACTGTGAGGGGGGGAGGGGGCGGAGTCAGAAGTGTCAGATAAAAATTCTCAATTACTTTTTTATTTGTATTCCCTGGCGGAAACAAGCTTCCATAATGCTTAATGTCTTCATGACATAAAATTACTTTTTTGCAGAGTACAAGTAGCCAACGTTAACTTTTCAGAATACTGTGTATTCAAAAATGTTGCATGTTGTTCAGGTATGTTAAGCTTGAGTACAGGTGCTGGATGGAAATTAGTTTATCCAGCTGTAAGCAATGATTTTTCCCTCATAACCTACATTCAAGAAACGGTAATTGCAGTGAGCAGATAGCATGTGCTGACTTTGAGTGCTTAATTAGCAAGTGAGTGACTCAAGCAATATCTGAGAGGTGTTACTGCACAGCATCACCACAGGTTAAACAGAACTGTAGGATAGTAACTTGATCTTTTTCTAGCCACTTTTTGACAATTATTCTCACCTAGAAGCTGAAGAGCTGCCAGATCAACTGTCACTTTTCTCAACAGCTTTATTAGGATGTTTTCCTAACATACTGTCTGCGTAATATCTGCTAACACTTTATTTTGATGATCCCCCAACATACATTCATCTACTACATCCACTACTAATGCGAGTTAGTTGACATGTAGTTGCAAAGTTTCTTGTAGAGTGTCTAAAGTGGAGCATCAAAATAAAGTGTAACTGAAAACTTTCATTACAATTATAATGAACTTCCTAAATATGATGGCTAAAAGAAATGTGGTGTAACCAGCGCATGCCCTGCCCTGAATAAACTATTTCACGCACAGTAACAGATGTTTACACATATATATAGTCCACACTACACAAGACAAAATAATAGCTGAAAAATGACCTAAATAAGTAAAAAAATTAAATAAATAAAAAAACATTATTCTGCAAGGTATATTTACAGCAATTATTTATTTATTTTTAAATATAATTCACAAAGGTCGAGTCACACCGCAGGAACTAATCTTGCCTTTTCATAAAAATGTCAAATAATCTGATATTATAACAGACTCTGGATCTGCAAGGAATCTCTCTACAGTATGATATCATTTCCTGTTTTATTTCTTTTTTTCTGCATGTTGGTTGCACCACACGATTTGGCTGGCAAAAGATTTTCAGATATTAATAAAATTATGCAGTGATCTTGTAATGACTATCCCCCCACCCCACTTCCTTATGAAGTCAGAACGGTTGTAATTATTCATTCAGAAATGTAAAAAAATTATCTTCATATAAGATGTGTATTCAAGTCGTTTCATAACAGTTTGACAACAATTGCAATTTCTATGATTTTTTAAATAAATGAATAGATTCTGACAAACAAATCAGCACCATGTAACTGACATTTTAGGAGGCAATGATCACTTTTAGTAATGCCAAAATCCGAGAAGTGTCAGCTGTTGAATACACCACCAGTGTCACATTTGAATGCTCTTTGAATACGATACAAGTGTGATGTTTTGGTGGTGCAGGATAAAAATAGTGATGCTTCCTGCGTGTAGCATCTGAGCTGTTTAGACCCTGTGCATTTGAAGGGCCTATTCTTGTTAGCATGGAAAACATTCTGTGCAGACATATAGGCTACTATTTTATCTAACAATGATTGTCAGGATAGATTAAGCTCATTGTAAACCTCATCCATGTGGCTTCTAAAGCATGTCGTTGCATTCTGAGAACCAGAGCTGCCTTCTCAAAGCATCCCCTGTCGGCCTGTGGGCTTTCATTGAATTTACTGCCTCTTCCACTTCATCAAACGCTTTTAGACCTCTTGATCTTGACACTTCAGCTCGCCTGAACTTTTTAATACAGGAGAGTAGCCTGGTGTATTGCAGTTTCACATATAGCCTACATGATGTGTGTAATACAGTCAAAGTGTGGGCAGTGAGTGGATGAGACCTTTTCTTTGTGCTGTGGGGCATATAAGGTGCATTCCTCTGGGTGCTGGAGACGAATACGTGAGTACACTTGTACAATCAAGAGCAAAGCAGAGGAGGACTTCGCTTCGTCTTGTTTAGTGGTTACTCGCACTCTAGAGCAACTTGACATTGATGCTTCAGTTGCGGACACACAATCAGTGGTTCATTCATGCTTGCGTGGCTTCGCTCCTATGTGCTCGGCCAACACAAGTGCCTACCAGAGAAAATTTACAGCATTTTCGGCCAGCGTTTGGTCATCCGTCTTGACCGCTGCGTAGCTCCAAAATAAAACAATCAACAGGGCGTTAATAATCGCGAGCAAACACGCAGATGGATCAAGAGTTCAGTTCAGAGAACAATTATGAGGAAATGGACCCCAGCTGCAGAGCGAATGAGGTTTGGATGAGCGCAGAGCTCTTGAGTATGAAAGAGCACAAATGGCTGGAGTGACATTGCCAAGGTCACATGCAGTAGTGCCAGGAAGTCCAGCTCTTTAATCATGAGACTCTCTAACGTCTGGCCCCGGGCCTGAGCTCAGCCTCCCTCCTCTGTATGTTCGAAAGGGTCCTTGAAGCGATGGATTTTGGCTCTTTCCGCACATAGATGTATGCCAGTATCATAAAAACGCCTCTGCGTATACGGTGCTTTACAACGTCCTGTCAGACGAAGACAAATGCTCTGTCCGCTGTGCTCTCTGTGTTATCAAATCATCAGAATATGAAAAGCATCTGTACTGGGTTCTGGTTTTAGGCAGTCTTAGTCTTTTCTCCAGTTTACTAACATAAATGTGTCAAGGCTTATGCTGCTATTGAACCGCGGTGCTCTTCCAGCACTTACAGGTATTTTTATAATCCTTACATAATGTACAATATCCTCAGGCTGAGGTATTCAAGAACACCTAGTTATGCAGAGACTTGCTGCATATTTGTACATGTGAAAGCCAAAAAGTCACTGAAACCTTTTTTATATCACATTTATGCAATTTGTTCAGTAGTAAATGTGTAAATGTAAATGTAGTTCTAGGCAGTATTGAGACGTGGAAAGCTGGGTAATGAACTGTGCATAATAAGTATTAATGACGGTTAAAGGACAATGGATCAACCTAACATATGAAGGAACACAAAAGAAGATATTTTGTGAAATGTTTCAGTCATTACAATGAAAGTCAAAGGGGTGTAATGTTGCTTTCAAAATATCTTCTGTGTTCCACAGATGAAAGAAAGCCATATGGGTTTGGAACAATGCCATGGGGCCTATGCCATGAAGCCAGTTTAGCTGGCTAACCAGATATGGTTAAGCTTACTTTGTAAAAATCCTGGTTTTTAGGTACCATTAAAGTGGTTTGGATTTTAGCAGTGTTCATCTCCATAGTAACTTACGCTCCACGGCTAACCTGCTCCAGGGTAGGTTATATTCTGGATAAGACATCAAACTGAAATTGGAACAATCAGCATCAAACTGAAATTGGACCAATCAGCTGTGAGCAAAGTGACACACCTCTGATGCAACAAAGTTACTCCCCCTGTTTCTACTCCAAATTAAAGGTCACTACATAGCAAATGGTTTTTAAAGACTAAAGCGTCTGGCTTTTAACAATGCTTATTTATAATAATAATAATTTTGAATTATTTATTTATCATTTATGTAATTAATATACCCTGAATCAATTACATATATATCATTTAGTTAATCAATCATTAATAGGCACTTAGTTAAAATGAATAAATAGCATATAAAGGTCATACAAATAAGCTTTAAAATCAATAAATGAAGCTTTGAAGATTACTACATGTGAGCTTAAATGTTCAATTCTCTCTATATATCAACTAAACTAACTTTTACTTGCATTGACATATAAGACTTTTCTTTAAGTTGTCCTCTTTCATAAACAGCTCTTTTCCTCTTGCTGTGTATATTTGTTTAAATTAATCTTTTTCAATCATGTAATATTCTGCAGAAGAGAGAAGTGAATCTCAGTTTCACTGATCCAAAGCATGTGATTGGCTGTTCACTACTGATGTCACAGCTAAACTCCTAAACTCAGGATCAAAGCCTGAGTTGACAGAGAAAGCTGATGATCAGCATCATGGGACCAACAAAGCCTGAATAGATTGGTTTGGTTGTGTGTGTCAACTCGAAAATAATCCTGTAACCCTGAGTTTGTTGAACTACCATCATGGTCCAGGCCCCTGGTGTAATGTGCATTCACGCACAAAAAAAAAAATATGTGTGAAAAAGTGTGAATAAGAATAAGAAACAAGTGTGAATAAGATTTCAGAATTATGTTGGAGGGCCAGATTGATCAGTAAATAATGACTTAAATTTTTATCTTTATCTTTTATCTTTAAATTTTCCTTGTTTAATATGGAGGTAAATATCAGAGCTGAAGATGTTGAGGTTGTCTTTGGGAGTGACGAGGATGGATAGGATAAGGAATGAGTACATCAGAGGGACAGCACATGTGAGATGTTTTGGAGACCAAGTTAGAGAGGCCAGGTTGAGATGGTTTGGACATGTTCAGAGGAGGTAGAGTGAATAAATCAGTAAAAGGATGCTGAGGTTAGAGCTGCCAGGCAGAAGGTCGAGAGGAAGACCAAAGAGGAGGTTTATGGGTGTAGTGAAGGAGGACATGAAGGTAGTCGGTCTGAGAGAAGAGGATGCAGGGGATAGGGCTAGATGGAGGCAGATGATTCGCTGTGGCGACCCCTGAAGGGAACAGCCGAAAGTTAAAGAAGAATATGGAGATAAATAACCAGATGAGTGCTGGGGGTAAAAATTATCCGATTCACTACGTTATAAGCAGTGTTGGTCCAAGACTTCTGGGGGCCCTAAGCAAAACTTTAATGAAACCCAACCAAATTACACACACACACACAAAATGACCCCTTAATATGTTCTTTCACTGTCAACAAACAACAGTGGGTTGAAACACTCAGTAATACAATTTACAAAAAAGCAAAACAAAGCAAAAGGACAAATACAAAAGAAAATATATGAATATTAGATATGAATGAAATGAATAATTTAGCCTACTTAAAAAAGCCTATTAGAGATCAGAAATTTAATAAAGTAATAAAATGTAAAATAAATAAATAAACAAAAAATAGTCTTCACGGTATGATTTTTTTCTTTTTACATCAGTTGCCTTTCAGCACTATGCAAGCTTTTTTACACCAATGAATTTATTTTCTCTCACAATAGTGAGTTTATTACTTCCTTTTCAATTCATTCTATGTAAAGCACTTTGAATTACCATTGTGTATGAAATGTGCTATATATAAATAAACTTGTATTGCCTTGCCACTAGAATGCCAAATGCATCTTTCCACGCTCACAGCCTAAGGAGTACTGCTTCAGTCATTACAGACACGCATGGTGGATGGATTATAATCATTCCACTGTATTGTTTATTCATTCATTTAATGAATCATACTTTGAAAGGCTTGCGCGTGCATCTGTGCCCAAGACAGAGCGGTACTTTCGAAAGTGAAGTATACCCAGGCCTCAGGACATGCCTCTGTGTTGACAATTTACATATAAAATATTGGTCACAAATTATTGGTCACTTTCTAAATAATAAAAGTATATCACATCTACTTATAATTATATATAAAAAAATATTTTTTTACAGATGCAAATATGTTAGAAATGATGCATTGCGATACAAATGCCAACTTGTGTCCGATGCACACTTTTTTAAATCGATGCATCACATCGTTACCTTTTAAGCTGATGCACCGATGCAAATCTGTGAATCTTACCATCCCTAGTAGCCATAGTAGGAAGGACGAATGATGTCAAACTGAAATTTTTTATGAATTTCCACCTGACCACTCAAATTATAAACCACTATTGTTGGCTTATAACCAGTGCGGGTCCTCCCCATACACAAAGTACGCAAGTTGCATAGTCCCTTGCTCTCAAGAATGATATAGGGCTGTCTTTTAGTTTCATTTTTGATTTTGGCTTCAAACATTTGGATGATTCTTCAATTGGGGGCTATTTTGCCATCTTACATTTTGATGAATGAAATTTGGTTGAATTTTGTTAGAATTATGTCAAGACAATGTTTACATGCTTTGATGTAAAGATAATGGCCACGACTGAGCTTAAATATAATTTGAGTATTTTATATCTATTTGCCAACTGGCACTGCAAAACGTCATTACCATCACAACATCAAAAAGTATCATAATGCAAAGAATGTATCAAGGAGATAATTTAAACTCATTTATCTTGCAAACATTGTTTAACCTTCAACAATACGTATAAAAAAATAAATGTTTCCATTCAGCGAATTACATATATTTTCTTGTTCTTACCATCAAAATGTGTTTTTCTGTGTTCATCAAAGCACACTTTTGTTTAATTTCTGGAAAATTAATTTTAGATGTTTTTTCTTTGAATAGGTGGATGAGTATTTCATTAGGCTTTTCATGTAGCACCTGAAGATTGAACATAAAACAGTTTTAAATATATGTTTGCTGTAAATTAAGCAACGTGGCGGTAATGACATACTGTTCTGGTAATGACATAGTGTTTTGGTAATGACATAAATGAAAAGTGCACTGATACATAAAGCAAATTTAAAGGCTTAAATAATGACTTCTGGTGAGTGTTGTTGAAAGAAATGGACAGATGTGAGGAGATATGTTCAAGTTGATGGTTGTGTCATATTTATATATGTTTATTTCAATCATGAAGAAAACATAAAATATTTTCTAGAGAATAAATTGTTACAATGGGATAAAACAGCATAAACATATCCTTCATAAACATTTCATAACTATGACTATTACCATTAGGTGAAATATTATATGTTGCATTGGGTTAAAACTAACAATGCATAATGAAACGTGTTTGCTTTCAAACACACTCAAAAATAATAAAAAAATATTTTATGATGCTGTTCACTTTATTTAAGCAATTCATCTTGATTTAACACAATTATATCAGGTTTCTGGTTCAAATCTAATTGATTCATGTTAAACTGACTTAAAACCGTTACTCTTTGACATAACTTGATGTTTTCATTTTGAAACAACACATTTCAATCAAGTAACCCAATCAAACAAGACTTTCACTTCCCATCATGCTTTGCAAAGGGGCTGAATTCGGAGAGTAAATGTTTAAATAAAGTGCTATTTGATGCCTTTTTAACAAGATGAGAAAATGGAGAGACTTTTTAATGCTTAATGTTTTGTTATGTTGGTATTTAAAATGTTTTGTTATGTTAGTGTTTTTGGAGGTGACCATTGTGGTGAAGTAGAGCATGTGCTTGGGATGAGGACCTGCTAATAAAAATTAAAGCTATTTTAATAATAAAAACAACTACTTTGGGCATGCCATGGATGTAACAAAACCATCTTCTGGCTAGCCAATAAGACCTTGCAAAAGGTTTTGTAAATGTTGTAAAAAATAGTATTTGACTAAATAAAAATAATCAATTAAACTGTATTACTTGATTTGGTTTGTTTTTAATATTCCTTTTAGAATAATTACATTGAATAGTTTTGGACAATTTTAAGAATGTTAACCTGATTTAACTAAATGGCATTGAATTAACCTTACGTAAAAAACTTAAGTTTACTGAAATAAACAATTTTAATTAAATTCAACATAACCCAATTACGTGGAACCTGTTGACATAAAAAAATTAAGTAAAACCCACGTATCATTTTTTTGAGTGTGAACATTCAAAATGTGAATTAGAGATGATAAAGGGAGATGGATGGGATGTGGAGAGAAAGAGATACTGGGCCCTAGTTTAAATTAAAGGCATAGTGTAGTCACTCAATGAGCAAAGTGTCCTGAAGATCAACTCCAGCCTTTTTTCTATAATCTCTAGACCTTTCAGTTGATTTCTTGGGAGCCATTCTGATTAAAAAATAAAAAAAATTGTTTTAGGAAGTAAGGCATCTCACATAAGTTTCATTGTAAAATCACACTATTATGCTTCTTTAACTTAATTTATAAACACATAATATGATATAGATAGGGACACAGAACATGTCATTACCACCATCACTTGTCATTACCATCACAACAAGTTGTGTGTTGGTAATGACGTGTTGCGGTAATGACATTTTTTAATTTTTTTCAGGAAAAAAGATGCTAGGTCATGGATTTGCTAACTTCATTCAACAGCTAGTACAAAAAGAACTTGAAATACACATAAATCATGTGAATATAAATATATATTTATCAAAATATTGCTGCTACAGCATTTATGGTAATGACGCTGAATAAGTCTACTCCATGATCAGAAGGAATTCATGATTAAATTACTTACTTTTTCAGACATCAAATATCACTGTTCTTCCATGGCTGACATGTGCTCCCCTGCTAGTCTTCATTTCCATGGTTACGGCATAAACAAGTCTTACCCTCAAAAAAATCCTTGTTGTAATCATAGACTGTCGCGGTAATGACAGTATTGTTGTGGACAATACTAAATTGTTAAAAATATTCACAAATTGCACAGATATGAACCAGAATTATGCATCAAGTGCCTTTTTAAGTTACTGTTTAAACATATATTGTGATTTTTTAATGAACTGATAACATTTGATCACATTTTCAGAGCAGATAAGTTTTAAAGTCTGGGTTGGGGACAAGGCCTGAGTAGCCAAATATTAGTGATGAAAACATTTTTAAAAATGGAAATCAAACTGATTTTAGTGTATAACATTTTTTGGTGGTGCAATAAATATTATTTGAAATAACTAAACTATTTATTTTAAAATATAGTATTTTTAACATGAATGTATAACCTGGGGACATAAAAGTTCCCCTAATTGAAGAATCACCCATTTATGAAAACATGATGCTGCTTTCAGTTCCTTTCATTAAAAGCAGTGTCACCCATATGTAATCCAAATCAGTCGAATCATGTAACGTTATGTGTAAAAGCATATTGAGCTGCGAAAGAGACTCTGTTCAACAGGCAGCTTTCTACGCGATCCGAGATGGAGAGAAACACGGACAAGTATACTGGCAACTTGCAAAGTGTCCACTTAAATAATCAAATACATGCAAAATTGGGTCAAAATATCTGTTTAAGACATAAGTTCTAAACACATTCAGGTATAAACTCGTAAAAGGGCGTGTTCACACTTGACGTCTTTTTTTGAAGCTGCCAGCGTCTGTTTTACATTATAATCCTATGGAGTAACCGTCATTTCAAGTTGAAAAAAGTTCAACGTTTCTGATAAACACGCCCTACGTCAAGTGCCTTTTTGACAGCTGACCAATGACAAGCGAGTAGCAAGACCTGACTCGTTTCCATAACAACAACAAAAATGAAGAAGGTGTAGATCGACTAATTGTGCCAGTGTCGGAGCAATGATTTGTAGCAGATCTTCAAACTGACTTTTATTAAGTCTAAAATATGCTGCAAACCGCACATCATCCAACCGGAGCTCCTGGACTAAATTATTGTAAGCACCATACTGTTTTCTTCCCCATATAATGTTGTGCACCCACAAACGTCATTGTGAACTGACATTCTCCTCCCCGTTAACTTCAAAAGCCAACGCAAGAGCCAACTTTCTCTTTCTCAAAATGTTGTATCTCTGCACCACACAGCACTCTTGTTGCAGCTGTTGTTATAGCAACAAAACAAGCCCTCGGCTGCTATTTGAAACCAAACGCTTCCAGCTTTTTTTTTTTTACTAAAAGAGCGCTCTTGTCAACTTTTTCTTGTCAAAAAACACAGCCTAAAGGCCTGTTCACACCGGGGCGATTTTCACGCGCGTTTATCGCCGACTTTAACGCCTCGTGACTAAACAAAGGGCGCCAGTGTGAGTGTATACACCGACGCGCAAAAACGGCAGGCGTAAAAGCGGCATTTAAAAAAAAACGCCTTGGGTTCGTTTTCTTGTTTTGAAGCGGCGACTTAAAAACTGTCCATCCAATGAGATCGCGCTTTTGTTCCCGTGCCTGGAGCTGCTGAAGTTACAGTAAAACACAACTTGGTGGCACTCAAGCACAAAACGGTCTTGCCGAGCACACATTGATACGACGAAGAAAAAGTAGGTAGACAAAGAAGAAGATGAGCTGCTAATGCTGTTTGCCAGTTAGCAAAAAGTGTGTGAATGGTTTTTGCAAGCACGTAAATACTGTGTCTCTTCTTCTTCTGCGTGACAAGCGAGTGTTAGAAGCGTAAAGTGCCGCAGCACCAGCTTGTGTACCGGGAGCCGAATTGCACGTAAATTGCATGTTCACTCGGCACATCGTCAGTGAAAATCGATTGGGTGTGAACACTCAATCCGTGCCGAAAAACGTCTCGACAAACGCTGGCGATAAGCGCGCGCAATATTCGTCCCGGTGTGTACAGGCCTTAACTCGTAATTGCAGGTTTATATCTTGCAATTCTGACTTTATAACACGCAATTGTGTTTATATCACGCAATTCTGAGAAAAAAAAGTCTAAATTGTGAGATGTAAACACACAGTTGTGAGAAAAAAATTCTGAATTGTGAGAAACAACGTTTTTATGTTTTTTCAGTGGCGGAAACATGCTTCCATAGTGCTGAAAGACAACCATTTCACACACAAATGGTGATAGTCCATAGTTTAAAATCTCTCCATATTTTAAAGTCTGTTCCTTACACACACATCTTATGGCTTTACAAGACTTGAAAAACAGCTTTGAAAAAGTTGTTGGCCTATATCCTGATGACTATATGTATGTTATCATAGTTTGGATTAAAGCAGTGTGAGCATTCTGATTAAAAAAAAATAAAAAATACAAATTGTTCCATAGAAGAGAGTACGTTTTGATAAAAAATGAGGGTGAGTAAATGATGATTAAATTTTTATGACTATTATTATTCTTTTAGCCCATTTCTCGTATTCATCACTTGGACAAACCATGCTGCATTTCAAAGAATGGAAAACAATGCGGTGGTGCTACTAATGATTTATTTATCCTAGCCAATGGCTTACCCGGCTGCCGCCTTTCTCCCAGATGTTTCCTGCCCACTCATTACCCTTCATTCTTGGCAAGAGAAGAGACTGTCAGCTTTCTGCAACTGCAACAGCTTGTTCCTCAGGCAAGCTTTATTCCACTGATGCGGGATCATGTTCCTCCAAGTCAATCCCTAAAGTTCCTGCTTGTAAGAGGTCCTGCCAAAGTGAGCTCAGATCAGTGTGCAAGTGTGATTCCTACCAACATCCCACAAGTTCTCCAAGACCAGCTTAGGCTCAAGGACATCAGCCCAGAGTCCTGCACGGGTGCGCACGGGTGACCCGCGAATATTGCTGAAACGGGTGAAAAACATCCTACTGTGTCGGATGCGGGTGCGGGTCGGGTCGGACAAGGGAGAAACACGGGTCTAAACACGGTTTTTAAACAGTCACGTGCAAACGAATATAGGCCTATATACAATATATGCATGTATATTGTAGATGTGTTCCTAAAAAAAATATGCCTTGCCTGTATTCCAAGTTGATAAAATAATTTCAAATCCATATCAGTTCATCTGTGGCCGCGCGGCGCGCGTGTGCCCTCACAGAAGAATCACAACCGCGCGTGCGCTCTGCCTGCACTGCAGCCGTCAAGATGGATCATGAGGAGTTGAAGAAAAGATAGACGCGAATGTGGAACTTCATCGCTGAGGAAGCACGCAGATAACTGTGGTAACAAAACCAAGCACAAGCAGTTCTATCGAACAGTATTTGTGTTATATTTCCTTAGTTTGGTCTCTTAATAACACTGTCTTAGTAGGCCTACATTAAGCCACGTTAAGCTCCCGGCAGAAGTTGTCCTTGTGTTAATGGTCGTGTAATAACTTCTGTATGCTGGCAATAAAAATTTTTGTAAGTGTGTCAATAATGTGATATGCTAAACTGATTTTATTGCGGGTGCGGGTCGGGTGTCGGTTCTATTTTAAGCGGGTCGGGAGCGGATTTTAATTAGTGCTGTTGTCGGATAACGGGTCGGATGCGGGTTTAAGCACTGCGGGTACGGGCGGGTGCGGGTTTTCAAAATCGGACCCGTGCAGGACTCTGCATCAGCCATCTTGATCCATCATTTATACATTGCCCCACTGGTTCTTGTCTTTTCCTCACTATCCAGAGATTGCTTACTGTCACTAAGAATGACAGAGCACAGCCCATTTGCAGAGAAGGATATGAGCCATCTTTTGTGTTGAGAGCCAAACGCCAGGGTCACCACCTCGTAATTATATAATTTAATTAATGAGCGCACCCTCAGGGTAGAATTCTCTTTTTGAGTGAGCTTCATCCTTCATTTCAACCTCTCAATGTCAGATATGGAGATTTTAGGGGAATTGCTCTCTCATCACTTTAACACACAGTTCCACTTCCTTGCAAATGGTTCCTGCTAAAAAGGTCTTCTCCTATCCTCAGTCATTAGACCAATAGTGATGCTTGCCAACACAAAGCGGAATATCCAACCCAGGCTCATTTGTGCATTAGGATTTTATGTTGCTTCTTCCACATTGATCCTGGAACAACATTCCAATCATAAATTATGGGTAGGGTAAGGTTTAGGGGTAGGGACAGGGTTAGGGCAAATTTTTTCAGACAGGAATGTTGTTCCATACAATCAACATTGTATGTAGGCTATTGGTAAGTCTTGGAGAAAAAATTTAGGTAGAGGCACAATTTTTCAATGAGCCTGTTTGAAACAGCCGGCGGACAATCAACAACAAACTTCAATAAAATAAATCCACAAAATAAAATACAGGCGGCAGCCCCTCACGGACGACTGTCGCCTATATACAAAACAAACATAAATAAAACACAACTTAAAATACTTAAAATTCTGGTCCGGTTCCCGGACACAGTGCCGCTCGGTCCTCAGCCAGCTGAGAGGCTCTTCCTTGAGGTGCCATGCGATGGCACTGGACGCTTGGTGGACGGCTCAATCCTCCTCCGCCCCCTGGCGGCCGGCGGTGGCTCCTCCTACCGAGGGAGCCGGCAGCGAGTCCAGCGCTCCCTGCTCCTCCCCTAAATGGCGGCAAGCGCTGGCGACTCCTCCGCTCCCTCTCGGACGGCAGCCACCCAACCTCGGTCCAGGGGCACAGCAGCGAGTTCTCCGTCCCACCGGATCTTCATTCGCTCCAGCACCACCGCCTCGGGCAGCCACTCACGGTCTTCTCTTCCGCGCTGCCCGAACTCCTCAGCACCGCGATCCCCCTCAGCAGCAAGGGCTCTTCGACAGCATGTCCCTCCTTCCTCCCGGGCTTCGGCACCAATGTAACGGGGTTCGGACGTTCAGGGAAGAAGGAGGCAGGAACCGGCGAACAATCAAAAACAAACTTTAATAAAACACAACTTAAAATCCAGGCCTGGGGCCTCATTTATAAACGTTGCGTATGCACAAAAGAAGGCGTACGCCGCTCTCTACGCAATAATTGGTATTTATAAAAAGCAAACTTGACGGGCAAATGTGCGGTCCTTCACGCAAGCTCTGACCCAGGCGTACGCACAAAAACGGGTGAAATGAGAAATGGCGACACCGTCGGCAGATGGAAAAAACACGTGAAAGTGTGTGAAACTCTAGACCGTTGTGTAAAAGAAATGGCAATACTGCCTCTTATAAATAACATGAAGACTTCACAAAGCAAGTCTTACAATTAACAGCCTACACGAACACCCGTTTGATCGATCTGCAGTGTAAAACAAACAAAATCAAACGAAAATTACAACAGAAATGCAAATTTACATATATTTGCAAAAAGAAAAGTGAAATATGTTCTGCAATAATATTGGCATGTTATGCAATTCATCCTCATAAATCATAAGGTAAACAGAACGAAATAATGTACAAAACTGATATTCTCGTCAATGTGTCCGTCTGGTGTAGCAGATATAGATGCAATTAGATAGACAGATAAGATAGATAATTAGGGAGATAGATAGATAGATAGATAGATAGATAGATAGATAGATAGATAGATAGATAGATAGATAGATAGATAGATAGATAGATAGATAGATAGATAGATAGATAGATAGATAGATAGATAGATAGATAGATAGATAGATAGATAGATAGATAGATAGATAGATAGATAGATAGATAGATAGATAGATAGATAGATAGATAGATAGATAGATAGATAGATAGATAGATAGATGGATGTATTAATTGTCCACTGGGGAAAGTTATTTTCATAGTAAAAGTTCTTCATCAGCTACGGAATCATGGTATTCATGCATATGCCTTTAGTTTTATTTTTGATAAAATAACGTATGACGTATGTCTCAACCATTCAGAAAACTGCAAGACATTACATTTGCACTGAACTATTTCCCGTAATGACGCACAATGGCTGATCATGAGCTCTTATAAGATGTGGCAAATGGAAGGATTCGTAGTGAACGCATCTTCAGACAGCAAGAAGACTTGCTACAGCATTTACGGCGTCTGCAACATTTTGCCACTCAAGTGCATTTTTGGCATTAGTAATGCCCACACTGTTCCCTCCAAACAACATTTTTCTTCTCTTTTCCACCTCGCCACTGATAACTTCTACTTCACATTGAGTGAAGTTACGTTTTTTTTATGTCCTCTCTGTGTTTGCCATGATTTCGCAATCGATGAATATTAACTTGTGGGCGTTTCGCGGACTATTTATGGGCAACTATGGGCGTGAAATGAAGCCGCAAAAGTTGCGCTACATTTAGAATTGATTGTGATTTATTAAGGGAAAACTGCGTAGGATGTGCGTGCGCATGGTTTTATAAATCCGAATATTTCTGTGCGTACGCATGTCCTATGTTTCATCTGTATGCCACTTCTGACGCAAATCCTACGCAAAGTTTTATAAATGAGGCCCCTGGTCCTCTCTCGTCTTGCACTGGCGTCGCTCCTCCTTTTATGCCCCCGTCACTCCGCCGTGAGACGAGCCCGGTGTGGCGCACAGCTGCCGCTCATCAGAGTTGGACGAAGTACACAACTCCATTACTTGAGGGAAAGTAAAAGTACTACTGGTCAAATATTACTCCGTTACAAGTGAATGTTGTAAAATACTATTTTTACTTAAGTAAAAGTACAGAAGTACTTATTTTTAAAAGTACTTAAGTATCAAAAGTAAATTTCCTTTTTTATGTCAATGCATTATTTTTATTATTGTTGCATTGTAGTATGAATGCACGCTATGCTATCATGGTGGTTTAAGCCAGTCAGTAATGCTCCATCCAACATGCTAGCATACGACTACCTTGAACTAATTTAAATACTTGTATAAAAGTTACAAAGACTTCGAGGAGCTTGATAGAAATGTAGTGGAGTAAAAAGTAAGATATTTATCTTTCAAACGTAGTGAAGTTAAAGTAAAAGTTTCCCTAAAAAAATAATACTTAAGTAGAGTACAGATACTCAAAAAGTGTACTTAAGTACAGTACTCAAGTAAATGTACTTCGTTACTGTCCACCTCTGGCACTCATTAACATTCGCCACCGGCCCGCTCTCACGGTCCCTCGCCTCGCTGCTTGCCACACACCACCTTGTCAAATAGCATACGTTTTCTCATGAGATCCAGTTGAAGATTATCTGTCATTCAAATTTCAATTCAACTTCCTATGGACTCCAAATTGTTATCAATCCTGCTTCACAGGTGTCATAGATGGCCGAACTACTGGTGTCCACAATGTTTGACTCCTAAAATCCATATGAAAGGTAAATTCTATTGTATTCCTAAGCTACAAGTATGTCATACATTTGAACACTAAACATGAACAATAACAACCTAACAAAGCAATTTTAATGATGTAATTATCCCCCATGTTGCTTGTAATGCTTCAATGTCAAGAATTGTTTTGATATAATTAAACAGAACATTTAATTAATTAAACAAAATAATGAAATATACAACATTGCTAAGATAATGAATATTCATACTGACAGTTTTAGCCATTAAAATTATTACAAAAAAATAGCCTTAAATTTTTTACACTATTCTCAAGATACTCCTTAGATCTATTGGTAAGGATTTTTTCTATTATAGATTTCTGTGTTTTTGTACTACTGAGGTTGGTTACATTGCATTGCATTATTCAGGTAATATAATAGGCAATATAAAGCCCCCCACGTCACCTAGCTTAGACACCTAGCCAGGTCGGAAATTGCCATCTCTCTCTCTCTCTCTCTCTCTCTCTCTCTCTCTCTCTCTCTCTCTCTCTCTCTCTCTCTCTCTCTCTCTCTCTCTCTCTCTCAATATATTTAATATATTATGTGATATTCAATCAATAATAGACTTCTCTATTTCTGGGTTTAATGTATCTGCAGACATTCTGTAGCTGTCAGATATTCACTATAATGGAAGTGTTGTTGAATGTTTGTATAATATGAAATATGGCAATGAAATATGTTCAGCCCTGGAAACACTCAATGTGAAGAAAACACTCCCAATAACTCCCAAATTTTAAACAGCGGTTATAAAATCAACTATGATAGTAGACAGTTGAGAATAATATAACATACGGTAAAATTCATTATAGCAGACCATAAATTTTATTATCTTGTGCTGTATTTACAGCTACTTTTGTATTTGCAGTTGAATTGATTTTAAATATAATTGAATTTTTACAATTCAGTTTGATTTGATTCATTTGAAGTATTTCACACAAATGACCTGTTTTATATGGTTAGAAAAAAATCCTCACAAAGAAAAAAAATGCCCCTAGAAAATCAGTTCTGGAAATAAATATTGTCCTTTAAAAAAAGTTAGACTTTTCAACAACTGACAATAAAAAAGTCAACTTACCTATTTTTAATTATGCAGCCACATAGACTGATGTGGTGTCTCTTTAAGGTATAGAGGCATCCTCTGCGCTACTTTCAACATAATCTATTGTCAAAAGTCATTTTAAATGCAACACAACAGGGACCTGATTACAGTAATTGGTTTTGGTAATATGAGAGGCTACAGATTGAATGATTTTGTTCCAGTCTGCTGCGAGTCTCAGAGGACAGCAGGGAAGACATTACCTTTCTGGCATCTCAGTAGTAGCTTAAGTACAAGACTTCAAATCAAATCATTTAATGATAACCATAGCCACAGAGTATAATGCACTTCCTGGAACTTAAAGCATTGGTGATAATTCAATAATTAGTGACTAGACGGATCAGATAGACCATTGTTAGTCCATTATTGTTTTCAACAGTTCATTTGTTCTAACCAATCAGATGTCAGTGATACCCAAATGGACTGTAACAGTGACATTAAGGCTAAAAAAAGCTAAATAAAATGTGAAATGTAAATGATTGTAATTAAAATGATTATAACTATTTTTGTGAAATGCATATTTACTTTCACTAGTATGTTTAATCTTTGGATATTTAAAGTATAACTTTACCGATTTTCAACCTTCTTTTTATTGTTATAATGTCAGTATTAAGCTATATGTAAATGTTTACTCGTTCTCCGTGTTACCTGGATACAACACACTGAATCCTTTACTGGAAACTGAAAGTAACTCGTAAAACCCAATAGATGTATACTCTTTGAATTCTTGCACCCAGGAACAATACAAGTCGGCACCATTATGACTAAAAGTTTGCTAAGAAGTATCTCCTACTAAAGCAAGGCAGTATTTGACTGTGATAAGTGTATCCATAGCAGACTGGTGGGAGTGGCCTTGGATGGCAACATGCCCAGTGCATTATGGGTGTTTGACCAATAGTTTGAAATTTTCTCTAGTCATGTAGCACAGATAAAAATAAAAATACCTTTCTACTGTATAGGCAGCCAAGTTTTATTGAAATCCCATTTTGCCAGTGGTTGATTATGATTTCACTTTTTTAACTTTAGTTAGTGTGTAATGTTGCTGTTTGAGCATAAACTACACCTGCTATGATGCTCAAAGTTAAAAGCAAAGGGAGATATTTTCTTTTAAAGAAATCACTTTTTAAAGTCTACAACAAACGGCTGGTAGGGACTACAATGAGCTTATTCACAGGTTGGTGACATCACTAACCCTAAAATGAACATAAACCCTGCCCCCGGGAACATGCAACAAAGGCCATTTTGTGAAGAGGAAAAGTGCAATAGCATGTCATAAAAGCAAGATGACAACATAAGTTATAATGGTAATTCAACTAAACTATCCCTGTTCTATCTTCATGCAGCATTCTCTAGCTCTGTAGGCATCTTACAACAGTTCCCACATGAGCGATTTATAGATTATCATGACAAAACATGCTAATCAATGACTTGAAGATAGTTAACTCCACATCATATATATATATATATATATATATATATATATATATCAATCAACTAATCATTCAGAAACATCCTGTTGCACTCTACATGTTGTCACTTCTTCTTGAGTCTCTCCATCATTGTCCAACTCCAGTTTGAAAATAAAAGGCTCAACAGTTTCTGACATTTTCATTGTGTCTGCGTGAGGTAATCGGAGCTGCTAACACAAGCTCTTGAAGCTCCGCCCTATTCTTGAGAGGTGCTAGGGAGCAGCAGCTCATTTGCATTTAAAGGGACACACAAAAATGGCGCGTTTATGCTCACCCTCAAAAAGTGACAATTTTAACAAGCTATAAAAATTATCTATGGTGTATTTTGAGCTAAAACTTCATATACACATGGACATCAGAGATTTATTTTACATCTTGTAAAAAGGGGCATAATAGGACCCCTTTAACATCAATCTGTTATTTGGAGATATAAATAAAGCAAATGATTCCATGGTTAGACAAGCATAGTGAATGCGAACACATAGTTTTGCACATCTTTTTTATTTTGGATTGTACGATTGACCTTAGATATTGTAGTGTTTGGGATGTGATCATAATGCATCGTTAACCCCCACCATTCCCCTTTCACTAAATTGTTGTCCTTGCTCCAAAAAGTCTGGAACCAACAGTCCATCGAATGCAATTATCACCTTTTGCCATTGACAGGACCGTTTTCTGACCTCTCTTCGAGCTTTAAAGGTTTTCCAGGTGGATGGACGACGACTACGTCTCCAGCCATGTGTCACAGAGAACACTACAAACTAGCAAACCATAGGAGCCATAGCCATAGGAGTCTTACATTGGCTCCATTTAACCCACAATCAAACTGTCAGTTTTTTTTATATTCCTGTGTTGTATGCATGTCCCTATGTTGTATTAATCTCTATAGTCATGTTGAAACCAAAATGGTTCTATCCAGATTTCTGAATGCATCACTGCTGTAATGTTTTCTAAACCCTGTCAGGTCTTGTATCAAAATGACCATCTTCTAATTTCTTAAATAATGGTGTATAGTTTTTTAACGTAACTTGCATCATACCCTTTTTTTACAACACTTTGGTTTAATACTGCACAAAATCCTCCAGACCACCATAAACATGCAAATAAGGTGTCAAGTGAGACAACGGCACATTCTCCCGCTCAAAATTTGCACATCAGCATTGCTAGTTCACCAGATATGGGTGTGACTCTCTCGTAGCCAGACCTTCAGACTGACAGCAGAAGGTCTCTACTCTATTGCAGCTTTCACTGGTCAAGGACCGCCCAAGAGGATGTTTGACTGGCATGTAACGCAACCAATCATAGTTTGTTTTGTTCCGTGAATGTTTAGGGCCGTGAAAATGTAAAGTCGATGTCGCTGCAATAACAGACCCGTGCATCTATAAATGATTCATTCAAGAATGTTGTGCAAGTTACAAACTGCACGTACCTTTGAAAATCCAGCGTTTAGTTGATCCTGGTAAGAGCTCATTGACACAAAAAATACAAAGGCTTTCTTCTTCTTCCACGAGGGAGTTTGGCTTCACAGCATTTGTTTCCAGGCAGACTGTTAAAGAAAGCAACACACATCTCGAGGACATCCTGTAGAATTTAACCAATCAGATGATGTCTTCAAAACTCCTGAAGTGTTTCCAGATAATTGTGCCATATGCATCAAACGGTTAGCCAACGGTCCGTGGGCGTGATGTCTGAGGCTGAGTAGAGGCTCAAAAGACATTGACCCACACACATTGATGCTCATTCCTTTGAGACAAATGCCTATCCCCTTGAAACCGAGACTCACCCAAGACTGGTCTTCTGGCATGTTTTGCTTTCAATCAACTTCAATTCCTGCGGACCATCCGATCCTTGGAAGGACTCGACGAAAGCTTCCAGCTTACTTCTAATGAACTCATCCAAAATCTCCGTGCTCCAGGGTCAAATTGATATTTAATGCTGCTCTCCATTACACACCACTCTGTTTGTTGTTGTCAGTTTAAAAAAAAATATTTTTAGGCAGGTCTGTCTAAGTAGTCTAACAGCACTCATTAGTGTCAAAATGATGGCCAATCAGACCAAAGAAGGCGGGGCTTAATGTCAACTAAAGATATGTGTGAATTCAAACGCGACATGCGTGTGAATTCCAAGAGTGTGTGTGTGGTAAGATATAAGTAGCTAAACATTTACAGCTTTCCTGTAGCTCAAACAGTAGAGCTGGCACTAGCAACGCCAAGGTCATGGGTTCGATTCCCAGGGAAAGCAAGAACTGACAAAAAAAAAAAAAACTGTGTACCTTGAATGCAATGTAAGTCGCTTTGGATAAAAGCGTCTGCCAAATGCATAAATGTAAATTTAACATTTGAAAACTGTTTTATGTTGGATATGTTTAATGACCCACAGTAACATACAGTGATGCAAACTATTCAACTTTTTTTATGTAATTTCGCCATTTTGAATTGAAAATATGCAATCATTTATATGATGTCATTCATAACTTGAGACAAGAAACGTTTTTTACATTTCTGACATATTATACATACTAACACGTGTGAATGTGAGCATATTTTTAAATATAATTTTTTTTTTTTGCAAAGAGTATTAATGGATTACTTCACAACTATCTAACATTACCGCAAGGCCATACCCAGTCAACAATTTGATCTCACCATGAGCTCCCAGGGTACTCATGATGTGGTCATAATGTGAGGTCACAGCGAGCTAAAAGTGTAACCTCACAGCTCACTCACTTTGTAACGAGGAGTGTTTCAGAAACAAGGAAGTGGAGGATCCAAATGCAATATAGCAGTTTATTAACAAAATAACACGAAAACATCCATGCAGGCAGGAGACCAGAGTAAATCCAAAACAGAATAAATCCAAACAAGGGGTAAAACAGAAATGAAAACATCGCACACGATACATCCACAAAGGACAACACCTGGGAGGTATTCCAGAAAGCAGGTTATGTGCCATACCTGGGTAAGTTTAAGAGTAAGTAAGTGGATAACCTCAACTTTCAGTTCCAAAAATGGAGGTAACTTTCAGGGTACATAACCTGCTCCGGAGCATTTTACTTAAGAGGTGTGCAGATACGTGTAATATAATTAATCGAGTTACATTAATATAACTAAATGGGTTATATACTTACAGTTATAATATACAATATTATATGTTAATTCTAAACAACTATTATAACAAGGTAGTGTTTAAATGTTAATTCAATTCAAATATATTTATTATTTATTTTATTGTCATCTCACACATGGATCTGCATTCCATTAATTAGCATCAAAACAAACAATATAATCCTTATTCTCAGCGAATAAAGATTACTTATTAAACGAAAAGATTGAAAAAAAATTATTGCACAACTACCAAATAGGTGGCAATGTAGGTTATGTAAATCACCATTAAACAAAAGAAGAAGAAGGAAGTAGTATGGCACACTTGTCCATTTCCATGGTGACTCGTCGATTCGTTACTCTGTTGAGAATGTCTTGTGTGTTCACGGTTAACATACTCTGGATTGGCTGAACTTACTCCTGGACGTGTTTTGGAACCAGCATACCTCTAGTAAGCAAGGTTTGGGTTACTCAACCTGGAGTACAGTGTATAGGCCCCATCTGATGGTAAGCTGACCTTGCTTTCTGGAATACCCTGGCAAAGAACATGAGAAACACTGAGGTAAATATACACAAGGGGTGATAGGCAAACAAGACACACCTGGGAACAATCAGGAACTAATCAACAAGAAAAATTACAAAGGACTACACAACATAGCGCAAAACAGGAAATAACAAAAGTCCACACAAGACAAGGGGAACACAAGACAGGAATCCTGACACACCGTGTGCTCATACTATGGTCACAATGTGAGGTCACAGTGCACTCACTGTGTGCTTAAACTGTGAGCTCCCAGGATACTCATGATGTATGAGGTAAAAGTGAGCTTATACTACGAGCTCGCCATGTGAGACCACTGTGTTCATAACTGAACCATCATTGTGTTAAACTCATTCTGTTAGTTTACTGTGAGTTCACTGTGACCTACAATTTCTCTTATATTGGTCAGTTATATCACAAACATCATGTAGAAGTTCGATTGATTTGATTTCCATCAACAAAGTATTTCAAAAGATCAGTTTCCTTGTTTGTTACTTATATTGGCATTTGACACGACTATTTATATTTGACGGGTGCATTCAGTTTCTGGTGTTGATTTAGAGACTCCTCTTTACTTCTTAACCTCTATTTCTTGACCTCTAAAGACTTGACACATCCTTGAAACAGAGAGGCTGCGTCCGAAAACCTAGGCAGCTGACTCGTTGCCTCACTGCCTTATAAGACAATGGCTTGTAAGGCAGCGTTTGTGCATGAAGGCACCTCACAAAACTGATTTCGGATAGACTTCTAAGGCAGCGTAACAGTTTAATGATCTACAGCTAAATAGAGAGAGCTTTGGTGAGAACTAAACAAATATTGAATTACTACATTAGTCATTTCTCGCTAGAAATGACATCAGAAGTAGAAAATGTTGATTAAAAAACCGTACATTTACACACAAACTGACTAGCAAAAACAACTTTCGGACGCCATCTTTTTTTTCCAGCTCAACTGTCACAGAATGGAAAGCACATCAGGGCTGTACAGTGTGACATATATGTCGCACGTGCTACAAAAAAATCGGTCTGTGCGATTAATATATTTACCCCAGTAGCACGCGTGCTATACAGTTTAGCATGTGAGACAGATCTCGTTTGAGTCAAGGGAGAATTTGTTTTGTGCTCGTGTGAGGTTAATCTAGGGCTGCACGATTGACTGAAATTAAACCAAAATTGTTTTTGTGAAATTATGAAAATAAGGAATATTTTCCTCAAAAAAACGTGTTTTCTTTTCGACTGGAGAAAGAAAGACATGAACATCTTGGATGAGATGGGGGGTGAGTAAAATATCAGGAAATTTAAATTTTGAACTGAACTAATCCTTTAACGGAAGTCAATGCCAATGCTCTTCTCTTTCTTTCTCTTTCTTTCTTTAGTCTGGTTAATTCGATGTTTCTAATTTCTAGTTGTATGTTCCTTGTAGTTTTGTCTATTAAACCCTTTGTAGATCCACGCTTGATCATCTTCTTGGCCAGGAGAATAACTTTTCATAGAGTTAATAGAAGATTGGCGGGCAAACAAATGAATCAATTTTAATTCAGCTACTAATTAATTATATGTATTTCCTTTTTGAGCTAATTTGCTACAGCATTATGAAGATTATTTACACATAAAGCTTCAAGGCTTATTTATGCGTGTACATATGCATACTCCATGGATTCAAGGACAAAAAAAATACTGCACCTACAGTGTTCAGGTCTTTAACAAAGAGTCAGCAATTTTAGTTATGAATATGATTTTAGTTCTGCTCAGTAGAGGGCTCTTGGAGAGGCAATTTTTATGGTGTGCTGGCACTGGAGATTAATTTTCTATGTGAATTTATTGAGAATTAGCCCAGCATGAAAATGTTCTCGACAGTATGGTTGCAAGCCACCTAATCTCTCCCAACACTGGGGAAAAACTAATAGAAACAGCCAGTCAACCCTGCAGAGATGAGTTGCTTTCAAGTCTTTCTCTTTGGTGATGAAAACAAAAAAGAGAATCAGCCTTTAATGGATGGAATTGCTCAGCAGGAATTTGGGAGTTAATATTCTTTTCATGCTCTGCATACTTTTCCACTCATTGCTGGTTTGTTCAAAATGAAAGAGGAGAAGCTACACAGTTAGTCTTTTGGTATTCAAATGAGGCGGATCCTTTGGAAAAAAATGGCACATTTCATTTTGCTAATATTTTTGCTATCTTTTCATGCTGAGGACTAGTAGACATATGTCCTACAGGGACCTCAAAAGTTGATTAAAAGGATGTTGACATAACTCTCACCCAATTTTGACAATTAGAGTAGTAGGGGAGAGCAGGGATAATTAACACTCTTTGTCTTTTGCTCAGATATATAAAATATTTAAAGGCTTAACGTTTTCCTTCAGACATGTCAGTCATTACCCGTGTCAGTTAAAGAGCACCTATCATGGCATTTAAAATGTTCCAAATATTGTTTTAGAAGTCCCCAACAACAGTTTTGCAAGCATGCAATGAAAAAAAAGACTTTAGTTTTCTTATAATATGCATTTATTTTTACCTGTTTTGACAGCGATTCTCAAATGATTCCTTTAGTGATTCACTTTTCAAAACCCCGCCTTTACGTGACGCTAATCTGCGGTGATTGGTCCGATGACCCAGTCAGTTGTGATTGGTATAGTCTGTGCAGATATTTTCGGAAACGGAACGCCCATCAAAGTCTTATAGTGACAGTAATTTGTTAATGTGTCAGGAGTTATGAATATGAAAACCGCGTCTGTACCGTTTGATTGTAATATGAGCCTCAGCTGATCTCATTCATAAAAAAACTCCTCTATTCTCCTCACGAAGACTCGCGACAAATCAACATCCCTCAGGGCTTTTAGTTCAAAAGTGTGCAGATGAGGAGAAATATTGATAGATTCTCATTTGTCTGTGTCAAATTTCTAAACAGAGGAGTATTTTTTATTCAATACTTCCTCAAAATGCGCAGATATAGCCTAATCATGAGCGAT
The DNA here is from genome assembly GCF_949357685.1 of Gobio gobio. Lineage (NCBI taxonomy): Eukaryota > Metazoa > Chordata > Actinopteri > Cypriniformes > Gobionidae > Gobio > Gobio gobio. The sequence goes on along the minus strand of NC_137100.1, from coordinate 12,036,623 downwards.
TGAGTCTCTTATGTGTTGTTTTCAATTCATACTGGCAGCCGGAGGGCGCTCTGTGCACATGTAGTCCATGTACAGACAGACGAAAAAGATACCATGTGCCATAATAGAAGTCCATAATAAAAGCTTCCTGAGATCGCGAAACATACATTTGACGACTAATAAACACTCAATCGCGATGATGTATGGTTTGTCTTCAAATGCTCATCCTTGGGCAGATGAAAGAAGTTTGCTTTTGAGTTGAACTTCAGAACACGTCTCGTCGCCATGATGTTTTCTAGTTTTCACTGGCGTCTTGGAGCGCAATAAGTGGGCGTATCGTATTCAAATAACTTGACAAGTTGACGTCATCTAGTCAGAGAAAAAGCTTCGGTCTTCTAACGATTCTTAAAAATGACTCAGAGTCGACTCTTACTTTTGAAAGAAAATAACTATATATACGGTACACTGTCAAATTTCAAACTATGCAGGATGTTTTTGTTCACTTAGATCTATGTTACACACTGAAAGGTAAATTTCAAAATTCCATGATAGGTGCTCTTTAAATTTAAGTAGCGTAAGTAGTATAAAGCTTGAAGTACACAAAGACAGACATTTTTCATAATACCTATACGCATGTAGTTACAACACTGGTACGTGATAAAGATAAGGACATGGATTTCATGTTAATCAATACAAAATAAACTTTAGACACTGTCTGTGCAGGGCTCTACTTTAGACTGTACAAAGACACTTTATTAATGGATAAAACATCAATTAAATACAACAGCAGTTTAAAATCTACTTTCCCACATTTCATATTAAAAAGTATAACAAAAGTTGTGCCTGCTGTGTATTTTTCATTTTTTCTGGATTATGCATCTGTTAAATTCATATTCAGATAGGAGCTTTTGTAATATTGCTATACCAAATCAGTCCCCAAAACAGCACACGAAATAACTTTTGAGGAGAGACAAAATATCAAATGATAATGGATTTCATTTGTTGTAAATAATAATAATAAAAATGAAATCACCTAAAATTACATAACTAATCCATTTTCAATGAAATCACTCGTACATTATTCCCCTCCTTACATGGCTATTCACCAAATAAATAAATACGTGGACAGAAAATATTGAAAGACCGCTAAAAATAGTCAATGAATGTACAACAATCGGCCAAGGAACAAAATTCTATTTCAATTAAATTCAATTAATATTTATTTATATAGCTCTTTTCACAACACATATCAAAGCAGCTTTACAGAAAATGCATGTTTCTACATTTACCATTTAGAGTAATTTGTTATCAGAGGTGACTGTGTCCAAGTAATGTCAATATGTCCTAAAATGTACAGTTCTAAGATGATACGAATAAACATCATGTAATCATTTAGGCAGAAACAATTAGCTCATTAAGGCTGTTTGTGAACATAATGATTACAATATATAGAAATTTTGGCAGGGATGCATGTTGATTCAGATTTGGCGTCATCTGTTGTCCGAGCAGGGGGTGGTGTCATTTTTTCACAGGTGTTGGGTCATCTGACATCTTCATAAGAGGCTGAATCCAAACTGGAGCTGGCGTAATCTGTAGTTGGGCATCCCGAGGTAGAGATAGAAAAGCAAATAGAAAATAATTAGCATAGATGCTGTTCATAACATTTCAAGCAAAAGACAACCGTGCATTTAATCTGTTATGAGACAAAACAAAAACTTCAACAATATTACAGTAATATTAATGCTGAAGTCATGAGGCCATGTTCAGTATAGTCGATAACTGTAGGAGATGCCAAATGGCGGCAGTTACCGTACGTTTGTATGAAACGCATGATTTAAGCCATTTTCATTGGTCAGGTCAATGAGAGAAAAAAACGCTGAATGCTCTCTAACCTTAACCTAGTGTTTTACTGTGTTAGATGGATATGTGTTTGTATCACATTGTATCACATTTCACATATCAGGCTTTAATGGATCATAAATTATGACATAGGAGAATATGGAGCTCATACTTGAGGAGGAAAATAACCAACCTGGTCTCATTGGAAAAATGTACTTGGGGCAATATTTTTGCAAAAGGCCAAATACGTACCAATATGTACATATCACTGCAGTTTTCAACAGAAATGAGCACTAGAGGCAGTAAAACAGCAAGCACTTTTTATCGTTTTCATACACACTTATGATTACAGGGGCAGACTATGGATCAATGACTTGTTTTCAGGCGGCTCCTTGCACAATATTACGTTATGACCTTTTTTTTATCATAGTGCATGATTTGCAAACTAATACATTTTGGAGTTTGCATCACTTAACCAGCTCTATATGCACTGTAAAGTTTAAGTAAGCAGAACTTGCAGATTTTGAATTGCTCTTAACTTGAAATACTTGAAATGTTGAAGCTATTTTATACAATTAACTTAAAAATATAATTTAATCTCAATTTAAATATTTTTAGTAGTGGAAACTTGGATAGACTTATCTAGCTAATTCAATAAATGCTACCTTGCTAACTGGTGACACAATGCTTTGATAGCATTAGCATAGCAATTGCAGAATGAAAACAGCAATATAAAACATTTTACACACTGTATATCTGTTCTCAAACTAAGCTCATGCTCCACTCGTCACCACAATGATGATAACATAACAGAAACTCTTCTAAACTAGCATAACAAAACATTAAACACTACTAAATCGCACGCTTAACATTAATCTTGCACCAAAAATATTATATAACCCCTAATTTTTGCATTTACTCTCCCCTTTGCTGGGAAATAGAAAGCTCAGTCCAGTTTCAGTTAAATTTAAGTTTGTCTAATTTAAAAGAAACAAGTTCATAAAACTCAAAACAATGAAACTTCAGATTACTTAAAATGTGTTAGTTTTGTGAACTCAAAAGTAAAAGAAAGTTCTAAATACTCATAAAAGTACATTTGATTGAACTAATTTGTTTAATTTGAGTTGGCTCTCAACGATTACATTTTTGTCACAATTGCTTTTTTTAACAGTATCGGGTAGGTTTAGGGTTAGGTGTACGTTATTTAACGTGATGGAGCATTAAGCTTTTAGCGCCACTCACCAGACATTTCAATTCAGAACTGCAGTGATACAAAAACCAACATAATAAAAAGTTGCCGGATTCATGTTCATCTGTTCCAGAAAAAAACTAAACACGCTTTTAGCGCCACTCACTGGACATTTCACTTTGAAACTGTTGCGAAACATGCACAACGCAACATATTTTACATTTTGCAAAAATATATATTATATATTTTCAGTTTTATTCAGAGGCCCAAACTGATCAAAGCTCTGTAGTTTTTATTTTAGGGGCGAAACACAGAATGCAATGCAATACAGTGATGATGGAGAAATGTACAAATAAATGTTCTTCAAAACAAGCCTGGTGCATCATATTTGACACTCACATTTTAACATTATATTTTTATAACATAAAAAACACAATCAAGTAAACCTAAGTTGCTTCAGTCTTGATATATTACTAACACTATAAAAGTTATTCTCGTTTACTTCATAAAAATCTTTTCACAGCAAAAAAACCTGTGAACCATGACCTGAAGGGGGACATTTTTGAAACAATGCTTAAAGGAACACTCCACCGTTTTTAGAAATAGGGCTTATTCAACATCTTTCCTACATTTAGATATGTGGGCAAATGCATTTTTGTCTCAGTGCATGCATTGTTTTAGTTTGGCAGGGTCGCCGCTAGCTTAGCTTAGCATAATGAATGGAATCCTATGTTGCCATCTAGCATGTCCCGAGTAAAAGTGATAAAAAAAATAAATAAAAAAACCCCACCTAATTACTTCTTGTGGCCTGCGTATTCACAACGAATACAAATAGGGATGCAGATTAAGACTAGGCAATTTCCTAGGCAGATATTGACTTGGGACTATATTAGGGTGAAGCACAGGCGAAGCACTGCTACTTGGGTGCAGAGATATCACACAACACATGAATCTCATCCTTGTTGATCATGTTGAGCGATCGCAACCTCCTCCTCCTGTCATTCTATTTCCAAAGCACGCAGGCGTAGCTCCTCTTCTTAAAACTCTGGTTCATAGAGGTATGGTTCTGGATCTTGACTGTCTAAGAAGTAACCCTCTTCGTCTCTCACAAAATCAGCCATGTTCATCGCCATTCATGTACTGTATGAAAAATAGCCAGCTACTATTCATGCCGGTATGTTGACGGAAGTTGTGGGATTTCATGTGTTGCGTGATATCTCTGCGCCCAAGTAGCAGTGCTTCGCCTGTGCTTCCCCATAATATAGTCCCAAGTCAATATCTGCCTAGGAAATCGCCTAGTCTTAATCTGCATCGCTATTTGTATTCGTTGTGTATACACAGGCCACAAGAAGTAATTAGGTGTTTTTTTTGTTTTTTTTTCATCACTTTTACTCGGGACATGCTAGCTGGTCAAAAATGCATTTGCCCACATATCTAAATGTAGGAAAGAAGTTGAATAAGCCCTATTTCTAAAAACGGTGGAGTGTTCCTTTAACTCTTTCAGTGGCAGCGTTTTTGATCATTTTCACAAAATGTTAGGGCCCGTCCACACGGAGACGTGTATCACTGTATACGTATAAATTTTTTATCGTATTGACGTTTCGTCCACACGGATCCGGCGTTTTGGGAGACTGAAACCGTTATTTTTTGATACCGCGTCCTAAAGTGGATAAATCTGAAAACGGCACCCTTGCGGTTTTGTGTATACAGCCAATCCGTATATTTTGTGAAACGGTGATGTCATCACACCACGTCCTGCGCGGGGAAGACTTGAAGGGATACAACTACGGGCACTGAGCATGCGCACATCAATACTGCGTTGTTTAATTACTGTATTTGCATTATTGTAAGGGTATGTTTAGGGTTGGGGTGGGTGTATGCGTTAATAAAACACATCTGGTAAGAAGCACATTTATTTATTGTTATTTTATTGTGAGATTTTACCTCACCTCCGACTGTTGCCGTACCCCTTCTAGCCACAACTCTTCTTCTCCGTTTTTAGTGTATTTCTGTGGCAGAATTACAATGCCACATACTGGCCTGGCATGTATACTACATCGTTTTGAGCTGTTTTCATGCTCTCGTGTGTACGCAGGTATTTCTTGAAACGAGGAAAAAAAAAAGATCGGATAGGGAAAGTTCTGGCTTCGTGTGGACGAGGCCTTAGCCTGGATGCCAGCCGAACTTAGCCCCGCCCACAACATTTTTACTCGGGCAGTTCGGTCTGGACTTGATCCATAGAGAAGTAATTATGCCCGAACAGAAACTGTTCGGACTAATGAAATTGTCAGGGCGGGCTTTAGACGATGATGGACAGATGATCAACATTAAAGGGTTAGTTCACCCAAAAATGAAAATTCTGTCATTAATTACTCACCCTCATGTCGTTGGACACCCGTAAGACCTCCGTTCATATTCGGAACACAAATGAAGATATTTTAGTTGAAAGCTGATGGCTGAGAAAGGCTTCACACAGGCCTCCATTGGCATTCAGTACATTGACACTTCCAAGATCCATGAAAGGCACTTAAAACGTCGTTACAAAGTCTATCTCACCACAGTGGCTCTACAATAATCATACAATGCGACGACAATAGTTTTTGTGCGCAAAAAAAAATCAAAATAACACCTTTATCCAACTTGTTCTCGACTTCCGTGTGTGCCTCCACGACGCATGCGCGAGAATATGACGTAGCGCCGGTGTTCGGGAATCGATGAAATACACACTTAAGCCCCATTTTGAGCACTACGCCGAGACCTAAAGCACGATCAATGTAGAATCCAACAGCTTAGACACGCGCGTCTTCCTCTGCTCGTAAACAAATCGCTTCTGGGTCATATGTCCGAACATATGGATTTCATGGATCTTGGAAGTGTCAATGTACTGAATGCCAATGGAGGCCTGTGTGAAGCCTTTCTCAGCCATCAGCTTTCAACTAAAATATCTTCATTTGTGTTCCGAATATGAACGGAGGTCTTACGGGTGTCCAACGACATGAGGGTGAGTAATTAATGACAGAATTTTCATTTTTGGGTGAACTAACCCTTTAACGTAATCATCCGCGTCATCAAAAGCCGCTTGGGTTGAATTTGTTCTAATCCTTAACGGAGAACTTGTTCGTATATGCATTCACCTTTACTATTTCTCTCAGAAATGATGATCGTGTTGGTAAGTACTCTGTGTATCCTTAAAATCTTTTTTTTACAACACCGGAAAAGATCGTTTACACTCATCTTTTTCTTCTAATGTTAGGCTACTTATTCCAGCGTGCGTGCAGACAGGGTTGCCAAGTTTTTACAACAAAACCCGCCCAATTGCTAACGTTACTTAAAACTAGTCAAAAACAAGCCCAGTAGCTTTCCGGGGGGGTTCTCCGGGGAAAAAAAGGCATTTGGGGGGTAAAATATGTGTTATTTTGGCAGGACTGGCAGCTAAAATTCGCATTCCTGGGTCTGTATATCACATAATTGGGGTCGCTTCAACCCGCGAACTTGGCAACACAGTGCAGTTGAGTTCTGTTGACATTTGACAACTAACGTTATGCGTCGCTCCGTTGCTCTGATTGGTTGTAGGTCTATCCAATTGAGGTCTTTTCTGGTTCGGTTGAAACACGCCCCATAATCACAGCCCAACAGAGCAGTATCAGACTCATATTCTGACTAGAATTGAGTATGACGACGTCAGGCTAACAAAATGTTCATGGCCCCCAGAATATTTTGTTGTATAAATATCTGAACCTGCAATATATCAAAAGCAAGAACATACACTCTGCTTTAAAAAAAAATTCTAGTTTTATTCTAGCTTCATGCATTCTTTTTTTATCAACACTTGAATGTGGGTAAGTTTAATAAAAACTGCGAGATGCAACAAATCAATCAAAAACTACAGCCAATCAGAACAGTGTGTGGTCGGGCTCTCGCGGCAAGTGTACGGCACCAGAGATTAATCTTGACTGCACTCGCAATGAAATGGATAAGTACATGATAAAATTCACAAATATTACACCATTTAAACATTACTAAAAATACACACTGAGTCACTAAAACAATCTTTGTCATAGAATATACTTGTTTGTTCACAGTTTGAACGTTCTTGTTTCAATTTGTTTAATTTCAGAGATGAATTATCCATTGTTGCTTTTAGTACGACTACATTACAAAGCTGGGAGCACTAAATGATATACAAAGTCACATTACACGCTTTTAACATTAAATAAAGCACATAAACACTACCTGAGATTATCATTGCCATGTTTTGTGTTGTTGTTCCAGCCGCGATGTCGCAGAAATAAAAAAACCTTTCTAAAATTGAATCATTGCGTGTTGCCGTCGTGGCTGGTTAGGACAAAAACTCTAATCAACATGGAAAAGATACCTTTTATCGTGTGTCGCGGCGTCGCGTGTAGTTAGGACACGGTGTAACAGTGAAAACACGGAAAGGCAGAAATTCCCGTCAATGACGTATTGTCTCATAAATGATGGACATTTCTGTCAATGGCAGCGAAAGTTAAGGAAAGAGGCCTTTATTTGTTAAACAGTATGAACTCAATCAGATGACAGAAGGCAGGTACTGTAGTTAATTGTGTGCAATGGATTTTTCAGCAAAAATGCAGGCCATGTTGATAATGTAGAGGCCTTCAAAATTTGCATATCAAATATGTTACAGTAAACTTTAGGGTTAATCATGTGCACAGTTTACAGTGTGCCGGTGTTTTAATAGGATGGCAAAATGTAAGAAAATAATTGCTGTGACCTATAGTAGACCTATGATTACAAACCCTACGGCCCTATACACCCTAACCCCCAAAACATTTGAGTGAATTTGCTGATTCAGAAACGAGGGACCATCTGCACTTCAGCTGTATGCAATCAAGAGATGTTTGCATTCTAGAACTCCTGTATCTGCAATTATAGAAAACAGGGAGGAAAAAAATCACAGGTGAATGCCTCGGTAAATGAAGACCCAGAGGCAATGCTAATCATATGAACCATGTTAATATTCATCTGAAAATTCCTGTCAATCAGTATGAGCAATGGGACTCTTAGGAGTGTCAGATCTTAAGCACTGTAGCTTTAACTCCTATCTGTCATCATACTAAATTAGTCAATGGGTTTTCTCCATGCTTGGGGACACAGCTGCATTTGAGAGGTTGCTGGTGCCAGTGCTGGCCACCTGCTCGGACTGTGGAAGTAAGTGCTGCTTAGAACCAATCAGACATGATATAGCGGTCATAGAGGAAGCCAATACGGAATGTAAAGGATCATTTCATGACTCTAATATAAGTATTTAATCTTGCTGTAATAAGAGCTGCTTTAACTCTGGCCATTAGTGCCGCTTTGTGCTGATCCATGACCAGCTTCTTGCACCTAAACACTGTCCGTATTCATTGAGAATCTGACCGCGCAACTGGCCTCAGATCGGAATCGGAGTGCATCATTTTCTCTCTCTCTCAAAAGAAAAAAAAAGCCATTAGGAAGACTACTGCAGAGAGAGGGGCGACTGAGAATCCGAAAAGCAGGCTCGATCACTACTGCTCATTCAGCTGAACAGTTGCCATAGATACAGAGTGGTGATGATGTGACGCTCCTGTGATTTGTCTGTTGTTTTGGATAGCAATGTCACTACATTTTGAAATAGACAAACCAATCAGAGTTATTGCTAGGGCTGGGTAAAAAATATCGATTTCTCGATTTTTATCGATTCTCATTTTTATGAACCGATATCGATTCTTAAATCCCAAGAATCGATTAGTCATCCTGTTTTCAGTTGATGAATGAACGTAACTTTGTAGAGCCCTTCCCATCCAAATCAATCGCAATAATCTTTGTGCTTTGTTACTTTTGATAAGATACAAAGTCTTAGATTTCAAATTACGTCCATTTTATCACAACATTTTTAAAATAAATATAGTTTTGGTGCTGTTTAATGTGTTTGGTTTGACAGATCACAGTAGCGCAGCTTAGCTCAAGAGAAGCAGCAGCGCGCAACGCACATCAACGGATCATCTCCGCTTTAATATCAGTTACAGCACGAAATATTAATATTAATATTAAACATTAATGAACGTCTGAAGTTGGAAAAGGGTGGCTTGTCCGCTTCAGGTTGGTGGAGAGTTCCTGCCTCAAGTGGAGGAGTTTAAGTATCTTGGGGTCTTGTTCACGAGTGAGGGAAGGATGGAACGGGAGATCGACAGATGAATCGTTGCAGCTTCTGCATTGGCGTGGTCGATGTACCGTTCTGTCGTGGTGAAGAAGGAGCTGAGTTGCAAGGCGAAGCTCTTGATTTACCGGCCGATCTACGTTCCTACTCTCACCTATGGTCATGAGTTGTAGGTCATGACCGAAAGGACAAGATCCCGGATACAGGTGGCCGAAATGAGCTTTCTCCGCTGGGTGGCTGGAGAAGCTTGGTCGCTCAGGAGGAGCTCAGAGTAGAGCCGCTGCTCCTCCACATTGAGAGGAGCCAGCTGAGGTGGCTCGGGCATCTGTTTCGGATGCCTCCTGGACGCCTTCCCGGGGAGGTGTTCTGGGCATGTCCCACCGGGAGGAGACCCCGGGGAAGACCTAGGACACGCTGGAGGGATTATGTCTCCCGGCTGGCCTGGAAACGCCTCGGTTTTCCCCCGGAAGAGCTGGAGGAAGTGTCTAGGGAACGGGATGTCTGGGCATCTCTACTTAGACTGTTGCCCCCGCAACCCGGCCCCGGATAAGTGGAAGATGATGATGATGATGATGAAGTTGATGATGATGATGAACGTCTCTAGTATGTTAAAAGATAGAGGACAACACTGAAATCTTTTTCACGTCACATGTAATCGCTCATTGTTCTCAGCTTGTGAACAATATGTCACGTAATGTCACATTTACCTCAGAAAAACCATTCAGTGTCCATAAAGAGACCAGATTCAGAGACCACTCGTTAGTCAGCAAGAAAAATGTACTCTAGAGAGGAGCATTTTGATAAATATATGCACCACATTACATAGGCTATCCATTATCATTTTTAATGTTCTTCAATATTAATGCATGTTTGAATATATCCGTCGTTTTTATGATTGCCACCATTTAAATGTTTATATTTCAAAAAACTAATTTGAGTAGAAATATGATTGTGTAAATATAAAAAATATAAAATTTGCATATCCGCACTGATCGATATTGAATGGAATCGAAATCGTTATCGAATCGAATCGAAAGCTTGTGAATGGAAATCGAATCAAATCATGAAATTTGTGTCAAAACCCAGCCCTAGTTTTTGCTTACGTCGGATCTCTGACATGTTGTAATTTCAACTGATTTTCATGTTCAGGTCTAAGAATAATAATTACAGTGGGCTAAATCGTAGAGTTACTTAAATGTCATGAGTACAATCTGAGTCATTCTCCAGCACTGCGCAGAAGGATAGTCTATTGCATGGTCCAAGTTTGAGGTGTATTTCAGTGTTATAAACTAAGAAGACATCGCATGACTGATTATTCATGTTCCAAATCTAAAATAACTTGACAGCAGACCAAATGATACTTCTCATACAAAAATATAGTGTTCTGTCACAGCTTTCTGGCAAATTTGTTGCAAGTTAATTTCCAAATCAGCTTTGTTGAAAACTGTTTGCAGCAAATGTGTAGCAAGCAACGGCAAACCTTGAACAGTGAAAAGTGCAGTTCAAAATAATCAAAATATGAAAATAATGGTAAAACTTTAGTTCATTGCAACGTAGTTACACATTTATAATGCATTTACTTTAGTAGTGACAGTAAATCATGCATAATTATGCAACTAAGAATAAACTTAACCCTAAACCTATAGTAAGTACATGTTGTTAAATAACATTTCTCAGTACTCCTAAACACAATCAAATGCATATTTTGGCAAAGTTTCTCATTTTTAGCTTTGATGATGACACACACTGCAAAAGGAGTGAAATAAAATTGTTCTGTCTTTGTAATTTCCTTTTGTGTCATAGGGGGCTGTGCTTCTTTGAAATTGGCTTTGAAATGTTATTGTCCAAATGTTGGGTTCAGGTCCTGGGCATGTATTAGGTTTTTAATTCATGGCAATTGTTTTGTTTTCTGCAAATTTGCCATAAATGAATGCCAAGTTCAAGGGTTTATTCATAGACCTGACTACAGCAAACACATTTCACAGTCATATAAATGGCATGTAATCCCGTAGGAGACATAGTGGAAATCACATTTCATGTTTTCTGCACACAAAAAAAACACTGTATCAATCCTCAAGACATGGTTCCTGCGGCCATGGGAGAAAGCAGCTAAAGTCCTGTTTAAAGAATTTTTTGACTGTGACGAAGCGTCACGTTATAGGAAAATGTCTGTACATCACATGCAACCTTGTAAGCATTTATGTAATGGATTGGCCATAGCCGCTTCAGTTATTTTCATCAGCAACACTTCTTTGGATTTTAAGGAAGAAAAACGAAACATAGATTCTTCTTCAAGCAAGTCGTGCCAATTTTTTACTGGAGAGGATTTACAGATTGAGGCTCAAGCAATGCTGTGAGCTCAGGTGATGATGGAGTTTGTACTTCTGACTAGCTTCTTTTGCAAAACTTTTGCATCCCCGTTTGCCCGCATCCATGTTTGCTGTCATTAGGATTGCCAAGTCCATGGTTTCCCGCAGATTAGGGCAACTTTTTCTCTATTTCAGGGTCAAAAAAGGCCGTAGAGCAGGGGTGTCCAATCCTGATCCTGGAGGGCCACTGTCCTGCAGAGTTTAGCTCCAACCCCAATTAAACACACCCGAATCAGCTAATCAAGGTCTTACTAGTAGCATACTGTTATTACAGACAGGTGTTGAGGCAAGTTGGAGCTAAACTCTTAAGGACAGTGGCCCTCCAGGACCGACTTTGGACACCCCTGCCGTAGAGCTTCCCTTATACGTAATGGATAACTCCATAAAAATCTCGGATAAAGGAGAAATGCTTGATCGTTTTAATAAGCACTTTGTTGCTGCTGGATCTCTATTCCAGGCACCTAAAACTATAGAAATTAACAATGATATGGATTATTCAGGAAGACTGGATTTTAGATTTTTTGGGATTAATTTCAGTTTTAAACCGTTAACTATTTGTCAGTTTAAAAAAGCTATTCAATTATTGGATGTAAATAAGTCAGCTGGTCCTGATCAACCCCTATTCTTAAAGTGAATAGGCGTTGGTTTAAATGTGTTGTATGGTTTTGATATGTCTATTGAATTATCTAAGGCATTTGATACTGTTCATTTCAGGTTATTGAAATCTAGACTCATATTAATAGGATAATAACACTATATCATGGTTTGAAAATTATTTAGTGGATGGGACACAATGTGTGCGAATGGAATTTCACTCATCTGCACCTCTACAGATTATGAGGGGTGTTCCTCAGGGGTCTGTTTTGGGGCCTCTACTTTTAAATGATCTATATTAATCTTCTTGATTGAAAGCCAGTTTTCATTTTTATGCTGATGACACAGTGATTTATTGCAGTGCACCCAAATTGCATCAAGCTGTGTCTTTACTGCAGACTGTTTTCGAAGTTGTGCAACAAAGGCTTCGTTGCTTGAATTTGACTTTGAATCCTAATAAGTCATGTTATTTTCAAGATGGATTATGGAGATGTTTTGTATAGTTTGGCACCTACCAAACTTCTACCGGTATGTTCCTTAGACACCCTTTATCATGCTGTTCTCAGGTTTATAAAAAATTCTCTTCACTATTAATACACAGACTTAAGCATTGGTACTTGTTTATTTACAAATCTATTTTAGGTCTGTTTCCTTCATATCTTTGTTCCTTTAATCTACAGAAAATTGTTGGGGTATATTCTTTTCGTTCACAGATTTGTCTACCTTTCCAGTTCCATTTGTACAAACTGAATTAGGAAAAGCTAAATGCCAATGATTGGAACACTTTACAAAATGATTTAAAGATGCTAAATTTGGTGTCAATCGGCCCTTTTAAATCTTGATCTGTGAGCTGTTAAAAGGAAGAATAAAAAAATTAAATGTGAAAATGTTAAGTGTATTAATCTTGTGGTGTTTTGTAACTGTAATTAGTGTTGTAGTCAAGACCTAATCCGAGACCAAGACCAATGTGTGTTGAGACCAAGACAAGACCAAGACTTTGAGGGGTTGAGCCACCTCAGCTGGCTCCTCTCGATGTGGAGGAGCAGCGGCTCTACTCCGAGTTCCTCCCGAGTGACCGAGCTCCTCACCCTATCTCTAAGGGAGCGCCCAGCCACCCTACGGAGAAAGCTCATTTCGGCCGCCTGTATCCGGGATCTTGTCCTTTCGGTCATGACCCACAGCTCATGACCATAGGTGAGAGTAGGAACGTAGATTGACCGGTAAATCGAGAGCTTTGCCTTGTAGCTCAGCTCCTTCTTTACCACGACAGACCAGTACATCGACCGCATTACTGCAGAAGCTGCACCGATCCGTCTGTCAATCTCCCGTTCCATCCTTCCCTCACTCGTGAACAAGACCCCAAGATACCTGAACTCCTCCACTTGAGGCAGGAACTCTCCACCCACCTGAAGCGGGCAAGCCACCCTTTTCCGACTGAGAACCATGGCCTCGGACTTGGAGGTGCTGATTCTCATCCCAGCCGCTTCACACTCGGCCGCAAACCGGAGTCCAACATGCACCGGGAATAAGTCTGACTTACTGCCGGCAATGCGGACCAAGCTCCTGCTCTGGTCGTACAGGGACCGAACAGCCCTAAGCAGGGGGCCGCCGACCCCATACTCCCAGAGCACCCTCCACAGAGTGCCACGGGGAACACAGTCGAATGCCTTCTCCAAATCCACAAAACACATGTGGACTGGTTGGGCAAACTCCCATGAACCCCCCAGCACCCTGGAAAGGGTATAGAGTTGGTCCAGTGTTCCACGACCGGGACGAAAACCACACTGTTCATCCAAAATCCGAGGTTCCACTATCGGCCGAATTCTCCTCTCCAGTACCCTGGCATAGACTTTCCCGGGGAGGCTGAGAAGTGTGATCCCCCTATAGTTGGAACACACTCTCCGGTCACCCTTCTTGAAAAGAGGGACCACCACCCCGGTCTGCCAGTCCAGAGGTACTGTTCCCGACCGCCATGCGATGTTGCAGAGGCGTGTCAGCCAAGACAGCCCCACAACATCCAGAGACTTGAGGTACTCAGGGCGGATCTCATCCAACCCCGGTGCCTTGCCACCGAGGAGCTTTTTAACCACCTCGATGACTTCAGCCCGGGTGATGGACGAGTCCACCTCTGAGTCCCCAGCAACTGCTTCCTCAACGGAAGACATGTCGGTGGGATTGAGGAGATCCTCGAAGTATTCCTTCCACCGCCCGACGATATCCCCAGTTGAGGTCAACAGGTGCCCATCTCCACTGTAAACAGTGTTGGTAGGGCACTGCTTCCCTCTCCTGAGGCGTCGAACGGTTTGCCAGAATCTCTTCGAGGCCGACCGATAGTCTTTCTCCATGGCCTCACCAAACTCCTCCCAGGCCCGATTTTTTGCCTCCACGACTACCCGGGCTGCAGTCCGCTTGGCCTGCCGGTACCGGTCAGCTGCCTCCGGAGTCCCACAAGCCATCCAGGCCCGATAGGACTCCTTCTTCAGCTTGACGGCATCCCTTACTTCCGGTGTCCACCACCGGGTTCGGGGATTGCCGCCTCGACAGGCACCAGAGACCTTACGGCCACAGCTCCGAGCGGCCGCAGCGACAATGGAGGTGGAGAACATGGTCCACTCGGACTCAATATCTCCAGACTCCCTCGGGATCCGGTCGAAGTTCTGCCGGAGGTGGGAGTTGAAGATCTCTCTGACAGGGGGCTCGGCCAAACGTTCCCAACAGACCCTCACAGTACGTTTGGGTCTGCCGGGTCTGTCCAGCTTCCTCCCCCGCCATCGGATCCAACTCACCACCAGGTGGTGATCAGTTGACAGCTCCGCCCCTCTCTTCACCCGAGTGTCCAAGACATATGGCCGAAGGTCTGATGACACGACCACAAAGTCGATCATCGACCTCCGGCCTAGGGTGTCCTGGTGCCACGTGCACTGATGGACACCCTTATGCTTGAACATGGTGTTCGTTATGGACAAACCGTGGCTAGCACAGAAATCCAATAACAGAACACCGCTCGGGTTCAGATCAGGGGGGCCGTTCCTCCCAATCACGCCCCTCCAGGTGTCACTGTCACTGCCCACGTTGGCGGTTGAAGTCCCCCAGTAGAACGACGGAGTCTCCAGTCGGAGCACTTTCCAGCACCCCTCCCAGAGACTCCAAGAGGGCCGGGTACTCCGCACTGCCATTTGGGCCATAGGCACAAACGACAGTGAGAGACCTATCCCCGACTCGAAGGCGCAGGGAAGCGACCCTCTCGTTCACCGGGGTAAACTCCAACACATGGCGGCTGAGCTGGGGGGCTATAAGCAAACCCATTCCAGCCCTCCGCCTCTCACCATGGGCAACTCCAGAGTGGTAGAGAGTCCAGCCTCCAAGTGTGGTTCCAGAGCCCAAGTTGTGCGTGGAGGTGAGCCCGACTATCTCTAGTCGGTACCTCTCGACCTCCCGCACAAGCTCAGGCTCCTTCCCCGCCAACGAGGTGACATTCCACGTCCCTAAAGCCAGATTCCGTGTCCAGAGATCCTGTGGTGAGCCCACAGGAGGGCGGCCCCACGTCACTCCTTCGGGCTGAGCCCGGCCGGACCCCATGGGGGGAGACCCGGCCACCAGGCGCTCGCATACGAGCCCCAACCCCGGGCCTGGCTCCAGGGTGGGGCCCCGGCTGCGCCATGCGGGGCGACATCACGGCCCTTGGTCTGATTGTAAACATAAGGGTTTGTGAACTGTTCTTGGTCTGGCCCGTCACCCAGGACCTGTTTGCCTTGGGAGACCCTACCAGGGGCATATAGCCCCAGACAACATAGCTCCCAGGATCATTCGGGTACTCAAACCTCTCCACCACGATAAGGTGACAGTTCAAGGAGAGGAATTTTTAAATATATATATATATTAAATGTTTGTTAAAGAAAATCATGTTTGCAGTCATGCTCAAATTTGTGCTCTTGCAATTATATTATATATCTTGGTTAATTATATCTCATGTGATAAATGCATAACTCATACAAGAACTTTTTGCTACTATCTTGAATTTTGTGAGCATTTGTATACATTTTTGGTGACATTGACACAATCCCTAATTAATTTCTGAATAGGCACAATAAATAAATCAAACTAGAAATAAGTTATAGACTGCATCTGAAGCAATAAGTTTTACATCCAATCACATTAATGATGTTAATAATCTAATCAGGCAATGCACTGGCAATTTAGTAATATACCAGGCCAGCAGTTGTGGTCTTGACCGGTCTTGAAACAAAATCCTGAGTCCTCTTAGTCTGAGACCAAGACAAGACTGAGTACAAGTGTGGTTGAGACCGAGACAAGACCAAGATCGTCAAAAAATGGCCAAGACCGAGACCGGTCTCGAGTACTACAACACTAACTGTAATATTGTGAGAAGGTTCAGGTCACCTCTGAAAAATAAATTTTTAATCTCAGAAAGTTTTTACCTGGTTAAATAAAGGACAAAACATTTTAAGCTGGGTCTGTTTACTTTTATGTCCATTCATTTTTTCCAAAATTAAAAATTAGAACCTTACACACAAAATGCTGTGCACAAAATAAAATATTGACTTTGTAAACAGAAGAATGCAACAAAAGGTTGTTTATTGCAGGTAAGAGCAGGAAACAAGCTATGCAAGCATGTGAGGGACTGAGTTATGTGATAAGAGGTAAACACTGAGCGCTGAATAACAGTTAGTATCTTTGAAGGTGCGGACTG
The DNA here is from genome assembly GCF_949357685.1 of Gobio gobio. Lineage (NCBI taxonomy): Eukaryota > Metazoa > Chordata > Actinopteri > Cypriniformes > Gobionidae > Gobio > Gobio gobio. Next base: position 12,019,782 of record NC_137100.1, on the reverse strand, counting down.
ATGCAAACTGGATGGCTGGAGACTGAAGACGCCTGAAGACTGAAGAGGATTGATGATCGGATCATAACTGGTAAGAATCACAAGCCCTGTTTCCATCCACCTATTTTTATGCACATTTTGAGATATTGCATAAGAAAACGCTGGATGCAAACGCCAAGATGCACATAAATGATAAAAATTAGCATAAAAAAACGTATGCGCTAAAATTGAGTAGGATAAATTCTTTACGTAATCAGATTACTTTTTTCAATTAACTAGTAAAGAAACACATTACTTGTTTTCCCATTTATTGACTGAAAGCTCTCTCATCCACATGTTGAGAAAAATCGGGAGTAAGTGCAGAGGCATTGTATGTAAACATGATGGTTATTGTAGTTCTAGACTCAATATGAGCATGCATTTACTAATCTAAAAAGATTCAGTATTTCTCAGAATTAATAAAATCAGTGAAATGCAAAATCAGAATACTACGCAAACCTCTAATAATTAAATGTTAAATAAAACAAATATTTTTGTGCATTTAATCTCACTTTATTGACCAATGTACTTGCTGCTGAACTTCGATGATTCAGTTAAACCATAAGAAAAAAATACTTTGGATTTTTTTATTGGTGAAGTAAGGGTGCGTCTCAATCGGCTCCCTAGTTCAGTAGTCAGGGCACTGATCAGGGGGTCAGCGCATTGAGTACGATAAATTCTTTATCCAATAAGAAGACGTGCACATAAACTACAATGGAAACACTTTAACCGAATAAATTATCAATGCGCATCAAAAAGTCATGTGATTTTGCTTTGATGGAACTTTTCATGGGTTCCATCCAGAGCTCCATATACTTTTATGTAGTTACTCATCATGTGTGCACAAATGGCCCTATACACACAACGGCAGTGTTGGGGAAAGTTACTTTGAAAAGTAATGCATTACAATATTGCGTTACTCCCTTAAAAAGTAACTAATTGAGTTACTTAGTTACTTTTTAAGAAAAGTAATGCGTTACGTTACTTTTGCGTTACTTTTTCTCACCCGGGCTGTGCTTGTTTTTGTTTATAACAAAAAAGTTATATTTTTGTGCAACGGTAAAGACCTCTTCATACCAAAATTGAAATAATAAGCCTGAGGTAAAAATGAGGTAAAAATGCGAATTCACGCATGAACAGTAGAGGGCGCAGCTCTGCTGTGCTGCCATTCTGGATAATGGTAGAATAGGATGCAGGAGAAAAAAGTTTTACCAATAAAAACAAAAAATCCAGTAATTTTCATTATCAAAGGTCAGCAGCAAGACATTGGTAAATTAAATATAAAGGTAAATGCATAAAAATAGTTGTTTTTTTTAACATTTAATTATTGGAGGTTTGCATAGTACTCTGATTTTGTATTTGACTGATTTTATTCATTTTGAGGAGTACAGAATCTTTATTATGCAAGTGAGATAAATAAATGCTCACATTTAGTCTGGAACTACAATAACCATCATGTTTACACACAACGCCTCTGCACTTATTTTTCTCAACATGGGGGCAGGAGATCTGTCAGTCAAATTAATGTGAAAAAGTAACTTGCGTTACTTTTTTGAAAAAGTAACTCAGATATTTTGTTGTAAATTTGAAAAGTAATGCGTTACTTTACTAGTTACTTGGAAAAAGTAATATTATTACGTAACTCAAGTTACTTGTAATGCGTTACCCCCAACACTGCACAACGGTGAACTGTTGTTTTGCTGCCACCAAATGTCTCCCCCACAACTCTGTATTCGGCACATGTAGCCAACTTATACAGCGCAATGGCAATGCGTTTTTCTGTCGGAACTGGAGCGCAATGGGACGGCATCAATGGATTAACCAGCGCACCGATCTCGCGGCACAACATGTGAAATGTTAGTTTGGTCATTCTAAAATGCCTTAGCCCAAAGTCTGTCATCAAAGTGGTTCGGTATAATTACTTCCCAGAACTGTCTTGTACGTCTGTGTTCCCAAAGAGCAGGCTCCCGCCTCCGAAAGCAACTTGACATGACTGCGTTTATTGCGTTTCGTCTTTGTCCTCTGAGACGCAATTCATTTATTATACGAAAAAAGGCCCACAGCGGTTTCTCCTACAGCAGCAACTTCCATTTTTCTTTTTAATATTTGGCGGCAGTTTATTGGGAAGTGACACGTTTGTTCTCTTCATCACACTGGATGGAAACGGTGGTTTATTCGCAAATGATTTATGTGGTATTCCAGTTTTGCGCATAAGTTAAATACGCAACTTTGGATGGAAACATAGCTAGGTAGTCAGGTAAGTAGCTCGGTATGGAGCACCAAGACCAGACAATTGTGAACTGTGAAGTGACTGCTACTATAATTAGTCCTTGATGAGCTGGTGCTGGTGCTGGTGCTGGTGCAGAATTCGGATGATTGTGAACGAGTGGTTGGAGTGGAGAGGTCTGGTTCTGATGATGTGACTGACTCTGAGACAGACTTCTTTTCAGATTTTTGTTTATGACTTTTTGCACCTTTATTAAACAACTGAACAAATGACTAAGGGAAAAATTGAATTTGAATTTTGAGTTGGCTGAATTAGAAATAATGTCTATACTATAACTGTCACCCTTCTGTTTAGTTTCAATCGGCTGCCTAGTTCAGTAGTCAGGGCACTGATCAGTGTCCTGATCAGTGCCCTGGCTACTGAACTAGGGAGCTGATTGAGATGCACGCAAAGTGTTAAACTCCTGCATCCTATTCTTCTGCAATCCAGAATGGCAGCACAGCTGAAAGGTTTGTTTGAGCTGCGCCCTCTACTGTGCACGTGTGAATTTGCATTTCCTTCAGCCTTAATATTTAAACTTTGGTATGAAAGGGCCTTTACATTTGCCCCAAATAAACCCAGCACAGGTGAGAAAAAGAATTGCAACACATTACTTTTCGTAAAAGTAACTAAGTAACGCAATTAGTTACTTTTTAAGGGATTAACGCAATATTGTAAAGTATTACTTTTCAAAATAACTTTCTAATGATCTTTGATCTTATGATGATCTTATAGGATTGCTGAAATCGCACAGTCTGTAGCAGGCATTAGGTTTGACAAAAAAGTATTGAAAAGACGGTCAAAATCGTGGCCAAAATCGTACAGTGTGCACCCAGCTTTGAAAAATGATATACAGTTGTGGTCAGAATTATTGGCACACCTGGTAAATATGATCAAAGAGGGTTGTAAAAATAAATCTGCATTGTTTATCCTTTTGATCTTTTATTTTTTTTAAATCACAAAAATCTATCATTTCATTGAAGTAAAAGAATTGAAACTGGGGAATAAATCACATAATGAAATAAATGCTTTTCTCCAAAACACTTGGCCATAATTACTGACACCCATTTATTAAATACTTTTTGCAACCTGCCTCTTGCTCTGAGTCTTCTTTTATAATGCCTGATGAGTTTGGAGAACACCTGACAAGAGATCAAAGACCATTCCTCCATACAGAATCTCTCCAGATCCTTCAGATTCCCAGATCCATGTTGGTGCTTCTTCTCTTCAGTTCACCCCACTTATCTTCTATAGGGTTCAAGTCAGGGACTGGGATGGTCATAGCAGAAGCTTCATTTTGTGCTCAACATTTGTGTGATGATTTTGATGTTTATTTTGGATCATTGCCCTGATGAAAGATCCAGCAGCTGCCCATTATAAGATTTCTAGAAGAGGCCGTCAGGTTTTTTTTTTTTTTTTTCTTGGTATTTGCTAAAATCCATGATACTATGTATCTGAACAAGATGTCCAGGACCTCCATAAAAAAATAGGCCCACAACATTAAAGATCCAGCAGTATTTTTAACTGTGGACATGGGGTACATTTTATCCCTGTTTGCACCAAACCCATCTGGTGGGTTTTCTGCCAAAAAACTATTTTTATAGTTTCATCTGACCACAGAACCAGGTCTTCCAGTCATGTCTGACAACCGAATATGCTGGAGTTTGTTTCTGGATGAGCAAGAAGGATTTTTCTTGAATCCCTCCCAAAACTACGGATGAAAATTAGCCAGTGTTGGCTAAATCTGGCGCATTTTTACATATTTTATGTATTATTAATGTATATTGTCCCTGATTAAAGAATAAACAAAGTAGAGTTCAAACAACGTGGTGATGTAGGGGTTGTTTGATGTTTGTTTTTTTGACCCCCAGACTCAACTAATCTCTGCAATTCTATATCTGTGATTCTTGGAGAGTCTTTGGCCACTCAAACTCTCCTCTTCACCGTGCATTAGGACGTTATAGACACACGTCCTCTTCCAGGCAGATTTGTAACATCTTTAGTTGATTGGAAATTCTTAATTATTGCCCTGATGGTGGAAATGGTGATTTTCAATGCTTTAACTATTTCCCTACAGACACTTTCTATTTTGTGAAGATCAACAATCTTTTGCTGCACAACAGCACTACTATATTCTTTGGTTTTACTCATTGTGATGAATGATTAAGGGAATTTGGCCGTTCTGTTTCCTCACATTTATACTCCTGTGAAACAAGAAGCCATGGCTAGACAATTTCATGTTCCTAGTCACCCAGGTGTGCTTAACAATGTAAATATTAATGGGAATATACTTCAGATATATTTTACTCATAAAAAAAATCTAGGGGTGCCAATAATTGTGGCAAACATGTTTTGGAGAAAAACATTTATTTCATAATGTGATTTTCCCCCAACTTTCCATTCTTTTACTTTAATGAAAGTTTAGGTTTTTGTGAATTTTTTAAATGATAGATCAAAAGAATAAACAATGCAGATTTATTTTTACAGCCATCTTTGATCATATTTACCAGGGGGGGGGGTCAATAATTCTGACCACATATATATATACAGGTGCTTAACATAAAAGCTTTACACAAGATACAACAATAACAGAGTCTTTTACTATAAATAAAAAACAAAAGACAAAATAACCAAAAACAAAACAATACAAAAACAAATCAAGTAAAAGCAATCCTAAATATAAAATGTTTTAAGACTTCCAATGATTTTGCTTCCCTAATGTCAGCTGGGAAAGAATTCCACAGTTTTGGAGCATATGCTGAGAAGAACCTGTCACCTCTGGAAGGGAGCCGTGTTTTAGGAACAGCTAATAGACTATATATACATAGGAACACCATACTAATACTGTGTTTGACCCCCTTTCGCCTTCAGAACTGCCTTAATTCTACGTGGCATTGATTCAACAAGGTGCTGAAAGCATTCTTTAGAAATGTTG